>NC_090937.1:632914047-633530713 GCF_040938575.1 Ambystoma mexicanum
CGCGCACCCCTGAAATACACGTACCCTGATGAAATCGCGTGTGGAACTTCCCCACTCATGTCTCCCACCACCCCACCCCCCCCAGCAGTGTGGGGCACCCTCCACCAGGCCCCCACTCATGTCTCCCACCACCCCCATCCCCCAGCCACCATGGGCACCCTCCACAAGGCCTCCACCCATGTCTCCCACCACCCCCACCCCCCAGCCACCATGGGCACCCTCCACCAGGCCTCCACCCATGTCTCCCACCACCCCCACCCCCCCAGCAGTGCAGGGGCAGCCTCCACCAGGCCCCCACTCATGTCTCCCACCACCCCCAGCCCCCAGCAGTTTGGGGCACCCTCCACCAGGCCCCCACTCATGTCTCCCACCACCCCCATCCCCCAGCCACCATGGGCACCCTCCACCAGGCCTCTACCCATGTCTCCCACCCCCCCACCCCCCAGCCACCATGGGCACCCTCCACCAGGCCTCCACCCATGTCTCCCACCACCCCCACCCCCCAGCAGTGCAGGGGCAGCCTCCACCAGGCCCCCACTCATGTCTCCCACCACCCCCACCCCCCAGCAGTGTGGGGCACCCTCCACCAGGCCCCCACTCATGGCCCCTATCACCCCCACCCCCCAGCAGTGCAGGGGCAGCACCACCAGGCTCCCACTCATGTCTCCCACCACCCCCATCCCCCAGCCACCATGGGCACCCTCCACCAGGCCTCCACTCATGTCTCCCACCCACCCCCACCCCCCAGCCACCATGGGCAGCCCCCACCAGGCCCCCACTCATGTCTCCCACCACCCCCACCCCCCAGCAGTGTGGAGCACCCTCCACCAGGCCCCCAAGCATGGGCCCTATCACCCCCACCCCCCAGCATCCAGGGGCACCCTCCACCAGGCCCCCACTCATGTCTCCCACCACCCCCACCCCCCCAGCAGTGTGGGGCACCCTCCACCAGGCCCCCACTCATGTCTCCCACCACCCCCATCCCCCAGCCACCAGGGGCACCCTCCACCAGGCCTCCACCCATGTCTCCACCACCCCCACCCCCCAGCAGTGCAGGGGCAGCCTCCACCAGGCCCCCACCCATGTCTTCCACCACCCCACCCCCCAGCAGTGCAGGGGCAGCCTCCACCAGGCCCCCACTCATATCTCCCACCACCCCCACCCCCCAGCAGTGTGGGGCACCCTCTACCAGGCCCCCACTCATGTCTCCCAGCACCCCCACCCCCCAGCCACCATGGGCAGCCCCCACCAGGCCCCCACTCATGTCTCCCACCACCCCCACCCCCCAGCAGTGTGGGGCACCCACCACCAGGCCCCCACCCATGTCTTCCACCACCCCCACCCCCCCAGCAGTGTGGGGCACCCTCCACCAGGCCCCCACCCATGTCTCCCACCACCCCCACCCCCCAGCAGTGCAGGGGCACCCTCCACCAGGCCCCATTCATGGCCCCTATCACCCCCACCCCCCAGCAGTGTGGGGCACCCTCCACCAGGCCCCCACTCATGTCTCCCACCACCCCCATCCCCCAGCCACCATGGGCACCCTCCACCAGGCCTCCACCCATGTCTCCCACCACCCCACCCCCCAGCAGTGCAGGGGCACCCTCTACCAGGCCCCCACTCATGTCTCCCACCACCCCCACCCCCCAGCCACCATGGGCATCCCCCACCAGGCCCCCCCTCATGTCTCCCACCACCCCCACCCCCTCAGCAGTGTGGGGCACCCTCCACCAGGCCCCCACTCATGGCCCCTATCACCCCCACCCCCCAGCATCCAGGGGCACCCTCCACCAGGCCCCCACTCATGTCTCCCACCACCCCCACCCCCCAGCCACCAGGGGCACCCTCCACCAGGCCCCCACTCATGTCTACCACCCACCCCCACCCCCCAGCCACCATGGGCAGCCCCCACCAGGCCCCCACTCATGTCCCCCTGCACCTCCACCCCCCAGCATCCAGGGGCACCCTCCACCAGGCCCCCACTCATGTCTCCCACCACCCCCACCCCCCAGCCACCATGGGCAGCCCCCACCAGGCCCCCACTCATGTCTCCCACCACCCCCACCCCCCAGCAGTGTGGGGCACCCTCCACCAGGCCCCCACTCATGTCTCCCACCACCCCCACCCCCCCAGCAGTGTGGGGCACCATCCACCAGGCCCCCACTCATGTCTCCCACCACCCCCATCCCCCAGCCACCATGGGTACCCTCCACCAGGCCTCCACCCATGTCTCCCACCACCCCCACCACCCAGCAGTGCAGGGGCACCCTCCACCAGGCCCCCACTCATGGCCCCTATCACCCCCCACCCCCCAGCAGTGTGGGGCACCCTCCACCAGGCCCCCACTCATGTCTCCCACCACCCCCATCCCCCAGCCACCATGGGCACCCTCCACCAGGCCTCCACTCATGTCTCCCACCCACCCCACCCCCCAGCCACCATGGGCAGCCCCCACCAGGCCCCCACTCATGTTTCCCACCACCCCCACCCCCCAGCAGTGTGGAGCACCGTCCACCAGGCCCCCACTCATGGGCCCTATCACCCCACCCCCCAGCATCCAGGGGCACCCTCCACCAGGCCCCCACTCATGTCTCCCACCACCCCCACACCCCCAGCAGTGTGGGGCACCCTCCACCAGGCCCCCACTCATGTCTCCCACCACCCCCACCCCCCCAGCAGTGTGGGGCACCCTCCACCAGGCCCCCACTCATGTCTCCCACCACCCCCATCCCCCAGCCACCATGGGCACCCTCCACCAGGCCTCCACCCATGTCTCCCACCACCCACACCCCCCAGCCACCATGGGCACCCTCCACCAGGCCTCCACCCATGTCTCCCACCACCCCCACCCCCCAGCAGTGCAGGGGCAGCCTCCACCAGGCCCCCACTCATGTCTCCCACCCCCCCCACCCCCCCAGCAGTGTGGGGCACCCTCCACCAGGCCCCCACCCATGTCTCCCACCACCCCCACCCCCCCAGCAGTGCAGGGGCAGCCTCCACCAGGCCCCCACTCATGTCTCCCACCACCCCACCCCCCAGCAGTGTGGGGCACCCTCCACCAGGCCCCCACCCATGTCTCCCACCACCCCCACCCCCAGCAGTGCAGGGGCACCCTCCACCAGGCCCCCACTCATATCTCCCAGCACCCCCACCCCCCAGCCACCATGGGCAGCCCCCACCAGGCCCCCACCCATGTCTCCCACCACCCCCATCCCCCAGCAGTGCAGGGGCAGCACCACCAGGCCCCCACTCATGTCTCCCACCACCCCCATCCCCCAGCCACCATGGGCAGCCTCCACCAGGTCCTCACAATCCCCAATCATGTGCGTTATGGTCAGCCTCCACAGCCAAAAAGCCCTACCAAGTAACCCATTCACCCACATGGAAATGGAAATTACATGTTACACCCCCAATGTTCATAAAGCTAATGAACCCATGTCCGTCACACACAATGGTTGCAATTGAATGGGAAAACACCCATCATGACATGCATGAAACCAATGAGATGATACCACACAGTGAAGTATGAAAACAAAATTGTATTAAAAAAAATAATAATGCAAAAGAAATGAAACAAACTACAATGGGAATGAAAAAAAGATAAGCTGCATGTCCGTTTAAAAAATAAAAACACCAAATCCTAATCCAAAAAAATGTCGTCCAAAGTCAAATGAAAAATAAAATCAATCCAATGAAGAACTATGTACAAAACATCCAAGGGTCCATGAGCCCAACTGAACAAAGGAAACCTACAAAAAAACCCTAACTAAAATGCAACTATATACAAAAAGTGGAGCAGTGTGCGTCGACTCCAAATCATAAGAACAAAAAAAGGAAACCTAAAACTAAAGAACTATATACAAAGGCGGCGGGCAAGTCCAGCGGCTCACTCCGTGGTTTTCCGGGCCAGGGCATCATCGAACTCCTGTTCGATGTCCCGGAGGCGGTCCTGTTCCTTGGCCCCGAGGGTCCGCATGGACGACGCCGTGTCCTCCTCCAACCCCCTGTGGATTGCCTCGAGGCACTCGGCCCGCCTCAGGGCCCTCCGCATGGAGTTCTCCGCCCTGACCATTGTGAGCCGCGCCTCTTCCGCCCGCCGCCTCTCTGCACCTATGGCGTGGCCCAACCGCTGCCACACGGAAGACACTCTCTGTCCTGGGTCCTCCTGCCCTCCGGCCGATGCCTGCCCCTCCGATGTTGAAGGCCCCGAGCCTTCATGGCCCCCACCACGTTGCTGCTGCTGCTCCGCCTCTGCCCGTGCACTGCCTCCTGCTGCCTGCACATCCTCCGCCGGCTGGGGTGCAGTTGTTGATGTGGCCACCCCTGCTGGACGTCCGACTCCCGACTGTGGCAGGGATGCCTCCTCCACCAGCCTGGCCGCACCGTCAGAGGCAGCTCCACAGGGCACCCAGGTGACTGATGGGTGGGAAGATGGCACAGAGGACGACTGTCCAGTTGAGGAGGGGGTCGGAGCAAGCCCCATCAGACGGAGGAATCCGGCCTGGGTGACCTGTCCCAGCAGGCTGACGTGGTCAACGAGCCATTCGAGATGACGTGCAGTCTCTCCATGAAAAGACTGCAGGTCACCTCGCATGGCCCGTTGACGCAACGCCACACCAGCCAGGACAGGCTCAACCCGGACCTGGATAGCCACATCCGCAGGCAGAGGAAGGCCAGTTGACGTCAGCTCATCCCCTGCCTGAAAACGGGTCTGGACGTAGGCATCCCTGCTGGTGCAAGATGATGCAGGGACAGGATCGGGGACAGGATTGCACACAGGCACCTCCGCGGCATCCTGTGCTGCCTCCTGTCCCTGGTCCTGCACTGCACCACTAGCACCAGTGGGATCCCCACCTCCAGACCCCGTCTCTGGTGCTTGCATGGCCTCCTCCTCCACCAAACCCCCCACCAACCTGGATGACTCCGTGCCATCTTCCCCTGTTGGGCCCTGTGGGGTCCCAGCTGCCCCTTCTGCTGCCGAGGAGTCCAACTCCAACCTCCCCCTCTTGGACCTCCCCCCGGCAGCTGCGGCCTGGGACGCGGCACCAGACTCCTCACTCCCCGACGAGATGACAACACGGGAGGGGAGCCGGGCCTTGCGTCTCCGGCTGGCGGTGGGATCCCCGCCGCTGTGCTCCACAGCACCTTCTCTGCCCTCTTCATCAGTTGACGCTGCAGACAGGGAGAAACAAAACACAGGCATCAGGGCACTGTACAATGGACACATACACACATGACAGTTGCACATGAGTGGCATTGGCAAACCTCAGACATGTCATCACAATCCCCAACACACATGTCATTACAACTCGCACACAAGAGCCATACCACAGCCATATCGCAACTGCCACCACCATCCCTACACATACAACAGCATGAGCAGCCAAAGGTGAGCCAGACATCACATGCAACACAGGAAGTGCACCACACATGTACACACACCACCACACTTGCATGCATGTGTACACCTCTGCCAAGTGTAGCACTGTTCAGACGGGCATCCATGTCACATCTGCCAATCAGGCTTCCACATACCGCTGTCACATGCATCCATGTTGCATCACTGTTGCACCCTTGTCAAATACACACACATGCACATGTACACAGTGCTCATACATGCAGCCGAAAACAACATACATGCGTGACATCACGGACATGTCTACTTACATACACATTCATCCAAACATGTGTGCCCACACAACTGCATTTGGCATGCAAGCCTACACACACAAGCACCATCCATGTCTCACACATTACAGTCCTCGCATGTGTCAGCCCCACGGCCCTGTACACCCCCACCCATACTCGACCCCATACAAACAGATGTGCAACCTGCACACTAACGAATAATCACCACACGCACTGCTCACAATCAGGATGCATGTACACTCACCGCTCGACTCCAGACGGGTCTGCTTCTCTAGGACCTGGACGTGGAGCGCTGGGGATATGCGTTCCAGGACCCTCATCTGTTCTTCCGACAAGTGGCCCCGGCGCCCCTTGGCATCCGCTGCCTTCAAGAGGCGCCGGGCCTTGTTCAGGGTCCTGGACCTGAAGTCCTCCCAGCGCTTCCTGACATGTTGTAAATCGCGGACTGCCACCCCCTCCGCGTTGATGGCAGTCACGATGTCTGTCCAGATCCGAGTCCGTCCTTCCTTGTCGGCGCGGGAACTTCCAAAGAGGGCATCATATTGCCCCAGGACTTGCTCCACCAGGACACCAAATTCGGTGGCACTGAAGCTGGTGCCCCTCTGCCTCTCTGGCCGGGGGTTGTCAGTGGTCCCAGATGGTGTTTGCCCCGACATGACAACCCCAGAGGCAGGAGTGGGTGGGCAACTGGGTCCTGGGGCTGGGCTGTGGAGCGATGGAATCCCAGTCGGGAGTCTTCGGTTCCAGCAGGGGTGGTCACAGCAACAGCGCCCCTGGCTGATGTGCAGGCAGCAAATGGCAGTGCACGTGAGCAGCAGGCAGTCAGGCAGCAGCAGATGGCAGGTGGGAGCGTGCTCGTGGGGCTCTGGGGGGCAGTAGTTCGGCCTTCTGGGCAGGAGCGTGGTCTTCCGTGTGCTTACGCGTGGCCAGCTTGATACGGAGTGATTTGGCACGTGAAAAATCCAACACGTCTGCGTGTAATTCGAGGAAAGGCCCTTAGCGCGTAAACGCGTCGCCAGCGTATGCGCGTCTATGAAGTCACGTGCACGTTGAATTGGGCACACGTTTGAAAATGTTGCGTGTGAAAAAAATGAAAGACACGTCCGAGTGTCAAAGCGTGTAATTGGTGGGAATGGGCCTAGCGCGTACACGCGGCAGTGACAAAGCGTGTAATTGGTGGAAATGGCCCTACACGCAGAAGTGACAAAGCGTGTAATTGGTGGAAATGGCCCTACACGCAGAAGTGACAAAGCGTGTAATTGGTGGAAATGGCCCTAGCGCGTACACGCCGCGTAAGTGACGCTGGACGTGTGGGCCTGTATAAAAGGTACGTGTAGAACACCATTTCCTTGTACGTGCTTTTCGTGGAGAGCGAGTGGGTGAATTCTGTACTTCTTGTCGTTTCACACGCGATTTACTTCACAGCGTTTCAAGTTCGTATTCCCTGTTACCTCTGACAGCTTTTTCTCTTTTTTCTCTTTTACTGGTTTACCTGGGCCTGTTCCCTCAAACAGTGTTCCCTTCTACTGTTGTCCTGTCTCTTCAGACAGCGTACAAATCTTCTTTTGGCGGGGGTGTTGCCAACCAAACGCGCTCCTTTTTCACGCTCTTTTACCTGGCAGACGGTGTGTCACGCACGTATCTAACATCTGTGCTTGCCCCGTGTGTAGCCTACCCCTTCAGAGGTCATTCTAGGCTGCGTGTGACACGCATACGTTCATTCTTGTGTTACTGGGTGCCACAGCGTAGTGCAGGTTTTTCTTTCTGCACACGTGGTCTAGGAGGGGTTGCGTGCACGTCATCTCCCTTTTTTGGGGCTCCTGTGCGTAGCGTGACCCGTCATCTTTCCCCAGGGGTTACATTCAGCCTTGCAAGAGCACTAGGGTACAATTACCATCTGGTACCCAACCCCTTTGACCCCCAATTGCCCAGGACAATAGTTTACAGCCACTCCCATACGCACATTAACATCAGTGCCATGGCTGGGAGGCGAGGATTCCGTAAGGGTGGCAAAGGTGGAAGAGCCACAAGTGGTGGCCGTGGTGGATCCGGTAGGGGACGTGGTCGTTACTTGCAGGGTGAGCCTGTCCCCCCATGTGTGGAGGACCAGTCACGGGCACCCATAATCCCCCCCCTCCCGTTGAGGCTGATGTGGCTGACACCATCCATGATCAGCCCTTGTTGGACCAGCCCATTGTGGCACCAGACCTGGCTGACTCCATGGCTGACTTCCAGGTCAGCAGGCCTATCACACGTGCGCTGGTGCACGTTGATGTCATCATGCCACGTGCATCTGGGGCAGCAAGGTCATCTGCTGCCCCAAGTAGGCAGGGCGGAGAGGCTGCAGGGGCAGCTGCGGCTCCATCCACCCCAGCTCTCACACACCCAGCCAGGACAGTGTCGGTCCTAGTCCATCCTGCTGACATTCCCCCTGACACCATTACACTTGAGCCAATGCCTGCACCAACTCCCATGCTGAGTGTGCAATCCCACACTCCTGATACAGAGTCCACCAGGGCTCCTGTCCCTAGTGTCCAGAGCGGCGCAGGACACTCAGGATCACCACCACCTTCCAAGCGGAAGAGGAAGAGTGCTCGTCCGGCACAGGCTGATGCCCCAGACACGGCTACACAGTCCGGCCCGTCGAGGAAGCCCAGCTTCAAGGATGACGAACTGAATGCACTTGTCGAGTATGTGTCCGCACATGATAACGAGATGGTCATTGTTGCAGGATCCAAGACCACACCTGCACAACGCCAGGCACACTGGCAGACCGTTGCGGACATCGTAAGTGCCATTGGAATCGTGAGGCGCACAGCCAATGATTGCTATAAGCGCTGGAATGACCTAAAGCGCAGGGCAAAGAGAAAGCTGGCCTCAAGTCATGCCGCAACTCTAGTGACTGGAGGTGGGTCTCCAGTAGTAGACATGGAACTCACTCCACATGAGTCAGTCGCTGGGACCTACGTCACGGAGGAACAGATCCAAGGCGTGGGAGATCTGCCTGATTACGAGGCATTGTCCGGTGAGTGCACATGCATGTGTGTGTCATCCATGTGCATGGTGTGTGTGAGGGCTTCTGTTTGTGTGCCAGGTGAGAGTGTGTGCGCCTGAGTCGTATGGGTCAGCCATGTGCTTCATGCAATACATCCTGCGCAGCTGCACTTGGCCATAGCAGTATCCCTTCTGCCAACAGTAGACATCTAGCCCAACTGCACGCCAGTTGCCCTTGAAGTGTCACCTTGCCACAACATTGTTGCTTATTTTTCACTGTTCATTCAGTCAGATTGTTTGCATTCCACCACTTTTACTAGGCATTTCGCAGTCCTCTAGTCACATGTCTGACATGGCTATGGTAAAGTGGAGTGACTTTGTTACCTGGATATCATTTGTTCACACATGTCCCTGTGCAATTGGACCATTTTGGACTGGCAGCTCCAGGTGAAAAATCTGACCTGTTTGAATTAGAAAAGCTAATACATGCGGGAACTGGACTGAATGAATAGGTGCTGCCCTCCTCTCCATCTTCACTCAATAGCAATGGTACATGCCATCTGTGTGATGGCATGTGTGTTTCACCTGGCAATCACAGGCCAATGTGTGATGCCACTGCCAGGCAGCATGCAGAAAATGTGTTCATCTTCCATCTTGGTGTCATCAGTGTGTGCCATTTGCCTGCCCTTCATATGCAGTGAGGGTGCATGCATGGGAGGGTTTTAGTCATGTGGGACATGTGTCAATCAAGTACTGGTTCTCTTGCTTCTCAGCCCTCATTGTGTGCCATGGTGCTAATCCCTGTTTCCATTTCTTTGTTTTTATGTCTTTGCAGGGGAAGACGCACCTGATACTGCTGGGGTTGTGGAGATGGTGCAGACCCAGGAGGGGTCCGAGGGCCGACCAACCACCAGTGAGGGACGTGGTGTGGTGGTGGGTGAGAACCCACAAGTGCTGCAGGTCGTGCTCTCAAGGGGTGTCTCTGGTTGCACCTCCCCCGAGCTGTACTCAGGTGTTGATTCGGATGATGAGACCTACGTGCCGTCGCAGGTGAGTGTTCCAGGGAGGGATTCTGTTCTGTCCCACCCACCTGCACCAGGGTCAGAACCCTCAATGGGGATGTCAGTGTTGGCAGCTACGCCTTTGGTGGTTACGGATGCAGGGTCACACTCCGCGACATCTGATCCTGTTCCTGGGCCAGCAGATCAGAGGGGGAATGCAGTCCTGCAGCCTCAGGCAGTGCCGGCACAGCAAGGCGCAGTTCGCCTTGCCCCAGACAGGTGTGGTGCCCGCCGACGTGGTGGCCGTACGCCACCTGGCAATACCGCATGGGAGCAATCCATTTACGGTATGGCAACCCAACAGGCAGCATCATCCGAGATGATGGCTCAGGCCATGGATAGGGTGGCCACTTCCATTGTCCCCCCTGAAAGGCTGATGGAGCGACTACAGCAGGCAACCGACTCCATCTGCCAGTCACACAGGGAGGACATGTTGGCGTCCAACAGGGACAGGCGGGCGGCACTGGCGACTCTGCAGGAGGGCTTCTCCATAGAGTCCCAGGGCCACAGGGAAGCCCTGAGGCAGTAGCTCCTTCACCCCAGGACGACTCTTGTTGAGCTTGAGGCTTCAACACACCAAAGGACAGAACAGCAGCTGGAGCGTCTCACCCGTACGCTCTCAGCTGAGATGCAGGCAACGAGGGCGGAGGTCCGGGCATCCCGTGAGTTGTTGCATGGGGACCTCCGCACACTCATCCTCCAGAACCACACCTACCACACCCGCATGCTTGCAGCCATGGAGGAGCAGACTAGGGCCTTGCGTGGGCTGCCTCCCATAGTGCAACCGCCTCCTAATGCAGCTGCACAGGGTGATAATAGCGACAGCAGTGATACTCCCACAATAGGGTAGCCGTGTGGGCCATGAGCCCATGGAGGTGTTTTTTTTTCCCAGGATCCACACAGGTGGGTTTTGGTGTGCACCCTGTCCTCGGACCTCCTGGGTGGCCTCCCCAACCCCCCCGGGCCCATCAATGGCCATTTTTTATTTTTTTTTATTTTTATTTTTATTTTTATTTTTAATTATTTTTTTCCCAATTTTTTTGGGACAATTTGTTGCCTTCCGTGGTTCCTGTGGGCATACGCTGCATTGTGGTTGGGCACATGCAGGCTTGTCATGTATTTGGTTCAGATGCTTGGTTTTGAGTCACACACACCCCTCCTGCTTCCCGTTTCCATGGGCTTGCAAAGGGTGTGCCCAAGTGACATTGACGTACATGGTGACATTGGACTCCCACTACATGTGTGGGTAGTCTAGTCAATACTGTGTATACATTCCTAGTGCATATTGCTGTTGTGTTGTACACTGCATGTTGCATTGATGTGTAGCTCATCATCTGTGTCTAACTCCCAATTTGCAGGTCCCTTCCTCATGTCTACACAAGGCCCTCTAGTTTGGAGATGGGGTCCATGTTGGCAGCAGTGCACCTACAACTCTACATGGTGCCAACACTGCACAGTTGGTAGTGGTGGGAGTGCAGGCATTTCCAGGTGGTGAGACTACTAATTTATAATATTTGTGATGTCATGTTAATGGTAGTACCTGCTCAAGTTTGTTGTTGGTCCTGCATTACTGTGAGCATTTCAGGTGTTGCAAGTTTCAATTAGGGACACTGTACATCGTGACACTAGTGTCATGTTGTGGGGATTACTTTGTTTACCTGCAAATAGCATGACATGGCACGGTGTGTCGTGTGGCGGTGCTGGGGATGGGTTGGCTGACATGGCACTGTCCTCTTGTTGCATTTTGCAAGTGGGTATTCATTTTAGCTGCTTGAATGTGTTTCTTCACAAAACTGCATTGGTGGTGTCTGTGTGGGTAGGGATGCACACATTGTAACACTTCCAGGTGAACAATCTCAGGCTGATATGTTTTTCACGGTTGATTTTCCAGACATTCAGGATCAGTGTCAGGTTGAGTCATCATTGATTGTCAGATGGAATGTGCCAGGGCAGTGTGCACTCCACAGGGGTGTGATTTCTATGTGAAGTAATTAGCCACTAGCTGTGTACGGGCTGCCTCCCCCCGTGCCCTTTCCCCTCACATGCGCAGCGGCTGTGCATGTGGTTGGGGATGTGGGGCCACCACCATGTCCACGGCCAGGCCCCGGCGTGTTGCAACGTTGTGCAGGACACATGCTGCCACTATGATCCTGCACACTACTGGGGGAGCGTACAACAGCTGAACGCCAGAACGGTCAAGGGAGCGAAAGCGTGACTTTAGCACTCCGAATGCGCGCTCCACTATGCCCCGGGTTGTAATGTGGGCTGTGTTATATTTTACCTGGGGTGGCGTGGTGGGGTTCCGAATTGGCGTCATCATGTGGGGGCTGAGAGGGTAGGCACTGTCCCCTGTGGAGGTGGTGATTGGTATCATTGGTGGGGTTGTGACCTTGCTCAGTATCTGACATGCATGCATGTGCAGTGGCATTCATACTCACCAAGCAGCCATGTATCGCCATGCCGCCCAGCTTCTAGGTCCCGGCTTAGGGTGGACATTCGGTAAATGAAGCTGTCGTGGGTGGACCCGGGATAGTTGGCATATACTGAGGTGATGATTCCCTTGGCATTACATACTACCTGCACGTTGATGGAATGCCAGTGCTTGCGGTTCCTATAGATGTGCTCTGATGTCCTGGGGGGACGTAGAGCCACATGGGTGCAGTCGATGGCACCTAGCACTTTGGGTCATCGTGCAACACCGTAAAAATCCAGGGCGGCAGCATGCCTTTCTGCAGGTGTTCTGGGCAGGTATGTGTGCCTGCGGACTGATGGGCATGCAGTGATGATGTTCAAGACCTGGTGTAGGCAGCGTGACTGGGTGGCCTGTGATACCCCACCCACTATGGCACTTGTCCGCTGAATTGATCCAGTGGCTAAGAAGTGCAGTACATTGAGGACCTTCTCCAGGGGGCTGAGTGCTTGGGAGCACAGGGTGGGTGATGTGAGGTCATCCTCCCACTCACTCACCAGGTCCAGTATTATGTGTGGTGGAAACCTGTACCTCCCATACACCTGGTCATCAGGCATCCCGAAAAGGCTGGTTCTGGGTGTGAATATTCTGGCCCTGACTATCCTCCTCCTCCTCCTTTGGTAGCCCACGCCCACTGCTGCTAGGAACGGTATGTTCATCCTGGGTCTGAGCTTGTTATTTTGTTAGCGCGCAAATTTATGCGTTGCGCGTGTTGTAGGCGAGCGTGTGACCCGCGCACCCCTGAAATCCAGTACCCAGTCCAATAGCGTGTGGAAATTCCCGCTCACCCCGGGATACAGGTGCGCTGACGTACTTGCGTGTGTAAGTGCCCGCGCAACCCTGATATACACGTACATAGGCCAATCGCGTGTACGCGCACTTTTGTCCAATTACACGCGATGACACTGACGTGCTGTCCAATTACACGCGATGACACTCTGACGTGCAGTCTTTCCACGTGTGCTCTGTCATCACGTGCTGTGTGGGAAACACCCGTGCGGGTCACGTCACAGACGCGCTTACGCGCTGAGGGCCTTTGGTCCAATAGAATCGCGTATGCGTGCTGACGCGCTTACGCGATAAGGGCCTTTCCTCGAATTTCACGCTGACGTGCAGGATTTTCACGTGCCAAATCACTCCGTATCAAGCTGGCCACGCGAAAACACACGGAAGACCACGCTCCTGCCCAGAAGGCTGAATTACTGCCCCCCAGTGCCCCGAGCAGCCTCCCACGTGCCATCTGCTGCTGCCTGCCTGCCTACCTGCCTGCTGCCACCGTGCCCTGCCATTTGGTGCCTGCACATCAGCCATCTGCAGGGGTCCAGTTGCTGTGTCCACCCCTGCTGGAACTGAAGACTCCCGACTGGGATTACATCGCTCCACAGCCCAGCCCCAGGACCCAGTTGCCCACCCACACCTGCCTCTGGGGTTGCCATGTCGGGCACTTCCACATCTGGCACCAGTGGCAACCCCAGGCCAGAGGGGCAGAGGGGCACCAGCTTCACTGCCACCGAAGTTGGTGTCCTGGTGGAGCATGTCCTGGGGCAGTATGATGCCCTCTTTGGATCGTCCCGCGCCAGCAAGGAAGGACGGGAGAGGATCTGGGCCGACTGTGTGGTTGCCATCAACGCGGAGGGGGTGGCAACCCGCGACGTCCAGAAGATCAAGAAGCGCTGGGAGGACTTGAGGTCCAGGACCCTCGTGAAGGCCCGGCGCCTCGTGGAGGGGGGCCGGGGCCGCATGAGTTCCATCCAGATGAGGGTCCTGGAACGCGTACGCCCAGCGCTCCACGCCCAGATCCTTGAGAGGGAGACCCGTCTCGAGTTGAGCGGTAAGTGTCCAAGCATTGCTGTGTGAGACAGGGCATGTTGCGGTGTGCTGGTTCTCTGATACTTGCCTGTATGTGTGACATAGGCCATGTATGCATGTATGTGTGCAGGGACATCATGGTAATGCATGTGCGACCAGTGATGTGTGAACCACATGGTTGTTGCAGGTGTTTAAATGCCACATGGGGAGCCCTATGCAGATTTTAGACATGAGAGCATGCCAGTCTCTGTTCCTGGACATGGGTGGGGGTGAGGGATGGGTGCTGATGGCAGGTACATATATGGTAGCCATGTCTGTGTGCCTGACCTGCGTGTCTGTGACTTGTGCATGCCATGGATGCATGACACATGTGTGTGACAATGCACAGATTCACTGATGCAGCCTAGTTACACTTGTATCCGCTGTGTTTGGGGTGTATGGGGCCAGATGGATGTGACTGAGGTGAAGTGTGTGCATGTGATAGGCATGACCCATGATGCATGTGAGTTCCATATCATTGTATGTTTCAAGAGTCCATTGGACATGTATGGAAATGTCCATGGCATGCACCATGCCTGTTACAGTGTGTGTTTTGCCTGGACTGACCCATGTGTTGTGGAGGGACATGATGGAAGTGTACTTTGACAGTGGTACTCATCTGCTATTGCTTCCTGTCTAGGGGACCATTGTACAGTGCCCTGATGCTTGTGTTCTTTGTCTCCCTCTACGCAGCGGCTAGTGAAGAAAAGGGCGGAGACGGCGCTGTGGAGCAAGGCGGCGGGGATGCCCCCACGGCTGCAGCGGAAGGGGTGGGTGAGCCCCCACAGGGGCCTGCTACGGTGGAAGACGGTGAGGAGCCATCCAGGTTGGTGGTTTCCACAGAGGAGGAGGAGGCCGCCACAGGGGCACACATGGGGCCTGGTGGGGGCATCCCTGCTGGTGCAAGTGGTGCAGTCCAGGGCCAGGGGCAGGAGGCAGCACAGGTCACCATGGAGGGGCCTGTGCATGTCACTGTCCCTGACCCTGTGAGTGCACCACCATGCACCAGCAGGGTTGCCCCGTCCCAGGCCCGTCCGCTGGTAGAGGGGATGTCCATGTCACCTGACTCCCCTCCACCTGCGGACGAGGGGACCCGTGTCCGTATGGAGAAGGTCCTGATTGGGGTTGCGATGCACGCGGGTGCAATTCGTGATGACGTGCGTGCTTCCCGGGAGGAGCACGCACATCATCACGAAGAGCACCGTGCCGACGTGGCCCAATTGGGATCTTCCATGTTCGGGGGTTTCCTGCATGTGTCGGCCAATCTGGCGGCCCTCTCCTCCTCTGTGGAGGCTATACGCCATTCGTTTTCCTTGCCGTCTTCCGGCTCAGATGCCACCAGGGCCCCCTGTGGACCTGCCCTGACCTATGCAGCCAGCTCGGTGGGGATCCCATCCCTGCCACAGTCGGGAGTCGGAGGTCAAGCAGGGGTGGACACCACAGCAACTGTACCCCAGCAGGTGGAGGATGTGCCGGCATCATCAGGCAGGGCACGTGCACGACGGCGTCGGTGGATTCCATCAGCCTGGATGCCGTCGTGCTGGCAGAGGCAGTTGCGTCAGAGGCAGCAGCAGAGTCAACGTGGGAGGCATCATGGCTCGGGGCCATCAACATCGGAGGGGCAGGCATCGGCCGGAGGGCAGGAGGACCCAGGACAGGAAGTGACTTCCGTGTGGCTGCGGTTGGGCCAGCAGATAGGTGCGGAGCGGCGGCGGGCGGAAGAGGAGCGGCTCACGATGGTCAGGGCGGAGAACTCCATGCGGCGGGCCGAGTGCCTCTAGGCAATCCGCAGGGGGTTGGAGGAGCAGATGGCGTCGTCCCTGCGGACCCTCGGGGCCATGGAACAGGACCGCCTCCGGGACATAGACGAGGAGTTTGATGATGCCCTGGCCTGGAACACTACGGAGTGAGCCGCTGGACTTGCCCGCCGTCTTTGTATATAGTTCTTTAGTTTTAGGTTTCATTTGTTTATTCTTATGATTTGGAGTCGACGGACACAGCTCCACTTTTTGTATATAGTTGCATTTTTGTTAGGGTTTTTTGTAGGTTTCCTTTGTTCAGTTGGGCTCATGGACCCTTGGATATTTTGTACATAGTTCTTCATTGGATTTTTTTATTTTTTTATTTTATTTTTTCTTCTCCATGGAGCAATGGTGTTTGGATTTTTTTTTTTTTTTCTGTTGGATTGATTTCATTTTTAATGTGACTTTGAAGTACATTTTTTTGGATTTGGTGTTTTTCATTTTTTGTGACGGACATGCACCTTTTCTTTTTTTTATTGGCATTGTACTTTGTTTCATTTCATTTGCATTCATATTTATTTAATACATTTTTGTTTTCATACTTCACAGTGTGGTATCATCTCATTGGTTTCATGCATGTCATGTTGGGTGTTTTCAAATTAATTTGCAACCATTGTGTGTGACAGACATGGGTTCATTTGCTTTATGTACGTTGGGGGTGTTACATGTAATTTTCATTTCCATGTGGGTGAATGGGTTACTTGGTAGGGCCTTTTGTTTGTGGAGGCTGACCATTACGCACATGGTTGGTGATTGTGAGGACCTGGGTGCAGGGGGACATGGGTGGGGGCCTGGTGGAGGCTGCCCCTGCACTGCTGGGGGGTGGGGGTGGTGGGAGACATGAGTGGGGGCCTGGTGGAGGCTGCCCCTGCACTGCTGGGGGTGGGGGTGATAGGGGACATGAGTGGGGGCCAGGTGGGGGCTGGCCATGGTGGCTGGGGGGTGGGGGTGGTGGGAGACATGAGTGGGGGCCTGGTGGAGGGTGCCCCTGGATGCTGGGGGGTGGGGGTGATAGGGGACATGAGTGGGGGCCTGGTGGGGGCTGGCCATGGTGGCTGGGGGGTGGGGGTGGTGGGAGACATGAGTCGGGGCCTGGTGGGGGCTGCCCATGGTGGCTGGGGGGTGGGGGTGATAGGGGACATGAGTGGGGGCCTGGTAGAGGCTGCCCCTGGTGGCTGGGGGGTGGGGGTGGTGGTAGACATGAGTGGGGGCCTGGTGGAGGCTGCCCCTGCTCTGCTGGGGGGTGGGGGTGATAGGGGACATGAGTGGGGGCCTGGTGGGGGCTGGCCATGGTGGCTGGGGGGTGGGGGTGGTGGGAGACATGAGTGGGGGCCTGGTGGGGGCTGCCCATGGTGGCTGGGGGGTGGGGGTGGGTGGTAGACATGAGTGGGGGCCTGGTGGAGGGTGCCCCTGGTGGCTGGGCGGTGGGGGTGGTGGTAGACATGAGTGGGGGTCTGGTGGAGGCTGCCCCTGCACTGCTGGGGGGTGGGGGTGGTGGGAGACATGAGTGGGGGCCTGGTGGAGGGTGCCCATGGATGTTGGGGGGTGGGGGTGCAGGGGGAATTGAGTGGGGGCCTGGTGGGGGCTGCCCATGGTGGCTGGGGGGTGGGGGTGGGTGGTAGACATGAGTGGGGGCCTGGTGGAGGGTGCCCCTGCACTGCTGGGGGGTGGGGGTGGTGGGAGACATGAGTGGGGGCCTGGTGAAGGGTGCCCCTGGATGCTGGGGGGTGGGGGTGGGGGTGCAGGGGGACATGAGTGGGGGCCTGGTGGGGGCTGCCCATGGTGGGGGTGGATTTTTAGACATGAGTGGGGGCCTGGTGGGGCCTGCCCATGGTGGCTGGGGGGTGGGGGTGGGTGGTAGACATGAGTGGGGGCCTGGTGGAGGGTGCCCCTGGTGGCTGGGGGGTGGGGGTGGTGGTAGACATGAGTGGGGGTCTGGTGGAGGCTGCCCATGCACTGCTGGGGGGTGGGGGTGGTGGGAGACATGAGTGGGGGCCTGGTGGAGGGTGCCCATGGATGCTGGGGGGTGGGGGTGCAGGGGGAAATGAGTGGGGGCCTGGTGGGGGCTGCCCATGGTGGCTGGGGGGTGGGGGTGGGTGGTAGACATGAGTGGGGGCCTGGTGGAGGGTGCCCCTGCACTGCTGGGGGGTGGGGGTGGTGGGAGACATGAGTGGGGGCCTGGTGGAGGGTGCCCCTGGATGCTGGGGGTAGGGGTGGGGGTGCAGGGGGACATGAGTGGGGGCCTGGTGGGGGCTGCCCATGGTGGCTGGGGGGTGGGGGTGGGTGGGAGACATGAGTGGGGGCCTGGTGGAGGGTGCCCCTGCACTGCTGGGGGGTGGGGGTGGTGGGAGACATGAGTGGGGGCCTGGTGGAGGGTGCCCCCGGATGCTGGGGGGTGGGGGTGCAGGGGGACATGAGTGGGGGCCTGGTGGGGGCTGCCCATGGTGGCTGGGGGGTGGGGGTGGGTGGGAGACATGAGTGGGGGCCTGGTGGGGGCTGCCCATGGTGGCTGGGGGGTGGGGGTGGTGGGAGACATGAGTGGGGGCCTGGTGGTGCTGCCCCTGCACTGCTGGGGGATGGGGGTGGTGGGAGACATGGGTGGGGGCCTGGTGGAGGGTGCCCCACACTGCTGGGGGGTGGGGGTGGTGGGAGACATGGGTGGAGGCCTGGTGGAGGGCGCCCATGGTGGCTGGGGGGTGGGGGTGGTGGGAGACATGAGTGGGGGCCTGGTGGAGGGTGCCCCTGCACTGCTGGGGGTGGGGGTGGTGGTAGACATGAGTGGGGGCCTGGTGGGGGCTGCCCATGGTGGCTGGGGGGTGGGGGTGCTGGGAGACATGAGTGGGGGCCTGGTGGAGGGTGCCCCACACTGCTGCGGGGTGGGGGTGGTGGGAGACATGGGTGGAGGCCTGGTGGAGGGTTCCCATGGTGGCTGGGGGGTGGGGGTGGTGGGAGACATGAGTGGGGGCCTGGTGGAGGGTGCCCCTGCACTGCTGGGGGTGGGGGGGTGGTAGACATGAGTGGGGGCCTGGTGGAGGCTGCCCCTGGTGGCTGGGGGGTGGGGGTGGTGGGAGACATGTGTGGGGGCCTGGTGGAGGGTGCCCCTGGTGGCTGGGGGGTGGGGGTGCAGGGGGACATGAGTGGGGGCCTGGTGGGGGCTGCCCATGGTGGCTGGGGGGTGGGGGTGGGTGGGAGACATGAGTGGGGGCCTGGTGGAGGCTGCCCCTGGTGGCTGGGGGGTGGGGGTGGTGGTAGGCATGAGTGGGGGCCTGGTGGAGGGTGCCCCTGGTGGCTGGGGGTGGGGGTGGTTGGAGACATGAGTGGGGGCCTGGTGGAGGGTGCCCCTGGATGCTGGGGGGTGGGGGTGCAGGGGGACATGAGTGGGGCCTGGTGGGGGCTGCCCATGGTGGCTGGGGGGTGGGTGGGAGACATGAGTGGGGGCCTGTTGGGGGCTGCCCATGGTGGCTGGGGGGTGGGGGTGGTGGGAGACATGAGTGGGGGCCTGGTGGTGCTGCCTCTGCACTGCTGGGGGATGGGGGTGGTGGGAGACATGGGTGGGGGCCTGGTGGAGGGTGCCCCACACTGCTGGGGGGTGGGGGTGGTGGGAGACATGAGTGGGGGCCTGGTGGAGGGTGCCCCACACTGCTGGGGGGTGGGGGTGGTGGGAGACATGAGTGGGGGCCTGGTGGGGGCTGCTCATGGTGGCTGGGGTGTGGGGGTGCTGGGAGACATGAGTGGGGGCCTGGTGGAGGGTGCCCCACACTGCTGGGGGGTGGGGGTGGTGGGAGACATGGGTGGAGGCCTGGTGGAGGGTGCCCATGGTGGCTGGGGGGTGGGGGTGGTGGGAGACATGAGTGGGGGCCTGGTGCAGGGTGCCCCTGCACTGCTGGGGGGTGGGGGTGGTGGTAGACATGAGTGGGGGCCTGGTGGAAGCTGCCCCTGGTGGCTGGGGGGTGGGGGTGGTGGGAGACATGAGTGGGGGCCAGGTGGAGGGTGCCCCTGGTGGCTGGGGGGTGGGGGTGGTGGTAGACATGAGTGGGGGCCTGGTGGAGGCTGCCCCTGCACTGCTGGGGGGTGGGGGTGGTGGGAGACATGAGTGGGGGCCTGGTGGAGGGTGCCCCTGCACTGCTGGGGGCTGGGGGTGGTGGGAGACATGAGTGGGTGCCTGGTGGGGGCTGCCCATGGTGGCTGGGGGGTGGGGGTGATAGAGGACTTGAGTGGGGGCCTGGTGGAGGCTGCCCCTGGTGGCTGGGGGGTGGGGGTGGTGGTAGACATGAGTGGGGGCCTGGTGGAGGCTGCCCCTGCACTGCTGGGGGGTGGGGGTGGTGGGAGACATGAGTGGGGGCCTGGTGGAGGCTGCCCCTGCACTGCTGGGGGGTGGGGGTTGTGGGAGACATGAGTGGGGGCCTGGTGGAGGGTGCCCCTGCACTGCTGGGGGGTGGGGGTGGTGGGAGACATGAGTGGGGGCCTGGTGGAGGGTGCCCCTGGATGCTGGGGGGTGGGGGTGCAGGGGGACATGAGTGGGGGCCTGGTGGGGGCTGCCCATGGTGGCTGGGGGGTGGGGGTGGGTGGGAGACATGAGTGGGGGCCTGGTGGGGGCTGCTCATGGTGGCTGGGGGGTGGGGGTGGTGGGAGACATGAGTGGGGGCCTGGTGGTGCTGCCCCTGCACTGCTGGGGGATGGGGGTGGTGGGAGACATGGGTGGGGGCCTGGTGGAGGGTGCCCCATACTGCTGGGGGGTGGGGGTGGTGGGAGACATGAGTGGGGGCCTGGTGGAGGGTGCCCCACACTGCTGGGGGGTGTGGGTGGTGGGAGACATGAGTGGGGGCCTGGTGGGGGCTGCCCATGGTGGCTGGGGGGTGGGGGTGCTGGGAGACATGAGTGGGGGCCTGGTGGAGGGTGCCCCACACTGCTGAGGGGTGGGGGTGGTGGGAGACATGGGTGGAGGCCTGGTGGAGGGTGCCCATGGTGGCTGGGGGGTGGGGGTGGTGGGAGACATGAGTGGGGGCCTGGTGGAGGGTGCCCCTGCACTGCTGGGGGGTGGGGGTGGTGGTAGACATGAGTGGGGGCCTGGTGGAGGCTGCCCCTGGTGGCTGGGGGGTGGGGGTGGTGGGAGACATGAGTGGGGGCCTGGTGGAGGGTGCCCCTGGTGGCTGGGGGGTGGGGGTGCAGGGGGACATGAGTGGGGGCCTGGTGGGGGCTGCCCATGGTGGCTGGGGGGTGGGGGTGGGTGGGAGACATGAGTGGGGGCCTGGTGAAGGCTGCCCCTGGTGGCTGGGGGGTGGGGGTGGTGGTAGACATGAGTGGGGGCCTGGTGGAGGGTGCCCCTGGTGGCTGGGGGGTGGGGGTGGTGGGAGACATGAGTGGGGGCCTGGTGGAGGGTGCCCCTGGATGCTGGGGGGTGGGGGTGCAGGGGGACATGAGTGGGGGCCTGGTGAGGGCTGCCCATGGTGGCTGGTGGGTGGGGGTGGGTGGGAGACATGAGTGGGGGCCTGGTGGGGGCTGCCAATGGTGGCTGGGGGGTGGTGGGAGACATGAGTGGGGGGCCTGGTGGTGCTGCCCCTGCACTGCTGGGGGATGGGGGTGGTGGGAGACATGGGTGGGGGCCTGGTGGAGGGTGCCGCCACACTGCTGGGGGGTGGGGGTGGTGGGAGACATGAGTGGGGGCCTGGTGGAGGGTGCCCCACACTGCTGGGGGGTGGGGGTGGTGGGAGACATGAGTGGGGGCCTGGTGGGGGCTGCCCATGGTGGCTGGGGGGTGGGGGTGCTGGGAGACATGAGTGGAGCCTGGTGGAGGGTGCCCCACACTGCTGGGGGGTGGGGGTGGTGGGAGACATGGGTGGAGGCCTGGTGGAGGGTGCCCATGGTGGCTGGGGGGTGGGGGTGGTGGGAGACATGAGTGGGGGCCTGGTGGAGGGTGCCCTTGCACTGCTGGGGGGTGGGGGTGGTCATAGACATGAGTGGGGGCCTGGTGGAGGCTGCCCCTGGTGGCTGGGGGGTGGGGGTGGTGGGAGACATGAGTGGGGGCCTGGTGGAGGGTGCCCCTGGTGGCTGGGGGGTGGGGGTGGTGGTAGACATGAGTGGGGGCCTGGTGGAGGCTGCCTCTGCACTGCTGGGGGGTGGTGGGAGACATGAGTGGGGGCCTGGTGGAGGGTGCCCCTGCACTGCTGGGGGGTGGGGGTGGTGGGAGACATGAGTGGGGGCCTGGTGGGGGCTGCCCATGGTGGCTGGGGGGTGGGGGTGATAGGGGACATGAGTGGGGGCCTGGTGGAGGCTGCCCCTGGTGGCTGGGGGGTGGTGGTAGACATGAGTGGGGGCCTGGTGGAGGCTGACCCTGCACTGCTGGGGGGTGGGGGTGATAGGGGACATGAGTGGGGGCCTGGTGGGGGCTGGCCATGGTGGCTGGGGGGTGGGGGTGGTGGGAGACATGGGTGGGGGCCTGGTGGAGGCTGCCCCTGGTGGCTGGGAGGTGGGGGTGGTGGGAGACATGAGTGGGGGCCTGGTGGAGGGTGCCCCTGGATGCTGGGGGGTGGGGGTGCAGGGGGACATGAGTGGGGGCCTGGTGGGGGCTGCCCATGGTGGCTGGGGGGTGGGGGTGATAGGGGACACGAGTGGGGGCCTGGTGGAGGCTGCCCCTGGTGGCTGGGGGGTGGGGGTGGTGGTAGACATGAGTGGGGGCCTGGTGGAGGCTGCCCCTGCACTGCTGGGGGGTGGGGGTGATAGGGGACATGAGTGGGGGCCTGGTGGGGGATGCCCCTGGTGGCTGGGGGGTGGGGGTGGTGGTAGGCATGAGTGGGGGCCTGGTGGAGGCTGCCCCTGGTGGCTGGGGGGTGGGGGTGGTGGAAGACATGAGTGGAGGCCTGGTGGAGGGTGCCCCTGGATGCTGGGGGGTGGGGGTGCAGGGGGACATGAGTGGGGGCCTGGTGGGGGCTGCCCATGGTGGCTGGGGGGTGGGGGTGGGTGGGAGACATGAGTGGGGGCCTGGTGAAGGCTGCCCCTGGTGGCTGGGGGGTGGGGGTGGTGGTAGACATGAGTGGGGGCCTGGTGGAGGGTGCCCCTGGTGGCTGGGGGGTGGGGGTGGTGGGAGACATGAGTGGGGGCCTGGTGGAGGGTGCCCCTGGATGCTGGGGGGTGGGGGTGCAGGGGGACATGAGTGGGGGCCTGGTGAGGGCTGCCCATGGTGGCTGGGGGGTGGGGGTGGGTGGGAGACATGAGTGGGGGCCTGGTGGGGGCTGCCAATGGTGGCTGGGGGGGGTGGTGGGAGACATGAGTGGGGGGCCTCGTGGTGCTGCCCCTGCACAGCTGGGGGATGGGGGTGGTGGGAGACATGGGTGGGGGCCTGGTGGAGGGTGCCGCCACACTGCTGGGGGGTGGGGGTGGTGGGAGACATGAGTGGGGGCCTGGTGGAGGGTGCCCCACACTGCTGGGGGGTGGGGGTGGTGGGAGACATGAGTGGGGGCCTGGTGGGGGCTGCCCATGGTGGCTGGGGGGTGGGGGTGCTGGGAGACATGAGTGGAGCCTGGTGGAGGGTGCCCCACACTGCTGGGGGGTGGGGGTGGTGGGAGACATGGGTGGAGGCCTGGTGGAGGGTGCCCATGGTGGCTGGGGGGTGGGGGTGGTGGGAGACATGAGTGGGGGCCTGGTGGAGGGTGCCCTTGCACTGCTGGGGGGTGGGGGTGGTCATAGACATGAGTGGGGGCCTGGTGGAGGCTGCCCCTGGTGGCTGGGGGGTGGGGGTGGTGGGAGACATGAGTGGGGGCCTGGTGGAGGGTGCCCCTGGTGGCTGGGGGGTGGGGGTGGTGGTAGACATGAGTGGGGGCCTGGTGGAGGCTGCCTCTGCACTGCTGGGGGGTGGGGGTGGTGGGAGACATGAGTGGGGGCCTGGTGGAGGGTGCCCCTGCACTGCTGGGGGGTGGGGGTGGTGGGAGACATGAGTGGGGGCCTGGTGGGGGCTGCCCATGGTGGCTGGGGGGTGGGGGTGATAGGGGACATGAGTGGGGGCCTGGTGGAGGCTGCCCCTGGTGGCTGGGGGGTGGTGGTAGACATGAGTGGGGGCCTGGTGGAGGCTGACCCTGCACTGCTGGGGGCTGGGGGGGATAGGGGACATGAGTGGGGGCCTGGTGGGGGCTGGCCATGGTGGATGGGGGGTGGGGGTGGTGGGAGACATGGGTGGGGGCCTGGTGGAGGCTGCCCCTGGTGGCTGGGAGGTGGGGGTGGTGGGAGACATGAGTGGGGGCCTGGTGGAGGGTGCCCCTGGATGCTGGGGGGTGGGGGTGCAGGGGGACATGAGTGGGGGCCTGGTGGGGGCTGCCCATGGTGGCTGGGGGGTGGGGGTGATAGGGGACATGAGTGGGGGCCTGGTGGAGGCTGCCCCTGGTGGCTGGGGGGTGGGGGTGGTGGTAGACATGAGTGGGGGCCTGGTGGAGGCTGCCCCTGCACTGCTGGGGGGTGGGGGTGATAGGGGACATGAGTGGGGGCCTGGTGGGGGCTGCCCCTGGTGGCTGGGGGGTGGGGGTGGTGGTAGGCATGAGTGGGGGCCTGGTGGAGGCTGCCCCTGGTGGCTGGGGGGTGGGGGTGGTGGAAGACATGAGTGGAGGCCTGGTGGAGGGTGCCCCTGGATGCTGGGGGGTGGGGGTGCAGGGGGACATGAGTGGGGGCCTGGTGGAGGGTGCCCCTGCACTGCTGGGCGGTGGGGGTGATAGGGGACATGAGTGGGGGCCTGGTGGGGGCTGGCCATGGTGGCTGGGGGGTGGGGGTGGTGGGAGACATGAGTGGGGGCCTGGTGGGGGCTGCCCATGGTGGCTGGGGGGTGTGGGTGATAGGGGACATGAGTGGGGGCCTGGTGGAGGCTGCCCCTGGTGGCTGGGGGGTGGGGGTGGTGGTAGACATGAGTGGGGGCCTGGTGGAGGCTGCCCCTGCACTGCTGGGGGGTGGGGGTGATAGGGGACATGAGTGGGGGCCTGGTGGGGGCTGGCCATGGTGGCTGGGGGGTGGGGGTGGTGGGAGACATGGGTGGGGGCCTGGTGGAGGCTGCCCCTGGTGGCTGGGGGGTGGGGGTGGTGGGAGACATGAGTGGGGGCCTGGTGGAGGGTGCCCCTGGATGCTGGGGGGTGGGGGTGCAGGGGGACATGAGTGGGGGCCTGGTGGAGGGTGCCCCTGCACTGCTGGGGGGTGGGGGTGATAGGGGACATGAGTGGGGGCCTGGTGGGGGCTGGCCATGGTGGCTGGGGGGTGGGGGTGGTGGGAAACATGAGTGGGGGCCTGGTGGGGGCTGCCCATGGTGGCTGGGGGGTGGGGGTGCAGGGGGACATGAGTGGGGGCCTGGTGGGGGCTGCCCATGGTGGCTGGGGGTGGGGGTGGGTGGGAGACATGAGTGGGGGCCTGGTGGAGGCTGCCCCTGGTGGCTGGGGGGTGGGGGTGGTGGTAGACATGAGTGGGGGCCTGGTGGAGGCGGCCCCTGGTGGCTGGGGGGTGGGGGTGGTGGGAGACATGAGTGGGGGCCTGGTGGAGGGTGCCCCTGGATGCTGGGGGGTGGGGGTGGTGGGTGACATGAGCAGGTGTGCAGGGTAGTCCCCTGTGGTGTGTGCTGCCTGCAGGGTCCGTGGAGGGTGTACAGGGAATACCTGGGAGCACACAGCCAAATCGCGTGTAGAATTTCCCGCGTACCCCTGTCATACACGTGCCCAGGCAAATCGCGTGTGGAACTTCCCACGCACCCCTGAAATCCACGTACCCTGACAAATCGCGTGTGGAACTTCCCGCGCACCCCTGAAATCCACGTTCCCGGCCAAATCGCGTGTGGTACTTCCCGTTTACCCCTGAAATCCACGTACACGGCCAAATCGCGTGTGGAACTTCCCGCGCACCACTGAAATCCATGTACCCTGACAAATCGCGTGTGGAACTTTCCGCACACCCCTGAAATCCACGTACACGGCCAAATCGCGTGTGGAACTTCCCGCGCACCCCTGAAATCCACGTACACGGCCAAATCGCGTGTGGAACTTCCTGCGCACCCCTGTAATCCACGTACCCTGACAAATCGCGTGTGGAACTTCCCTCAAAACCCTGGAATTCACATGCCCTGCCAATTCGCGTGTGAGACTTCCCGCGCACCCCGGTATACACGCACACGTATTTTTTGTCAGCGGGTGTCCGTGTTTGTGGGTGCCCCTTTGCACGTCATTTGTCCTGGAGGGCCACAGTATGGGACATTCATCATGGCAGTATATAGGTGCTATTTTTTTGCGCACCTTTTGGCGCACATTTCTTCCAGGCGCAGAGACGCTACCGCCTGCTTTCTTGTGGCGGTCGTGTTTGTGCCTGTGCGCTGGTTTGAGCGTGCGCTTTTTTGCCCTATTCTATTCCATGAATACGTGTTGTAGGCGAGCGTGTGGGCGTTCCGCGCACTTGTACCCTGTACTTCCCCCGTGACGCCCACATTTTGGCAAGTTGTTCCCCATTCCGAGTGTTACGCCCCGTGTTCCGCCTACTTTTGTTGCGTGCGCCGCGCTATGTGCGATTTTCCCTGTGGCCTGTGCGATTTTCGCTGTGACCTGGCGCACGCAGTTAGATGGCCTGTGCGCCAACGTGCGCCGCGCACTTTTTTATCGCACATCCGATGGTTTTCTCGCGCACGGCCTTCCATGAATCGATGTGCGCTGCTTTTCGTGCGATTTTCGCACTTGCACTGCGATTTTCGCTATTCCACTGCGATTCGCACGTTTTTGCCCACTTGCGCCACGCTAATTATTCCATGAATCGGCCTGTGAATTTCATAACATTTCATTCAAATTACAATTTTACCGTTTTATCATTTTACTATTTTATCCAAATAGTTCATTATTAAAACATAAATAAAAACAGAATACCTTAAACATCAACTTCAAAAATATTATTAATAAAAATGTATTCCCGCCTATGATTCCAATTGCAAAACAGTCTAATTCTTATCTCCATGTTCAAAGGGGAATGGTTTCCATAAAAATCGCATAGCAGTCAATCTCCATTTATTTGCGTTTCCTATGAAGAAAAACTGCCTCATAAGACCCACATCCAGTATATTACAGTTCATAATCAAATGTGCAAAATGAATTCACGCTGTGATGTTAGGTTCAGGAATTTCAACACCACACAGTAGTTTCCAACACACATTCCTCCTGACAAAACTTGCAAGTTCTCAACCTTCGTTCCAGCCCACTTCATGCACCCTTTACTTGGAAATAGGTTTAGTCGCATACAAAGACATTGCCCCCTTCAAAAATCACCTGAAAAAGGTTGCAGGTTCTGGGGCAATACCCCATACGAACTCAAAACCCCACTCACAGCTCACGGGGAATCTCAAGTACTTGCAAATTGCACTGGGTCTGCTGAATATGATTGTGGCTCCACATACCTCGAATAGGGTAAGAGTTAGAACTAATTGGATCAGTTACTGATTGGATCACGACAAACATTGGCCTGAAGAAGGGTTGTATATTGGCATCTACGCTCTTAGAAATATACCTGGCAGGCATGGGAAATGCTCTCCTGGACCCGCTAGTCCAGTGCCTTAAGTGGCACTACAAATCGAGCCGGGGCTCATCGAGGGGGCGTGGCCTAACAGCGGGGGTCTTGATGGCCCGTTAGGCCACGCCCCCTCGACGAGCCCCGGCTCAATGGGCTACTGCCACCCCTGCCAGGCAGCTTTTTGTAGAGATTAGCACCCTCTCCCCTATTGGGGAGAGGGTGCTGATCTCTGCATTTATTTTGTGTAGGCTTGCCTGGCAGGGGACAGCGCCTGCCTATTCAGCCTTAATGGTGGTGCTGCCCCTCGCCAGCTGGGGAGGGGCAGCACCACCATTAAGGCTGAAAGGGTGAGGCCACTGGAATCAGAGGCCTTTTTCCTAAATACTGAAACTCCCGCGAATCCTCGGGAGCTCCAGTATTTAGAAAGCAAGGCCTCTGATTCCAGCGGCCTCACGTTTCTCCATAATGGTGGCGCCGGCCGACGGGAATCTCTTGATTAAAGGGATGCCTCGCAGGTGCGGCGCCACCATTATGGCTGAAAGGCATTTTTTTCTGTAGCCTGAAGCTCTCGCACACAAGCGAGAGCTTCAGGCTGTAGAAAAAATGCCTTTTCGTGTAGTGGCCGGGGCTGTCAGGGGAGATTACTGGGCCCCGGCAGGGCCCCGCCTCAAAACGAAATTTCGGAGACTGCCGGGGCTCAGCCCCGGGAGGCCCCGGCCCACTTAAAGCCCTGCGCTAGTCACACCTCCTAAATTAGATGATTTAAAGATGCAGTGGCTCGGTTATTCTGATGACATTGTAATAATAAAATTGCACTCCAAGCGGCCTTCAAAAACCGTTGGATCTGTTAATTACATTTGTAGATACAAACGGTCTAAAAAGTAACATAAACAAGACTCAGATTATGGTGTTCAGACCTAGCGGTCCCAACATAAAAGGCAACTACTTTTGGTTCATTAGCAAAGGAAGAGTTGAGGTGGTACTGGATTACAATATATTTGTGTTCATGTGGACCATGAATTAAATTAGTGCAGGCATCTTCGTAGTGTGCAGATAAAAGTAGCTCAACAAACTGGAGCTATCAATGCCTTTTCTTACAGGCACGGGTGATGCTCTATCAAAGGAATCCTGAAACTATATGTTGCTAAGGCTGTCCATACTATTATATGTGGTGCTGAAATCTGGGCCATTAAATAATGACACGATGTGGAAAGGATTAAGCGCATCTGTTAGAAAGTGCTAATGAGGCTACCAAAAAACACACCAATTGAATACATCTATACCGAATACATCTGCCAGCTGTACGTGATGTTCATTTACAGCTCTCTTTAACATTGCTGGGAGTACGCTCATGCTACAGCCTGTACTTTACAGAGTGTAATTATGCAAGAGTCTCGTATTGAATACCTGAAAGGCAGCAAGACTGATCTAATATTTAAGACTTATAACAACAAACAGGGTTACGTTGTTGTGAAGAAAGCAAAAAAAGGGCCACGGGCAAGCCGTTGGTTTCCTTTTAACCGTTAAAAAGGGTTGGACGTGGTAGCACAAAAGCAACGGTTTTCTAGGAAAAAGTATTTTATTACTCGATATATCTGAGATAAAAATGAAAATTCATATCCTCGAGCTCAAGTGCAAGGTGTGGCAGGAAAGCGGCAAATCCAACAGGGTAGGTACATAGCTGTCCAGAACTGGAGATTAAATTCTGTAGCTGTATGATGGTGGTTCAACCTTGGAAAGGTTAGCTGTTCGTATTCTGTTGTCCTGTCTTATTATTTTAATATTTTAATGATTCCCGTAGGTCACAGGGAGGTAGAGAAACTTCAGCAGTTGGAAATGCACAAATAAAAGTGGCCAAGGGGCCAAAGTAGTGAGGTGAAGCTCTTGTAAAAATAGCACACTCTTTTCATCTGGGTGCGCGTAGGAGTGGTTGTTACGTGGCAATATCTTATCCCTTTTCGTACAGATATTTGGTGTAGGTCATGAGAGCCCTCATGGCCTGTGGGGTCGACCGGTTTCGATGGCACTCGTAATTGGGGCCATCTTCGTCAGGACCGTGATTCAAAAGAGGGAGGATAAATCCAAAAGTTTCAGAGTATGTCTGAAACGGGGCCAGGTTACTCCTGTAGGGATACAGAAAAGAGGGGGGGGGTTGGGAGAGGGGAGACAATGGCATGAGAAGTCTGGCCTTGTCAAGAAGTGTAAACTACACCTTGCACCAAAAGTGAGAGGATTAATGTGGGTAAACGTTCAATCTAATTGCGGTGAAGAGTACAGAACTATTAATGGTGCCTGATCACCGGTGTCTAAAACATGTCTCATCAGAAAGGGGAGGGAGGGGAGAAGTGCTGGAGTGGGGTGACACGGGCACAGAATGAAAAGTGCTTAGTGGCAAAATGGGAGAAGGGAACCATGGGTACCTCTACACACAGAGTGTGTTGGAGGAGGTCTGCCTGTCGTAAGCTGGCTGGTGGCTCTGAAAGGCAAGACAGAAATTCTGTAAACAAACTGCCAAAAAACGGGCTTGCAAAGGCAGCTGAAGTACTAGCAACAGGACTAATAAAGAGCCGGCCAGATAACAAAAGTTGCAAGTACAACTAGAGCGCTGACTGCTCTGCAAGGCTAGTTGGCAGCAGGAGCTGTACCTGTGTCTTCCGTGGAGGCGTCTGTCTCACTCGGTGCAGCCGCTCGAAATGAGCGCGGTACCGAAATGCGGCCAACCGCCTCTAAAAACAAGGAAACAGCGCGCGCCCGCCTCGCGTCAGGATGACGTCGGCGGGCGTCTAGGCAACATCCTCGCAAGAGCGAGTATGGGTCCAAACAGGAAAAACGTGCCCAACCGCCCGTGAAAAGGACTTGAAAACACGGCTCAGGGGTGCCGAAGCTGCGTGGGACTAGGAGGAATTCCTAAGCCGGAAGGCTGTGTTGGGGCGAGGATGGGAGGGAAGGGGGGAGGGAGAGGGAGAGGAGGGGGGGTGTGGGGAGGGGTTTGTGGTGTGGGTGGCCGATGGAAAGCCGGGGGACCAGATCAGAATCAATACAGAGGGGCGGAGAATCAGCTCCCTTGAAGGACTGGGAACATGGTGGGAGAGCCCTATGGGTGGGGGAGGAAAGGGGAACGCTGGAGGGCGAAAAAAGGACCATTGCTGGCGGGCAAGGCGGCCTATGTTAGCACCGCTAGGTCATGCCACTGGATGTTCTCATTCAGTCCTTTAGAACACGTGTTGAGTCTGTAGATCCACTGCTGTTCCCTTCTGAACAGCATGTTATTGAAGTTGCCCCCTCTCGCAGGAGGTGTGACCCTTTCTATGATAGTCCATTGAAAAGAGTCTGCAGTATGTCCTTCAGCTGTAAAGTGCTGGACTAAAGGAGCAGTCAGTTTGTTGGTACGAATGCAGGACCGATGTTGGACCATACGTGTGCGGGCTGTCCTTGTTGTCATGCCAATATACCTAAGGTCACAGGGGCACGTGATCATATAAATCACTCCTTTGGAGTTGCAATTAGTCAATGTCATTTGCCTCCATGGTGTCTGCCATCCTATGTCAATCTCTGTGGTGCGTGATGTCTGGGGGCACATGGAACAATTGCCACAGGGGGCGTGTCCTCTTGGTGGGGCTGTATCCCAGAGGGTACGCTGGCTAGGTCCTGTGATCAGGATGTTGTGTGTAAGCGTTTTTACCACTTTGTCTCGCAGGTTTGGACGTCTTTTGAGAGCAAAGCGTGGTACAGGGATGGTGGTATGTCCAGTATTCAAGATCGGCCATAGAGTTTTTACTTCTTTCTTAATTTTGTTGAGTAGGGGCGAGTAACTGAATACTGCTGTAATGCCTGTGGTGGTGGCTGGTGTTATGTGTTGTTGCAGGGTTATAGATCTAGGGATATTTCTGGCTCTTTTGTAAGTGTCCCTAATGATTTTCTGCGGGTATCCCCTGTCTGCCAATTGGTCTCATAGAAGGCTGGACTGTGTGATGTAGGTGGGGGTCTGGCTGCACAACCTGCGGTATCGTAAAAACTGTCCGAAAGGGAGATTGTCTCTGAGTGCTTTTGGGTGGTAGCTGGAGTAGCATAAAAGAGAGTTTCTGTCGGTGGACTTTTTGTAAACACTTGAAACTAGTCTGCCGTTTGATGTGGAGATTGCAAGGTCCAGAAAGTGAGTAGAATGTTTCTCTTTTTCTAGTGTGAACTGTAAGTGAGGATTGAGTGAGTTGAGCCAAGCATGGAAAGAAGCAAGTTCTTGTTCAGTTCCTTTGAAGATTACGAAGATGTCGTCTATATATCTGCGCCATATGCCAAGATTGGCACGGAATGGGTTGGAGGTGGGGTAGATATGTTGTTGTTCAAAAAGGTCGACATACAAGTTGGCAAGGCTGGGGGCAAAGGTCGCTCCCATCGCGGTGCCAGATACCTGTTGGTAGAAGGTGTTTTGAAAAACAAAATAGTTCTTGGTTAATGCGATCTCTGCCAGTTGGTAGATGAAGGTAGGTGACACACCATGTAGTTCGATCCCAGAGTGTAATAATCTGTTCAGCATATTCAGGGTTTCTTGTTGGGGGATTCGAGTATATAGAGACTCGATATCGATAGTGACTAGCCATTCTTGTTGTGGATCATACTGCAGGGTATCAAGTAGGTTTAGCATATTGGTGGAATCTTTGACATAACTAGTCATTTTGGGAATTTGTTCCTTTATAAAGAAGTCTACGAATTGAGAGAGGGGTTCCAAAATAGAGCCAATACCGGACACGATGGGGCGTCCTGGCGGAGGCGTGATGCCCTTATGAATCTTAGGTAGGGCATACATAGCCGGGATACGAGGGTGAGGCGGGGAGAGAAAAGCGGCCTCCCGGGCGCTGATGTATCCTTCAGCCTCAGCTTCGTAGATAATGGGAGCTATCGTTGTTTGAAGAACAGATGTCGGGTCCGTGCGGAGCATTTTGTAGCTGGTGTTATCGCTCAGAAGATTGTTGACCATGTTGATATAGTTGGTGGTGTCCATGATGACAATGGCTCCCCCTTTATCAGCCGGTTTTATTGTAATGGCTGTATTTTTAGCTAGATCGGAAAGTGCTGTCAGTTGGGGTTTCGTGAAATTGTTGTTAATGAATGGAATGGTCCGCTCCAGCTCTGAGATTTTTTTAAACAATGCTTGTTCAAAGGTGACTGATTCCGGAGAGTTCATACAATGTGGAGGAAAAAACTGTGAAGGTGGGCGTAGGCCCGTTGCATCAGTGGTCTCAAATGTCTCGTTGGTGAAATACTGCTTCAGTCTTATTTTTCGCATCAATTGTGTACATTCAATTCTCGTTTGGAACGGATCGTACCGTGCTGTAGGTATAAGAGATAGACCCTTTTGCAGGATTTCTTGTTCAGCTCTAGTCAATATATGTGTGGACTGATTGACAATCAATGAGGGAGCAGTGCTGGTATGTTTCCTTGGCCTCTGCTGCGAGTGACTACCGTAGGTGGCGGATGGTTCTGCCATCGTGCCCCGTGCTGGCCTCTCCCTCGTTGGCCTAAAAAAGGGACCGCAGGAGGGGTGCCTAGGTTGGATCCACTGAAATGTATGCGCCTTTTGTTCCAGTTGGCGTTACCCGAGCTGTTGCTCGAGTTACTGCTCGAGCTGTTCCAGGAGCGGTTGGCGTTGCCTCGTTGGAGGTTTTGGAACCGTAGCTGAGCGGCGTCGCGTCTGGATTGTTTGGCCTCTTCTGTGAAGTATTCTTCCCCTACATAGGGGTACACTTTCACGTGCGTGAATGCTGCAAGGTCTTTTTTGAGTTTGGTAATTTTTCTACTGAGGTTGTTGTCCTTGAACTCTTTTAGTGTGTTGTCAAGCAGACTGAGTTTCGCTGTATAGATGTCGATGGCTATTTTAGTTTTCAAATGGTCACTTTTCTCATTCAGTTCTCTTACTAGACTGTCTGTGATTGATTTGGCGGTATTGATAATAAGTACCAACCAGTCTCGTGTGCACTTGTTGGCGATAAAAGACCAGTCTTTTCTAAATTGTAAATTATCCAGAAAGATGCGTGGTTCTATGCGAATAATGAGGCCGTTAGGAGCTGCATGCGCCCTTAGGTACTCTGTCATCAAGGCTCCATGCAGTTCAGTGCGGATGATTTTCTTTCTCAGGATTTTAATCTCGTTCCACTCATCGTTGTTACTGATATTCTGTGGAGTGAGATCGATGCCTAGTAATGAAGGGTTGGCTAGGATCCCATCGACCAGTTCTTCTGCGAACGCAAGGAAATGTCCATCGGCCATTGGGCTGAGGGATGTGGAGGAAGGGGAGGGGGAGGGGAATCTGATGGAAGCAAAGACACCGAAGGCTTGAATGTAGCAGTTGGAAAGAGGGAGGGTGGCCTTCCTCTTGTTAAATATGAATAAATCTAACCCAGCAACCGGCCCGGTTGCGCAAAGAACTATAACAACAAACAGGGTTACGTTGTTGTGAAGAAAGCAAAAAAAGGGCCACGGGCAAGCCGTTGGTTTCCTTTTAACCGTTAAAAAGGGTTGGACGTGGTAGCACAAAAGCAACGGTTTTCTAGGAAAAAGTATTTTATTACTCGATATATCTGAGATAAAAATGAAAATTCATATCCTCGAGCTCAAGTGCAAGGTGTGGCAGGAAAGCGGCAAATCCAACAGGGTAGGTACATAGCTGTCCAGAACTGGAGATTAAATTCTGTAGCTGTATGATGGTGGTTCAACCTTGGAAAGGTTAGCTGTTCGTATTCTGTTGTCCTGTGTTATTATTTTAATATTTTAATGGTTCCCGTAGGTCACAGGGAGGTAGAGAAACTTCAGCAGTTGGAAATGCACAAATAAAAGTGGCCAAGGGGCCAAAGTAGTGAGGTGAAGCTCTTGTAAAAATAGCACACTCTTTTCATCTGGGTGCGCGTAGGAGTGGTTGTTACGTGGCAATATCTTATCCCTTTTCGTACAGATATTTGGTGTAGGTCATGAGAGCCCTCATGGCCTGTGGGGTCGACTTTTGTTATCTGGCCGGCTCTTTATTAGTCCTGTTGCTAGTACTTCAGCTGCCTTTGCAAGCCCGTTTTTTGGCAGTTTGTTTACAGAATTTCTGTCTTGCCTTTCAGAGCCACCAGCCAGCTTACGACAGGCAGACCTCCTCCAACACACTCTGTGTGTAGAGGTACCCATGGTTCCCTTCTCCCATTTTGCCACTGAGCACTTTTCATTCTGTGCCCATGTCACCCCACTCCAGCACTTCTCCCCTCCCTCCCCTTTCTGATGAGACATGTTTTAGACACCGGTGATCACGCACCATTAATAGTTCTGTACTCTTCACCGCAATTAGATTGAACGTTTACCCACATTAATCCTCTCACTTTTGGTGCAAGGTGTAGTTTACACTTCTTGACAAGGCCAGACTTCTCATGCCATTGTCTCCCCTCTCCCAACGCCCCCCCCCTCTTTTCTGTATCCCTACAGGAATAACCTGGCCCCGTTTCAGACATACTCTGAAACTTTTGGATTTATCCTCCCTCTTTTGAATCACGGTCCTGACGAAGATGGCCCCAATTACGAGTGCCATCGAAACCGGTCGACCCCACAGGCCATGAGGGCTCTCATGACCTACACCAAATATCTGTACGAAAAGGGATAAGATATTGCCACGTAACAACCACTCCTACGCGTACCCAGATGAAAAGAGTGTGCTATTTTTACAAGAGCTTCACCTCACTACTTTGGCCCCTTGGCCACTTTTATTTGTGCATTTCCAACTGCTGAAGTTTCTCTACCTCCCTGTGACCTACGGGAACCATTAAAATATTAAAATAATAACACAGGACAACAGAATACGAACAGCTAACCTTTCCAAGGTTGAACCACCATCATACAGCTACAGAATTTAATCTCCAGTTCAACCTAATATTTAAGACACCACACAACTGCGGAGAACGGCTGTCTCAATATAATGCCTATATCAGTTATAAAATACATAAAGAAAAAAAAAAAAACATATGCAAGATGATGCATGACTTCTGCAAAGATCAATCACTCATTGGCTTAGACACTGAAAGTAACAGCTCCCTGTTCGTACATTACACAACTGAGCACAAATCTCTTCCCACCTACTTTGCAGCTTACCTTGGACATTATTCTGGGTGGGATAAGATTAGATTTAAATTTAACAACTCTACTATGTTGGAAGTTATAAGGGCACGTGAACAAATACACAGGCATGATAGGCTTTGTAGCCTTTGAGGAGACCAACGTATTGAAAGCAATAAACATCTACTGCTTGAATGCTGCCACTTAGTGTTGATACAGAAATTATACCCAAGGGCGCTTGGTATAGGGTAATCAAACAATTCAAAAGCTGAAAACCTGTGGTGGGACCTTATGGATGGTAATGTCCACACCTACATTGTTCACCTTATGAAGCTCTTGTCTGACATTAGGTCCATAATAATCGACTTGTGCATTTAATATGGAAGTTGGAAACTGACTAAGAGGCGTTGAATGCTGGCTATTATTTCCTCACTATTGAAATCTACAGACTGATTAGCTCTGAGCACTAACGTGCATGTCTCTACAGAAGAGGGCTCAGTATCATTATTCATTGTAATCTTTTTTTTCCGCTGCTGATCTATTTATCTTTTACTGCTTATCGTTTTTGGTATTACTTTTCCTTTCAAGGGGCCTCATTACGAGTTTAGCGGTAGCCATGGAGCTATTAGCTCCATGGCTGCCGCCAAACCGGGCTCCTTTACTGGGTTCCCTGAATGGGGAATTACCAGGCCATTCCGAGTTCGGAGGGCCCGGTAATTCCTCCCTCAGGAAACCCAGGCCTGGAACTTCCCCATTCCCATTGAGCCCTCATAAGGCTCAATGGGAATGGGAGAGGGAGCTAACAATGGGCCGATTACGAGTGGCCCGTTCTTAGCTCCCTGGTCCCCTCGCGGGACCCGGTAACGACGCCTGGTTTGGCCAGGCATCCTTACCGGGTCCCGCGAGGGGACCTCGTAATCGTGCAGAATGGTGTTAACTGGTCCGCATCCATTAGCGGAACCCGTTAACCCATTCCGCACGGGTCATAATGAGGCCCAATGTATTTGAAATGTATTAAAAGTCTCACTTCGGATTAATATATATATATAATAAAAAAATACAAATATTTGCAAGCATCCAGTCAAGTGGGGTGTTCACGAAATGGTCTGAGGAAGGATTTGGAAGTCAGCAGTATATCCCACTTAATTTAAAGTCATTACAGTTTTCCAATGCTCCCAAAAACATGGAGTGCCATGACTAAGTCAAGACGTGTTTCGACCAGCTGTGGCCTCTTGTTTCATGTTTAAATATGCAGTTCCCAATCATTCTGTGAAGCACTGCTAATTAGAGTTGGGCATCATTGAGCGTCCTTTATGATGTTCCAAAATGCTCCGCAATCTTTATTTTGTGAGCATAATACCAAGTTATGCTACTTCTCTCTATCTGCTTTCTGAAAATGTTCTCATGTCCATTTTTGATCTGGTGATTGGATTTTCTTAACTTCAGTTACCCAGTTCCTGGTGTCAAGTTGTCTTAGAAACAGGATTCGTAGGTTGTATCTGAGCAACTTTTTACTAGTGCTATTTCCATATCATATGATCTCAAGTGTGTCTTCTGCTTTCCAGCATTAACACCAGAATGTTTAGAATCGATTGTCCATGCAATCATAGAGACACCATCCTTAACATATGTTTCATAGTGGTCAAGAGTGGTTCTGCCAATAACTTCCTGGCAGCTTAGTCGTTCACTTCTCATGCTGTAATCATAAAAGTTAGGAAAGGTGGTATTTGTGAAGTTATTAGCCTTCTCCATATTTTGAGGTTTCCATTTAAGTCTGATCAAGTCTCCATTGATTCCAACAGTGCCCACAAAACCATGTCTGAGGACATGCTCTTCCAAGGTCATAAGGAGTGAGAGGGGAAAGTGATCACTTTCTTCTCTCTGTAAAACATGCATATCAATTATGTGTTGTCTAAAAGCCTTATAGAAAAATAAGTAGTCCGTAAGTGAAGCACTGTTATTTGTCACACTGGTTTGTTTTGCATGATTGTCTCCTGGGCAATTCCCATTAAGTATGGTTAAAGCATGCTTGTATTACAATTTCAACACCTGTGCCCCTTCTGGTCATGGGATATTACCTTTTTAGTTTTAGAAATGTCAGAGCAATGGTCTGGCCAATAACTATCCATCAGTATTTTGGAATAGAGTTCGCCAACAACAAAGATAGCCAAGTGTCCAATATATTTCATAATGAGTGCTTCTGTTTTGTTCAGGATATTCAGGTGATCACACCCAGTTGGAGGATTATATATGTTAGTCACAAGTATCTTTAGATTCTTACCTTTACAGGTTTGTATATTCATTTCTCCAGCTAGAATGTTCTGAGATTGTATTTCATTTTGTTGATGTGATGAATATTTCTGGCACTTGTAAGAAGACCACCTTTAGGCTTGCGTTTAGATCCCTTTATCACATTACTTTGTATTGTGTGTATACCATCTATAGTGAGGGAGGATGTTATCCAGGGTGCCTGCAATGTGACTATGCTCAATCTAGCATTGTTGTATAGCAGACCATCATCATCCATATAGTGAGTGTTCCCCCACCTGTTCCATGAGAGTAGGATGATCAAACAATTAAGGACCTGGTATCATGCATGTTTGTAATGGCAGAGGTAACCATTCCCAATCATTTGGTTTGGAGTTGAGGTCTTCCTCCCAAGGGCTATTACTTTGTACTCTCCGCTTCCCATAGGCCATAATGGCCACTTCCAAGTTGCCAAATCTAGTGACAGCCCCAAGCATAGACTTGCTGTGCTGCTGTCGGTCAACTCTATCCTGAACCGGAAGCTGCCTGGCCTGTCTCACAATGTTTTTATCCCCAACATCGCAGTCCCTATATCGTGTGACTATAGTGCAGTCGTAGCCGAGTCTCCTTAGTTCAATATCAAAGGATTCCATCTATTCCAGAACCTGGTCAGAAGTGAAGTACACTAGTGCCGTAGAAGGCGTGCTTCCCACTAGGATGTCAACAATAGAAATGTAATCTGAAGTAATGTATGGCAATGGAATAGCGTTATGTAAAAGAGACAAAATCGAGACATTAAGATAGTGAGAAATTAAAATAGTGCTCAAAACCTAAACAAAAGAAGCTCCATACTTTCAGTGCTCGATAAACTTGTGAGTTAGAGTTTTGACTATGTGTATACTTAGGATCAAGTACTCAGTATGCATAAACTTATCACCGGTGGTGGATGTTGATTTACCAGAAGTTCTCTTTTTTTCTGGCACAGGATAGTCTTGTTGCAACAAGTGGGCAATATCTTTCAGAACGATAGTCATTCATTGTCTGGACGGGAAGCTTCTCCGCAAAATTTGAAGGGGAACTACTTTGTGATGTGAATTGATCGCGTTCAGCATCAGGGTTCTGAATGTAGGAAAGAATTCCGTGTTAAGGCATTATTTTTCACCCAGTGTGGAAGCATAATCTCCCGATGCATCAAGTATATTATGTTTATCCTCTAAGTCATTAGCTATGCTTTGCAGCTTGTTTTTCTTCTTCCGTTTTACTTTGACAAATTACTTTGACATTTGTACCATTGCACTGTCCCTTTTTGATAATGATCAGTGTAGTATTTGGCAGAATAGTGCAAAGGTTCATTTTGTCATAGCACCCCAGCTTATTTTTTTTTTCTTTTCTTTTTTGTTTGTTACTGCTGTATAGTGTAGATTTGCAAGTGTTGCTTGTATTCGTTTAGTCTTCCTAGTTTTATTCGATTTGTATCCTCTCTTATTTTTCTAAGTGGCGACAGTGATTCTGTGAGTGCTTTCCAAGCAGGCTAGCCCATCGTCAGTATAGGTTTAGAGCTAGCAATAAGGGTGCTTTCAATGTTCTCAATAAGTATCACCTCACTGCCCTTCTCTTTAGAAGTAATATGGATAATTTCACCAGTGTTCAAGGGGTATGGTGAGATAGTAGTAATTGGTTCTTCGTTGCAGACAGCGTGGTAATGTAGTGGACTTTTCAATGGCCTTGTTGATGGTACAGGCTACATTAGTAGTGTGTCTTTTGGGTTGAGCTTTGTTATGCTAGTGTTCAAAATCTCTGTCTGCGTCTCTGTGGACTATTTTATCTCCTCCCATGCTATAACTAATATGGTTAACAAACATTCCAGAGCTTCAAATTGTGTTGTTGATGTGCCCAAATCACTGAAAGTATTGTTAATCATAGAGAGTGTCAGTCATATGTCATTGCATGTTCAGATGGAGTCACCACTACTCTCTCACTAATAGTCGAATTAAGAATGGGCAAATGCAAGGTGCATAGCTGACTTTTGTCCATATGATCCTTGCTGTCATTATGGATGTTGATAGAGACCTATGTTATCATCATTGCTATCACAAAAGTATAGCCCATTCATGTCCCCTTCACGTAGTGATTGAAATTCGTCAGTCTGGGGATAAGGTATCTTGTTACACAGGATTGCCTCAGCTACCTCAGCTGTCCTCTTACTTCCAAGACAGGACAATGAGGAAGATAGCTGAGATTCAAGCAGTGTAATGGAACGGAGCCCCTCCTCTTCTCTAGGAAATAAGACATTTGTGAATTTAGTTGTCTGTGGTAAAGCTTTACTTGGTACAGTTGAAATAGTAGGAGATGGTATCATTTTAAGAAATCTTGTACGTGGATGTTGCAGCTCATTTTTACATTTGTTCAAGTTACAGGGTTTTTCAAATGTACCTCTTGCCCAAGAGTTGCTCCAGGTCTGTAGTTCAGTTGTAGAAAAGACCAGGGTGACGGCTTGTGAGTTATTTCCAGGCTGCATCACTGCTTGCACTTTTTCCACCATTCCACCTAGTGACAGGGATGCGTTTTGCATGTGACGCTGCCAGATCACTTCAGCACTCATTGGAAGCCTTTATTGCGCAGAGGGTAGCTCAGCGGCCACTCTGCCGACATTCCACACCTAAGGATTATGGGTGTTGAAGTCCTCCAAATCACCCAAGGCAAGCCGCTCCAGTGAGTAGCAAAGTTTGATATTTATCAAAGCACTGCTTCAGCGCTCATTGAAAGCCTTTATTGGGGAGGGAACGACTCAAAGGGCACTCCACCCCGACAGTCACTGCCCAAGGATTACGGGTGTTGAAGTCCTCCAAATTAGCCAAAGAAAGCAGCTGCAGTGAGTAGCAATGTTTGATATTTATCAAAGCCTGCCTGAAAATTTGAAGCAAAGTAGTTTGCTTTTTCATCTTCTCAGGACATCCTTCGAAAACCTCTGAAGCATAAGTCATTTAGCTTTTCTTGTGAGCAAGACTGTGGAACCTCCTCCCATCATCATCTGACTGACCTCCTCACTTCTACAGTTCAGGAAGGAGCTCAAAAACCTCTTCTTCAAAGAATGTCTCCTGCCTAACACCTAGGTCCATACACCGTCCACCCCCCACTGGACCTGATACTGGGTAATCTGATCCCGACTGTTTCCTCTACTGGCGTCTTGCAGATCCATTGTTAATTATTGCCCTTCCTCACCTGGTGTTCCTCACCTAACCTTTTTCTTCCCCATATGATTGTAAAATGCTCCGTTGCTTTCCGAAGCTAGGTCTGCTCAATAAATACCTTAATAATAATAATAATAATTTTCTTCGTAGTCCTCCTTATATTGCTCAAAACGACTGTTTGTCAACAGATCTCACCACCATTGTTGCTCCAGTTTTTCTCCAAACAATAACTATGTAGTGAACTGAGACACTATCATTTCACCAGGAGGTGTTTCTATCCTTCAGCAGAGTCAAAATACCTGCACGTGCATGCTCTCTCCACAACACACATTCACGCACCATGCACAGACACATAAGCATTCAGTTGTGTACCATTTCACAAAGAACTGGTGAAATAGAAGTTGCAATGCTCTCTTGGTGGAAGAACACAACATTGCAACTAAAAGAAACTGCTGCTACGCTCCTTGGACCTATGTAAGTGTGTGCCACTTAGCCCCATACCCCCTTCTTCTTTCTCGTAATTTCTTGGGTCACGACTCCTCTCGGTGACCCTATTGTCTGTCATCTCGTGGCATCGGTGCCAGACATTTCCATGCTTTTAAGCAGCAGTAACCATGCATTCACAGAAAATGAAATTTGAGCTCGTTGTACTGATATGTTGTGGAAAACGTAATGCACACTTATAACCCATGCCATAATCTAATTGTATCTTTTGAAAAACAGAACAATTGCTCATTTTGTCTCTGTTATTTACAGACACACAGCATAGAAAAGTGGTTCTTCTCTTTTGTAATGTAATGCTGGGCTGTTATGTGCTTTTGGCATCATGTCGGAATCACAGCTAACCTGTCATCAGGATACACACTCTTGTCAAACAGGTTTTGGGACTTTTTTCAATCTAGCCAAACGAAATTAGTGCTCTCTGACACTTGATATTTTGCTTCGAACATGTGTCAATGTTGTGCAATCTTGCGTGGCGGCACTCCTTGATTGACAGCTCGGTGACACAGGAGTCGCTGGCGTGTTTTTGTGCAGTTATCAATTTGGGAACCCTATCCCTTTCGTCTAGACTATTGAACTACACACGTATAGTGTTATCTGTGAAATAGTACACACGGAAAAATGCTATCGATTTTTATCTGAAGTAAAATGTATGCTCAGCTGGCAGCTGCAGACTCTCTTGCTCTTATGGCTCACGTGACGCAGTTAGAAAACAGTACTGGATGAAAAACACGACCTACAGTAAAGAAATACATTGTCAGACTACTGGCAACCTTAAACTATGACAGTACCTTTAGTCCCTACCGTTTTGAAACGGCATTACTGTTCACCTTTCATCCTGGATTACAGGGACACTGCATTGTGTTTTGCCAATTGAGCTTTCCATGAATAGTCGATGTTTAACTGGCTGGAGAGTTAACACATTGGCTTTGAGCCACTTTCTAAAGCAATCACTGGACCATCTGCCTGGCTAATCCCCAGAAAATGAGGCCTTCCACTTCCTCCAATGGTCTGGAATTAAACACAAGCACTCGGTTGGCGTTAGCCGATACACGATAATGATTCCCAGCAGCTGGACATAACAGTTTGCTGAGTTAGCAGACACCTGTGAAGCCTCTGGAAAACAAGTTAGAACAGTAAACCTGCGAAATCTACTCAACGACAAGTTAACAGGAACAGAATGCCTGTTTTCCTTTCTAAAACACACTCAACAGCAGAGACCTGCAGACACTACACTGAACATAAGTGCACCCAACATCGTAGTTGCTGTTTAAAATCAACGACCGCATGTTTCCTTTTAAATGATGACTAAGGAATCTGCAAATTGTATGTCTTGTACTCTAACTACCACATACTGCCAGACTTTGCCCATCTGCGCCATGCCACACTTATGTCAAAAGCTGATCAGCAGCAGCGCCATGCGCTTCAAGATTCGGAATCCTGTCTTCATGACCAGGCGAGTGGTAGGGATATGTGTTGTGCTCCGTGAATATCCTCCCAGTGAACTATAAGCCTGTGTTCATATTCATCAAGCCAAGCGGATACATTCCTTTCTTTTCATTTCACCTTGATGCTATCACTCGACTCTAGGCAAATAAGTGGTTCCATGTGATATAATCGCGGCAAAAATTGCTGTGGTAACAAAATATCGCGGCAAAAATGCCACCGTTTTTGCGCCAAAGTCCATGTAAAACATGCGGGGGACACCCCCGCAACCCCAGGACCATTATACAATTTAAGGGGAGCGGGGGATACCCCCGCAACCCCCGCTCCCCTTAAATGGTATAATGGGGCACACTTTAACCAGGTCAAACAGCGGCATTTTTGCCACAATATTTTTTGACCGCGACATTTTTGCCCCGATTATATTACCTGATACCAAATAAGCTTCCCATAAACCTTAGAAACCCAAACATTTAATGAAAAAACATTGGCAAAGCCTCCAGTTTTGGCTTTTAGGTAAGCATGACAAAGGCTTTTTCCAGGCACTGCCGTAATAATACTATCTGGTCATAAGATGGCAACAGCTGAAAAATGGCGTTAGCACCTTGATAAATTGTGACCGTGGGCCTCATTAAAAGTGTTGCGGTAAGGCAACAACGGTACCGATAATGCTACCGGCACCGTTGTTACCTCGCCGCAACACTACGAGATTGCTCGCAGGTGCCGATCTGAACACCTGGTCAGACCAGACGTGCAGAGCGGCCCCCGCTAGCAGTACAGGATGGTAGCAATGGCCCTGTTATTAATGGGACCGTTGTTACCATCCTCGTCATTCCCATTGCGCCCTGTGGGGACTCAAATGGGATCGGGGACGTACTGTGCCCATGTAATTGGAATTACCGGGCCCGCAAAGGTCGGAATGGCCTGTTAATTCCCATTTTTCTGGACCCGGACCCGAGTTTGGGGGTAGCCATGCCGGTAAAAACGGCATGGCTACCTCCAAACTCGTAATGAGGCCCAGTGACTGGCAAATGCCTATCTAATGAGAAGACTGAGGGAAACAATATGCAGTGATGGCTGTACAATTTTAGCAGAAGATACTGCTACTATTTACCAACACAATTCAATGGCAGGAGTCGTAATACATTTTGGCCTCATTCCAATAAGACAAAATGTAATAAACTATTCGATATGGTAAAATGTAATCAACAATTTGGCAGACAACAATGGCCAATGCATTTCAGACCACATATATTCCTTCTTCAGGATGATGTCTGCAAAAATAAGAGACAAACAGAAATGACAATTAGAGAAAAAGACACAGGAAGACATTTTCATTCTCTTAATGGCCCCTCTCAATCAGTTTATGGAAGTTCACACCATTGTCTACAGACTATCATGTGCATGCCCAAACACAGTTCTCCTTCAACCTGTTTATGGGTATGGTGACCACCCCAAAGTAGCTGTATACATGAGTCATGTGAAACCTTGAATGATCTAGAACTCGCTTGATCTCGTTGATGTCAAGATTTCAAGACTAAGCTGAGAAGTGATCAGTGAGATTGTGTGGGAAAGGTGCAGCAGTGGAACTGCACATTCCAGCAATCGAAGTTGTTAGAAAGCATTGTTTCAGACTTTGTTCATTTTTGGTAGACAACAGGGCTCACTTCTGAAGACAATGACAAAGTTGCATTTCTTTTGGCGCAGCAACGTGTAGGTCCCAGTGCTATTGGAAACACTGCTATTGGAAACACTAATGGAAGCTAGAGTGAGGGCTCATTAGGAGTTGGTCAGTACGGAAATAAAGTGCAGGTAACAACATATAGCGGCATATTTCCGGACCCGCCAATTCTAAATCTGCCAGTAGGGGCTCTTGTCTATTTGCAAGCCTGACCTGCCTGTAGATCAGGCCCCTACCGGCAAATTAATGCCTGAATCACAGTGCCACTGATTTGCGCAGCCCCATCCCATGGAGTCCTATGGAACTCCATGGAATGGGGAGTTACTGGCATCTCCGCTGCCAGTAACATCGGGTTACAAGGTGGCAGAGACAGTATGGCTGTTCCCTGCTATCTCGCTGGAATTACCCGTGGGATACCAGTGTACTCATAAAGAGCCCATATGTGTTTCCTGCAATGAAATCTATACTTTTGCTGTCATCGAGGAAACATCCTACAATATCCACATGAAATACTTTATTACAAACAAAGGATTATTGAGTAGTATATTTTTGATAAAGTGTGTAACAGTTTGATTGTATAGATCTTGTGTTAGTACTGGTGTCATATTGCAGTCTGTCGGGTTTTTTAATTATTGGATCATCTAGAACATTTAATTTTGGTTGTGTTGTGCAGACTCTATGCATCCGAAGTAGTGTGCTTTCTTGCCTTGCATGATGTATGCCTTGTAGAAATGTCGGTGTAGATGTTGGTCTATTCTGCAAGATTGTATTTGTATTTTCTCCAAATTTTCCCCAATGCTAGGTTCTCTTTCATCATGCTGTGTAATGTTGTTGTGTACCATTTCACAAAAATTATTCTTCTATGAAATCTTTAATGTTTTTTTTCAAAGCAATCTCCTCTTCCATGTCCAGGTCCAAATCCAGTTATGAAGCATGTGGAGTTATAGATCCTGATAGTGTGCTGGTGAATATAATGTCATGTTAGCTAGTTTGATTCTCATATTTATACTAATGTGTCAGTTTGTCTTAACCATAACATCCCGTTAACAACGTTTTTCGGTGAATTTCATGGGTTTTTACCAGTGCATGCTATTTTCCTACAACTTACTAATATCATACTTAACAAATATAACAATATTTGTGTCCAATTTACAAAGTGTCACCTTAAAACTCTGCCATTTCCCTCCTTCTAGAATCATCTTTAACACTTCTATACACTTTTTGCAACTATTTCAACTAGTTTTGCATCCGTAGACATCTACGAACATTTGACTTCATTGCGGACCTTCTGGACAGTGCCACATGACAATACGCGGTGCGCGGCATGATGACGTGTCCAAGAACCCGTCCGCACTTCAGAATAAGATCCGTCCCTCTTGGACAGTTCGAAACTGAATTTTCTACTGATCTAGGAACTTTCAACTTCAAAATTTCCCTTGCACACCTCCTACACCTTTTCGTTCTCATTATCCATTACCAATCTAGTACACAGTACATACTTGGAAGAATTTTATCAAAACTGCTATTTATCTTGAAAAAGCATCAGTTATTGCCATCCCTCCTCCCCAAGAGCCACCACCACCACCAGCTGGAGGACCTTCACAACAAAAGAAGAGCAGTACTTTCAAAGACAATCAAGAGGACCAAGAAGATGAGGTAGAGGAATTGCCTAATTCTAGCACCAAGATGGAATCATGGGTTTGCCAGTTCTTTGCTACTGTTGGGTGTGTGCCAAAAGCTAAAGCTACCAAAGTGAAATGCACTGAGTGCACTCAGTCGCAGACTACCTGAACATTACTCCTATGGGACCACGTACATGCGCCGTCACACCAAATCCAATGACCACACTGCTCTCAGAAAGGTTGTTCCTTTCGCAGCAAGTAGTAAGCTGTCTTCCTCCACCTCATCTTCCTTAACAAATACTGTAACCACACAGCCTGATGTCTGCGGGCATTGGTGTGTTATAAATAAATAAATAAATAAATAAATAAATAAATAAATAAGGAGGACTACGGACCATTATCGTCCATTGCAGCCCCTGAAATGGGGGATAAAGGCCATTAGCACCCCTAGTTCCCAAAGTGGGAACCCAGGGTACTAAAACATTGATTTGTCTTCCTATAGCAGGATGCCTGCAGCGTCCCGCTGTAAGAAGGAAGGATTATTCTTCCTACAGCGGGACGTCTTTGGCGTCCCGTGGTAGAAAGGAAAATCCTTTTACAAGACAGCCAACATGGAAAGAGAAGGCAGAGCTTGGTACACAGCCCCTCTTCCCTTGCCATGGCAGCCTGCAAAACCCTATGAACATATTACAACAAGCACTTTTCTTTTCTCCCTTTCAAACCTATCCTACCTTCGAATAACTTTACGACATAGCCGGTCCCAGGTAGACATAGCCACTTTAACACCATTTTGCATCCATAGCGCCCAGGGCCAGTAGCCAGATTGTCAGTGTCATGACCTTATGCCATGACCCAGACAATCTGGCTACTGCCCACGGCCACAGGCTATACCTCAGTCACCAAAGGTATATGACTATTTTTTATACATACATTATTACACTTGTAAAAAAATAAAACACGGGCACATTTGCAAAACCATGCTTTAATGTCCTTGCCAATGCTCCTCACGAGTTTGCTCGAAATCCACCCATGTTTTATTTTTTTTAAAGTGTCAAAATGTATGTACATACAATAGTCATATAACTTAGCCCCCACTGACAAAATCCATTCATTCTTTACACAATCATTAAAGGTTGGGTCTATAATCGTTCTGAAAACGTTTGTCTACATTCATCAAATAGCAACAAAGTTATAAGATATCTACAAATGTTGAGACCCCCCCTATAATTTTGGCCCCCTCTTGAAAAAATCCCACCAAACTTTAGAAAACCATTTATATCTAGATCCAAAATCCTTTTGCCAAATGTTGTGCAGATTCATCAAATGACACCACATTTATGTGCCTTTACAATATTTTGGGACCCCCCTCTAATTTTGCGTCCTCTTGACAGAATCCCACAAAACCTTGCAAAACCATTCAGGACCAGTTCTAGAATAAAATTGCAAAATTACATGCAGTTTCATTGGATGGCGCAAAAGTTATAACCATCCAAAAACTGCTTTTCCCCAACCCTGTATTGCAGAAATAGGTACAGATGTCCTAGGACATCTGAAGTGTTTGCAAACACCACAGCACTGCCCCAGGACATCTGGAGTGTTCGTGGACTTTCGGGTGGGGTGGAACAACCCATTTTTTTGTCTTCTTATGGCCATATCCAATCCAAAGCTCAACCCCCCCACATCACCAGAGATTGTTTGTTGAGTTTGACAAGTGAAAAGCTGCTTTTTAAAAAATGTTTTCACTGAGCTGTCCGCGGACCCTAAAAAAGTCTGCAAATCCAAGATGGCGGGCTTCAGGGAAACAACGCATTTCACGTTTTCCTCCAGCCAACCAGCGTGCGCGTCCCTATGTCCGCAAATTTTCTGGTCAATCGGAGGCCAGTCCGTGGACAGTACAGCCAATCAGAGGCCAGTCCGCAGACCGTACAGGGAAGTGAGTCCGCGTAGCGGACATAGATATCACAATGTTTTTTGCCTCACGTTTTGGTCATTTAAAAAAAAAACGACTGGACGGATTTACACCAAATTAACAAAAGCACACTTTTGGGACCAAGGCACCACTCCTGCCACACATTTTGTGAAAATCCGCCCAGCGATTTGGGTTGGAGGCTTGAGCAAAGTTTTTTCCCATTATGTCTATGGGAAAAAAAGAAATTTTGAGACCCCACCTTAAACTTTGTCCCCCCTGGACCAAATCTCACCAAACTTTGCAAAAAAAATTCAGAGTGGGTCATATACTTTTTTTTGCAAAGTTTGGTGAGGATTCGTTCAGAGGGAGCAAAGTTATAAGGCACCCAAAAAGTGCTCTTCCTATGGATTAGCAACTTAAACATAACTACACAGCCACGATATATTTTCTTCCCAAAATTCATAAATGTATCTTCAAGCCTCTTTGTAGACCCATTGTCCCACTTACAGGTTCATTGTTAGAGAACATGTCAAAATACATTGATGAATCTCTTTTTCCCTTTGGTCTTACATTACCCTCGTACTTAAGGGATACAAAGGACTTTTTGTTAAAAATCAGTGACACGGATTTCCTTTTGGCTGCGATGGACGTCATTTCCCTATACACGTCAATAACACATGAACAAGGAATGAAGGCCTGTACATACTATCTGAACAACAGGTCACTGAATTACACTCGACATTCAGAAATATTCATGGCCATGATCCATCTGTGTTTAACGAATAGTGTATTTTTATTCAATCAAAAATACTACAGACAAAAACAGGGAACTTCGATGGGCACTACTTTTTTTTCCCCGGACTATGCAAACCTCACAATGGGGTATTGGGAAAGGTATGAGGCTTGCAAAGCAGAAAATTAAAAGTTGTCATGTGGCATCACTACATTGATGACCTATTTGTCATTTGGAAAGGTACTCCCGGAGAATGGATGGACTTTGTGAAACATTTAAACATCAATAATTTTAACTTACAATTTACTGAGACACATAGTCCCAAAGAAGTGGTTTTCCTGGATGTGACAGTCCGAATAGAAGATGGGAAAATCAAAACAAAACTGTTTCGGAAACCTACAGGAGTCAATGCTCCACTACATGCTAAAAGTGCACATTGCCAAAATCTGATTTGGAGTATTCCATATGGCGAATTTATCCGTTTACGAAGGAATTGCTCCGAAGTTGGTACTTATGATGAAGAAAGTAAAATGACAGCATGGGGTTTTAAATAACAATGCTACCCAAAACAAATCATCCAACAAGCATATTTGAAGGCACGTCAATGCAATAGATCGCTGTTGCTATTGGATCGTACAAACATGATACAGAATGCGGATAAAGAAGAAGCAACTCGCCTTATACTAACGTATTGACAATCAGCTAAGACGATCAAAACTATCATCCGGAAGCATTGGAACTCACTGGTTGTGGATACAGATCTGAAACAATCATTGGGAAGTTACCCTAAATTCTCGTTCCGGAAATGCCAATCCATTAAAGACAAGCTAGTCAGCAGCTTCATGGCACCCAAATCTACTCCCCATCAATCTATGTGGCTAAATCGCAGAAACAAGGGTTTTTACAAATGCAACAAATGCAAGATATGCACATTTGCGTATGAGTGTTCCACATGTCTACAACCAGTACTCAAAAAATCCATTGCCCTCATGGATAGAATTACCTGTGAATCGGAGTACATTGTGTATGCACTGAAATGCACATGCAACAAATGGTACATAGGAAGTACCAAGTGCAAGTTGAAGATACGTATCCAACAGCATATCAAAGCAATTAAAAATCATGACTTTGCATACCCTATAGCAAAACACTTTTGGGAGAAAACACGAAGGGAAGCTATGTGACTTTTCATTCATTGAGTTACAACAAATCAATATTGGGCCAAGGGGAGGTAATAGAGAAAAACTGTTGAGACAACGGGAGACACGATACATCATTGACTTTGAGAGTAAGATCCCGTTAGGACACAACATCGACAAGGAACTTTATACATTCCTGGGCAAATGATCAATGAAATTGTCATTGTGCCTGTGAAACTGTTGTATAACTTCTGAAAATTATCTGTTTGTTATCTTTTTGATTGCTAATTCCCTCACATTGTTTCTATTTTCTTGTAACATTTTAATTACTGCCACCAATGATTTGATGGTTGGGAGCCATTTAGATTTATTTTTTGACACCCTGATCAAACCTGTATACCCTCTGCGGATGCTTTGTGGTCCGCTCTTCCAAATTTACATACCATGTGTCCGTGCCCATAAGGAAAGCACCATGCCACAGATGATGCAGATAAGACTAAATTGGTAGACCCATACTATTGCAGATCAGGTATGGGATGCACCATGCACCTTATGTTAAGCGTACATGAAGATTCAATGATGTACACTGCCAGCTTGATCTGGAGGTTTGCATGTGAGCTATGGCACCTTATGAAATGCACTAAGCACTTTATTATGGAGGTACTGGATCAGCGATTTTGCACTGATACGGTATATTTGACATATGGTATGGAAACACATCATACAACTGTCATCCATACCTCGAGTATGGATTTGCACCACACACTTTAGGAGGTTATGAGATGCAGCAGAGATGTTGCCGGAAGTAGGAACTTGCATTATGCACTTTATGGCATCTGTACATACAGAGCAGATGCAATATACAGTTAGTCAGTTTTGGTGGTTTCCAATGTGCCAGTAAATGCCATAAACTCTACGGAGGTATGTTACCTCCTATAATGCACCCGTAACTTTAGTGGCACCAGAGTGTTAGAACAGTGGCTAATATACTAGGCAAACCTTGGGTGTCTTAGAGTCAGTAGGGCTACTTACATGGTAAATTTGGGACAACGAAGAGATAACTCCATAATTGCGGCCCATATCACGACATTAGGCAGGATTGCTGCAAAGCAGTTCCAGTCCCCTTTCTATTACCATTTCTATCTCGAGGGAAAGATGACTGTGTGGAAAGGAACAAAGGTGTGTCTATTCTGAAAGAAAGATCAAGTGACCAAGCTACGAGAAGTAGTGAAACACGTCATCTTTGGTGGACTTCCGTCAGGCTGGGCGAGGGTTGGAAGTATCCATGCTATAATTTTTAAAACAATTTGTTTATTAAAGGATATTTTAAACTTACTTGGACTGCCGTGCAATTTGTGGAACGCAATTTGTGGAACTTGAAAGTGTAATTTCACTCTTAAGTCGGTGCAGATGAGTATATATATATATATATGAGGCAAAAAACGAACTGCAAAACAGCAGCTCACAGCGGCACTCCTCATCTTCACCACACTGCTGTGCTTTCTCCATTGTAAAACGTCCTTTATTCTTTGGTGTGGACAGCCAAGAGCACACCCGTGAAAAATCACAATAACGCGTTTCACCCCAAACTGGTCTTCGTCGGATTGTAACCAACACCATGTTTGCAATTGCTTAAATTTCATTTCCTGTTTGAATTTGGTCTCTTTCCTGTGTTGAAACAACTAGACCCATACTTTTACCTTTGTTGTTTGCCTTTTAATGGCAGCCATATTGGATGAGTCTTTTCTCACTACATACATTTTTTGAGAGTTCTTTTTATATATTTTATATATATAAAATGTATGTTTTTAGGCAAAGCAGTTTTCAGTATATTATAAAGTGCATGTACTAAAGGAAAGAGACAGGGGGTGGGGGGAAGTCATTTTATGCAAAGCTTGTTTTTGGATAAAGTGCCTGGAATTCTAGGTGACATATGCGGAATAAATGCATTTGCCTACAATTTGATTTTCATACGTTGCACCAATAGATAAAATAGATAAAGTGACTAGTACTTGGAAGTCTACATTATATTGATACCTTAATAGAGATCAAGTGATCTTAGGCTTTATAAACAGTGTTGATTCCTATACTTTTGGTTTGCAAGGCCTATTTCCATTGAATTTTTTGAAATATTTCTACTATCATATCTAGATTCTTAATTTATATGCCTTAAATGTTGCTACTAGGTGGATGTTTTATAATACCATGTGCAAATATGCTGTATTTACCTGATGTTAGAATTCATTGCATTATATAATAAAATGCCTAGTTCATTGTACAGTATCAACTCCTATATTTTCAATGTTCGAGGCTTATTTTAAATGCAGTATTCACTGTTTCTGCTATTATGTACATATACGTGTATTTCTGCCTTGCAGTTAATTACTAACTTGATGTTTATAATACCATGTGCAAATATGATATGTTTTACCGAGGGTAAAGTTCAATACTTTGAACAGTAAACCGCCTAGTGCCTTGAAATACAACATTAATTAAACACATGTATTATTTAGTAGCTTGTTGTTTACCAGTTGGTTGTGTCTACACTGATATATTTAATCTAATCCAATAAAATGTATTTTCTAATTGTATTTAATTTCTATCTATTGACCAGATCATTGTCCCAACATACTTAAATGCATTCTGAGATCCTATGATATCGTACATTGCTTTGCTTAGCTTCACCCCCATTTTAGCTTAGTTCTTTTATAATCTGAGTTGCATGGTGTCAATAAAAACGTATTATACAAATGTGCTAAAACCTGGATGTCTAAATGTGCAAAAGTGAACTAATGTTAAAACTGTATTAAACATAATTGAAATCACACGTAAAAAAGTCACAAATAAAAAAAGCTTATTCAGTGAGTATATTAAATTATTGTCCACTTGTTGCTTGCCCCTACTGTTCAGTTCTTATCTAATTTTTTCGTGGTTGTCATGACATTTATTTTCTCTCTCCAATACCCATCATGAGCTGTTGAGTCATTTTGAGACACTTATCTTGATCATGTTACTCCCCCATAAATGTATACAGTTCTTCATCTTTATTGTGTCCACCTGGGGATTTGGTGTTATAGTCAATTATAGTCAATTATATATCGACTTTCCAGTTGTCGCAATTTGTGCTCCCTGTTTCCCCCTCTCACATGTGGCTGTACATTATCTATACCAAAGAACTTGAGGGAATGTGGATCTCCTCCATAAATATCAGCAAAATGTTTCGCTAGAGGGTAATTTGGATCCAAGTTTTTAATTGCTCTAAGATGCTGCAAGATTCTGACCTTGACTTCCAACTTTTTGCTTCCTATGTACCAGAGATTACAACTGCAACTTATTACATATATTACAAATTTGGTACTACAGTATATGGGTTTCGTGATTTTTACATCTCGCCCTGTTCGTGAGTGAATGTATTGTTTCATTTTTTGCGCAAATTTGCAAGCTTTACATTTTATACATCTCTGAAACCCGGCTGATTTTTCTGGTAGCCAATTTGTTTTTGATTTGGTCTGAAACATACTTGGAGAAACTTTGGATTGTAAATATTCGGCTCTTCTGAAATTTACACTTGGATCCACATTTATCGCTGAACAGATATCTTGATCTTTTCTCAGGATATACCAATTTTTGGCCAATATTCTTTTGATCTCCTTGGCACCATTATCAAAAGTTGTAATAAATCTGATTTCTTTTTTGTTTGTATGGTCCGCCTTTGTTTTGAATTGTTTGTTATTTTGATCAGAATCTCTTGTCCTGTCTGTTTGTTGCATTCATTATAACCTTTGTTGATAACAAATCTCGTATAGCCCCTGGTTTGGGATCTAATGGCTGTCATCTTGGCATTTTGAATAAAAGTAGAGGTTTCACTACAATTTCTTTTCATATGCAAAAACTCTCAATATGGTATACTGTTTTTCAAATTAGTGGGATGGGCACTTCTTGCATGCAGAACCATATTGGTACTTGTTGGTTTTCTATATACCTCTGTTGTTATTCTGTTGTTTATAATTTTCACCTTGATGACCAGGAAGATCACTTCTGTTTTACTCTGGTTCTCTGTGAATTTTCGACCTCTGCTCCGAGTATTAATGATTTGAAAGAAGTTTTTCCACTCTGTTTCTGAGCCTTCCGACAAGATGAATAGATCGTCAATGTATCGATGCCACAAAATAACTTTGTTGGTATATATTTCAATTGTTTCTTCCGCAAATAGCTTTTCTTCCCATGCCCCCATATATAAGTTCACAAATCTGGGGGCTACTGCTGTGCCCATTGATGTACCACATATTTGTGTGTAGCATTGACCATCAAACATAAAAGAATTATGTGTTAGACAAAATGCTAGCATTTCCATTAGCATTAGGGAATGTTCTCTATAACTTAGTGATCTTGTTGATAGGAATCTTTTTATTGCTTCCATCCCTTCTTCATGTTCAATACACGTGTACAACGAGACTACATCTAATGGGATCAGCAGGTAGCTCGATTTCCACAGTATCTGGTCTATCTGCATCAAGAAGTCTGTTGTATCTCGTGTGTACCATGGCAGGGATTCTACAAAGGGAAACAAAAATCTATCCAAATATTTGGAAGTATTCTCTAGGAGAGAGTCAATAGATGCAACTATCAGCCTACCGGTAGGTCGGGTAGCAGATTTGTGTAGTTTGGGAATAAAGTGGATAATAGGTGTTGTTGGAAAATCCTTCGTAAAATATTTTTTGTCATTCCACGAAATCAGATCTGCCTCAAACCAATTGTTTAGTTTTTTGTCATATTCAATTTTATAGTCCTTATATGAATCCTTTGGAAGTTTCTGATCATTTTCATTGTTTTTCAATTGGTGTAGAGCTTCTCTTATGTAGTCTTCTGAATTTAAGACTACTACATTACCTCCTTTGTCCTTAGTTCTTATTACTATTGAATGAACCATTTGTAGATTCTTTATCGGTTGTTGTTCATCTTTAGTTACATTATGATTCATCCTGCTTGGATGTGAGGCAAGTTGTTTCATTTCCTCTATAATCAGATCTTCAAATGGATCGATGTTGGGTGTGTTAATGACTTGAGGAATAAACTTCAATTTCTTTTTGAGATTGCAGAAAGGTCTTGTATCTGTTGTTAAATTTGCTGATACTTGTGTTGTCCATTGATATTGTTCAGGATTGTTGTCATTAGGTCCCTCATCATTTTCCAAATATAAAGCTTCAAGTGTGTTCAACATTGGTATATCATTAACTGTTAGTTCGGACGGCGCTTTGTTGCTCTCTGTCCTAAATTTCATTTTGTCAATATTTGCAAAATGTTTCACCAATCTTAATTTTCGAATGAAGCAATGTAAATCAATTTGAGATTGTGTGTAATTATAATTGGACGACAGACAAAAAGACAATCCCTTTTCAAGTACTCTTACTTCAGTATTGCTTAGTTCTTTCTTTGACAAGTTAACAACTTGAAGTTGTTGGTCTGTTGATATTACTTCCTGTTTTTCCCAGAGCGCATCTGACGGCCTGTAGATGGACTTCTTTTTTTGGTTTTTCCTTTGTCCTCTTCTCCCTCACCTGCTCTTCCTCTTGTTTGAGGGGTTGGATTTTGTTTGATCCTGTTTCGCCCTCTTCCTTGCGTTGTTTTGCCCACTTGGTGTAGTAACCTCATTTCTTCTAAACAATTGAACCTTGCAGGTGCCTCATCTTTGTTGCTTGACATGGATGAATCTGAAGAAGAGCCTGCACTGTTTTTGGTTTCTGAGTCTCCTTCTGAGATTTCTGGTGTCTGTGACTGCTTCTGTGTTTGAATGCCTTTCCTTATTATATCATATTTTTTGGCAAAAGTATATATCCGTCCTGTAGCATAGTCTTCTTTATCTCTTATAAATGTTCTTTGTTTTCTTTCTTTAATCTCTTCCTCATATTTGGAGATATTTTTGTCCATGTGCTTTTAGATCTTTAGCAGTGCTTGCATCTCCTCCCATGTAGACTACTGTTTCCAATTCCTCTATGTCTTTTAGTGCTTTTGCTCTGTCACTCTTAGCATATTTTACTAATGTATTGTGCATTTTGAAGAAACTTTCATTTGTTGCTTCTCTCCATTCCTGCAACATTTCAGGGTCTGGGTCTTCATATTTGGGAATACTCAAAATTCTCAAGCCTCTTGGAATTCTTTGATTGTCTATGTAATTTTGAAGAGACTTAATTTCCCACCACTTGTTTGTTTCCTTTTTGTGTTGTTTCTCTAATGTAAACATCGTTTGTTGGAGGGTTTTTGATTGTCCGTGTTGTGTTTGTTTCATAATTTATTTTTTGTTTTTCGTTTTTTTAAATCATTTTATATAAATTGCAGGGCCTACAGAAGCGGCCTGTAGTTATGGTTATTTTGCTCTACTCATAGGAAGTGCACTTTTTGGGCAGTCTATAACTTTGCTACCCCTGGACGAATCCTTACCAAACTGTGCAAAAAAACTATGGGGCCGATTCATGGAACAAACGTTCGCCGAAAATCATTGCGCAATCAGGCGCAAGCAGGCGCAAGCGCAAAGAAACAGGCGCACGCTGTCATGATCACTGCTTCCAAGGAGCCAGGACCAGCCCAACGTCCTTGGAAGCAGGCCCCTAACCCTAATCCTAGGCACCAGCCGGTCCCCACAGGGACCTTTTGGACCTTGTCCTGGCGCCGGTGGCACCAGGCTCATCAGAATCATCGGTCCCGGCACTGGAAGCGCCGGGCTCATAAAATGTGTGCAGATGTTTGGGTGGACTTACCTGCAGCAGACCATGCTGCTTACTTACCAGCCACTTAGAAGTCCTCTGTAAACAGGAACTACTTTCTTACCTGGGTGGGGCAGCTCCTTTCCCTGGATTCAGCATGAGGAAAGCTTCTGGAACCGGAACTCTTTTCTTACCTAGGCGGGGCCGTGGAGGAAGACGCCTCATCACTCCAAGGCTATTTAAACCACACCCGATGGATGAAACGTGCTTCGCGTTATTCTGCATCTGCAGCAGAAAGCTCACCGAGTCTGTTCCATCCTTTCTTCCTCAATCTGCAAGAATCATACTCACCATTCCTGTATCCAGTCGACAGCAGCATCTGCAGAGACAAGAAACAGCAGGTTAGCAAGGCAGTCTTAACTCGCAGTGCTTACTCACCTGATCCATCGGCTGCGGTCATTTCGGAACGCTGTACTTTCGCCTGTGAAGACAAAGGTATTGTCATTACTTACCGGCACTCCGTGAACTCTGGAATTCTTCACGCTGCATCGCCACCTGTGGAGATCAAAGCATCGTATTTACTTACGGGCCTTCCGCGGACTCCGGCGCTGCAAACAAGCTTCTGAAAGACAAAAGAAGAGACATTAGACAGGTATCTACTTACGCCCATCGCGCTCTTCACAATAGAACGCCTGCAAATACTCCGGTGCCTCTTCAGCACGAACTACGCTGCAAGGGAAAAAACAGCCAGAGCGCTTGCATTTACTCACGCATTTCCAGGCGCTTTATTTCATCTTCCTCAAGAGTCCTGCAAGCAAAAAGGGAGAAAAGCATCATATGAAGTCCTGTTCAATGTTAACGTGCCTTGCACCTAAAGACTCTAAAGACTATAAAGACTAAAAAGGTGTCTGGAAACTCACCGCTCGTGCGATTAACGACGGTAAAGGTCCTCTGAGTCCAAGAGGCCTATGTTTCACCAGTGAAGGAACTGGCAACAGCGCCCTGCATCAGACGCAGATTGAGAGTCCGGCATTCACCTATCTAAGGTGAGCACGTTGACCTGGGGGCTCTACGGAGAAGCTTGGGAGAGAGAGGAAGAGAGACATTAAATGACCCAGACCATTAACCCCTATATTCTTTCATCTGCAGAAACCTCACCCTACGAGTTCGTCACACAGTGCGAAGAGGTTCGACCCCAGAAGCCCATCGAGTCCTGCACATCACCTTTCGAGTCACAGACAGCTTCCTGCCACGACCTGCGCCTCCGTGGGAATCAGGTGAGCGTTACAGAACGCGAAGCCCACCGCAAAACTCCTACCCAGGCGCAATGGAAACCTCAGACACTGATCACTTAGCCCAGTTGCTCGGAGAATTAAGAGCAGAAGTACATGCAGCTCGTCAGGAAACAAGCTCTTTAAGAAGAGAACTAATACTTTCCAAGGAGCGAACAGAGGACCTCGCTAGGCAATTGCTACAAACGCAGGCCGGACAGACACCTCTGCCCGCTCCAGGAGGAAGCTATCCTTCCGCACCATCTGTAAATCCAGTGCAAATCAATCTACCTGGTAATGTGCCCTTGGCTCCGCCCGAACGTTTTTCTGGTGACCCAAAGAAATATGCAGTGTTCATCAACCAGTGCCGCTTACATTTCTTATGTCGACCAGCTGCTTTCCCAACAGATCAGACCAAAGTGGCTTTCGTGCTTTCTTATCTCAGTGGCAGCGCCGCAGATTGGTCGATTCCTTTAGTCACCCAGGATGATCCGGTTCTGCATGATTTCCAGGCCTTCCAGTCCAGTATGGAGAAACTGTTTGCAAGACATGCACAAGGGCAGGCCTTGGACCATGAACTTCTTTCATTACGACAGGGTAATCAAGACCTCTTGACCTTTATAGCCTCATTCAACAGACTCTTAGTGGAAACGCAATGGCCCGAGGACAAGAGAATAATGCTTTTCTACAGAGGCCTACGTGGAGAGCTCAAGGATGTGTTAGCTCAAGTTGTGAACCCTCCACAAGAATGTTCAGACTATATTGACTTAGTCGTCCAATTGGACCACAGATTACAGAACAGGAAGGCTGATCGTTCCAAATTTGATACCCGAGTGTTTTCTAAACCACAAACTTCTACTAAGGGAGCTGACACTGTGGAACCCATGCAAATAGGGGGGATGAAAGGTCCTTTAAGCCAAAAGGAGCGGGAAAGAAGAAGACAGCTGCAATTATGCCTCTATTGCGGGAACTCAGGGCACTTTCTTCGAGACTGTCCAGTGAAACCAGCTAAGAAGGCTGTAGGAGCCGCAGACACCAGTGCCACAAGTTCTAAGCAGGGAAACGACCTAGCCCGGCAAGTGTAGAGGTCCTCTTGCCGAGCGTTAAGATCTGTCCCGTGACCTCGCATTTCGTGGTGCCCATGGTCCTCATTAGTCCAGGACGTCCGGATCGTTTGCATGCAATTGAAGCTTACATCGACAGCGGAGCAATCGGCAATTATGTGGACCGTGAAATGGCATCAAGGATGAATCTACCCCTTGTCCCTAAGGCAGTAAAGGACATCATTACTACAGTGGATGGCACGGAAATAGCCTCCGGACCAGTAACGCACGCCACCCAAGAAGTGACGCTAGTGAGTCAAGATGGACACCGGGAGAAAATTGTGTTCGATGTGATCAATGCCCCTCAGTTCCAGATCATTCTGGGAATCCCTTGGTTAGAGAAACACAATCCTCAGATCGACTGGCGAGCAAAGACGGTTCAGTTTCCAGAATGTTTTATCACTTGTTATCCTCGGCCTAAAGTTTCAGTGGCGGCAATTTCTTCTGAGGTTCCTACATTACCTCCCGACTACCAGGAATTCCAAGATGTCTTTCGGAAGGATCAAGCAAACACCCTGCCTCCTCATAGGTCTTACGACTGTCAAATAGACCTAATACCCGGAACAACTCCTCCTTGCAGTAGGATTTATGCCCTCACCGAGCCAGAGAATCTTCACCTCAGGCAATATCTGGACCAATACTTAGCTAACGGGTTTATCCGTCCTTCTAAGTCTCCAGCTTCCTCGGCTTTGTTCTTCGTTCCGAAAAAGTAAGGAGACCTTAGGACTTGTATAGATTACCACGCCCTGAATCAGATCACCGTTAAAAACAGATACCCGTTACCTTTGATCCCTGAACTCCTGGACCAAGTCAAAGAAGCATGTATATATACAAAATTGGATCTCACAGGAGCCTACCACTTGGTACGAATAAAAGAAGGCGATGAATGGAAGACGGCCTTCCGCACCAAGTATGGGCTATTTGTATATCAAGTGATGCCCTTCGGACTTTGTAACGCTCCTGCCGCTTTCCAGTATTTTATGAACGATGTCCTTAGAGAACTCATAGATGTGTGTGTTGTTGTCTACATTGATGACATCCTTGTCTATTCATCATCTGAAGAGGAACATCAGAAACAAGTTAAAAAGGTTCTCGGGAGACTGCGTCAACATAACCTTTTTGCCAAGCTTGAAAAATGCGTTTTCAACGTAACTGAAGTTGAGTTCCTGGGATTCATATTGTCACCTAATGGGGTTCATATGGATTCAAAGAAGGTCGATGCAATCATCAAGTGGCCACCACCAACCTCGGTAAAAGGAGTTCAAAGCATGTTGGGATTCGCTAACTTTTACCGCAGATTCATTCCTGAATTTTCCCGGATAGTCCAGCCCATCACCGCTCTGTTAAAAAAGAACAAACGTTTTGAATGGTCTACTGAAGCAGAACAAGCTTTTCAGGACTTAAAAGCTAGATTCATTTCTGCACCTTTACTGAAACATCCTCGCCCAGAACTCCCCTACATTGTGGAAACAGATGCTTCCAGTCTTGCTATGGGGGCAGTTTTATCACAAAGAGATCCGGTCACACACCAATTACATCCTGTAGCCTTTTGGTCCCGCAAATTCTCGGCTCCCGAGATCAACTATTCCATTACAGACAAGGAACTTTTAGCTATCAGATCGGCCTTTAAAGCCTGGCGACATTATCTTTTGGGAGCCAGACACACAGTCACCGTAATGACTGATCACCGCAATCTACAATATCTGAAGACGGCCAAAGCTCAGTCTTCCAGACAGCTTCGCTGGGCTCTGTTTCTGGCTGAGTTTGACTTTATAATTACTTATCGACCCGGCAGTAAAAACGGAAAAGCAGATGCCCTCTGTCGGATGGGAGTAGATGAATATTTGACTAATCCAGAACCAATACCCATAATCCCAAAACAAAGGATTTTGGGGTTAGTCCACACTCAATCCTTTGAAGACATCAAGACGGCAGTCAAGTCACTCCTAACTCCGGCCGATTTGCAGGACTGGCAATTAAAGGGAAAGGAATTCTCAGTGGATCAAGACCTACCATATTTCCAAGGACGATTGTACTTGCCCTGTGAGAAAATACAAAAACAAGTAATCTCCGGTTATCACGACTCTCTGATGGAGGGTCACCCTGGCATTACTAAAACCATGGAAAAGATCAAGAGACATTTCTGGTGGCCATCATGGAAGAAGGATATTAGAGACTTTGTAATCTCCTGCGGTGTGTGTGCCCAGAATAAAAGTCAGAAGGAGAAACCAGCCGGCCTTTTACACCCTCTGGATATTCCTCCCTGTCCATGGCATACCCTGTCCATGGATTTCATCACGGATTTACCTCCATGCTCAGGGTATAATACCATTTTAGTAGTCGTGGATCTATTCTCCAAGATGGCTCATTTTATTCCCCTGAAGGGCCTACCTTCGGCTTCGGTATTGGCCCGAGAATTCTTAGAAAACATCATTCGGTTACACGGTTTTCCCTCGGTTTTAATCTCCGATAGGGGACGTCAATTCATCTCCCACTTTTGGCGAAGTTGCTGTCGTCTAGCCCAAATTGATGTAAGACTTTCAACCAGTCACCATCCCCAAACTGACGGACAAACCGAGAGGACAAATCAGACTCTAGAGCAATATCTGCGTTGCATGCTCCAACAAACTGAAAACCCTTGGAAGGATATCCTGTGGATCGCTGAATACGCTTACAACAATTCGACTCATTCTGGAACCGGGAAGACTCCCTTCTTCCTATTATACGGACATCATCCTAGAACCTCTAATTTGGATCCTCCCCAAGAATTCGAAACACCAGCTGTGGATCATTTACACTCTGAGATTACCCGTGCTTTTAAGGAAGCCACTGCCCATCTGCAAAGAGCTAAAGCTCAAGTCAAAAAGGGAGCAGATCGACATCGTAAAGAGGCCCCTCACTACGCAGTAGGAGACCAGGTCTGGTTATCCACTAAGCACCTGCCTCTAAAAGGATCCCGCACCTTCAACCCGAGATACCTTGGACCCTACACCATCTCAACCATAATTAATCCGGTGGCGGTCAAATTGGAATTACCTACGCATATGAAAATACATCCAGTATTCCATGTCTCCTTATTAAAACCAGTACAACCAGAAACTCGATTGACTGAACTCCCAGAACCTGTTTTGGTAGACGGAGAACTCGAATTCGAAGTAAAGAACATCCTAGACTCCAAAATCTCCAAATCTAAATTATACTATCTGGTTGATTGGAAAGGATACGGTCCCCAGGAAAGGTCTTGGGAACCCTCAGAATATGTCCACGCACCTCGTCTGGTCAAGAGATTCCATCTGAATCACCCCGACAAGCCAAAACCCCCGGAGAAGACACGCTTAGGAGGGGCCTTGAGGGGGGGTACTGTCATGATCATTGCTTCCAAGGAGCCAGGACCAGCCAACATCCTTGGAAGCAGGCCCCTAACCCTAATCCTAGGTACCAGCCGGTCCCCACAGGGACCTTTTGGACCTTGTCCTGGCGCCGGTGGCACCAGGCTCATCAGAATCATCGGTCCCGGCACTGGAAGCGCCGGGCTCATAATATGTGTGCAGATGTTTGGGTGGACTTACCTGCAGCAGACCATGCTGCTTACTTACCAGCCACTTAGAAGTCCTCTGTAAACAGGAACTACTTTCTTACCTGGGTGGGGCAGCTCCTTTCCCTGGATTCAGCATGAGGAAAGCTTCTGGAACCGGAACTCTTTTCTTACCTAGGCGGGGCCATAGAGGAAGACGCCTCATCACTCCAAGGCTATTTAAACCACACCCGATGGATGAAACGTGCTTCGCGTTATTCTGCATCTGCAGCAGAACGCTCACCGAGTCTGTTCCAGCCTTTCTTCCTCAATCTGCAAGAATCATACTCACCATTCCTGTATCCAGTCGACAGCAGCATCTGCAGAGACAAGAAACAGCAGGTTAGCAAGGCAGTCTTAACTCGCAGTGCTTACTCACCTGATCCATCGGCTGCGGTCATTTCGGAACGCTGTACTTTCGCCTGTGAAGACAAAGGTATTGTCATTACTTACCGGCACTCTGTGAACTCTGGAATTCTTCACGCTGCATCGCCACCTGTGGAGATCAAAGCATCGTATTTACTTACGGGCCTTCCGCGGACTCCGGCGCTGCAAACAAGCTTCTGAAAGACAAAAGAAGAGACATTAGACAGGTATCTACTTACGCCCATCGCGCTCTTCACAATAGAACGCCTGCAAATACTCCGGTGCCTCTTCAGCACGAACTACGCTGCAAGGGAAAAAACAGCCAGAGCGCTTGCATTTACTCACGCATTTCCAGGCGCTTTATTTCATCTTCCTCAAGAGTCCTGCAAGCAAAAAGGGAGAAAAGCATCATATGAAGTCCTGTTCAATGTTAACGTGCCTTGCACCTAAAGACTCTAAAGACTATAAAGACTAAAAAGGTGTCTGGAAACTCACCGCTCGTGCGATTAACGACGGTAAAGGTCCTCTGAGTCCAAGAGGCCTATGTTTCACCAGTGAAGGAACTGGCAACAGCGCCCTGCATCAGACGCAGATTGAGAGTCCGGCATTCACCTATCTAAGGTGAGCACGTTGACCTGGGGGCTCTACGGAGAAGCTTGGGAGAGAGAGGAAGAGAGACATTAAACGACCCAGACCATTAACCCCTATATTCTTTCATCTGCAGAAACCTCACCCTACGAGTTCGTCACACAGTGCGAAGAGGTTCGACCCCAGAAGCCCATCGAGTCCTGCACATCACCTTTCGAGTCACAGACACCTTCCTGCCACGACCTGCGCCTCCGTGGGAATCAGGTGAGCGCTACACACGCGCACTTGTGCGATTCATGGAAGTCCCTGCGCGTGTTCACCTCGGGATGTGCGCCAAACCCGTGCATGGCGCACAAGTCACTGCAACATCCCGAAAGGCGTGCGCGACGCGCACAGTGAAAGCGCACAACCTCGGCGCATACACCAGAAAGTGGGCGGGACACGGGGCGTAACGCGCGGAATGGGGAACAACGCCCCGTAACAAGGGCGTAACTGGGGATATACTGCAGGGAAGCAGACGGAACGCCCACACGCACTCGAACCACACGTATTCATGGAATCGAATAGGGCAAAGCCACGCACAGCCAAAGACACGCACAAGCTGAAACACGTCCGCCACACTAAGGCAGGCGGTAGAGTCCCAGCGCATCACAAAAGTGGCAACATACAGCAATTGGGCCTGTGCGAGCGGGGCACGTGTATTGCGGGGGTGCGCGGGAAGCAACACACACGATCGAGCGGGGTACGTGTATTTCGGGGGCGCGCGGGAAGTGACACGCGATTGAGCGGGGTACGTGTATTTCGGGGGTGCGCGGGAAGCAACACACACGATCGAGCGGGGTACGTGTATTTCGGGGGCGCGCGGGAAGTGACACACGCGATTGAGCGGGGTACGTGTATTTCGGGGGTGCGCGGGAAGTTACACACGCCATTGATCGGGGTACGTGTATATCAGGGGTGCGCGGGTAGTTACACACGCGATTGAGCGGGGTACGTGTATTTCGGGGGTGCGCCGGAAGCAACACACACGATCGAGCGGGGTACGTGTATTTCGGGGGCGCGCGGGAAGTGACACACGCGATCGAGCGGGGTACGTGTATTTCGGGGGCGCGCGGGAAGTTACACACGCCATTGATCGGGGAACGTGTATATCAGGGGTGCGCGGGTAGTTACACACGCGATTGAGCGGGGTACGTGTATTTCGGGGGTGCGCGGGAAGTCACACACGCAACATCAGCAGGGTACGTGTATTCCAGGGGTGCGCGGGAAGTTCCACACGCAATTCCATCAGGGTACGTGTATTACAGGGGTGCACGGGAAGTTCCACACGCGATATCATCAGGGTACGTGTATTACAGGGGTGCACGGGGAGCAGCACACGAGAATTGCACGTGTGGGTCCTCCCAGGTGTTCCCTCTACACCCTCCACGGCCCCTGCAGGTGGCTCACACCACAGGGGCCTACCCAGCACATGTCATGCAGGCACCCCATCCACCATGGCCATGCCCACCAGCCAACCCACATGTCAACTTGCACTACTGCCCACCAATGCATGTCCCCCTGCACCCCCAGCCACCAGGGGCACCCTCCACCAGGCCCCCACCCATGACTCCCACCACCCCCACCCCCCCAGTCACCAGGGGCAGCCTCCACCAGGCCCCCACCCATGTCTCCCACCACCCCCACCCCCCCAGTCACCAGGGGCAGCCTCCACCAGGCCCCCACCCATGTCTCCCACCACCCCCACCACCCCAGTCACCAGGGGCAGCCTCCACCAGGCCCCCACCCATGTCTCCCACCACCCCCACCCCCCCAGTCACCAGGGGCAGCCTCCACCAGGCCCCCACCCATGTCTCCCACCACCCCCACCCCCCCAGTCACCAGGGGCAGCATCCACCAGGCCCCCACCCATGTCTCCCACCACCCCCACCCCCCAGCAGTGCAGGGGCACCCACCACCAGGCCCCCACCCATGTCTCCCACCACCCCCACCCCCCAGCAGTGCAGGGGCAGCCTCCACCAGGCCCCCACCCATGTCTCACACCACCCCAACCCCCCAGCACTGTGGGGCACCTGCCAGAAGGCCCCCACCCATGTCCAACTCATGTTCCCCACCACCCCCACCCCCCAGCACTGTGGGGCACCTGCCAGCATTCCCCCATCCATGTCCAACTCATGTTCCCCACCACCCCCACCCCCCAGCCACCAGGGGCAGCCTCCACCAGGCCCCCACCCATGTCTCCCACCACCCCACCCTCCCAGCAGTGCAGGGGCAGCCACCACTAGGCCCCCACCCATGTCTCCCACCACCCCCACCCCCCAGCAGTGCAGGGGCAGCCTCCACCAGGCCCCTCCCATGTCTCACACCACCCCCACCCCCCAGCAGTGCAGGGGCAGCCTCCCCCAGGCCCCCACATATGTCTCACACCACCCCCACCCCCCAGCCAGCAGGGGCAGCCTCCACCAGGCCCCCACCCATGTCTCCCACCACCCCCACCCCCCAGCACTGTGGGGCACTTGCCAGCAGGCCCCCAACCATGTCCAACTCATGTTCCCCACCACCCCCACCCCCCAGCAGTGCAGGGGCAGCCTCCACCAGGCCCCCACCCATGTCTCCCACCACCCTCACCCCCCAGTCACCAGGGGCACCTGCCAGCAAGCCCCCACCCATGTCCAACTCATGTTCCCCACTACCCCCACCCCCCAGCACTGTGGGGCACCTGCCAGCAGGCCCCCACCCATGTCCAACTCATGTTCCCCACCACCCCCACCCCCCAGCCACCAGGGGCAACCTCCACCAGGCCCCCACCCATGTCTCCCACCACTCCCACCCCCCAGTCACCAGGGGCAGCCTCCACCAGGCCCCCACCCATGTCTCCCACCAACCCCACCCCCCCAGTCACCAGGGGCAGCCTCCACCAGGCCCCCACCCATGTCTCCCAAAAACCCCCAGCAGTGCAGGGGCACACACCACCAGGCCCCCACCCATGTCTCCCACCACCCCCACCCCCCAGCAGTGCAGGGGCAGCCTCCACCAGGCCCCCACCCATGTCTCACACCACCCCCACCCCCCAGCACTGTGGGGCACCTGCCAGCAGGCCCCCACCCATGTCCAACTCATGTTCCCCACCACCCCCACCCCCCAGCACTGTGGGGCACCTGCCAGCAGGCCCCCACCCATGTCCAACTCATGTTCCCCACCACCCCCACCCCCCAGCAGTGCAGGGGTAGCCTCCACCAGGCCCCCACCCATGTCTCCCACCACCCCCACCCCCCAGCACTGTGGGGCACCTGCCAGCAGGCCCCACCCATGTCTCCCACCACCCCCACCCCCCAGCCACCAGGGGCAGCCTCCACCAGGCCCCCACCCATGTCTCGCACCACCCCCACCCCCCCAGTCACCAGGGGCAGCCTCCACCAGGCCCCCACCCATGTCTCCCACCACCCCCACCCCCCAGCAGTGCAGCGGCACCCACCACCAGGCCCCCACCCATGTCTCCACCCACCCCCACCCCCCAGCAGTGCAAGGGCAGCCTCCACCAGGCCTCCACCCATGTCTACCACCACCCCCACCCCCCAGCCACCAGGGGCAGCCTCCACCAGGCCCCCACCCATGTCTCCCACCACCCCCACCCCCCAGCACTGTGGGGCACCTGCCAGCAGGCCCCACCCATGTCCATCTCATGTTCCCCACCACCCCCACCCCCCAGCAGTGCAGGGGCAGCCTCCACCAGGCCCCCACCCATGTCTCCCACCACCCCCACCCCCCAGTCACCAGGGGCACCTGCCAGCAGGCCCCCACCCATGTCCAACTCATGTTCCCCACCACCTCCACCCCCCAGCACTGTGGGGCACCTGCCAGCAGGCCCCCACCCATGTCCAACTCATGTTCCCCACCACCCCCACCCCCAGCAGTGCAAGGGCAGCCTCCACCAGGCCTCCACCCATGTCTACCACCACCCCCACCCCCCAGCCACCAGGGGCAGCCTCCACCAGGCCCCCACCCATGTCTCCCACCACCCCCACCCCCCCAGTCACCAGGGGCAGCCTCCACCAGGCCCCCACCCATGTCTCCACCCACCCCCACCCCCCAGCAGTGCAAGGGCAGCCTCCACCAGGCCTCCACCCATGTCTACCACCACCCCCACCCCCCAGCCACCAGGGGCAGCCTCCACCAGGCCCCCACCCATGTCTCCCACCACCCCCACCCCCCAGCACTGTGGGGCACCTGCCAGCAGGCCCCACCCATGTCCATCTCATGTTCCCCACCACCCCCACCCCCCAGCAGTGCAGGGGCAGCCTCCACCAGGCCCCCACCCATGTCTCCCACCACCCCCACCCCCCAGTCACCAGGGGCACCTGCCAGCAGGCCCCCACCCATGTCCAACTCATGTTCCCCACCACCTCCACCCCCCAGCACTGTGGGGCACCTGCCAGCAGGCCCCCACCCATGTCCAACTCATGTTCCCCACCACCCCCACCCCCGAGCCACCAGGGGCAGCCTCCACCAGGCCCCCACCCATGTCTCCCACCACCCCCACCCCCCAGTCACCAGGGGCAGCCTCCACCAGGCCCCCACCCATGTCTCCCACCACCCCCACCCCCCCAGTCACCAGGGGCAGCCTCCACCAGGCCCCCACCCATGTCTCCCACCACCCCCACCCCCCAGCAGTGCAGGGGCACCAACCACCAGGCCCCCACCCATGTCTCCCACCACCCCCACCCCCCAGCAGTGCAGGGGCAGCCTCCTCCAGGCCCCCACCCATGTCTCCCACCACCCCCACCCCCCCACTCACCAGGGGTAGCCTCCACCAGGCCCCCACTCATGTCTCCCACCACCCCACCCCCATGCAGTGCAGGGGCACCCACCACCAGGCCCCCACCCATGTCTCCCACCACCCACACCCCCCAGCAGTGTAGGGGCAGCCTCCACCAGGCCCCCACCCATGTCTCACACCACCCCCACCCCCCAGCCACCAGGGGCAGCCTCCACCAGGCCCCCACCCATGTCTCCCACCACCCCCACCCCCCGGCAGTGCAGGGGCACTCACCACCAGGCCCCCACCCATGTCTCCCACCACCCCCACCCCCCAGCAGTGCAGGGGCAGCCTCCACCAGGCCCCCACCCATGTCTCCCACCACCCCCACCCCCACAGCAGTGCAGGGGCAGCCTCCACCAGGCCCCCACCCATGTCTCACACCACCCCCACCCCCCAGCCACCAGGGGCAGCCTTCACCAGACCCCCACCCATGTCTCCCACCACCCCCACCCCCCAGCACTGTGGGGCACCTGCCAGCAGGCCCCCACCCATGTCCAACTCATGTTCCCCACCACCCCCACCCCCCAGCAGTGCAGGGGCAGCCTCCACCAGGCCCCCACCCATGTCTCCCACCACCCCCACCCCCCAGTCACCAGAGGCACCTGCCAGCAGGCCCCCACCCATGTCCAACTCAAGTTCCCCACCACCCCCACCCCCCAGCACTGTGGGGCACCTGCCAGCAGGCCCCCACCCATGTCCAACTCATGTTCCCCACCACCCCCACCCCCCAGCCACCAGGGGCAGCCTCCACCAGGCCCCCACCCATGTCTCCCACCACCCCCACCCCCCAGTCACCAGGGGCAGCCTCCACCAGGCCCCCACCCATGTCTCCCACCACCCCCACCCCCCCAGTCACCAGGGGCAGCCTCCACCAGGCCCCCACCCATGTCTCCCACCACCCCCACCACCCAGCAGTGCAGGGGCACCCACCACCAGGCCCCCACCCATGTCTCCCACCACCCCCACCCGCCAGCAGTGCAGGGGCAGCCTCCACCAGGCCCCCACCCATGTCTCACACCACCCCCACCCCCCAGCACTGTGGGGCACCTGCCAGCAGGCCCCCACCCATGTCCAACTCATGTTCCCCACCACCCCCACCCCCCAGCACTGTGGGGCACCTGCCAGCAGGCCCCCACCCATGTCCAACTCATGTTCCCCACCACCCCCACTCCCCAGCAGTGCAGGGGCAGCCTCCACCAGGCCCCCACCCATGTCTCCCACCACCCCCACCCCCCAGCACTGTGGGGCACCTGCCAGCAGGCCCCACCCATGTCTCCCACCACCCCACCCCCCAGCCACCAGGGGCAGCCTCCACCAGGCCCCCACCCATGTCGCCCACCACCCCCCCAGTCACCAGGGGCAGACTCCACCAGGCCCCCACCCATGTCTCCCACCACCCCCACCACCCCAGTCACCAGGGGCAGCCTCCACAAGGCCCCCACCCATGTCTCCCACCACCCCCACCCCCCAGCAGTGCAGGGGCACCCACCACCAGGCCCCCACCCATGTCTCACACCACCCCAACCCCCCAGCACTGTGGGGCACCTGCCAGAAGGCCCCCACCCATGTCCAACTCATGTTCCCCACCACCCCCACCCCCCAGCACTGTGGGGCACCTGCCAGCATTCCCCCATCCATGTCCAACTCATGTTCCCCACCACCCCCACCCCCCAGCCACCAGGGGCAGCTTCCACCAGGCCCCCACCCATGTCTCCCACCACCCCACCCCCCAGCAGTGCAGGGGCAGCCTCCACCAGGCCCCCACCCATGTCTCCCACCACCCCCACCCCCCAGCCACCAGGGGCAGCCTCCACCAGGCCCCCACCCATGTCTCCCACCACCCCCACCCCCCAGCACTATGGGGCACCAGCCAGCAGGCCCCACCCATGTCCAACTCATGTTCCTCAACCACCCCCACCCCCCAGCACTGTGGGGCACCTGCCAGCAGGCCCCCACCCATGTCCAACTCATGTTCCCCACCACCCCCACCCCCCAGCCACCAGGGGCAGCCTCCACCAGGCCCCCACCCATGTCTCCCACCACCCCCACCCCCCCAGTCACCAGGGGCAGCCTCCACCAGGCCCCCACCCATGTCTCCCACCACCCCCACCCCCCCAGTCACCAGGGGCAGCCTCCACCAGGCCCCCACCCATGTCTCCCACCACCCCCACCCCCCAGCAGTGCAGGGGCACCCACCACCACGCCCCCACCCATGTCTCCCACCACCCCCACCCCCCAGCAGTGCAGGGGCAGCCTCCACCAGGCCCCCACCCATGTCTCCCACCACCCCCACCCCCCAGTCACCAGGGGCAGCCTCCACCAGGCCCCCACCCATGTCTCCCACCACCCCACCCCCCAGCAGTGCAGGGGCACCCACCACCAGGCCCCCACCCATGTCTCGCACCACCCCCACCCCCAAGCAGTGCAGGGGCACCCTCCACCAGGCCCCCACCCATGTCTCCCACCACCCCCACCCCCCCAGCAGTGCAGGGGCAGCCTCCACCAGGCCCCCACCCATGTCTCCCACCACCCCCACCCCCCCAGTCACCAGGGGCAGCCTCCACCAGGCCCCCACCCATGTCTCCCACCACCCCCACCCCCCGGCAGTGCAGGGGCACTCACCACCAGGCCCCCACCCATGTCTCCCACCACCCCCACCCCCCAGCAGTGCAGGGGCAGCCTCCACCAGGCCCCCACCCATGTCTCCCACCACCCCCACCCCCACAGCAGTGCAGGGGCAGCCGCCACCAGGCCCCCACCCATGTCTCACACCACCCCCACCCCCCAGCCACCAGGGGCAGCCTCCACCAGGCCCCCACCCATGTCTCCCACCACCCCCACACCCCCAGTCACCAGGGGCAGCCTCCACCAGGCCCCCACCCATGTCTCCCACCACCCCCACCCCCCAGCAGTGCAGGGGCACCCACCACCAGGCCCCCACCCATGTCTCCCACCACCCCCACCCCCCAGCAGTGCAGGGGCAGCCTCCACCAGGCCCCCACCCATGTCTCCCACCACCCCCACCCCCCAGCAGTGCAGGGGCACCCACCACCAGGCCCCCACCCATGTCTCACACCACCCCCACCCCCCCAGTCACCAGGGGCAGCCTCCACCAGGCCCCCACCCATGTCTCTCACCACCCCCACCCCCAGCAGTGCAGGGGCACCCACCACCAGGCCCCCACCCATGTCTCACACCACCCCCACCCCCCCAGTCACCAGGGGCAGCCTCCACCAGGCCCCCACCCATGTCTCCCACCACCCCCACCCCCCAGCACTGTGGGCCACCTGCCAGCAGGCCCCACCCATGTCTCCCACCACCCCCACCCCCCAGCCACCAGGGCAGCCTCCACCAGGCCCCCACCCATGTCTCCCACCACCCCCACCCCCCAGCACTGTGGGGCACCTGCCAGCAGGCCCCCACCCATGTGCAACTCATGTTCCCATGCCAACATGTCATCACAATCTAGATCCCTGGTCCCTATGGTCAGCCTCCAAATGCAAAACACCCACCCGAGTATTGCATCCACCCACTCATAATTTGCAATTACATCACAGAACACCAATTGCAAGTTCCGAAACAAACACATTTCCCTCACATACACCCAATGGGTGTCAGTGAATCTCAAAACACATATCATGAAATGCATGAAACCAATGAGATACCACACATTGAAGTTCACCAAAAATAATATGTATTAAAGGAAACATCAATAGAATAAAAAATGAAGAAACAGAAACGTGAATGTACAAAAATGAAAAGAAGCATGTCCGTCAAAAAAAGCAAAACCAAAAATAAAAATCCAAAGTAATGTCCAAAGTCGATGTCCACAAAACAAAATCCAATGGGAAATAAAAAAGAAAGCCATTGCTCCATGGTCAAAAGTAGAAAAAAAAATACAATCCAACTGTCAACTATGTACATGGGAACAATCCAGGGTCCATTATCCCAACAAAATAAAGTAAACCTATCTAACTACACTAACTAATAAAATAAACTATATACAAAAATGTGGCCAATGTCCGAAAGGTCCAAATAAAATAAAAACAAAAATGAAACCTAACACTACCTAGAAACTATGTACAAGGGCAGCGGGCTAGTTTCACGGCTCACTTGTGGATGTTCCGGGCCAGGGCATCATCGAACTCCTCCTCAATGTCCCGGAGGCGGTCCTCCTCCATGGCCCCGAGGGTCCGCAGGGCCGTCGACGTCTCCACCTCCAAACCCCTGCGGATTGCCTCGAGGCACTCGGCCTGCCTCAGGGCACTCCGCATGGAGTTCTCCGCCCTGACCATTGTGAGCCGTGCCTCTTCCGCCCGCTGCCGCTCCGCATCTATGGCGTGGCCCAACCACTGCCACACGGAAGACACTCTCTGTCCTGGGTCCTCCTGCCCTCCGGCCGATGCCTGCCCCTCCGATGTCGAAGGCCCCGAGCCTTCATGGCTCCCACCACGTTGCTGCTGCTGCTGTGCCTCTGCCCGCGTACTGCCTCCTGCTGCCTGCACATCCTCCGCCGGCTGGGGTGCAGTCGTAGATGTGGCCACCCCTGCTGGACGTCCGACTCCCGACTGTGGCAGGGATGCCTCCTCCACCAGCCTGGCCGCACCATCAGAGGCAGCTCCACAGGGTACCCAGGTGACTGATGGGTGGGAAGATGGCACAGAGGACGACTGGCGCGTAGGGGGTCCAGTTGAGGAGGGGGTCGGAGCAAGCCCCATCAGACGGAGGAATCCGGCCTGGGTGACCTGTCCCAGCAGGCTGACGTGGTCAACGAGCCATTCGAGATGACGTGCAGTCTCTCCATGAAAAGACTGCAGGTCACCTCGCATGGCCCGTTGACGCAACGCCACACCAGCCAGGACAGGCTCAACCCGGACCTGGATAGCCACGTCCGCAGGCAGAGGAAGGCCAGTTGACGTGAGCTCATCCCCTGCCTGAAAACGGGTCTGGACGTAGGCATCCCTGCTGGTGCAAGATGATGCAGGGACAGGATCGGGGACAGGATTGCACCCAGGTACCTCCGCGGCGGCCTGTGCTGCCTCCTGTCCCTGGTCCTGCACTGCACCACTAGCACCAGTGGGATCCCCACCTCCAGACCCCGTCTCTGGTGCTTGCACGGCCTCCTCCTCCACCAAACCCCCCACCAACCTGGATGACTCCGTGCCATCTTCCCCTGTTGGGCCCTGTGGGGTCCCAGCTGCCCCTTCTGCTGCCGAGGAGTCCAACTCCAACCTCCGCCTCTTGGACCTCCCCCCGGCAGCTGCGGCCTGGGACGCGGCATCGGACTCCTCACTCCCCGACGAGATGACAACCTGGGAGGGGAGCCGGGCCTTGCGTCTCCGGCTGGCAGTCGGATCCCCGCCGCTGTGCTCCACAGCACCTTCTCCGCCCTCTTCATCAGTTGACGCTGCAGACAGGGAGAAACAAAACACAGGCATCAGGGCATTGTACAATGGACACATACACACCTGACAGTTGTACATGAGTGGCATTGGCAAACCTCAGACATGTCATCACAATCCCCAACACACATGTCATTACAACTCGCACACATGAGCCATACCACAGCCATATCGCAACTGCCACCACCACCCATACACATACAACAGCATGAGCAGCCAAAGGTGAGCCAGACATCACATGCAACACAGGAAGTGCACCACACATGTACACACACCACCACACTTGCATGCATGTGTACACCTCTGCCAAGTGTCGCACTGTTCAGACGGGCATCCATGTCACATCTGCCAATCAGGCTTCCACATACCGCTGTCACATGCATCCATGTTGCATCACTGTTGCACCCTTGTCAAATACACACACATGCACATGTACACAGTGCTGATACATGCAGCAGAAAACAAAATACATGCGTGACATCACAGACATGTCTACTTACATACACATTCATCCAAACATGTGTGCCCACACAACTGCATTTGGCATGCAAGCCTACACACACAAGCACCATCCATGTCTCACACATTCCAGCCCTCGCATGTGTCAGCCCCACGGCCCTATACACCCCCACCCATACTCGACCCCATACAAACAGATGTGCAACCTGCACACTACTGAATAATCACCACATGCACTGCTCACAATCAGGATGCATGTACACTCACCGCTCGACTCCAGACGGGTCTGCTTCTCTGGGACCTGGACGTGGAGCGCTGGGGATATGCGTTCCAGGACCCTCATCTGTTCTTCCGACAAGTGGCCCCGGCGCCCCTTGGCATCCGCTGCCTTCAAGAGGCGCACGGGCCTTGTTCAGGGTCCTGGACCTGAAGTCCTCCCAGCGCTTCCTGACATGTTGTAAGTCGCGGACTGCCACCCCCTCCGCGTTGATGGCAGTCACGATGTCAGTCCAGATCCGAGTCCGTCCTTCCTTGTCGGCGCGGGAACTTCCGAAGAGGGCATCATACTGCCCCAGGACTTGCTCCACCAGGACACCAACTTCGGTGGCACTGAAGCTGGTGCCCCTCTGCCTCTCTGGCCGGGGGTTGTCAGTGGTCACAGATGGTGTTTGCCCCGACATGACAACCCCAGAGGCAGGAGTGGGTGGGCAACTGGGTCCTGGGGCTGGGCTGTGGAGCGATGGAATCCCAGTCGGGAGTCTTCGGTTCCAGCAGGGGTGGTCACAGCAACAGCACCCCTGGCTGATGTGCAGGCAGCAAATGGCAGTGCACGTGGGCAGCAGGCAGTCAGGCAGCAGCAGATGGCAGGTGGGAGCGTGCTCGGGGCTTTGGGGGGCAGTAGTTTGGCCTTCTGGGCAGGAGCGTGGTCTTCCGTGTGCTTACGCGTGGCCAGCTTGATACTGAGTGATTTGGCACGTGAAAAATATGCACGTCAGCGTGTAATTCGAGGAAAGGCCCTTAGCGCGTAAGCGCGTCTGCATGCATACGCATTTTCATTGGACAGAAGGCCCCTCAAGCGCAAGCGCCCCTGTGACGTGACGCGTACAGACGTGCATGGGCATTTCAGCGCGCGTGAAAAACTGCACGTCCGCGTGTAATACGAGGAAAGGGCCATGCGCGTAAGCGCGCGTGGAAACTGCACGTCCGCGTGTAATACGAGGAAAGGCCCTTAGCGCGTATGCACGGCAGCACGCATATATGATTTCATTGGACCAAAGGCCCTTAGCGCGTGAGCGCGTCTGTGACGTGACGCGCGCAGGTGTTTCCCTCATTGCACGTGATGACAGAACACACATGGATTTCCACCAATCGCGTGTGAAAGTTCCCGGCACCCCGGAACACACGTACCCAGGCTAATCACGTGTGGAACTTCCCACGCACCCCGAAACACACGTACCCAGGCCAGTTGCGTGTACGCTCACTCCCCTCCGATCACACGCGATGACACTTGGACCGTATCCGAATACAGGAAACCCGCGCACGGCAAAAGACGTGAACATGCGTCAACGCGTCTGCCACACGAAGGCAGGCTGAAGCGTCCTAGCGCACAGCATAAAAGTGCGCGCAAACAACAAACGCGTATATACAGCTACGATGAATGCCCCATTTGTCGCTGCACTGATCGTGGGACACCGCAGGAGGAGGAAAATAGCCAGGGCACGCATTTCCGCACCACGGACAAGCCTTTTTGGGATGCCTGACGACCAGGTCTATGGCAGGTATAGGTTTCCACCCCATATCATCCTAGACCTGGTCAGGGAGTGGGAAGATGACCTCACATCCCCCACCCTTTGCTCCCAAGCATTGAGCCCCTTGGAGAAGCTGTTCAATGTCCTGCATTTTTTGGCCACTGGGTCATTTCAGCGGACCACTGCCATAGTGGGGGGGGGGGGTCTCACAGGCCACGCAGGCACGCTGCCTACACCAGGTACTGGCAATCATGACAGCGTGCCCCTCAGTCCGCAGGCACATATACATGCCCAGAACACCCGCAGAAAGGCAGGCCGTTGTCCTGGATTTTTTCAGGGTGGCACACTTCCCCAAAGTGCTCGGTGCCATAGATTGCACCGATGTGGCCCTACGTCCACCTAGGGCCATTGAGCACATCTACCGAAACCGCAAGCACTGGCATTCCATCAATGTACAGGTGGTATGTGATGCAAAGGGAATTATCACCTCTGTCTATGCAAACTACCCTGGCTCCACCCATGACAGTTTCATATACAGAATGTCCGCCCTGAGCCGGGCCCTGGAAGCTGGGCAGCATGGCGACACATGGCTCCTAGGTCAGTACAAATGCCCTTGCACATGCATGCAAGTCACACACAGACAAATATCCAAACCCTAATAATCTCAACTATTATCACCTCCCCAGGGGACAGTGCCTACCCTCTGAGCAACCACATGATGACGCCAATCCGGAACCCCACCACACCACCCCAAGTAAGATACAACGCCGCCCATATTGCAACCAGGGGCATAGTGGAGCGCACATTCGGAGTGCTCAAGTCACGTTTCCGCTCCCTTGACCGCTCTGGTGGGCAACTACTCTATGCACCACCAGTAGTGTGCAGGATCATTGTGGCAGCATGTGTCCTGCACAATGTTGCAACACGGCAGGGCGTCCCGGTGGACATGGTGGTGTCCCCACATCCCCAACCACAGGCACAGGCGCTGCCCATGGGAGGGGACAGGGCATGTGGCGAGGAAGCCAGGACCCAGCTTGTGGCCATATTTTTCACCTAAACTCCCACCCCTGCGGAGTGCACACAGGCCTGGCACATACCAGGTGACAATCGATGATGACAAAGAGACAGTTAACTGTCACAACCCTACCACCCTGAGAAGGTTGCCATGGAAGTGCCACATCGTCTGCATCCCTAGCTACTTAAAAACAAGCTATCCTGTGTGACCAAAAGGCACACATATGACATATGACATGATATGGGCCATACACAAGTATTCCAAGGCGCAATGAGGCAGGGAGGGGGGAACAAGGGAACACAGAGAACGGTACTACTAGGCCAGGTGTCATTGGGATTGTGCAAGTGCAGGGGTAGGGGGGATGGGAAAAGTGCAAGGGGAAGGGTGGGGGGGAGTCCAGTACAGGGGAAATAGCCCAAAAAAATAATACATAGGTCGCCTGGTGGCAACTACAAAGGTAAGTGCAGACAAGTGCTGGGAAGGGAGGGCTGTAGGGATAGAGAGACAGTACTGCAGTGCAGGGGTTGCCAGGGAGGCAGTGCAAGTGGAGAGTGGCTGGGCCAGGGACCGAGGTCGGTGAGAGTGGCCCAGTTGCAGCTCCTGTGCAGTTCCAGTGGAGAATTCTGCAAGGGAGAGGCAGACAGTAAGCAGAAGCAAAGAGGAAGGTCTTGAGGTGCTTCCAGAACTGGAGATGATTCCCCTAAAGTTCAAGTCAGGCCGGAAGTCTGTTCCAGTGGGAGGGCCCTGCTGCGGAGAGAAATCTACCCCCAGCTAGTTGCTCTGAGAAGCGGATGACACGGACATGCAAGGTGTGCATCACACACACCTGCAAACCAGGCCATGGCCATCACTGTCATGTCACTCAAACCCTCCCAAACATCAACATGACATGGCACGCAATACCCATACACCAATGCAGTAGCGATAAGGTACACATTGCCATGTCCTAAATGCACAGTGGCATCGGACACTGCTGCCTGACCCGGAATCAGATGAAATGACAGACCAACAACCTCCCACCTAAAATAAGTCATTTCCAAATGCATTACAACAGTCCTAGACGTAACATCACAATGAATGCCTGTCTACATGCACATTATGTATTGCAAAATCAACACTGCAGCTCATGTGTGCAGTGTCCTACTCCTGCATCACACTGCTCAGCGCACAGCACAGTGAACAGCCATTGTGTGTGATGCATACCCTGAGCATCACATCTAAGTGACAGACCACGTCAAACATCAAATTAGGCATGTACTGGATCCATGATCGGTCACAGAACATGTGCTGCCGGGACACAGTGGGCACCAGAAGGCAAACAGTGTACTCGTGGATATGCAAGGGTGGAAGTACATCTAGTGCATCAGAGTGCAAGTGTGTGGTTCTGCAAGGACATGCACTCCACATATGCATGTGCACTCAAGTGACCATCAGTGTTCCCTACACATCACATGTGAACATCCACCATGTGTACACCCCAGCATGTCAAACCACAACTATCGCACCTGAAAGGAAAACACAACACATGAACAGGCATTGATCAGCAGAACACAACATGTACATAGGATACCACCATTACTATGTCAGAGTTCCCATCACACTGCAGGGCAAGGCAACTATCAACAACAACCCCCCCTCCCTCACAAATGACCATGACCCACTGAACAACTGCACCTGGGTCATGGAGCCTCCAAACCTCAATTCCACCTGGCCACAGGATCACCTTTACCCTTCGTCACCATCTCCCACCTTGTGTGTAAAAAGATGCCTGAACCCTCAGAATCCACACTCATTTCCAAAATCACAAAATCGAAGGCATAAAAACGAACCCGAACACCCTCCAGTAGATGACTTGACGTAGCAGTACCTCACAAAGGCCAAGTACTACCACAATGATGCAACAACCAAGGTAGCACAGCAAAACAATGTCACGACAGGATGTGAGACATGTGTGGTACATGACATAGGATGATGCACCATGAATGGATGTGTACTGTCACAGGTCCCCTGTACAGGCGCGGGAGTGTCACAAAACAACCACCCCCACCATGTCCCGGGTGCCTGCAAGGTCAAACTCACACAGGCCCCTGAGACCCTGGTGGGGAAGGAGGTTCAGGGATATGCAGTCTGGACAGGTGTTGACACACTGGATGACTGGAATGAGCGGCAGGAGAGGGGAGGAGGAATGACACATGAAACTAGGGAATGCACAAAAATGTACAACCTGCATGAACACATACACAATCCAAACAAACTTGGACATCATTGTCATGGCCTTCTGTAGTCCAGGCTCAGGAGTGGTACGAACCAACCACCCCCTCTAGGGTTTTGGCGCCTGCAAGTTCGGGGCTTACACAGGCATCCGCAACCCCAGTGGGGAAAGAGGGTCAGGGAACGTTGCTTGGATAGGCACGGGAAGCAGGAACACCGGGTAGAGGGTACAGGTTTCAAAATTGCATAGGATCACGGGTGATTAGGGAGAAAAAAACATACCAAATTGAACCACACATACATCCATGCATCAGTACACTCCCCAGCAAGCCTATGCAGAGCAGTTCGTAAGAAAAACAACAAGAAACTTAACTCTGGTTTTGAGTGCTGGCCTCCTGCCTGCGCACTCTCAGGTCCGGTTACAGGAGCACTGCAATGCTGCAAAGAGAGACACAGTCAACAACCTGTACGTGCCAATTGCACAAAAACACAACACCAAACATACCCCATAGCAACAGACTACTCTACAAACAGACAATCTGTGGTGGATGCTTCGTACCCATATATAACATCACCCCTGTGACGGGGTCATACACAGTCAATGCATTAAGGCAGCCTCTGCTGGGTGCAGGGCAAATGGAACACCAATGTGTCACAATTCACACAACATGCAATGTTCCCTGGGTAAGCAGACAGACCCATATAGCAAGCCATGACTACAGAGCAAGTTGCATACCACCATGACCGAAACAAAGTTGGCAGTGCATTTATCATGAAGTACGTGGAAAAGACATGCACTGCATCCGAGTATGTCCCTTGCTGTATGTCCCTGTGAGCTGCCCCTTTCCATGTCTCGGAAGGCTACATGGTTGATACAAGTGGCTCAATGGACCTTGGTGTACCGGAGGGTATGTGCCACTGCCCCTGCATGTGTCCCAGACAACCCTACTATCAGCAGCCATCAGTCCACAAACACATCTGAGCTGCATTGTGTTCTTCAACACCAATATTTGTCTAAGCTCACCCTCAGTGCTGTGACTAAGCCTGCATGTGCAACTCGCCTGGTGCAAGCTTTGCTGTGTCGTGGCCCCCCTGTGATGCTCACCTTGCCTGGAGTTCCTTGGAACATGTCAGCAGTTCTAGGATGTGGGTCTGCAATCACTGTGCCTCTGCTTCTGCACACATGTGCATGTGGGCACCAACAAACGGGTCCAGAATTCCGTCGTCCAATGGGCCATGTCTGCTGGCAAAGGTGCTCTGGAGGCTCATCCCCCTGCAGAAAGGGCATGAAACACATGATTAATGCTTCAAAGTCATCTGTGTGTGTCTTATCAGGCATCTCATTACTTGACCATGTCAGAGAGTCACATCACAAATCACACCATCAGTCCGTCTTTCACCTCCAAAGTGTGGAACACTATCTACAGCATGAATTGCAACAAGCACATGTACAGGAAAGATGTGAAACATACTACACAATGCATAGCAATCAATGTCCACATTAATCACGACACACCCCATCTAGCAAAAGCTGACCAGTGGACAATGACACCTAAATCATCCCCACTAGGGGTGTCAACACAAGTCACACAGCACCAGACATGCCACAGATATGACAGTCCAAAGCCCTTGTGTAAAATGCTGTAACACCGAACCATCCTTGCGAGCCCATGGATAAGGGAGGCAGGAGTGGCATATGTGAGTCAAGGAACCCAAGCAGCAAACACATACACAAGACAACCATGAAGGGCCCAGCTGGAACAGACAGTGGATGCCTTCAAAAGCCACAAAGCACCGCACCGTCACATGAAAGCACAATAGACTAGCAATTTTAAACTAAATCAACTATTAACTAATTACACTAACTATGGAAAACCTACATTACCTATTTAAACTAACTATCAAACAGAAACTTAACTAACTAAACTAAAGGAAAAATCAAAAATGGCCACATACGACCCGGGGGGGAGGGGAGGCACCCAGGAGGGGGGAGGTACAGGGTGCTGCTCAACATCCACATGCGATGATGCTGAGCCAAAAAAAAATCCTCCATGGGCTCAACGCCTGCACAGCACGACCTATGTGGGAGATAGATGGTCGTCCGAGTCTGGCTCATCCTGGAAAGGAGGACGTGGCACAGTAGCCTGGCCACGCCTAGCCGCAGCTTTCCCCTCGTCGGCAGCAAGTCTGCCGGACGGGTAAACCTGGTTCTGTGTGGCGATGTGACGTAGGTCTGCATGCAGAACCTCCCGTGATACACGTGCTTCCTCTTGCAAGGTAGCACGTGTAACACAGAGTTCCTCCTGCAAGGCCTGGCTGGACAACCGCTGCACCTCCCGGCAAGCCTGTAGCTCAGCCGAGATGGTACGCTCAAGCTGTGCAAACCTCTCCTCTGCCTGCTGCCTCTGGGACATCATAAGGACACCCAGAGTGGATCTGAGGGAAGCATACTCCTCCCTCAGGGCATCCATGTGAGCCTCTGCGAGAGCAGCAATTGCTTGACGCAGAGACGACATTTCAGCCTGGCGTGCCCTGTCTGAGGCCGCCATGCCCAGCCTGAGCGAGCGGGCCGTGGACCGTGCCGACTGCTGCTGGAGAAGCACCTGCCTAGCAGTGGGGAGTACAGATCGGGCCACACGCTCCATGCTCTCATCGATGTTCCCCATTGCTGCCCCCTGCTGTTCGGAATTGGCAGTCATGTCTTGCTCCCACTCAGTATACAGCGGTTGCGCACGGCGACCGCGTTGCCGGGCTTGACCCCTGTGGGACCCAAGGACCGGGGGTCCTCGCTGTGTTGGCACCGCCTGCGGCTGCACGACTACATGCCCCCGTCGACGTGATGTCCCAGGCACATCAGTGACTGGTGTGGAGGGTGACCCTGCGCCCCGATCCACCACGGGCGGAGGAACCAAGACTGTCTGATCCCTCAGTGCAGGTGTCACAGACAGAGGAGTGTCCACATCAGAATCACTCACCCCTGACACATGGACTTGATGCTCATCCAACTCAACATGGACGTCAGAGTCGGCATCAAGGCTGGACTCATAGGCAGCCAGAGACAAGATGGACTGCAGCACTTGGGGGTTTTCGTGGCCTACCACCCCACGACCCCCACTAGTGCCGGGTTGATGTGGCGTTACCAACCCTGTGTCTGGCATGACAACACCAACCTCTGCCTCCATTGCGTCATCACCTGAAAAATAGAGAGAAAAAGGTCAATACACATGTCAGAAGCACACGACACACACACACACCGACAGCAAAGGCAACCGGCAGACATGCGACACACAACATATGACCTGGCATGCATGCTGGGTCTACTTTGAATAGCTTCTGTGATCAGACCTGTTGAAAGGTGGCAGTTTCCATGGAAGTGGGTCTATGCAGTGCAGAAAATGTGTACGCCACTCACTACCTACATGTACAAGCACTACATGGTGTGTGCCAGGAAATGTGAAGGCAGTGCAATGTCAAATTCAGACAGCACGTGCATTGTGCATTCAATGTGTACCATGTGTAGAAGCCAAGCACCCCTCCACCCCAGTACCAAAGCAGGGATGCCTAGCATGGTATCAAAAGGCTGACCATACACCTGTGTATTGACATGCAGTGTTGACTGGCATCAACAGCTTAATGTGATTCAAATTACAACACTGCAAATGATGCTGGGAAAGTGGGCAGGACACATGATGGAAACTCCGGAGGCCTCCCACGGGTGAAGAAGACACAACAAGAGTTGGACAGAGTCATTGGCCATTAAACAGGCTGAGGCCTGTGAGCCACACAGATTGTCAGAGCCTAGACATGTGTGCAACGCAGGACTGAGGCACAGTTGACATGGGGAGGCCAATAATATGGCAGGCAATGTATGTAACCAAGGACTTATATTACAGTGATCATCCAGTCAAGGACACATAGGGGCATGCGTGCAATGCACATGGAGCATGAATGGGCACTCATGTCCCTGTGGGACATCTGACCCATGCACAGTACAAGTGAGATACCCTGCATCGAGTACTAAGGCTATACCACACGGCACATGTCTGGCAGATTCTATGCTGGAAGTTAGCATCTACACAGGACACATGAACAAGAAAGTACACATTGGCAAGATTGAAGCAGACCAGTGCAAAGGTGGAACTGGGGTGCAGAGTGGCGGAGGAGGGGCAAGGGAGCATGCCTACATGGAGTCCCGCATGCAGGCAGAGGAGACATGCATGACGGTAGCATTGCATTACTTACACATCAGAACCATGTACACGTCACATGTAGCAGCAATCATGCACAACACATCCCACAAGTGAAACACACACGTCCTCAACAAACACGCATCAACACTCACTGGACTGGGCATCAAAGTCCAGCTTCTCTCCCACTCCTTCGACCAATTCAGGTGGTATGAACTCCGCAACGAGAGCCTCATGCGGAGTGAGTTCTTCCTCCTCTGGTGCAGGCCCACCGCCAGTCACCAGAGTCAAGTTGTAATTTGAGGCACGCTTGGCCTTAGTGCTGCGCTTGATGTCATTCCAACGCTTTTTGCACTCCTGCGCCGTGCGCACCTCATGGCCGAATGAACTGACATGTTCCGCAACATGCTTCCAGTGGGTGTCACGTTGGGCAGCCGTGGTCTGACTATTGGCACCCACTAGCATGTCACGGCTGTGGCCCCGCACGTAGTTCACGAGGAAGTCCAGTTCCTGCTTACAGAAAGGCTTCTTCCTCGACGTGCAGGAGGTCGTGGCTGTGTGTGGGGTCCCAGCCTGTGCTGCAGGTGCAACCTTCCTCCTCTTGGACTGTGGCGCAGACCCTGGCAGGCTAATGCCGCCCTGACCAGTATGGCCAGTGGGTTCGGTGGATTGAGCCAAGGGAGTGGCAGGTGGAGGGATGACCAAAGGCCTGACTTGTGTCAGTGGCAGCTGGGTGCCCACTAATGGACCCTGCGCAGCAACATCAGCTGTGGCAGGGTCGTTGGCCGCAACAGTCCTGGTTGGCAGACTCACAACCGGGGTGCTGTTGGGTGCATCTGCCCCTGCACTTGCCAACACCCGGCTTTTCGGGGCAACAGATGACATGACTGCCCCAGGGACACGTGTCTTGGTCTGAGCAGCCCGGCCAGCCCCTATGGTTTCCCCCCTGGCCTGTTGGAGATCTACCAGGGGCTCTTCAAGTGCCAACGCAGCCTGCGCTGGCAGACCCTGAGCCTGGGTGGCGGTGTCCACAGCTGCACCTGCAGCTACCTCTACCCTTGGGCCCGTGGCAGTCGATGGAACGGACTGCCGGGTCGTATGGGTGCCAGTGCCAGATGCAGGAGCTGCATCCCCCGGAACCACAGGGGGTGGTGGCATGGCTGCACCGACACATGGCACAACATTGTGCTCAAGTGGCGCACCTCTGCCTCTTCCCCCTCTGTGGCTGCCCTGGACACCCTGGAGTCCCCCTACTCCCTGGTCACCACGGCCACGTCCCCGACCACGCCCGCCACCAGGAGTACGCCCAGCTGAGGCGCCCCTCACCTTTGGTGGCCTCCCAACCATGGCACAGATGTAGTAGTGCTGGCACAGATGGAGTGGTGCCAATGGGAGGTGTACACCACACTTGACCTTTGCAATTGGGGTGAAGGGGGTGGGAAGCAAGATGTTAACAGCCCCCCTGCACCTGCAAGGCTGTATGTGACCCCGGTGATGTGGTGACGGGTCACGCAACGCTCAGGCACCCCAAAACTGCAGTAAAACCGTGCACGCAACCCTGCAGCCTACGTGCGTGGATTCAACCTCCCGCAGTACGCGGTGGCACCCAGTAACATGAATAACGCGTATGCGTGGGACACGCAGGCTACTATGACATCGAAAATGGGTGCGATACACAGGGGCACCCGCAGTGGGAAAAAGAGCGTGTGCGACTCACCGTCTGACTAGCGCGATGCAGAAAAACACGCGTAGCCAATACCCCCGCCAAAAGAAGAGATACGTCCTTGATAGCTGTGAAGTTGTGATGGTGCGCGAAACAACAGGAAGCAGCAACACACGTCGGTCTCCACGAAAGGCACGTACAGCGAACTGCTGGGCCCACTCACCTTTAACCCGTGCTGAGGGAAACGCACGCGTGCGTCACGTCACTTACGCGCATGGGCCCTTTCCTCGTATTACATGCGGACGTGCAGTTTTTCACGTGCGCTTACGCGCATGGGCCCTTTCCTCGTATTACACGCGGACGTGCAGTTTCCACGCATGCTGACGCGCATGGCCCTTTCCTCGTATTACACGCGGACGTGCAGTTTTTCGCGCGCGCTGAAATGCCCATGCACGTCTGTACGCGTCACGTCACAGGGGCGCTTGCGCTTGAGGGGCCTTCTGTCCAATGAAAATGCATATGCGTGCAGACGCGCTTACGCGCTAAGGGCCTTTCCTCGAATTACACGCTGAGGTGCAGATTTTTCACGTGCCAAATCACTCCGTATCAAGCTGGCCACGCGTAAGCACACGGAAGACCACGCTCCTGCCCAGAAGGCCGAACTACTGCCCCCAAGAGCCCCGAGCACGCTCCCACCTGCCATCTGCTGCTGCCTGACTGCCTGCTGCCCACGTGCACTGCCATTTGCTGCCTGCACATCAGCCAGGGGTGCTGTTGCTGTGACCACCCCTGCTGGAACCGAAGACTCCCGACTGGGATTCCATCGCTCCACAGCCCAGCCCCAGGACCCAGTCGCCCACCCACTCCTGCCTCTGGGGTTGTCATGTCGGGGCAAACACCATCTGTGACTACTGACAACCCCCGGCCAGAGAGGCAGAGGGGCACCAGCTTCAGTGCCACCGAAGTTGGTGTCCTGGTGGAGCAAGTCCTGGGGCAGTATGATGCCCTCTTCGGAAGTTCCCGCGCCGACAAGGAAGGACGGACTCAGATCTGGACTGACATCGTGACTGCCATCAACGCGGAGGGGGTGGCAGTCCGCGACTTACAACATGTCAGGAAGCGCTGGGAGGACTTCAGGTCCAGGACCCTGAACAAGGCCCGGGGCCTCTTGAATGCAGCGGATGCCAAGGGGCTCCGGGGCCACTTGTCGGAAGAACAGATGAGGGTCCTGGAATGCATATCCCCAGCGCTCCACGTCCAGGTCCTAGAGAAGCAGACCCGTCTGGAGTCGAGCGGTGAGTGTACATGCATCCTGATTGTGAGCAGTGCGTGTGGTGATTATTCAGTAGTGTGCAGGTTGCACATCTGTTTGTATGGGGTCGAGTATGGGTGGGGGTGTATAGGGCCGTGGGGCTGACACATGCGAGGGCTGGAATGTGTGAGACATGGATGGTGCTTGTGTGTGTAGGCTTGCATGCCAAATGCAGTTGTGTGGGCACACATGTTTGGATGAATGTGTATGTAAGTAGACATGTCCGTGATGTCACGCATGTATGTTGTTTTCTGCTGCATGTGTCAGCACTGTGTACATGTGCATGTGTGTGTATTTGACAAGGGTGCAACAGTGATGCAACATGGATGCATGTGACAGCGGTATGTGGAAGCCTGATTGGCAGATGTGACATGGATGCCCGTCTGAACAGTGCGACACTTGGCAGAGGTGTACACATGCATGCAAGTGTGGTGGTGTGTGTACATGTGTGGTGCACTTCCTGTGTTGCATGTGATGTCTGGCTCACCTTTGGCTGCTCATGCTGTTGTATGTGTATGGATGGTGGTGGCAGTTGCGATATGGCTGTGGTATGGCTCATGCGTGCGAGTTGTAATGACATGTGTGTTGGGAATTGTGATGACATGTCTGAGGTTTGCCAATGCCACTCATGTACAACTGTCATGTGTGTATGTGTCCATTGTACAGTGCCCTGATGCCTGTGTTTTGTTTCTCCTTGTCTGCAGCGTCAACTGATGAAGAGGGCGGAGAAGGTGCTGTAGAGCACAGCGGCGGGGATCCGACCGCCAGCCGGAGACGCAAGGCCCGGCTCCCCTCCCAGGTTGTCATCTCGTCGGGGAGTGAGGAGTCCGGTGCCGCGTCCCAGGCCGCAGCTGCCGGGGGGAGGTCCAAGAGGCGGAGGTTGGAGTTGGACTCCTCGGCAGCAGAAGGGGCAGCTGGGACCCCACAGGGCCCAACAGGGGAAGATGGCACGGAGTCATCCAGGTTGGTGGGGGGCTTGGTGGAGGAGGAGGCCGTGCAAGCACCAGAGATGGGGTCTGGAGGTGGGGATCCCACTGGTGCTAGTGGTGCAGTGCAGGACCAGGGACAGGAGGCAGCACAGGCCGCCGCAGAGGTGCCTGTGTGTAATCCTGTCCCCGATCCTGTCCCTGCATCATCTTGCACCAGCAGGGATGCCTACGTCCAGACCCGTTTTCAGGCAGGGGATGAGCTCACGTCAACTGGCCTTCCTCTGCCTGCGGACGTGGCTATCCAGGTCCGGGTTGAGCCTGTCCTGGCTGGTGTGGCGTTGCGTCAACGGGCCATGCAAGGTGACCTGCAGTCTTTTCATGGAGAGACTGCACGTCATCTCGAATGGCTCGTTGACCACGTCAGTCTGCTGGGACAGGTCACCCAGGCCGGATTCCTCCGTATGATGGGGCTTGCTCCGACCCCCTCCTCAACTGGACCCCCTACGCGCCAGTCGTCCTCTGTGCCATCTTCCCACCCATCAGTCACCTGGGTGCCCTGTGGAGCTGCCTCTGACGGTGCGGCCAGGCTGATGGAGGAGGCATCCCTGCCACAGTCGGGAGTCGGACGTCCAGCAGGGGTGGCCACATCTACGACTGCACCCCAGCCGGCGGAGGATGTGCAGGCAGCAGGAGGCAGTGCACGGGCAGAGGCACAGCAGCAATGTGGTGGGAGCCATGAAGGCACGGGGCCTTCGACATCGGAGGGGCAGGCATCGGCCGGAGGGCAGGAGGACCCAGGACAGAGAGTGTCTTCCATGTGGCAGCGGTTGGGCCACGCCATAGATGCGGAGCGGCAGCGGGCGGAAGAGGCACGGCTCACAATGGTCAGGGCGGAGAACTCCATGCGGAGGGCCCTGAGGCGGGCCGAGTGCCTCGAGGCAATCCGCAGGGGTTTGGAGGTGGAGACGTCGACGGCCCTGCGGACCCTCGGGGCCATGGAGGAGGACCGCCTCCGGGACATTGAGGAGGAGTTCGATGATGCCCTGGCCCGGAACATCCACAAGTGAGCCGTGAAACTAGCCCGCTGCCCTTGTACATAGTTTCTAGGTAGTGTTAGGTTTCATTTTTGTTTTTATTTTATTTGGACCTTTCGGACATTGGCCACATTTTTGTATATAGTTTATTTTATTAGTTAGTGTAGTTAGATAGGTTTCCTTTATTTTGTTGGGATAATGGACCCTGGATTGTTCCCATGTACATAGTTGACAGCTGGATTGTATTTTTTTTTCTATTTTTAACCATGGAGCAATGGCTTTCTTTTTTATTTCCCATTGGATTTTGTTTTGTGGACATTGACTTTGGACATTACTTTGGATTTTTATTTTTGGTTTTGCTTTTTTTGACGGACATGCTTCTTTTCATTTTTGTACATTCACGTTTCTGTTTCTTCATTTTTTATTCTATTGATGTTTCCTTTAATACATATTATTTTTGGTGAACTTCCATGTGTGGTATCTCATTGGTTTCATGCATTTCATGATATGTGTTTTGAGATTCACTGACACCCATTGGGTGTATGTGAGGGAAATGTGTTTGTTTCGGAACTTGCAATTGGTGTTCTGTGATGTAATTGCAAATTATGAGTATGTGGATGCAATACTCGGGTGGGTGTTTTGCATTTGGAGGCTGACCATAGGGACCAGGGATCTAGATTGTGATGACATGTTGGCTGGGGAAAATGAGTTGCACATGGGTGGGGGCCTTCTGGCAGGTGCCCCACAGTGCTGGGGGGTGGGGGTGGTGGGAGACATGGGTGGGAGCCTGGTGGAGGCTGCCCCTGCACTGCTGGGGGGTGGGGGTGGTGGGGAACATGAGTTGGACACGGGTGGGGGCCTGCTGGCAGGTGCCCCACAGTGCTGGGGGGTGGGGGTGGTGTGAGACATGGGTGGGGGCCTGGTGGTGGGTGCCCCTGCACTGCTGGGGGGTGGGGGTGGTGGGAGACATGGGTGGGGCCTGCTGGCAGGTGCCCCACGGTGCTGGGGGGTGGGGGTGGTGGGGAACATGAGTGGAACATGGGTGGGGGCCTGCTGGCAGGTGCCCCACGGTGCTGGGGGGTGGGGGTTGGTGGGGAACATGAGTTGGACATGGGTGGGGGCCTGGTGGAGGCTGCCCCTGCACTGCTGGGGGGTGGGGGTGGTGTGGGACATGGGTGGGGGCCTGGTGGAGGCTGCCCCTGGTGACTGGGGGGGTGGGGGTGGTGGGAGACATGGGTGGGGGCCTGGTGGAGGCTGCCCCTGGTGACAGGGGGGGTGGGGGTGGTGGGAGACATGGGTGGGGGCCTGGTGGAGGCTGCCCCTGGTGGCTGGGGGGTGGGGCTGGTGGGAGACATGGGTGGGGGCCTGGTGGAGGCTGCCCCTGCACTGCTGGGGGGTGGGGGTGGTGGGAGACATGGGTGGGGGCCTGGTGGTGGGCGCCCCTGCACTGCTGGGGGGTGGGGGTGGTGGGAGACATGGGTGGGGGCCTGGTGGAGGCTGCCCCTGGTGACTGGGGGTTTGGGGGTGGTGGGAGACATGGGTGGGGGCCTGGTGGAGGCTGCCCCTGGTGACTGGGGGGGTGGGGGTGGTGGGAGACATGGGTGGGGGCCTGGTGGAGGCTGCCCCTGGTGGCTGGGGGGTGGGGGTGGTGGGAGACATGGGTGGGGCCTGCTGGCAGGTGCCCCACAGTGCTGGGGGGTGGGGGTGGTGTGAGACATGGGTGGGGGCCTGGTGGAGGCTGCCCCTGCACTGCTGGGGGGTGGGGGTGGTGTGAGACATGGGTGGGGGCCTGGTGGTGGGTGCCCCTGCACTGCTGGGGGGTGGGGGTGGTGGGAGACATGGGTGGGGGCCTGCTGGCAGGTGCCCCACAGTGCTGGGGGGTGGTGGAGAACATGAGTTGTACATGGGTGGGGGCCTGCTGGCAGGTGCCCCACAGTGCTGGGGGGTGGGGGTGGTGGGGAACATGGTTGGACATGGGTGGGGGCCTGCTGGCAGGTGACCCACAGTGCTGGGGGGTGGGGGTGGTGAGAGACATGGGTGGGGGCCTGGTGGAGGCTGCCCCTGCACTGCTGGGGGGTGGGGGTGGTGGGAGACATGGGTGGGGGCCTGGTGGAGGCTTCCCCCTGGTGACTGGGGGGATGGGGGTGGTGGGAGACATGGGTGGGGGCCTGGTGGAGGCTGCCCCTGGTGGCTGGGGGGTGGGGGTGGTGGGGAACATGAGTTGGACATGGGTGGGGGCCTGCTGGCAGGTGCCCCACAGTGCTGGTGGGTGGGGGTGGTGGGGAACATGAGTTGGACATGGGTGGGGGCCTGCTGGCAGGTGGCCCACGGTGCTGGGGGGTGGGGGTTGTGGGGAACATGAGTTGGACATGGGTGGGGGCCTGCTGGCAGGTGCCCCACGGTGCTGGGGGGTGGGGGTGGTGGGGAACATGAGTTGGACATGGGTGGGGGCCTGCTGGCAGGTGCCCCACAGTGCTGGGGGGTGGGGGTGGTGTGAGACATGGATGGGGGCCTGGTGGAGGCTGCCCCTGGTGGCTGGGGGGTGGGGGTGGTGGGAGACATGGGTGGGGGCCTGGTGGAGGCTGCCCCTGGTGACTGGGGGGGTGGGGGTGGTGGGAGACATGGGTGGGGGCCTGGTGGGGGCTGCCCCTGGTGACTGGGGAGGTGGGGGTGGTGGGAGACATGGGTGGGGGCCTGGTGGAGGCTGCCCCTGGTGGCTGGGGGGTGGGGGTGGTGGGAGACATGGGTGGGGCCTGCTGGCATTTGCCCCACAGTTCTGGGGGGTGGGGGTGGTGGGGAACATGAGTTGGACATGGGTGGGGGCCTGCTGGCAGGTGCCCCACAGTGCTGGGGGGTGGTGTGAGACATGGGTGGGGGCCTGGTGGAGGCTGCCCCTGCACTGCTGGGGGGTGGGCGTGGTGTGAGACATGGGTGGGGGCCTAGTGGTGGGTGCCCCTGCACTGCTGGGGGGTGGGGGTGGTGGGAGACATGGGTGGGGCCTGCTGGCAGGTGCCCCACAGTGCTGGGGGGTGGGGGTGGTGGAGAACATGAGTTGTACATGGGTGGGGGCCTGCTGGCAGGTGCCCCACAGTGCTGGGGGGTTGGGGTGGTGGGGAACATGGTTGGACATGGGTGGGGGCCTGCTGGCAGGTGACCCACAGTGCTGGGGGGTGGGGGTGGTGGGAGACATGGGTGGGGGCCTGGTGGAGGCTACCCCTGCACTGCTGGGGGGTGGGGGTGGTGGGAGACATGGGTGGGGGCCTGGTGGAAGCTGCCCCTGGTGACTGGGGGGGTGGGGGTGGTGGGAGACATGGGTGGGGGCCTGGTGGAGGCTGCCCCTGGTGGCTGGGGGGTGGGGTGGTGGGTAACATGAGTTGGACATGGGTGGGGGCCTGGTGGCAGGTGCCCCACGGTGCTGGGGGTGGGGGTGGTGGGGAACATGAGTTGGACATGGGTGGGGGCCTGCTGGCAGGTGCCCCACGGTGCTGGGGGGTGGGGGTGGTGGGGAACATGAGTTGGACATGGGTGGGGGCCTGCTGGCAGATGCCCCACAGTGCTGGGGGGTGGGGGTGGTGTGAGACATGGGTGGGGGCCTGGTGGAGGCTGCCCCTGGTGGCTGGGGGTGGGGGTGGTGGGAGACATGGGTGGGGGCCTGGTGGTGGGTGCCCCTGCACTGCTGGGGGGTGGGGGTGGTGGGAGACATGGGTGGGGCCTGGTGGAGGGTGCCCCTGGTGACTGGGGGTGCAGGGGGACATGCGTTGGTGGGCAGTAGTGCAAGTTGACATGTGGGTTGGCTGGGGGTCATGGCCATGGTGGATGGTGTGCCTGCAGGAAATGTGCAGGGTAGGCCCCTGTGGTGTGAGCCACCTGCAGGGGCCGTGGAGGGTGTAGAGGGAACACCTGGGAGGACCCACACGTGCAATTCACGTGTGCTGCTCCCCGCGCACCCCTGTAATACACGTACCCTGATGGAATCGCGTGTGGAACTTCCCCCGCACCCCTGGAATACACGTACCCTGCTGAAATCGCGTGTGGCACTTCCCGCGCACCCCTGGAATACACGTACCCTGATGGAATCGCGTGTGGGACTTCCCGCGCACCCCTGGAATACACGTACCCTGCTGATTTCGCGTGTGAAACTTCCCCCGCACCCTGAAATACACATACCCTGATGGAATCGCGTGTGGAATTTCCCGCGCACCCCTGAGATACGCGTACCCTGCTCGCACGGGCCCAATCGCGTGTGGAAATTCCCGCGCACCCCTGAAATACACGTACCCTGATGTAATCGCGTGTGTAACTTCCCCTGCACCCTGAAATACACGTACCCTGCTGATATCGCGTGTGGAACTTCACGCGCACCCCTGAAATACACGTACCCTGCGGAAATCGCGTGTGTAACTTCCCCTGCACCCTGAATTACACGTACCCTGCTGATATCGCGTGTGGAACTTCACGCGCACCCCGAAATACACGTAACCTGATGGAATCGCGTGTGGAACTTCCCGCGCACCCCTGAGATACGCGTACCCTGCTCGCACGGGCCCAGTCGCGTGTGGAAATTCCCGCGCACCCCTGTAATACACGTACCCTGATGGAATCGCGTGTGGGACTTCCCGCGCACCCCTGGAATACACGTTTCCTGCTGATTTCGCGTGTGGAACTTCCCCCGTACCCCGAAATACATGTACCCTGATGGAATCGCGTGTGGAACTTCCCGCGCACCCCTGAGATACGCGTACCCTGCTCGCACGGGCCCAATCGCGTATGGAAATTCCCGCGCACCCCTGAAATACACGTACCCTGCAGAAATCGCGTGTGTAACTTCCCCTGCACCCTGAAATACACGTGCCCTGCTGATATCGCGTGTGGAACTTCACGCGCACCCCTGATATACACGTACCCTGCGGAAATCACGTGTGTAACTTCCCCTGCACCCTGAAATACACGTACCATGCTGATATCGCGTGTGGAACTTCCCGCGCACCCCTGAAATACGCGTACCCTGCTCGCACGGGGCCAATCGCATGAGGTACTTCCCGCGCACCCCAGTGATACACGTAGCCCGCTTGCTGTGCTGGTACAGGGTTAGCGCAGCCCTTTGCGCTGGATTGGGTATATTGATGGCTTTTCCCTGTGCGAGAGGCGTTCTTGGGGGCGTAACTGGCGCTGCTGCAGGGTCACTGCGCCACTGTGCGCCACGGCTGGTTTTGGTGGCTGGAATCCATGAATACGCTGTGCGCAGAAATGGATTTAGCGCACCCGGCTGGCGCAGGGATTCGCACGCGCACACTGTGCGCCAGCCGCGTGCGCCACTTGTGCGCTGAATTCTATGAATTACCCCCCTATATGTCCCCGTCTGAATTTTTTGAGCAAGTGTGGTGAGGTTTCATCAAGGGAAGACAATGTTATAAGGGGTCCCAAAATGTGTTTTTTTTCATATACGCAATGGAAAATAAAATGTTGCTCACGCATACAGCCCAAAACACTGGATGTTTTTTAACAAAATTTGTGGCAGGAGCGGCGGCTTGGTCCCAAAAGTGTGGTTTTGTAAATTTGGTGTAAATCCGTCCAGTAGTTTTCTTTAAAATGGGCTAAAAGTATGTAAAAAAATTGTAATATATGGGTTTGGTCCCCTGGCTCACTTCCCTGTTTGCTCCACAGACAGGCCTCCGATTGGTCCGTCATGCAGCATGATTGGCCGCCGACACCAGACGCACCCACTGATTGGTTGGTGAAAAGCGTGAGGTGAGTCATATTTTTCCGAAATGCCTGTCATGTTCTATCCGCGGATAGCTGTGGCTGTCCTTGGACAGCGTGGTGAGGATCAAGGGGTCATTTGGTGATGGAAAGAGTGGCTGGGAAGGGTGGGGAGTGATACAAAGATATGGGGTTATTTGTTTAGGTTTAAGAAGAGCATATGGGGCATGGCAGTCTGCGGACACCACTGTAGTCCGCAGACAGGGTCTTGGGTGGACAGTTTATTTGGTAAAAGCAAGCAGGCTTTGTTAGGGTAGGGGAATGAAATGTAGATGAGATGGGGATGTTTGCATATGTGAAAAATAGGCCATGAACCGGAGAATCTAGGCACTGGCACAACCAGCACAGCATAATATGGCCATGCAACCAATAATCTGGCCACAACCATTGTAATAATAAGTCTTCGGCGGGCAGTTGGAGAAACATGTTCGAGGTTATTTGGTGACTACAAGAGGGCTTATTAGAGTAGGTGAGTAGAATCTAGATGATATGGTGATATTGGCATAGGTGAAGAATAGGGTTGGCGGCCTATATTGATGTCTGCAGATGTCATTTGAATTGGGAGGTTAGAGGCAAGTTGTGTGGTGGTTGTGGCAATTGGCCACAACCATTGTAATAATATGTGTATAGTAATCATACATAGTGTGTGGGCATTGTATAGTTTTTCAAACATGGTGACACAATACTATTGAAGTGCAAATGGTACTTATGATTGATGTACCATTGGGTATACAGGTTGACTTTGTTGTACATGGTAATGCAGGAGAAATCTTTGCTTCTTTTTCTATGAAAAAAAACATAGCATAATATGTGAGGTAGGGTAGTTCACAATGTCGCATTGCATACAATCTCACATATTCATGTACTTTTTACACCCTCATAATTAGTACATTTCAAGTTCTACACAGTTGCTGTTTTTGTTTGTATAATTATTGGGTCGTTGGCCCAAAAAATCCATACAGGATTCAAAAGACCCTAATACATTTATTTCATGTTACATGTTACACTATGTTTGTTTCAAGTGTGCATACTTAAAGAAATGTTTAAGGTGCACAAATAAGCATATTTGTTGTTAAAAGCAGTGTTTCAGTAGGAAGAATTATAATGCTGTAAGTGTTTTGTTTTTCGAAAGTGCTGGTGGACTCATTTTTTTAAAGAAATGTTTGAAGTATTTAGATATCTGTTGGCATATTGAAACTGTTTTTATTTGAAAAGGAGCACTTCAATACTATAGATGTAGTTAGATACCAGTTGGTGTATTCTAACCGTTGATACTTTTATAGTTCTGAAGGGTATTTTCTCAAGCAGTTTGATACTTGTTGCTACTCAAAAGTAGCATTGCAGTAGTATGGCTGCAGTTAGATAACAGTTTACGTAGTCAAACTGTTGATAGTTTTGCAGTTTTGAAGGGTATGTTTTGAAGCAGTTTGATTCCTGCTGGTGCATTCTAACTATTGTACTATTGTAAACTGATATTACAGTATTATCGGTGCAGTTAGATACCAGTTGGCCTATTTTAACTGTTTATAGTTTTCCAGTTTTGAAGGGTATTTTTTGAAGCAGTTTGATTCCTGTTAGTGTATTCTAGCTATTTTGCTACTCAAAAGTAGTATTGGAGTATTATGGGCACAGTTAGATACCAGTTTGCATATTCTAACTGTTGATAGTTTTCCAGTTTTGAAGGGTATGTTTTGAAGCACTTTAATTCCTGATGGTGTATTCTAGATATGTTGCTATTCAAAGTAGTATTGGAGCAGTATGGTGGAAGTTAGATACCAGGTGGCGTATTCTAACTGTTGATAGTGCTACAGGTTAGTGACTAAACATTGTAGACCCTCATAGTCAGCACATTCTAAGTACTGTGGTTGAAACAACAGTGTGGGTTTTGCACAGTTGTTGTTTCTGTTTGCATAATCATTGGGTCATTGAGAAAACAATCTATATAGCATTATCAAAAATGTACTACATTTACATCTGTTGGCATATCGAAACTGTTTTCCATTTCAAAAACAGCGTTCCAGCACTATGGATGTAGTTAGATACCAGTTGACGTATTCTAACTGTTCATAGTTTTCCAGTTCTGAAGGGTATTTTTTGAAGTAGATAGATACCTGTTGGCGTATTCTAACTATTTTGCTACTCAAAAGTTTTATTGCAGTATTATGGATGCAGTTAGATACCAGTTGGTGCATTCTAACGGTTGATAGTTTTATTTAGTCTGAAGTGTATTTTATGAAGCTGCTTGATACCTGATGGTTTATTCCAGCTATTTTGCTATTCAAAAGTAGCATTGGAGTAGTATGGATGCAGTTAGATACCAGGAGGCGTACTCTAACTGTTGATAGTTCTACAGGTTAGTGACTAAACTTTGAAGACCCTCATAATCAGTATGTTCTAAGTACTATGGTTGAAACAGCAGTACTGTGTTTTTTTGCTGAGTTGTTGTTTGTTTGCATAAACATTGGGTCATTGAGAAAAAATACTATAGAGCATTACAAAAAATGTAGTACATGTATGTGAATTTAACTTTCACACTATGTTTGTTTGAATTGTGCAGTGCTTAAGGGAATGTCTGCATTGCACTAACTCATGATAGTTTCACAGGTCAGTGACTACATTTAGGTTTAAGGAATATTAAGTAGGCATTTGTTAGATTTGCTGGTAATCTATGTTTTAGAGTAATGGAAGTGTCATTGCATTTAAACCAACCACATCTTTTTTAAATGTATGCAGTAGAGTGACCTGCAGTGGTTGTGACACCAGTATGGTAGATTATGCCTACTGTTGTGAAGGTTTTCTTGCCAAGAGATACTTCGCCCGTGTGTGAAGCTAGTAAGCTTGCAGTTGTTTTTGGTACTATCTATGCTGTGCCTTAAAATCATTACTATTACATTTTGGCTATGTGAGTTTATGTGTAATGTGGAACGATTGTCTGATTTGCAAACAGTGCATAATATGCCATGATTTGGATTTTGCACCAGCTGATGAAATCGCATGGATTAAGAATTAGGTATCGATAAATGCACAAATCGTTCATTAAGGATGTTCTCTTGTGCAACATGGTTGCAGAGAGTGCATGCATGTTTCCACATGTATGATATCTGGATAGTTGTTTGCTTTCCAGTATTTGCAGTAAGTACATAAGACATTTGTGTGGATCTACCTGTGTGTTTATGGTGAATTTGACCATTCCGGCACAGTAGTCCAATTCTTGCCTTATTCCTGAGACACTGTAAGTGTTGTCAGGATTATTTGTCACATTTCTATGAAGGACGAGCATTTGCAAACACGACTGGTTTGAGCCGCTCAAGTAAATGTTTTGAACAATTGGTGGCAATTGGAACAGAAGATTGATTGCTACATTTGCATAGCAATTTAAACCAGTTGTTTTGGAAAATGTAAATGGAGTTCTGTCTCTGTGTCATTTGCCGGACCTCGACTTGTTTTTTAGAAGACATATTTCTCTTTTTTTTTTTGCTGATGGGTGTGTACTTGCATTTGCACTACATAGTTTTGTTGTACTACTTGATGGAGTAGCAGTTGTTTTTAGTTTCTTTGGTGCTATTCTTGGGAGATCTCTTATAAGTTCTGTTTGCATGAATTTTCTTTTAAAAAGTGTAGCTTTTTCAGGGACAGAGTACATATCTAGATGGGGTGCGTAGAGTGCACATAGTCTGTTGTACTGTGCGATGCAAGAAATGTCAGCCTTGACTTTGATTGCATCAAAATTGACTAGAAATAGTCCTTCGAGTGTACGTAGAAGTGACAGTGCTACATAACTAATACCTTTTTTAACTAATGCCTGAACTAGGGTTACACCTTGTGATTTGTGAATAGTGACTGCATATGCAAGAGACAGAGAGAATTGCTCTCTGCGTACATACATGTCTTTGAAAAGAAGGAATCATGCTGTTGAGCATCCTATCTTTTTAACTTCTGAAAATGTTTCAAAGTGGATATTGACAAACTGAATGTTGTTGTTATGTGGATACACCTGGAAGCCAACAACTTTACCAATTGCTCCATTGACTAAACCTTGCTTCAAATCAAGGTTACGTTTCAGGATTACTCTGCAGTTTAAACACAACATTAACATTTTCTCCAAACCAGCTGTGTTGGAGATACATTTTTCTAAGCTATTTAGTCATGCTGTTGCTTGTTGACACATAGGGAGTGTCATGCTGTGCACTTCCAGTTTAACTGTGGAGCTAATATGCACTATTGGTTGCATTTCTTTTTGTAACATGTTCTCATTGAATTGCGTACAGCTTGCTAGGGTTGGCATTAAGGACATGTATTTTACATGTTTTGTGTGTTAATTGTTCCATGACATCAGCAGCAGATGTGTTATGCCCATATAGCTCACGGATGAGACTACTATTTAAGATAGATTGTGCATCTCTAGAAAGAAGACCAGTCCAAATGCTTTTTAAAATATTAGCATAGGTATGGTCTGCAGACTGACACATGTTTTGAGTTAGTTCTCTGTATTGGAAATGCTGCCAGAGATTTACATTTCCTATGCTGCCAAGTGTGTTGCGGCACTGTTTGTGTCGTAAGATTTTAAAAATAGGGTCACCTTTCACTGGTTTTAATTGTAGAAGATCTCCAAAAACAATAATGTGTTTTCCTCCAAAGAATTCTTTGTAGTCTGGTTTAAGGACATCTTGTAATCAGAGGTGAATTAAAGCCAACATTAGGTTGGAGACCATGCTTACCTCATCTATGAGGAGCATTTTCATTTGTTTCAGAAATCTGCATACTTTAGTAGCAGCTTCTGTTGATTGTTTGTAGTACTCTAATTTGTTTTTGTGTTCTACTGGAAGGAGCAGTAGCCGGTGTAAAGTAACACCTCCTATGTGGAAGGCAGCTAAACCTGTCTGGCCTGTTACAACAGCTGAAAGGTTGTTGTTTGTTAAATTTTGTAGGAGTTGCTGATGATTTTAATTAAGCATGTTTTTCCAGAACCACCTTCACCACTGACAGGTACAAGTTTTACTTTCATGCTGCAAACCATGTTCAATTTCTTTAGTCACTTCTAGGAAAATGCTAAGTGGCTTATCATTTAGTTGCAATTTCAGCAGAGCCATGTTTTCTTCTGATTGCTCATATTGATACATGGTGTTCTCTACTTCAGTCATGGCTAATTCTGCTTTATTTACTATGAGTGGCTCTCCAAGTGGTTCTTGGCTTCCTGTAAAGAAGGTGACTGCCCTCAGGAGTGTCTTCATTTAGTTGTGCTTGAACTTCTTCCTCTTGTTGCCGTTCATTTTCCAACATGTCTTTGTATTGCTTGAAATTGACATTTGTTATACTGCTTTCATTTGCATTGAATGCAACTTCAAACGAGTCATGGGTGCTTAATAAATCTCCTTCTTTTCTCCATGGTTTAAAAAGTTGCAGTAGGGCCATGTAGTAAAGTTCTCTATGTTGAGGAGTTTAAAATGATAACTTCATATCATTAATTAGGGTGGGTTTTGGTAAGTTTGATGAGGCTCCCTTCACAAGCTGAGACCATGTATTTTCCACTTTTTTCATCTGGTTTAACATTATTCTTATAGTAGAAATGTTGGGCTATGTGGTACAGGCACATTTTTTCCATAGCAGTACTTCTGTTGGGCAGTATGTGTCTAATAAATTGTTTTGAAAAATAAAATGGCTTAGCCAGACTATGTGTTCATATTTGGCATATAAGGCTGTGCCTGTTAAATGGTCTGCAGCTTCATAGAATCCACATTCTCTATGGGAGAGCATTTTTATGCTAAAACTGTAAAATGTTTGTGACAGTGTTTTGTCAGATGATATGTCTCCCCAGAGGTCTTTTAGCTCTATTTCTCAGCTTTGGTTAGTTCGGCTGTGACATATCTTGTAACAGAAGTGGAATTGTCTACAATATATTGTATAGCTATGTTTGCATTCCACAAGAAAGCAATGATTGCATTGTAATCATTGACATACTTTGAAGCTGTTTACTTGTCCTTTTGCTGAAACTGGTCTAGGGAAACCAAAGTGGCATTTGGTGTAGTATTTACCTTTGTTTTTATAGCTGTGTCAGTGGTATTTGTCACATTTATGTTTTTGGAAGCGTAAAGTGTGTGTGTAGCTCACTATGTGTGGTTTCTGAAGGGATGTCACAGATTATGTATTTGTGAATAAACTGCAAAACAGTGACATCACTGTCATGACCAAATTTAGGAGCATCTTTTATCCACAAAAATAATGTGGATGTATGGTGCTCCTCTAGATTGGCACTCTTTTCTCCAAAAGAAGTGTTCCACTACTCAGAGGGGAGGAATATTTTTTAGTACAGATGAAGTGCAGCATGGCAATAAAGGAGTGCTGAAACTATCTTGATACATTTACAGGGTCAAGAGAGCAGAGTTCTCCTGATGTTTTTATTTCTATCACTTCTTTGTTTTGGTTTGCTATGTGTAAGAGGTCATGCAAGTCCTCCCATGCATATTCTGCACAACTTAAAGTGACAAACCATGTGGGTGGGCCAACGTTCCTTTGCATACACCGTACATCAGCGTGACATCGGAACCAGTATTCTTTTGTACCACACATGTTTGCCAAGAGATTTGTGATACTGGACTGCAAAACTTCATCTTTGTCTTTTATTTTTTGAAGTAGTTGGGTAGCAGACATGTTTAAAAGATTAGAGCCTGTTTTCAATGTGTGTGCAACTCTGTAACATAGAGTTGCTAGTTCACTTTTGAACAGGAGGTGGAATATGTATTCAACATTTTGTCTGAATCTGGGGTCTTCAGAATACATTTGTAAAGAGCGTTACTCTGATGCTGTTGTCTGTGTGAAACTTTTATCATATCTTCCCGCTTTTCCTGTAGGAAAGAGTAGAGGAAAGGCTTGTGCTGCTACACTTTTCTCCCATATGCTGATTGGAGATCCTTTGGCTTGACACATTTGATATGTTTCTAATTCATTGTCTATGGTTTATTTGGAGTGTAGTGGGTGAACTGAATACTGGTCTAAAATATTGGGTGCTGTAATAGGACCCACAAGTTCAAATTGGCCAGTTGCATTGGAATCCTGAATTATTTGGGTGGTTTCCCTTAAGTTCTGTTCAATGTTTATATCTTTGTAGTGGTCATTGTTTTCTTTTAGATATCGTAAGGCATTGTCATGAATGGCATTTGTGATGTCATCTTTGATGTCCTGGGTGTTAGTCTTAGCAGTGCACAGTGGTGGCATGAGTTATGGTTCCTTAGCTTACCATAACTGGTGAATTTCTGAGGTTTTTCAGTTTTACTTGTAACCATAACACCCCTTTAAAAACGTTTTATCATTGAATTTCATAGGCTTTAAATAGTGCAACTTAACGATAACGTCCCTTTAACAAATGTATTTCACTGAATATATATATATAGATGGGATTGATGGGTATCACAAAAATGATGCGTGTGTAGGGCCTCTAGCTTTAACTGGTGACACATTCTAATTGTAGTTGGTATGCTATGTATTTAAAAGGCTGTATTAGGCAACTTGTGTAGTTAGCTTGGCATTGAACAGGTATCACAACAGCAATTGAAGTAAAGAGCTCTGTATTAAACATTACTACAGTGCACTGGATCCTCAAAAATCAAGCCCTGAGGAGCAAGGGCAAGTTGACACTCTTTAGCTGTGGCGAGTGGAGGTCTGTGCTTACCCTCTAACCCTCTACCAGTGAGCTTCCTGTGTTTCCTGTGTTCTAGTCTGTGGTACCTGGAGGTGCCTGGAGGTGTGTGTGCCTTTAAGACTCCTAGTGAGTCAGCCCATAAAAGGCCACCTCCGAGGCTCTTGAGGAGCAAGGGCGAGTTGACACTGTTTGGCTGTTTGGCGAGTGGCGTACGGCGGCATTGAGGAGTACACACTCCAATGAGGTCCGGCAAAATGGATCCTGTTATGTCATCACCAAGGACCAGAGCCCAAATAAAACGCTCCGGCAGGCAAGAAGAGCGGATGGCAAAACTCTCCAGACAACAACATGTAAGCCAGTACTTTTCGTGTGCCTCTGTAATTGAGGAGTACACACTCCAATGAGGTCTGGCAAAATGGATCCTGTTATGTCATCACCAAGGACCAGAGCCCAAATAAAAGGCTCGGGCAGGCAAGAAGAGCGGATGGCAAAACGCTCCAGACAACAACATGTAAGCCAGTACTTTTCGTGTGCCTCTGTAACGGAGGACTTACACACACCCGAGACAAAAGGCGAGTCTGAGTCAACAGGAACTGTGGTGTTCATCGTAGATGACTCATTAACTCAGGTAACCCCCGGCATGGATCCCAATGGCAAGACACTGCAACCGTGCGCACCAATGCTCTACTTGCCCCCAATAGTCCCCAGCCTGTTTGATGCTGCTGTCGGATTTACGGTGGAGGCGGGGGATCGCCCGCTTGTGGGGCTGGTGGTTCGGGGGTGGCAGGGCCCTCGTGGGTCGCTGTGCCATCTCTGTGATCCATGGCACGTGCGGCAGCCCCTCATTTCCTGCCGGCCTCTGTGTCTGTTGCAGTGGCGGTCTCTGCGGTTGCGAGCGGTTGATGTGGAGGGGTGGGGCCTTGAGGCAGTCTACTTGCTGGATGCCGGCGAAGGAGTCGCTGAGGTGCAGGTGCAGCTGGATCTGGTGGGTGGGTGTTCGGATGGACATGTGGTGCGCACCCCCAGTTCCTTGCGCCGCCCGCAGATCGGGCTCCCTGTTGTGTAATTGATCCAGCGAGTAGAGGCAATGGCCCAAGAGCGCTCCAAAGAGAAGTGTGGGAGGTAAGCAATAAAGCTTCTTTGGCATCAAGTAAAGTTGCTCTCACTTCAGAAAAGTTCTACGAGCTGCAACAACATGATGAGTTGTTTGCATTTGTTCCTTCTTTGGATTTTTGTACAGCCCCGAACAGAATGACCCTCAATGATCATCTAACATTTATTGGAGAGTCAGCTGCACCGCTAAGTGGCACTTGTCAGGCTGATGAATTGGTGGGTTTCTCTTATCCTGATAGGAAAAATTTGTTGGAAGTTGTAACAAATGTCCTAAAAAATCTAATCACGATAAACAAAGCACGCTCAAGTAAACAGCTTAAAGCTCCCATCCCTGAAAATTATGTGATGACAAAAATGTCTCTGAAAAGAAATTGTAACAAACTGACTGATGCCAATGAAGACATCTGGGGGTCAGTGAATTACAAACGTGCAAGAACGACAGAAGCTGTGTCCACTGGGGACTCATCTCAAACATCAGTTGGAAATTTGCTGGAATCACAGAAAAGGTTGGTATCTTATACCACTGTAAATCGGCACTTGAGTCCTTGTCGGTCAAAAAAATTGCTTCAGCACTTAAATACCAATGATACATCAGACAAGTCGTCATCTAGGGATTCATCCTTTTTGGATCACCCATTCCCTAAAGTTAGAAGAGCATGTACTGCTACGGGCCATGCGGCATGTGCAACTGATGTGTCAAGGAACGAAAAGGGTGCTCGAGTGGCCCCATGTGCGCATGTGCCTATAAATGATTTATAAGTGTACTTCTGCAATGGCAATGTCACTGGCACCCTTTACAAAACTTTATGAAACGATAAATGACAACATGAAGGATGTAACAACATTAGTAGCCTTAATGAATTCAAAACTACTGCATTTAGAGGACCTGCACAGTGTGCATAGCAATAAACAAGATGAAGTAACACACAAATTGTTGCAGCCCTCACCTCGGCAAATGATCTAAAACGCAATGACACGATTGACAAAAAGCTTTCTGCCGAAGTGGCAAAGGAGGCACTGGCCCTCTTTCGCAAATCCCATATGAGCATAGGAGGATGTGAGCAGTCCGGATTTTTAAATGCTCCTCATATACCATCAACTGAGCCTCTGCGACAGCTGATGGTATCGTCTCTCTTGACAACTAGTGCAGCGGTAGCGGAGGATGAAGCAGTGAAACTTCAGCCAACTCTACCTGCACGCAACCTTGGCCAGATGGCCAGTGTCCCGGAAAGCACTCTATTGGCTCCCAAATGCCCTACTGAGCCCGAAGTAGATGGACAAATCGGTCCCTTGGCAGTTGATTTGTCAGGACCCCTAAGCATCGGGGACTTACCCTGTGAGAATATCATACTGGAACCCTTAGCAGAAACCTCATTTAATACAGCTTTTCTTCAATCGAGAAGCTTTGGCAAACCTTGCACAGCTTGATGTTCAATTTGCTCCCGGCTCGGCCCCTCAAACAACAGTTCCCGAACTGGTTATTGTCAATAAAGCTGTCGCTGTTGACGTTGCAAAGTCAGCAGGTTTGTTTCCCATTTTTAGTAGCCCGGTTGTCGCCCAACTAAAAAATGGGGAAATGAAGAAACTACAACCACTGTAAGCAAAGAAGCAAAAAAACCTGCCAGGGCGAAAGAAGAACCATCAAAGAGGTGCCTGTAAATTTCTAGGAAATATTAACATGCTACAGATTGTAGACAATGCAATCAATGCACGGTTGCAATCACGTGCATCAACAAAGGAAAGCAACAAGCTGCCTGTTGTCCCAATGGTCATCTCTCTTCAAGAGGGAGCAAGCCAGATTGACAATGCCACAAAGGCAGCCCAAGATGAGCTTATGGAACTGTCTGCATATGAGGACTTTGACTGCAGAGAAAATGTGCCAGCTACTCCACAAGCAGATGAGTCTAACATGACAGGAGCAACGGCTTTGCCCAAAACACAGCGTGAGGTTAGCCCTGCAAGAAGTTCAGAAGACATTTAGGTGAATGCCAAAAGGAATCAGCCCCTTTCTACACGAGAGCAACAAAACAGATCTGCAGCTCCTAAAGGGGACAGAACCTGTTTAATAATCCTGAATGCTGCATTACCAGCTAAAAGGGACTTTGCACCTGCAAGCCCTGTGTTTTGTACTCTGCAGGAAAAAAGAGATTGGTTAATGGCTAATCTACAAATGAAGCAACTTGAAATTTTGAAGTCAAGCCACTTGCCCACTAACTCTGTCAGCTTGGAAAGAGACAGTATCGCTCCAAGTTTTTCAACTCTGCCAATAGTTTCATTTGACTCACGGAAAGAGGAGATTCAACAGCTGAGAGTAATGGGAAAGAGACAGAAAAACATTAAAGGGCACGGGGCAGACTGACATTTGGATCACACTTTGTTGGCCAAACTGATGTTGGAGAGGTTAGAGTCACGCGACAAGCTAATCTTGAATCGAACAAATGTTTTAAGATTACTTCATCACATTCCACGTCTACGAGCAATGGGTTCCCAGGACATAAAAATTGTCGAATTCCCTGATGAAACTCGCAATGACAAGGTGGTTCTGCACGTTGAATCTAACATAATTGCAAACACAATCCTTGAAGCCGGAGAAGACATTCTGTCTTTGGGATTTGACATCTTTAAAATAATGGATAATGAAAGCATAAAAATTCCAGAGAGCTTGTCTGCAATCTTGGCAGTTTCAGCTACACAGGAGGCCAAATTAGTTACACCGGCGACGAAACAGCTAACTTCTCTGGTGGTCCAGGCGCCAACAGTCCAAAACTTAATGAGTGAGCCTTTACAACAAGTGGGGCCAATTTCATTGGTCTCACATAGGGTTACGTTTGTCGAGCCAGCTTCTGGTCTGAGATCCAGTCCAATGGACAAAATTTGTATCACCATAAACAGTCGCAGATCTGTGGACGACAGTGCAACTGTTTTTTTAAGCAGTCTAATACCTAAGAAAAATAGTCGCAACTGGAAATGGCTTGCGAAAGTGTTGAACGACAAACCCCGAAGCTAACGCCCGACGGATAGAGCCGCGCAAGTCTGCACTTTTGCCTCATGGAACACACGTGGCTTTCTCCACTTGTTAAATAACGACTGGCTACAAGATACTCAGCTAGTTTGTCTCCAGGAAACATGGATGAGTGAGATTCCTGTCACCTCAGAATTTGAATGCGCCCCGAATCCGGCAAACAAGGCAGAGAAGGGCCGGCCGGCGGCAGGCCTCTTAACCATGATCAAGCGTTCTTCAGGTTATCGCCTAATAAAATCTACCAACTACACGCCGTACATTCAAGTCTCAGAGATAGGTAAGATCAATCTCCTGAAAAACGATGTGGATGTGATTCAGGTGATAAACCTGTACTGGAATCACCGTCATACAGGGACTTACCCTTTCATTGACCAAGTAACAATGATTATCGATAACTTGCTTGAATCGAAACATAGGGCCGGAATAATAGTTTGCAGTGATTTGAATATCTATCTTTTCAAGTCCCAGACACCAGATAAAGAGCAACTAGCAAAAGACTGATCGGAAGAATTAAATGCACGAGGGCCATCGATGTTAAATGGCTGTACTCAAGGCGACATCCCTGCAAAGTCAACCTGTCAACGTGACGACCAATCTTCAACAATTGACTACATCTTTACATCTGACTCTTTGCATGCACGCGTAAAATCCTTGAAAGTCATTGTCATGAAGCACAGCAATCATGAAATGCTGCAATTGAAATTTTTAGCGTCCGAACTTGACCCAGAACGAAAATGGTCAACGAAGGTTCAGGTCGAAGCAAATTGACTAAGACTAAGGCTGGATGAACATGAGGTGTCTCATTTCTGTAATCAATTTAAGACCAAACCTAAGGAGGTTGAATATGCCTCATTGCTATTCCAATTTAAAGCAAAAAACATTGGTTTAAAACAGCTGTCATTTCGAAAGACTCATTGTTTCGCTTTGAAGGTGATGCAGTGCAAGAGAGTGATGCGTTTTGAGATTTGTAGAAATATTCAAGGACTACCGGGTGAAAGATTGTCAAAATCCCGAGCATCGAAACAATCCTATAAGAATTGGATAAAGAGCCACAAATATCTTCTACAACAGCAAGACGCTGATGCTATGTTGAAGAGCCTAAAAAATAAGAACAGTGGGGAGTTTTGGCGAATTATAAATAACATGGAAACGCTGCAGAGTGCTTTGCAAGATTGCCTGGTGACAGAGCTGGAGTGGGTGTCTCATTTCGAGACATTATATAGTAAAAACAAGGTCAGCACTTTAGCATCAGTGCAGGAGGTAACATCGTGGGACCTAACTTTCTCGAGAGAAGAAATTCGAGACATCATCACGAAAGCTAAAAACTCCAGGGCACCCGGACCCGATGGGCTGACGAATTTTACCATCAAACAGTTCCCTGATCTCTGGGTGGATTTGTGTTTCGATCTATTCGAGAGAATTAATCTTCATCAACAGACGCCCTCGTCATGGAAAACTGGGATAGTTGTCCCAATTTTTAAGAAAGGCGACAGAACCTCCCCTAAAAATTATCGACCGGTGGCATTGCTGGATGTTTTGGGAAAGATCTATGCCTCTGTGCTCCAAAAAAAAACTGATCAAATGGGCCCAATTAGCAAATCGAGTTGATCAAAGACAAGCAGGTTTTGTGAAAAACGTCGGATGCTCTTTGAACTTGCTAATCTTGAATCTCCTGAAGATGGAAGCATTACGCACAAACACTAAATAATGTCTTGCTTTTGTTGACTTCTCGTGTGCATTCGACAAGATTGACCGGGAGTTACTCCTGCAAAAGCTGAGCATGTGGGGTTGCCTGGCTTGTCTGTTAGAGGCCATCAAAGAATTGCACACGGACACTTCAATCACAACCCGCTTAGATCAAATGGGCAACCGGTCTGTTCCGATCAAGACATTGGTGCTGCAATAAATTCAGTGCAAGCATTTCCACCTAAACTCCATCTGTCACATGTCAGCTGGGTACTATACGCGGACGGTTTGGTCATCTTGGATGTAACCCTGATTGGCTTACATGAAATCTCGAGGCAGTCCAAAATTATGTGACCCTGAACAAACTGAAAATGAATGCAGGTAAAAGCGAAATCTTGGTGTCCAACAACCTAAGTGCTTTACAACATGCAAAAGTTCCAAAGTTTGTATGGAACTTAGGCCACGATTCACTACGCATTTCGAAAAGTGTAAAGTACCTTGGCATGATACTGAATTCCAGCATTTGTGATGCCGCATGGATTCTAGAGTCAAAGAGGAAATGCGGTCAATTGGCATGTCAGGCTCTATTTCTGCACAGAAGGTTCGGAAAGTTGTCAATGCGACCATTGAGAAATTTTTATGAACAAAAGGTGTCGCCTATTCTAACGTATGGAGCATAGAACGCTTTGGGCTGCTCGTCCAATCACTGGGCATCGTTAGAGAACACTTTCTGGTCTAAAGCTTTAAGCTTACCAAGCGGCATACCGACTGCGTGTATTAGATATGAATTGGCTCTAAGTTCTTTGCACTCTCGGATCAGTTGGAATTTGTTGGCCCTATTTCGAAAATCTCGAGCAATTGAGAAAATCTTTCAATTCCAAATTCTTCATGATGTTCCCTCTAACAGAACGGACATTGTCTCTTTGTGGGTAAAACGCTGCGAAAAGCTATTACTTGAGTACGACATCAGCATGGAAACTCTTCACTTCAATCCCACGGCGGCAAAATTGAAGATCTGGTGAGCAGATTGGGAGTCCACGTGTACTGAGAGATCCACTGCTAGAGTGATGGGAAATTCACCAGTTGAGGCAAGAGGCTTCAATGTCCTAAAAAAAATCTACATTTGTTTCTGTATCCAAAAGCGCGAAGACTTGTCATGCTGTTTTGCTTAAATGCTCTGAAAACCAAAGAGCGGACAAGTACATAGGCATGTAATGTAGGCTTGAACCTTTCCTGCCGACTTTGTGACAGTGAAGTTGAGTCACTCAAACATTTGGTGTTGTTCTGCCCTAAAGTGAAAGAGGTGCGATCAATTCACTTGGGAAGATGGAGCAAGGAACATCTTTCTTTGTGTGCGGAAGAATGGTGGATGAGAATGTGTAACGGTATTGACATGAAATTAATAATGCCTCTAACATCCTTTTTAGCTGTAATTGAAGCCATGTTAAACCCGTGTGAGCTATTTCAGTGTGACTCAATTTAAGAGGAGATAAGACATATGTTAATCATTGGTTGGCTGTAGTACCATTTAATGTTGGAATGGGAGGGATGTTTGTTTTGTTTTTTGTTGTGTGTTTTGTGTAATATTTTAAAGGTTTGTATTGAAACCAATAAAATAACAAAAAATCATATAGATTTGGTATTTGCAACAACACATTCATCTGGTTGTGTTAGGTTTGACATGGTCTCACAGTGCAATGTATGCAGTTTTAATATAGATTCAAGAGGGACAGAAACATCGATGAATTTAGAGATGATATAGGTTCACCTGGTTTAAGCACCTCTTATAGGATCCTTAGTTACTTCTTTCTAGATCCCTAGACTGGCTAAGAGGCTTCCTCTAGGGGTGAATTGGGACACCAAATTGATGGAGGGGAATCTGCATCTTCCCTGGATGGATTCCACCATCCTCCCACAGTCAAAAGCTGTCAAACTTGCTCTCTTTTGCTATACTGTCCATCCCCACTGCCAGGGGGCCAACCTGGTGAAGTAAAGTCACACACCAAAGGTTCTCACGATAACAATGAAGCTCTGCTGTCACTGGGCTGAAATGTCAAAACATAGTAAGACTCCTACAGGGCTCCATATGGTGCTGCTTCTGTGTCACTTTTCGATACACCTAGACAGTCAGCATGTCATCAAACATAGCACCCTCTACTTGTTTGGGCTGTGTGCCAGGCCTTGCCTAACAACAGTGGCCACTGACTCCCCAAATCTTACAGCATAGAACACTTCTGTTAAACATGAATTGACATGCCTGTGAAACAGTTGTGGATAACGCTTATCCGAATATTTTTGCAATTGGGTAGAACACAATGTTTTCTCAGTGGGTTTTGAGGGTAATTTCATCCCCTACCGTACACAGAAAAGAAAATACTGCATTAGTCACCTTTCCCTCTCCATGAGAACACACGAGAACTGAAAGGTCGTTCACCCTAAAACAGTGCTCAGGGGAGGAAAGGGAAAACTCTGGACCTTCCCGTAAGAAAATACTCAAGACTCTCCCATTGCAAACTGGAAAAGAGTATGAGGGGATGAGGGAACAGAATGGTGAACTGTCAGTTATCTCTATTACCTGTTCTATGGCAAAAAACTGATGCAAAAGAAAATGAAGATAAAAAATAAGGGGATGTTGAATTTGAATCTGGGAGCAGCAAGAATAGAGGATGAGTGGTAGTTGCAGAGAGACTTTTTAGGACTTCCTAAATAAGGATTGGAGTACACTGGGAGAGGGAGGGTCATGGGCTATCACTCGTAGAAGCAGTAGTTTTCCTTGCAGTGTGCCATGTCATGCCATAGAACTCTCTTCAGCCACTCCCTTACATTAAATCAATGGGAGAAACACTAATATCAAACCTTACTCAAGATAAACAGCTGTGGAGTCTCCCCACCACTCAATATTTACACACAGCACACATAATGACCTGCTAGCTAGACAGAAAAGTTGAAATAACAGGTGCGGCGAGAGAGCAGGAGCCGCTGCCCAATAGCTATGGACAACATTCTGGAAATAAATGCAAGATGACGGCTGGCTTATTTGAAGACTTTCTTCCGGGAGCCAGAGTTGCAAGGCATCCTAAAGACGGAGCATGCTCAGACAGGTTACATGTCGCCTCTTGCCCCCCTGCCAAGCCAATCAGGAAGAAGCTATTCAACTTTTTCAGTTTTGGTTAGCAGAGCTGACACAATGTAGAGGAGAATTTGGAGGTGGTGGAGAAGAATTTCAGAGTATTGGATGCAGGAGCAGAAGGTGGATGGATGCTGGAGAGAGGTGGTCACAGAGCACGAGAGGAGCCTGGAAGTGGTGAAGAGTAAGCGGGATTAAAGTGAGGCAGTGTTCATGTCATTGATAGAAGTTTACCAAAAAAGTAGTGGATCTGTGACTCTGGCGGGGGTGACCGAGTAGGAAGGAGAGGAAGAACGTGCAACACATTCTTCAAGGGTTGCAGACATGCTAGTTGACAGCCAATTGAGAGGAAATAGATTTCAGTTTAGCTGCAACTGAAATCCGTGGTAAAGTGGAGAAGCGTGCTTTAACTTCATACAGAACAGTTCCGGAATGGTCAAAATGGTTGCAAAAAGAACCGGAACTGTTAACAGTAAAAAAATAACAGTAGTACAACACGGCTCCCGAACGTTTCCGCTCAGTTCAACCACTGGCTCATGTCCAGGCTTAGGGATATTATCTGAGACTTGTGATGTGTTTACTGTTTCTCAACCATTAAATAAACAGTACGAAAATAGCATTGTTACTTATTTATTTGGTATATGAGGTTCCTTGTTGCTAGGAGTTGGCTGGGCTATGTGGTTCCCAGCAGCAAAAGAAGCAACACTGGCCCTGGGAAATGTCCTCCTGTTAGCAAAAGTATCGGGTTCCTGTAATACAAGAGTCATATCTCCAGGATTTAATCAAGGAAACGAAAATGCCATAATCACAAAGAAAAAAATAGTCAGGAGGCAGAAGGGAACAACATTCAGAAACTGATTTCTGGTCAAAGAATATAGGTGGACAAGAATTGGTAAGATCTTTTCTATTTTTATGGAATTTGAAAGGTTGTTGGAATTTAGTCAGCAAACATACGTTGCAAATTAAAACTGATACTGACTGTTATAAACAAGTCATTGTTCTAAGTGCAATTTACATAGAACACTTCCATAAGATTGTAAATAAATGACAATGGGCCTCATTACGACTCAGGCGGTAAGGGGTTTACGGCGGCGTAAACAGCGCCGACCCTTACCGCCTGATTCCGAGGTCCCTTAGCGCCATGGAGGTTTTAACACCTGCTTTTAGCAGGTGTTAAAATCCATGGCGCTAAGGGACCTTGATGTTAATTACGCCACCGTAATTTACGGTGGCGTAATTAACGCCTTCCCCACTCCCATTATGCCCTATGGGGCAAAAATGGGAATGGGGAAGGGTAAATGGGGATTGGGGACTTACCGCCCCGCCAAGGTCGGAATGGGGCGGTAAGTCCGCCAGCCACCATGGCGTAAACTACGTTTACGCCATGGTGGTAAAGTCACGGCCCAGGCGGTAACTTACCGCCTGGGTCGTAATGAGGCCCAATATCTTTCAACATTTTGCCTAAAATGGCATAAATAAATCTTAGTAGATGATGCTCTTGTAACTAAATGTAAGCATGTGACAGCAGAATTGATGAATGCTTGTATGAATAAGAACATTTAAAATTGCATTATTCCACCCACCTGTTCTCCTTGAAGAACACCCATCAGACATGTAGCGTTGTGCCCCACAACAGTATAGTTGCAAGCTGTGTTGTGAAAGGAACAGTAATGCCTTTTAGTCCTGCGTTTATACAAATATTAGAATGAAAACGTACTCCTTGGCAAAGAGATTTCAAAGGGGACTGGGCCTGTTCATAAGGGCTGTTGAAAGTGGTTTCATAACGATAACGTGCACTGCCAAGATCCATTAAACATGTCATCACGTTTGCATCTCAGCGCTTTGGATACTGTTAATCTTTGGTTGCCTGGATATGACAACTCTCCTGCCTCTCTGCCTAAGACTGGTTTCAGCGTCTGCTCATTAATTACATCTTTCAAATTCGGGATAAGAGTAAAGCTTCTCTGGAAGCTGGTGTGCCCTCGTGCTGAGTCTGTTTTAATATGTCAAGGATTGGGCGTCAATGTTCGCTGAATTGAGACGTTCACCTGAGAATAAATGTATTAACAAGAAAGTGAAAGCCATATGGTGTGACTCTCGGCGGTAACTTAATTCTAATGTAGATCTAAACTTTAGCGCCTCAGTAACTTGTTATTTTTGAGGCCGCTGGGTTTTAACAATGCATGGTACGTAACCAGTAAGGACAGCATGTCACATGCTGATCATTAACCCCATTGCTCGCCTCTCCAGCACCTTTTGAGAAACGTTGGATGTTCAAAAAAAATAATACCACCAATCAAGTCAAAATGTGCCTTTCTTTCAAACAGATTTACATTCACTGCGTTTAAGGATATATGTACCAAGTCATTTGTAGTTGTTTAAAAAAATGATACTATCATGTCTGAAGAACCTACCACACACAGAGTTGACTAATCACGTTTAATTAATATCTGTTTTATGGCCCAACTGAATTGTGCTCTTTTGATCAAGTACAGATAGAGGAACAGTCTAGCTGGCCATGCCTAAGTCCAAAGCAGCTCCTCCAAGTCATTAACAATTCTTCCCAGCAGTTGCTCAACCTACTGAGCTATTTCACCCTGTTTAGCTCTAAGATCTGGGTACTACATGTTTGAATGTTTGGTGGTAGGGGATATGGTAGTGTAGGTTTTCTGAGTATTTTGTTTAATCCGCAAAAAGCAGTGCACTGTTGTTTGCTACTACTAAACACACAGGGGTCGATTCATGGAGCAAACGTGCGCCGAAAATCCCAGCGCAAGCAGGCGCAAGGTAGCGCAAGCGTGAGAAACGCAGCGCACGTGCACGCGTGCGATTCAAGGAAGACGCTGCGCGTGTTTCCCGCTGTCTGTGCGCCCAATCCTGCCATGGCGCACGCAGGCACACACGGCGTGTGCTACGCGCACAGCAAAAGCGCACATAGCGTGGCGCACACAACCAAAGTGGGCGGAACAGTGGGCGTAACACGCGGAATGGGGAATAACGCATGAAAAAGAAGGCGTAACTGGGGAAGTACTGCAGGGAACTACACGGAATGCCCACACGCACGCCAACAACCCGTATTCATGGATTCGAATACGGGAAACCCGCGCACGGCAAAAGACGCGCACATGCACCAACGCGTCCGCCACACGAAGGCAGGCGGAAGCGTCCCCGAGCACAGTATAAAATTGCGCGCAAACAACAAACACGTATATACAGCTACGATGAATGCCCCATTTGTCGCAGCACTGATCATGGGACACCGCAGGAGGAGGAGAATAGCCAGGGCACACATTTTCGCACCACGGACAAGCCTTTTTGGGATGCCTGATGACCAGGTCTACGGCAGGTATAGGTTTCCACCTCGTATCATCCTAGACCTGGTCAGGGAGTGGGAAGATGACCTTGCATCCCCCACCCTTTGCTCCCAAGCATTGAGCCCCTTGGAGAAGGTGCTCAATGTCCTGCATTTTTTGGCCACTGGGTCATTTCAGCGGACTACTGCCATAGTGGGGGGGGTCTCACAGGCCACACAGTCACGCTGCCTACACCAGGTACTGGCAATCATGACAGCGCGCCCCACAGTCCACAGGCACATATACATGCCCAGAACACCCGCAGAAAGGCAGGCCGTTGTCCTGGATTTTTTCAGGGTGGCACACTTCACCAAAGTGCTCGGTGCCATAGATTGCACCCATGTGGCCCTACGTCCACCTAGGGCCACTGAGCACATCTACAGAAACCGCAAGCACTGGCATTCCATCAATGTACAGGTGGTATGTGATGCAAAGGGAATCATCACCTCTGTCTATGCAAACTACCCTGGCTCCACCCATGACAGTTTCATATACAGAATGTCCGCCCTGAGCCGGGCCCTGGAAGCTGGGCAGCATGGCGACACATGGCTCCTAGGTGAGTACAAATGCCCTTGCACATGCATGCATGTCACACACACACACACACACAAATACACAAACCCCAATAATCACAACCATTTACACCTCCCCAGGGGACTGTGCCTACCCTCTGAGCAACCACATGATGACGCCAATCCGGAACCCCACCACACCACCCCAGGTAAGATACAACGCCGCCCATATTGCAACCAGGGCCATAGTGGAGCGCACATTCGGAGTGCTCAAGTCACGTTTCCGCTCTCTTGACCGCTCTGGCGGGCAGCTACTCTATGCACCCTCAGTAGTGTGCAGGATCATTGTGGCAGCATGTGTCCTGCACAATGTTGCAACACGGCAGGGCGTACCGGTGGACATGGTGGTGCCCCCACATCCCCAACCACAGGCATAGGCGCTGCCCATGGGAGGGAACAGGGCACGTGGCGAGGAAGCCCGGACCCAGCTTGTGGCCACATTTTCCACCAAAACTCCCACCCCTGCGGAGTGCACACAGGCCTGGCACATACCAGGTGACAATCGATGATGACAAAGAGCCAGTCAACTGTCACAACCCTACCACCCTGAGATAGTTGCCATGGAAGTGCCACATTGTCTGCATCCCTAGCTACTTAAACACAAGCTATCCTGTGTGACCAAAAGGCACACATATGACATGACATGATATGGCCTATACACAAGTATTTCAAGGTGCGATGAGGCATGGAGGGGGGAACAAGGGAAGACAGACAACGATACTACTAGGCCAGGTGTCATTTAGATTGTGCAAGTGCAGGGGTAGGGGGAAGGGAAAAGTGGAAGGGGAGGGGGGGAGTGCAGTACAGGGTAAGTAGACTAAAAAACAAATACATAGGCCAGCTGGTGGCAACTGCAAAGTTAAGTGCAGACAAGTGCTGGGAAGGGGGGGCTGTAGGGATAGAGAGACAGTCCCGCAGTGCAGGGGTTGCCAGGGAGGCAGTGCAAGTGGAGAGTGGCTGGGCCAGGGACCGAAGTCGGTGAGAGTGGCCAGTTGCAGATCCAGTGCAGTTCCAGTGAAGAATTTTGCAAGGGAGAGGCAGAGAGAAAGCAGAAGCAAAGAGGAAGGTCTTGAGGTGCTTCCCGAACCGGAGATGGTTCTACTCAAGTTCCAGTGAGGCAGGAAGGCTGTTCCAGAGGGAGGCCCCTGCCGCGGAGAGAGATCTACCCCCAGCTAGTTGCTTTGAGAAGCGGATGACCCTGACATGCAAGGTGTGAATCACACACACCTGCAAAACAGGCCATGGCCATCACTGTTATGTCACTCAAACCCTCCCAAACCACAACATGACATGGCAAGCAATACCCATACACCAACACAGTAACAATAAGGTACACATTGCCATGTCCAAAATGTACAGTGGCATCAGACAATGATGCCTGACATGGAATCAGATGAAATGACTGACCAACAACCTCCCACCCAAAATAAGTCATTTCCAAATGCATTACAAGAGTTAAAGACGTAACATAACAATGAATGCCTGTCTACATGCACATTGTGCATTGCAAAATCAACACTGCAGCTTCTGTGTGCTGTGTCCAACTCCTGCAACACACTGCTCAGCGCACAGCACAGTGAACAGCCATTGTGTGTGATGCACACCCTGAGCATCACATCTAAGTGACAGACCACATCAAAAAGCAAATTAGGCATGTACAGGTTCCATAATTGGTCACAGAACATGTGCTGCAGGGATACAGTGGGCACCAGAAGACAAACAGTGTACACGTGGATATGCAAGGGTGGTTGTACATGTAGTGCATCAGAGTGCAAGTGTGTGGGTCAGTAAGGACATGCACTCAGCATATGCATTTGCAATCAAGTGACCATCAGTGTCCTCTACACATCACATGTGAACATTCATCATGTGTACACCCCAGCATGTCAAACCACAACTATCCCCTCGCACCTGAAAGGTAAACACAACACATGAACAGGCATTGATCAGCAGAACACAACATGTACATAGGATACCACCATTACAATGTCAGGGTTCCCATCACACTGCAGGGCAAGGCAACGATCAACAACAACCCCCCCCTCACAAATGACCATGACCCACTGAACAACTGCACCTGGGTCATGGAGCCTTCAACCCTCAATTCCACCTGGCCACAGGATCACCTTTCCCCTTCATCGCCATCTCCCACCTTGTGTGTAAAAAGGTGCCTGCACCCTCAGAGTCCACACTCATTTACAAAATCACAAAATCCAAGCCAGAAAAACGAACCAGAACACCCTCCAGTAGATGACTTGACGTAGCAGTACCTCACAAAGGCCAAGTACTACCACAATGATGTAACAACCAAGGTAGCACAGTAAAACAATGTCACAACAGGATGTGAACCATGTGTGTTACATAACATAGAATGATGCACCATGAACGGATGTGTACTGTCACAGGTCCCGAGTACAGGCGTGGGAGTGTCACGAAATAACCACCCCCACCGTGTCCCGGGTGCCTGCAAGGTCAAACTCACACAGGCCTCTGAGACCCTGGTGGGGAAGGAGGGTCAGTGATATGCAGTCGGGACAGGTGTTGGCACACTGGATAACTGGAATGAGTGGCAGGAGAGGGGAGGAGGAATGACACATGAAAGTAGGGAATGCACAGAAAATGTACTACCTGCATGAACACATACACAATCCAAACAAACTTGGACATCATTGTCATGGCCTTCTGTAGTCCAGGCGTAGGAGTGGCACGAACCAACCACCCACTCTAGGGTTTTGGTGCCTGCAAGTTTGGGGCTTACACAGGTATCCACAACCCCAGCGGGGAAAGAGTGTTAGGGAACGTTGCTTGGATAGGTACGGGAAGCAGGAACACCGGGTAGAGGGTACAGGGTTCAAAATTGGATAGGATTCCGGGTGATTAGGGGGAAAAACATACCAAATTGAATTACACATTCATCCATGCATTAGTGCACCCCCCAGCAAGCCTATGCAGAGCAGTTTGAAAGAAAAACAACAAGACACTTAGCTCTGGTTTTGAGTGCTGGCCTCCTGCCTGCGCACTCTCAGGTCCGGTTACAGGAGCACTGCAATGCTGCAAAGAGAGCCACAGTCAACAACCTGTACGTGCCCATTACACAAAAACACACCACCAAACATGCCCCATAGCAACAAACTACTCTACAAACAGACAATCTGGTGTAGATTCTTCGTACCCATATATAACATTACCCCTGTGATGGGTCATACACAGTCAATGCAGTAAGTCAGCCGCCGGTGGGTGCGTGGCACATGGAACACCAATGTGTCACAATTCACACAACAAGCAATGTTCCCTGGGTAAGCAGACAGACCCATATAGCAAGGCATGACTTCAGAGCAAGTTGTGTACCACCATGACCGAAACAAAGTTGGCAGTGCATTTATCAAAATGTACATGGAAATGAAATGCACTGCACCCGAGTATGTCCCTTGCTGTATGTCCCTGTGAGCTGCCCCTTTCCATGTCTCGGAAGGCTACATGGTTGATACAAGTGCCTCAATGGACCTTGGTGTACCGGAGGGTATGTGCCACTGCCCCTGCAGGTGTCCCGGACAACCTTACAATCAACAGCCATCAGTCCACCAACACATCTGAGCTGCATTGTGTGCTTCAACACCAATTTTCGTCCAAGCTCACCCTCAGTGCTGTGACTAAGCCTACATGTGCAACTCGCCTGGTGCAAGCTTTGCTGTGTTGTGGCCCCCCTGTGCTGCTCACCTTGCCTGGAGTTCCTTGGAACACGTCAGCAGTTCTAGGATGTAGGTCTGCAATCCCTGTGCCTCTGCTTGTGCACACATGTGCATGTGGGCACCAACAAACGTGTCCAGAATTCCGACGTCCAATGGGCCATGTCTGCTGGCAAAGGTGCTCTGGAGGCTCATCCCCCTGCAGAAAGGGCATGAAACACATGATTAATGCTTTAAAGTCATCTGTGTGTGTCTCTTCAGGCATCTCATTACTTGACCATGTCAGAGAGTTACATCAGAAATCACACCATCAGTCCGTCTTTCACATCCAAAGTGTGGAACACTATCTACGGCATGATTTGCAACAAGCACGTGTACAGTAAAGATAAGAAACATACTACACAATGCATAGCAATGAATGTACACATTAATCATGAAACACCCCATCTAGCAAAAGCTGAACAGTGGACAATAACACCAAAATCATCCCCACTAGGGGTGTCAGATATGACAGTCCAAAGCCCTTGTGTAATAGGTTGTGACACCGAACCATCCTTGCGAGCCCATGGATAAGGGAGGCAGGAGTGGCATATGTGAGTCAAGGACCCCAAGCAGCAAACACATACACAAGACAAGCCTGAAGGGCCCAGCTGGAACAGACAGTGGATGCCTTCAAAAGCCACAAAGCACCCCACCGTCACATGAAAGCACAATAGACAAGCAATTTTAAACTATATTAACTAATTACACTAACTATGGAAAACCTACATTACCTAATTAAACTAACTATCAAACAGAAACTAAACTAACTAAACTAAAAGAAAAATCAAAAATGGCCACATACGACCCGGGGGGGAGGGGAGGCACCCAGGAGGGGGGAGGTACAGGGTGCTGCTCAACATCCACATGCGATGATGCTGAGCCAAAAAAAAAAAACTCCATGGGCTCAACGCCTGCACAGCCCAACCTATGTGGGAGATGGATGGTCGTCTGAGTCTGGCTCATCCTGGAAAGGAGGACGTGGCACAGTAGCCTGGCCACGCCTAGCCGCAGCTTGCCCCTCGTCGGCAGCAAGTCTGCCGGACGGGTGAGCCTGGTTCTGTGTGGCGATGTGATGTAGGTCTGCATGCAGAACCTCACGTGATACACGTGCTTCCTCTTGCAAGGTAGCATGTGTAACATGGAGTTCCTCCTGCAAGGCCTGGCTGGACACCCGCTGCACCTCCCGGCAAGCCTGTAGCTTAGCCGAGATGGTACGCTCAAGCTGTGCAAACCTCTCCTCTGCCTGCTGCCTCTGGGACATCATAAGGACATCCAGAGTGGATCTGAGGGAAGCATACTCCTCCCTCAGGGCATCCATGTGCGCCTCTGTGTGAGCAGCAATTGCTTGACGCAGAGACGACATTTCAGCCTGGCGTGCCCTGTCTGAGGCCGCCATGCCCAGCCTGAGCGAGCGGGCGCAGGACCGTGCTGCCTGCTGCTGGAGAAGCACCTGCCTAGCAGGGGGGAGCACAGATCGGGCCACACGCTCCATGCTCTCAGCGATGTTCTCCATTGCTGCCCCCTGCCGTTCGGAATTGGCAGTCATGTCTTGCTCCCACTCAGTATACTGCGGTTGCGCGCGGTGACCGCGTTGCCGGGCTTGACCCCTGCGGGACCCAAGGACCGGGGGTCCTCGCTGTGTTGGCACCGCCCGCGGCTGCACGACTACATGCCCCCGTCGACGTGATGTCCCAGGCACATCAGTGACTGGTGTGGAGGGTGACCCTGCGTCCCGATCCACCACGGGCGGAGGAACCAAGACTGTCTGATCCCTCAGTGCAGGTGTCGCAGACAGAGGAGTGTCCACATCAGAATCACTCACCCCTGACACATGGACTTGATGCTCATCCAACACAACATGGACGTTAGAGTCGTCATCAAGGCTGGACTCATAGGCAGCCAGAGACAAGATGGACTGTAGCACTTGGGGGTTTTCGTGGCCTACCACCCCACGACCCCCACTAGTGCTGGGTTGATGTAGTGGTAACAACCCTGTGTCTGGCATGACAACACCATCCTCCGCCTCCATTGCGTCATCACCTGAAAAATAGAGAGAAAAAAGGTAACTACACATGTCAGAAGCACACAACACACACACACACCAACAGCAAACGCATCAGGCAGACATGTGACACACAACATATAACCTGGCATGCATGCTGGGTCAACTTTGAATTGCTTCTGTGATCAGACCTGTTGAAAGGTGGCAGTTTCCATGGAAGTGGGTCTATGCAGTGCAGAAAATGTGTACGCCACTCACTACCTACATGTACAAGGACTCCATGGTGTGTGCCAGGAAATGTGAAGGCAGTGCAAGGTCAAATTCAGGCATCACGTGCATTGTGCATTCAATGTGTACCATATCTAGAAGCCAAGCACCCCTCCACCCCAGTACCAAAGCAGGGATGCCTAGCATGGTATCAAAAGGCTGACCATACACCTGTGTATTGACAGGCAGTGTTGACTGGCATCAACAGCTTAATGTGATTTAAGTGACAACACTGCAAATGATGATGGGACAGTAAGCAGGACACATGATGAAAACTCTGGATGCCGCCCATGTGTGAAGAAGACACAACAATACTTGGACAGAGTCATTGGCCATTAAACAGGCTGAGGCCTGTGAGCCACACAGATTGTCAGACCCTAAACATGTGTGCAACGCAGTACTGAGCCACAGTTGACATGGGAAGGCTGATGAGATGCCATGCAATGTATGTAACCAAGGACTTGTATTACAGTGATCATCCAGTCAAGGACACATAGGAGCATGCGTGCAATGCACATGGAGCATGAATGGGCACTCATGTCCCTGCGGGACATCTGACCTATGCACAGTACAAGTGAGATACCCTGCATCAAATACTAAGGCTGTACCACATGGCATATTTCTGGAAGATTCTGCGCTGGAAGTTAGCATCTACACAGGGCGCATGAACAAGAAAGTACACATTGGCAAGATTGAAGCAGACCAGTGCAAAGGTGGAACTGGGGTGCAGAGTGGCGGAGGAGGGGAAGGGAGCATGCCTACATGGAGTCCCCGCATGCAGGCAGAGGAGACATGCATCATGGAAGCATTGCATTACTTACACATCAGAACCATGTACACGTCACATGTAGTGGCAATCATGCACAACACATTCCACAAGTGAAACACACACGTCCTCAACAAACACGCATCAACACTCACTGGACTGGGCATCAAAGTCCAGCATCTCTCCCACTCCTTCGACCAATTCAGGTGGTATGAACTCCGCAACGAGTGCCTCATGCGGAGTGAGCTCTTCCTCCTCTGGTGCAGGCCCACCGCCAGTCACCAGAGTCAAGTTGTAATTAGAGGCACGCTTAGCCTTAGTGCTGCGTTTGATGTCATTCCAACGCTTTTTGCACTCTTGCGCCGTGTGCACCTCCTGGCCGAATGAACTGACATGTTCCGCAACATGCTTCCAGTGAGTGTCACGATGGGCAGCCGTAGTCTGACTATTGGCACCCACTAGCATGTCACGGCTGTGGCCCAGCACGTATTCCACGAGGAAGTCCAGTTCCTGCTTGCAGAAAGGCTTCTTCCTCGACGTGCAGGAGGTTGTGGCTGTGTGTGGGGTCCCAGCCTGTGCTGCAGGTGCAACCTTCCTCCTCTTGGACTGTGGCGCAGACCCTGGCTGGCTAATGCCGCCCTGACCAGTATGGCCAGTGGGTTCGGTGGATTGAGCCGAGGGAGTGGCAGGTGGAGGGACGACCAAAGGCCTGACTTGTGTCAGTGGCAGCTGGGTGCCCTCTAATGGACCCTGCACAGCAACATCAGCTGTGGGAGGGCCATTGACCACAACGGTCCTGGTTGGCAGACTCACAACCGGGGTGTTGTTGGGTGCATCTGCCCCTGCACTTGCCAACACCCGGCTGTTCGGAGCAGCAGATGACATGACTGCCCCAGGGACATGTGTCTTGGTCTGAGCAGCCCGGCCTGCCCCTATGGTTTCCCTCCTGGCCTGTTAGAGATCTACCAAGGGCTCCTCAAGTGCCAACGCAGCCTGCGCTGGCACACCCTGAGCCTGGGTGGCGGTGTCCACAGCTGCACCTGCAGCTACCACTACCCTTGGGCCCGTACTGCCCGATGGAACGGACTGCCGGGTCACACGGGCGCCAGTGCCTGATGCAGAAGCTGCATCCCCCGGAACCACAGGGGGTGGTGGCATGACTGCACCGACACATGGCACAACATTGTGCTCAAGTGGCGCACCCCTGCCTCTTCCCCCTCTGTGGCCGCCCTGGACACCCTGGAGTCCCCCTACTCCCTGGTCACCGCGCCCACGTCCCCGACCACGCCCGCCACGAGGAGTACGCCCAGCTGAGGCGCCCCTCACCTTTGGTGACCTCCCAACCATGGCACAGATGTAGTAGTGCCGGCACAGATGGAGTGGTGCCAATGGGAGGTGTACACCACAATTGACCTGGGCAATTGGGGTGAAGGGGGTGGGAATCAAGATGTTAACAGCCCCCCTGCACCTGCAAGGCTGTATGTGACCCCGGTGATGTAGTGACGGGTCACGCAACGCTCAGGCACCCCAAAACTGCAGTAAAACCGTGCACGCAACCCTGCAGCCTACGTGCGTGGATTCAACCTCCCGCAGTACGCCGTGGCACTCAGTAACACGAATAACACGTACGCGTGGGACACGCAGGCTACTATGACATCGAAAATGGGTGCCATACACAGGGGCACCCGCAGTGGGAAAAAGAGCGTGTGCGACTCACCGTCTGACTAGCGCGATGCAGAAAAACACGCGTAGCCAATACCCCCGCCAAAAGAAGAGATACGTCCTTGATAGCTGTGAAGTTGTGATGGCGCGCAAAACAACAGGAAGCAGCAACACACGTCGGTCTCCACGAAAGGCACGTACAGCGAACTGCTGGCCCCGCTCACCTTTAACCCGTGCTGAGGGAAACGCCCGCGCGCGTCACATCACTTACGCGCATGGGCCCTTTCCTTGGATTACACGTGAATGTTTTGACGCGCGCTGAAATGCCCATGCACGCCTGCGCGCGTCACTTCACAGGGGCGCTAGCGCTTGAGGGGCCTTCTGTCCAATAAAATTGCGTATGCGTGCAGACGCGCTTACGCGCTAAGGGCCTTTCCTCGAATTACACGCTGACGTGCAGAATTTTCACGTGCCAAATCACTCCGTATCAAGCTGGCCACGCATAAGCACACGGAAGACCACGCTCCTGCCCAGAAGGCCGAATTACTGCCCCCCAGAGCCCCGAGCACGCTCCCACCTGCCATCTGCTGCTGCCTGACTGCCTGCTGCCCACGTGCCCTGCCATTTGCTGCCTGCACATCAGCCAGGGGTGCTGTTGCTGTGACCACCCCTGCTGGAACCGAAGACTCCTGACTGGGATTCCATCGCTCCACAGCCCAGCCCCAGGACCCAGTTGCCCACCCACTCCTGCCTCTGGGGTTGTCATGTCGGGCACTGCAACATCTGGCACCACTGACAACCCCCGGCCAGGGGGCAGAGGGGCACCAGCTTCAGTGCCAGGGAAGTTGGTGTCCTGGTGGAGCAAGTCCTGGGGCAGTATGATGCCCTCTTCGGAAGTTCCCGCTCCGACAAGGAAGGACGGACTCGGATCTGGACGGACATCGTGACTGCCATCAACGCGGAGGGGGTGGCAGTCCGCGACTTCCAACATGTCAAGAAGCGCTGGGAGGACTTCAGGTCCAGGACCCTGAATAAGGCCCGGTGCCTCTTGAAGGCAGCGGATGCTAAGGGGCGCCGGGACCACTTGTCAGAAGATCAGATGAGGGTCCTGGAACGCATATCCCCAGTGCTCCACGTCCAGGTCCTTGAGAGGCAGACCCGTCTGGAGTCGAGCTGTAAGTGTACATGCAACCTGATTGTGAGCTGTGCGTGTGGTGATGTTTCAGTAGTGTGCAGGTTGCACATCTGTTTGTATGGGGTCGAGTATGGGTGGGGGTGTACAGGGCCGTGAGGCTAACACATGCGAGGGCTGTAATGTGTGAGACATGGATGGTGCTTGTGTGTGTAGGCTTGCATGCCAAATGCAGTTGTGTGGGCACACATGTTTGGATGAATGTGTATGTAAGTAGACATGTTCGTGATGTCACGCATGTATGTTGTTTTCAGCTGCACGTATCAGCACTGTGTACATGTGCATGCGTGTGTATTTGACAAGGGTGCAACAGTGATGCAAAATGGATGCATGTGACAGCGGGATGTGGAAGCCTGATTGGCAGATGTGACATGGATGCCCATCTGAACACTGCGACACTTGGCAGAGGTGTACACATGCATGCAAGTGTGGTGGTGTGTGTACATGTGTAGTGCACTCCCTGTGTTGCATGTGATGTCTGGCTCACCATTGCCTGCTCATGCTGTTGTATGTGCATGGATGGTGCTGGCAGTTGCGATATGGCTGTGGTATGGCTCATGTGTGCAAGTTGAAATGACATGTGTGTTGGGGATTGTGATGGCATGTCTGAGGTTTGCCAATGCCACTCATGTACAACTGTCATGTGTGTATGTGTCCATTGTACAGTGCCCTGATGCCTGTGTTTTCTTTCTCCCTGTCTGCAGCGTCAACTGATGAAGAGGGGATCCCACTGCCAGCCGGAGACGCAAGGCCCAGCTCCCCTCCCAGGTTGTGATCTCGTCGGGGAGTGAGGAGTCCGGTGCCGCGTCCCAGGCCGCAGCTGCCGGGGGGAGGTCCAAGAGGCGGAGGTTGGAGTTAGACTCCTCGGCAGCAGAAGGGGCAGCTGGTACCCCACAGGGCCCAACGGGAGAAGATGGCACAGAGTCATCCAGGTTGGTGGGGGGTTTGGTGGAGGAGGAGGCCATGCAAGCAACAGAGATGGGGTCTGGAGGTGGGGATTCCACTGGTGCTAGTGGTGCAGTGCAGGACCAGGGACAGGAGGCAGCACAGGCCGCCGCGGACGTGCCTGTGTGCAATCCTGTCCCTGATCCTGTCCCTGCATCATCTTGCACCAGCAGGGATGCCTACGTCCAGACCCGTTTTCAGGCAGGGGATGAGCTCACGACAACTGGCCTTCCTCTGCCTGCGGACGTGGCTATCCGGGTCCGGGTTGAATCTGTCCTGACTGGTGTGGCGTTGTGTCAACGGGCCATGCGAGGTGACCTGCAGTCTTTTCATGAGGAGACTGCACGTCATCTCGAATGGCTCGTTGACCGCGTCGGCCTACTGGGACAGGTCACCCAGGCCGGATTCCTCCGTTTGATGGGGCTTGCTGCGACCCCCTCCTCAACTGAACCCCCTATGCGCCAGTCGTCCTCCGTGCCATCTTCCCACCCATCAGTCACCTGGGTGCCCTGTGGAACTGCCTCTGACGGTGCGGCCAGGCTGGTGGAGGAGGCATCCCTACAACTAACTTAGAGAGACCAGAGGTAATATTTTCAACGACCACTTGTGAACAGTCCTCTACCAAAACTTTTGTTTAACAATACACTATGTTCACAGGGTCACTTGCTTCCCCAAATCCATTCATGGTTATTCCTTTTTATATATATGATTAGTAGTTATTAAATTCTCGTATACTACACTGATTTGTATCAAAAATAGTTATTTTTTAATAGCATATCATCAATAACATTTTTTTACCTTTTCACATCTACAATTGTAAGAAATCTTTGCAAGCTTTATCAAGCAATTTATAAACAACAAACATTTTTTCAATAAATCTCAATTTAGCTATGCACATTCAATATCCTGTAGTACTCAATTATTTAACAATTTTATAAAAGATGGTAATTTCATTAGGATCTGTTGTTTGCTCTCCTCTTTCATAGAGAAGTACATCCCAGTCCATAAAACTTTCACTTTGTATTCATATCACCCATGCTTACTTTCATACTGCATTCATACCATACCCGACATGTTTCATTCCTTTCACACTTTCACACTATTAACAAAGAAATTCTTCAGGGGTAAAATTCTACCACATTCCATTGACATGTACAATTATGTTTGTCTTCTTTTTGGTATTTTCTATGGGATCGACTGTCAATGAGGTCCCATTACTCTTTTCTTAAGGTCCAACCATCAGACGGATAGCTGTGGGAAGCAAGTGTGGGATAGTCGAATATTAATGCTCAAACATATCCTGGTTGACATTTTTAATACGTACAACATGCTGCATCTAGTAGCAGCAGAAAGGAGTAATTGTTTCTACTAACTCTTTCTCCATATCTGTTCTGACATCATCTGTCTATCTTGCTAAGTGCAGGTTTCACATGAGTAGTTAATTATTGGTAAATCTTATATCGTCCTTCATAAAATCAATCATATGGCACTCCCTATACTTATAGCTTGCTCCATACAAGTTTCTCATTAATAATTCATTCTTGGTAGATCTTATATTGTCCTTCATAAATACAGATAAACTGTTATGACACTTACTATACATATATCATGCATTGTTAGATGTCTAAAACTTGTCTTAATGCATTACCTTTATTTCACTCATTTTTTATTTCTTTTCGTCTTAGTGTAGCCCCTCTACTTCTGTGTCCACTTTGCCAGATTTTTTGGATGTCTCAAAGGGGATGTTCACCAGCTTATGTCCTCTAAGGGACCAATTAAATCTGCCCCTACTAAGGAAAAATTGGTTATTAGCCGTCTGGTATTTACCCATTTTTATCTTTGGTTACTATCACCATGGATCGAGCTATTACAACACTTATCATACTGACCTAGTGATTTTGTATATTCGGTCACTGGTCTTGGTAATGATTGGCGGCTCCCGCAGTGCGTATTCTTGCTTGCTGGACCGGGTCAAGTCTTTTAACAATACTTATGATACCGTAGAAACTGGCCAAAAGGTAGGTTATCGCGTGTGTGGATTGGGTGAAAGCTTGTATAGTGTAACAGGGCATTGCGGTCAGTAGGTTTTTTATAAGGTTTTACGTAAAGTTCTCCCTTCTGTGGGTCCACTTTGATGGTGACATCGAGATAATTGATCTCTGCCTTACTTGAGTTCTCTGTGAACTTTAGATGTTGGTTTTGTAAGTTAATCCAATCGAAAAACATACTTGCAACATTTTCTTCTCCTCTCCAAATGATCAGCATGTCATCTATAAACCTTTTCCATAACAATATGTTCTTTTTATATGGATTGGTATCACTGTAGATGCAATGTTTTTCAAAGGCCTCCATATAGAGATTTGCAATGCTCGGGGCCAAAGTAGCACCCATGGCTGTGCCCTGTATTTGTTTATAGAAAAAACCATTAAAATGAAAGTAACTTTCCGTCAGTGCCACTTCAGCACACCACATGATGAAGGACACTGGGGTGTTAGTGTTTTTTGTTTCCGTAAGTAGTCTTTCTTCCAACACTTCAAGTGATGCTCTCTGTGGTATGTTCGTGTAGAGGGCTATAACATCTAGACTAATCAAAATTTCAGTGGTACTATCAAATGGTCTGCCTTCAATTTCTTTTATGATCTGCGTGGTATCTTTCACAAAAGAAGTCATTTCCCTGACCATCAGTTGCATAAAATGGTCTACGAATTTGGATAATGGCTCCAAGATTGAATCGCACCCGGACACTATTGGTCTTCCTGGTGGTCTAGTCAGGGATTTATGTATTTTTGGAAGTATGTAAAATTGTGGAATCCTTGGTTTATCCACTATTAGGAAAGCCGCCTCTTTTTTTGTTATCCATCTTCTTTCTTCCGCTTTTGTCACTTTCTGTTGGATCAATCTTTCAAGTTTTTGTGTTGGATTTCCTTCCAATTGTTGATAGTTGTTATTATCACCTAGTTGATTCATACATTCACCTACATAGTCTTTCCTATTCAAAACCACCGTGGCCCCACCTTTATCCGCTTTTCGGATGATAATAGAATCATTAAATAGCAATGTCTTCAGGGTGGCTTTCTCTGTCCGGGTAAGATTATGGAACGTTTTCTCTTTTTTAGTTTTTTCTTCCAGCATGGCGACTTCTTGCATCACCCTGCTTTCAAAAACTCTGTCTTCAGCCGTTTGTGTTTGTATTGGGGGGCAGAAGTCAGATTTCCTGTGCAGACCACTATCTAGTTCACTATTGTCAATTTTATCGTCGAAAAATTGCTTTAAATGGATCTTTCTCATAAAGTCAGAGAACTCCTCTCGGAATTTAAATCGGTTATGTATGTTGGTAGTCACAAACCCTAGGCCTTTGTTCAGAGCCTGTGTTTCATCTGGGGTCAATTCATAATCGGATACATTTACCACAATGTCTTCATACTGCGAGTCATTACTCGTTGATCTGGATCCCATTCCTGTTGGTCCTGCTCTAAAAAATGTTGTCCGACCGGGTTTCCTCTATTGCTATTCCTTCTCATACCGCCTCCTCTCCTAAAGCCCCTGCTGCCTGTGTTGTAATTTGGAGCTCGTCCCCTTCTTCCTGTGTTATTACCTTCCCCTGTGCTCTCTTCACTGGAGCTATAAGAGGTTCCTCTGAACCTAACTCGTCTTTTGGTGTTGCCCTGCTTTTGTACTTGTTCCTCCTGTTCTTTAGTGAAGTAGTTCTCCTGAACAAACGGAAAGGCTTTCTCATGGGTGAAATGTTGTATATCTTTTTTTAAACGCCTGATCCGTTCTTTTGTTAGATCTTCTTTAAATGTCTTCATCTCACTCAACAATTCATCCAATCGTTTTTTATATTGTTCGATAGGGACAATTTTTTTGATTTCTTCCTCCAATTTTTTTAGGTTCATAGCTATTTTTTCTGTAGTCTGTTTGGCGGTATCAATTATTAGGATCACCCAATCCCTGCCGCATTTATTTCCGATGTAACTCCACTGTAGTAAAAACTCCTTATTTTCTAAGAAGATCCTAGGCTCGTTTCTTACTACGAGTCCCATTGGTAGTATGCTATTTCTCAAATATTCTAACATTATACTGCCGTGTAGTTCCGACCTGATTAATCTCTTTTTAATCTGAGTTAATTCATCCCAACTAGTAAGGTTTGATGTATCACCCAATTCTCCTCCAAATAATGCCACAGTCGGGAGTCGGACATCCAGCAGGGGTGGCCACATCAATGACTGCACCCCAGCCAGCGGAGGATGTGCAGGCAGCAGGAGGCAGTGCATGGGCAGAGGCACAGCAGCAGCAGCAACGTGGTGGGAGCCATGATGGCTCGGGGCCTTCGACATCGGAGGGGCAGGCATCGGCCGGAGGGCAGGAGGACCAAGGACATAAAGTGTCTTCCGTGTGGCAGCGGTTGGGCAACGCCATAGATGCGGAGCGGCAGCGGGCGGAAGAGGCACGGCTCACGATGGTCAAGGCGGAGAACTCCATGCGGAGGGCCCTGAGGCGGGCCGAGTGCCTCGAGGCACTCCGCAGGGGGTTGGAGGTGGACACGTCGACGGCCCTGCGGATCCTCGGGGCCATGGAGGAGGACCGCCTCCGGGACATTGAGCAGGAGTTCGATGATGCCCTGGCCCGGGACATCCAAAAGTGAGCCGTCGGACTAGCCCGCTGGCCTTGTAAATAGTTCTGTAGTTAGTGTTAGGTTTCCTTTGGTTTTGCATTTTTTTTGGACCTTTGGACAATGGGCCACATTTTTGTATATAGTTTTTTTTTATTAGGTAGTGTTATTAGATAGGTTTCATTTCTTCTGTTGGGATCATGGACCCTGGCTTGTTCATCTGTATATAGTTGACAGTTGGATTTTCTTTTTTTTTTACAATTTACCCATGGAACAATGGCTTTCAATTATAATTTTCCATTGGATTTTCTTTTGTGGACTGTGACTTTGGACACCATTCCTTTGGATTATGATTTTTGGTTTTGCATTATTTCACGGACATGCTGCTTTTTATTTTTTGGAATTCCCATTTCTGTTTGTTTATTTTTGATTCAATTTATGTTTCCTTTAATACATATTTTTTGTTCAAACTTCAATGTGTAGTACCATCTCACCGAGATTGGGCTTAACGACAAAATTGATTGGGACGTATAATTACGTGATGGAAATTACGCTTTTATCTGGCCCGATTGATGAGTTATGGTGCAGTGTACCATTGTAGAGTCTTTCAGAAAATGTGTGGTTAGATCTATAGTGCCATGTTTAGCACGTTCTTGCTTGCGCTATTGTGGCGCTTAGCTGAAACATTATATTAAACAACCTGATGTGTTGTTTTCAGTGAATTTACAGAGCTTCCCCTTATGTTCTACTCCACTCTTACATATTACATGAAATAGTTTGATCTATTTGGGCATTCGATCGTGGCGGGCTCCTTTTTCTTTCCATCCTGCTCTGCGATGGATTTTGCAGTGATAGCATTTGCGCCACCTGCCATCCGGTGGTGAAGTGGCTCCTTTTTTGGAGGGCTGTCAGAGCAGCATAATAAGCTGGCAATTTAACGCACATTCGCAATGGCGGAGTCGACACCCGAGACAATCCTCCTTTTCTTTGTGGGCGCTTATTAGATCAGCAATTTAAAATGCCTTTGGTGGAGGTCGCTGGCTGTGGACTTCCACTACCATAATCCAAAGCAGCTTGCGATACATCTGCAGCCTATTAGCGTACCCTTGACACCGGTAGGCGGGCCGGGACACAGCTGCGACTTATTACGGTTAGAATCTGTATAAGTACACCAGCTGGCCAGCACGATTTAGGATTGCTTGCTTAATTCAGGCTCCTAGTGCTGTTGCTGCCAGAGTACGACCACACAGAGGGAATACTGTGAACCCTCCATTGAAGCTCTACCATTAATATACGAGGTAAGCTTTGTTTTCCCTCTCCCCCCCCCTTTTTTGATCCCCTTTGGTTTGGGTCAAAATAATGTGGTGGCTACACTGTGCTCTTGTACACAGTTAGATTGAGGGTAAACTGTAGAACATGTGTGGGCGAACCTTAGACAATGAGGAGTGCCCCCCGGGGGCACTGAGTCGTGGGAATGAGTGCTTCATACAACTATGTCTCCTTATTTTCAATATTTTTATCTGACTCAATGCAGTCGCAATCAGCTCCTTGACGTGTTCACCAGTCGATGATATTTGACTGCCTAATTGTTCCGCCGCTCTCCTTTTTGGAACCGTGGCTGGACAGAGTGCAAGGCATACGAACAACACCCCACTGGTATAGAATTAAAGTCTTTATGTGTATTATGCACACGCTTTGGTTGTGTCACACCACATGTTAAATCATTATGGTGTTATTGTCTTTTTCGCTTTCCTAGCACTGCTGTGACACCAGGCGGGTTGGTTCGTGCTCGGAAATGCCCAAGCTATCTATATAAGCTTGAAATGGCTCCACTACTAACACACTAAATTTAAGAAGGTATGAATACGTGAATAGATATAACAAATTGCACATTCAAACAGGCATAAGTTGAACCACCTTGTAGATCCCACCCTTTATGGCATTGTGTGGTTATGGCAGTGTATTTAGGTCCTGTTAGAAACACAGATAACACCTTTGTGTACTCCTTAATGAACATCTTGTACAGCTTTTTGAGTGCGTGTTCTAGACTGTGCTAACAAGGGCATGTCATGTGGTTTGTAGCCCAGCATTAAGCAGGGGATGTAGAAGAGATAGGGTGGTTATGAACTTTAGGAGTAACATCATTTAGCAACTGCTTATTTGAAACTCTGGGCATTTCCCTTGTTCCTTTCCCTTCTTCGTTTTACAAAATCTTTTTATAAAATTTTAGAGAACTAATTCGGCTGGTGCTTTGGCACGGAGTTCGTAATGCATTATGGGGGTTGGAGACACTAGACACATGCTAATGTGTACTCTGCAGAATTGTTATTTAACAGTCTGGTGGGTTTAAGGTATCAGTGACTTTTACCCACACCCTATCTTTTTATTGCTCATAGGTGGACAGCATCTCTCTTTGGCAGGATCAGAAATCGAGGTGATGATGAAGATAGCAATTCAGCTGCACCGATCATCTCCCTCTACTGTTTAACCACGGCAACACACTATTCGTGTTTACTCTTGGTTGGCTTTGGTAGTGACAATTAGTTTCTGCTGAATCTTTTTTAACAAAAACAGCGTTTTTAGTCTGTTCTTTTAGCCTTGAAAGCTACACAAACAATCATTTTTCTGTGAATTGTGTGTGTTTTTATTAATACGAGCCCCTGATGAATTTCCCTTTACTGTGTGTGATGTGGATGTATGAGGAATGAAACATGTTGGGTTGATTGGGTATGATACAGTGTGAGTACTTTGGTGTAATTGAGTTTAGAGCACATTGTGGGTGATTGAGTTGACCCTTATGAGTGTTTTTTCTGATTAGCATTACAAAAAAGTTTTTTTGAATAGTGATTGTTTCTCTATTCTACATCTGGGACTTGATTGATTATAGTCCCGATTACCGTCACTGTTTACTGTGTAGTATTCTTTTGAGTTTGTTTTTTGCACTTTTCACAATTGCATTGTATTGTGTTGTCAAACATGAATTGCTTTGTTGAAAGATCACTTTTTTAATTATTGTTCATCAATTTAATAAAATATATATATATATATATATTCTGATAATTGTTTGCTTTGGATATACATTTTGCAGTATCAACCTGGTCATCTGTTTTCTCACTCTAATGTGGTGAGTTACATGTTAGTTTTTTCTCCTTTGAGGAGTATATCCAGCCAAAGATAGATGCCCTACCTGGTTAGTGCACTGCCCACCAAGCTTTTTGTATAATTCCTGAAGGGTTCCCCTTAGTTTGGAGGTTTGTTTGGTGGAGCAGTATAAATATCCCGTCCTCCTACCTCTCTTAGTGTCATGTGGACTCTGTTTAGAGTAGTGATTGTTTCTCTATTCTACATCTGGGACTTGATTGATTATAGTCCCGATTACCGTCACTGTTTACTGTGTAGTATTCTTTTGAGTTTGTTTTTTGCACTTTTCACAATTGCATTGTATTGTGTTGTCAAACATGAATTGCTTTGTTGAAAGATCACTTTTTTAATTATTGTTCATCAATTTAATAAAATATATATATATTCTGATAATTGTTTGCTTTGTATATACATTTTGCAGTATCAACCTGGTCATCTGTTTTCTCACTCTAATGTGGTGAGTTACATGTTAGATTTTTCTCCTTTGAGGAGTAGATCCAGCCAAAGATAGATGCCCTCCCTGGTTAGTACACTGCCCACCAAGCATTTTGTATAATTTGTGAAGGGTTCCCCTTAGTTTGGAGGCTTGTTTGGGGGAGCAGTATAAATATCCCGTCCTCCTACCTCTCTTAGTGTCAAGTGGACTCTGTTTAGAGTAGTGATTGTTTCTCTATTCTACATCTGGGACTTGATTGATTATAGTCCCGATTACCGTCACTGTTTACTGTGTAGTATTCTTTTGAGTTTGTTTTTTGCACTTTTCACAATTGCATTGTATTGTGTTGTCAAACATGAATTGCTTTGTTGAAAGATCACTTTTTTAATTATTGTTAATCAATTTAATAAAATAGATATATATTCTGATAATTGTTTGCTTTGGATATACATTTTGCAGTATCAACCTGGTCATCTGTTTTCTCACTCTAATGTGGTGAGTTACATGTTAGTTTTTTCTCCTTTGAGGAGTAGATCCAGCCAAAGATAGATGCCCTACCTGGTTAGTACACTGCCCACCAAGCTTTTTGTATAATTTGTGAAGAATTCCCCTTAGTTTGGAGGCTTGTTTGGTGGAGCAGTATAAATATCCCGTCCTCCTACCTCTCTTAGTGTCATGTGGACTCCGTTTAGAGGACATGGGCGCTCTTCAAAATAAGATAACAAATTTGAAAGAGGACAATAACCAGTTGATGATTAAAGAGGTCCACTCCCAAGCAGATTTTGAACAGGAGGGCCAGAAGTTGAGCACTATGAAACCCCTCCCTCCAACAAACCAAATGAGAGGCAGAGGAGACACTCGGACCAATCCAAAGCGGGTGGTAGCCAGGCAGGGCATCCCATAAATGTGTCACCTGACTCTTCCACCTACATTAGCCCAAGGTACAAGGGGAACAGGCCCATTTGGGGTATGTATGGACTCCGCCAGCCCAAGGGGTGATCTAATCTGGTAAGTATGGCCCCAGGGAATTTTCCCCCAAACTTACCTCCAAACTTTCCACAAAACTTCCCTCAGGAGGACAGTAATATTCCACCCTCCAATTTAAGCTTCTTTCCTAGTTACCCTCCAAACCCCAACCTTTAGAACAATCCTCCTCTCTCTCCCCGCTTTCAGGAGTCTAGGTGCAATGAAAAAGGAATACCCAATTTCCTTATAGTTTCCCACAGTTTCAGTTGTGGAACTCCATTGAATGCGGTTGGGAGGGTGATAAATAAGACATATAAATTCACTTTTCCTAAAATTACATATATCTGCATTAATAAATAAAACCTATAATTGGGATGAATGCTGCCTGCTAATTCCTAATTGGAACCCTATCTGCCAATGGCTTATCAGTTTGTTTTATTCTATTCAGTATTTCAGAGCCGAATAACGAAATTGGGCAAACCTTTGATGGTTCCTAACATGGTCCCTTCTTGCAAATTGGGACTATTTCTACTCTTGTCCAAGATATTGGAACTGCTGTAAATGTGGGAATGTCATTAAATAAGTGCACAAGAAAAGGGCCTCATATTGTCATTTCTGATTTGAATATATACACCGCTAATCAGGCCAAGTGCTTATTTTCTGTTCAGTGGGCCCAGAAGTTCCCGAGATGCCAGAGGTACTGGACTTACTCCAGGAGAAACTCAATGATGAAGTAGACAAAGTGCAAGGGAAAGTTCAGCTTTATTACCATCCAAATAAAGAAGGTAGAGCATACACGCATCAAAATCTTGAGTCTCTCTCCAAATTCATACCGAAAATAAACGTTATGTACCTCTGATGTTATGACGTTATGACGTTAGTACGTTATGTATCATCACAATTTTACAAAACCTACGGGAATGGGGATTGGTTAATGGATTTGGCTACATATGGATCATGTAGGGCTCACACAGTTAATTAGGTAAATGATATCTGATGGCTCATCCTGGGACCATCCCACTATCGATAAAAGTAAAAATACATCACTTTGAAGAAAACCAATTGGCTGGCCTACTACATGGTGAGCGTCATAACACTAAGGGATTCAGTTGGTTGGCTTCTTGCTAACAAACCTTGGAATTGTCAACAGATCATCAAGATCTGCGCCAGACAGGTAGAAGGGGAGAGAGGCCCATATAGCTGTCTTCAATTCATTAAATAAATAACCATCCCTCATTGCGTAGACCATGAGCTCAGGTAATCTCTATGTGCTTGACCTTTATTGAGATTATAGTTAGTATTAATGTGTGTACTGTGTTTGCTCTAGGGACACTCTTGAGTTATTCTCTATGGGGTCCTTTTGGCTCACTGTGCCATTGCATTCGGCTAACAAACGGGAGTATCCTGCCTATGTCCTGGAAATCACAATCTCGTGACTTTGATCTGCTGTTCCCATCCAACCTATCTCCTTCGGACATTGGCACTAACTGTCAACTACTGCCTGAGCTCTGCACTGTTCTAAATTTCTGCAGATTCAGACTTTTTTGAGTTTTCTGAAAGCTTTGAGGCTTTTTAAAAGCATACTGTGGCATCCATTTTAAAGAATATGGCTGCCGTATTACACTCTTAATTCTATGTTAAAGAGCTATGCTTGTATGTTGTTTGTGTTGCATTCAGCTTATATATTGGTTACTTTAGTGTTCTTCATGTCTTGTGTTTGCTATGTTAATATTTTTTATGTATGGATGCATATTAGACCTCGTTTACGTGTTCTTCATGTGAAGTGCATATCTACTTTGTGTCTAGTGTGTGTGCCTATTGATGTTACAATGTCAGCGTAACTGCTTTTGCCATCTTCAGCTTAGATTGTCTTTATGTCTTGTTGTACCTGCCTGGGATAAGAGCGGTATGGTTGTCTGAGTAAGTAACTCTTCTCACATGTGCGCTATTGGATTGAGGCCGTGCCAGAAACTATGGATGAGGTATTTATCTTTCACTCAGTATTCCCTCCTCTGGTCCTCTGGTCGAGTTCTTGACCATTCTCTTCCATCTGCTCTCCCCCAAATAGGGCTCTTTGGGTATCCATATTTTCACTCAACCCCCTCAGGTCTCCTTCATGTCTCAGATAGTCGTTGATGCTACATGGCATGCAGTCACAGGCTCCATTGACGTCACAACTCAACCAGTGCTCAGTGTAATATTGGGGATCTGGAGGATACCTTAATTCTGACCTGGGGCGGGGGGCTATACAGGCTCTCTACATCTGGGTTACAGAAGAAGTCGAGAAGTCATCTGTTTGTGTGCACTCATGCACAAGAGTATCCAGGTTTACCACTATTTTCATTCCCACCTCATTTTAGGCAGTCTTCTTGAATTGGTTTATGGCTATTCTCAAGATGCAGAATCGAAGTAGTACTAGTACCAGTATAGCCACTAGTATTTTGATCGGTTAGCCAACCAGGTGGGTATCCAGGAGAACAGGTAACTGAACCAGTCATCATCCACAATTTCATTCACTTCCACCATTTTTTATGCAATTCTGTCAGGGGGTATATTGTCTCTGTCAGGGTGCCTATTTCTTCATCGAGGGCAGGTGTGTATGTGCAGCAAGAAGGTCCATTTTTTGTGCATATGCCCCCCATGCGCCCCCATCTCTGTTATTAAATCGAGGACATATCTGTTTTGAAGGGCCATGAGACGTATTGCTCTCAACTCTTCCCTTATGGTATTTAAGCCTTTTACAGTCATGTTTATTCTCTGTAACAGCGTCCAACCTGTTATTTGCTGCCACTTGTCATTTGTTTTGGCTTGCAAACTGGCAGTAAAGAGGGATACACAGAACATTTCTGTTCTGCTGAACAATGTGTGCTCGTCTGGTATATGATCATATGCCTTTTCCATTTTGTCTCAGAAATAGTTTTTGTTTGTTCGAGGGTGAGGCACCTCTTATTTCTTTAAGTATGTGTTCATCTGGAGAAAATCACCAATCTGCAACTCACACCGAGGTACTACTAAGCCTGGAAAGCTTATCACCACCACGGAGCATAGGCCTCCCCAATGTTGGGGAATCTTCTTATAGGCTTTTGAACCACAGGCCCATTTGTGGTCCATTAATACAGCTGTGTCTATTTTCATACCAGGCACATCAAAGACACATTTACACCCTTGGTTTTCCCCTACATTTATTGGGGCCCCTTTTCTGAAGCATAAGGTGGCATTCGTCAGTGGTATTATGGGTAGGGGTCCTGATTCATCTTCTACCCATGTGAGCAATTTGGAACTTCCAGTCGATTCTTTGAGGTATACATCAGTGTCTTAATACAAAAAATGAGGATCTAAAGACCACAAAATGTGAAGACCATTGCTACAACTATAATAGCCAGCAAGTCTGCTTTTTGTACATAACTAGAGACATAGTTCCCTCTTTGTGCTAATAGTATGATATGATATGATAAGATATGATATGATATGATATGATATGACGTGGCATTTATAACGCATCTGTACACAGGTGTTTCTAGGCGTGACAAGATGAGGAGGAAACAAGGAAGGACAAAATAACAATCTTACTAGGCCTTGCGTCATTCACATTGTGCAAGTGCAGGGAAGGGGAGAAGTGCCAGGTGGGAGGAGAAGAGGGAAGTGCAGTTAACTCACAAATGCAGCCTGCGGGTGGCTCAGAGAGGAGGCACTGTAGAGTTGCAGTTACATACCCTTAAGTGCTGGGTAGCCCTAAGGCAGTGCAAGGGCACACGGGTCAGGGTGAGGAGAAAGGTGGCAGTAAGAAAACATCATGACCGTCAGTTAGGCAAGAGGTGAACTACCAAAATTCACAGAATCCAGATGCACAGAGAATGCAGGATGTAAATTATGATGTAGATCCAGAATGTGGCAAATACTCAAATGGCTAAAGTGTGATAAGTGCTGAACATTCTCATAATTTTAGCAGTCAATTGTGGAAGCGCAATGTCAGAAACAATGCACACACATTAAAGTGGAAGGGCACAAACACACACATGTATGTGGACATACACACATCTGCACTGACATTTACAGTGACTCAATCAATACACCCCAGAAAGAATATTTGTGGGAATTCATGGAAATATGGTGATGACTAATACAGATATAACACAGGAGACTGTACTTACCTGCTGTCAGAGCTGCTCTGATGTGATTCCCCCAGCACCTCCACGGGAAACTGTACCTCCACATTTGTGAAAGAAGGGCCATTTACTGGCAGAGGGTATGGGGACTCTGGATGAATCAGGATCACTGCAACAACATGGGACATGGTATGTTACCAGCCATAGTAACAAATCATGCATACAGCACATATGTGGAAAAAAACATCAATCTATTGTTACCTGCACCCACATATCATCCTGTTGTTCTCAAGCCAACCATGGCAGTTGAACGTCACTGTGCATGGCTGCATCTCCAGTAGTGTACTCATCATTCCTTTGAGAGGGCAAAAGCATGTCTCTCAGGGAAAACAATATAATAAAATCTTAGATTGGGGGAAAAAAACAACACATCTCTCCATTCTGGACGGGGGTATCAAAAAAGAAGAAAAATGAGTCCATTCCGATCAAAGGGTAAAATAAAATAAAAAATCAGACCACACCAGTTAGGTAAAAAAAAGAGATATCCATGATGGACTGGGGGTAAACACAATGTCCACCCTGGAGAGGTTAGGGGAGGGTGCAGGTCAATATCCACATGAGTGAACCACAAAACAAAATATACAACAACAAAAAAACTTCCATGGGCTCATAGACATCAGAGCAACACTGGTTGAGGAGGGGTGGGTGTGCTTTGCCCCCCCATCCTGCATAGATCTTCTCGTGTTTGTGGTGGTGGATCCAATCCGCTCAGTGCCAAGGCCTGGTCTTCATTGGCCAGGGCCAGCTGTGACACGGAGGCATGCACCAGTAACCCAATTGCAGTGAGCACACGATGTGCTTCTTCACGAATGGCTACAGAGTCTGTATGTGCACTCACTTGTGACACATCGAGTTACTGGGACAGTGTCTGCCTCAAGGTATTCATCTCCTCATGCAGCTGTGTCCTTGTGGCTGAGAATTCATCATCCAGTGCGATTATCAAGCTCTCCGTCTCACAGCAATTTGATCTATGAGACGCCGATATCTCATGCCTCGGTGCCTCACTATTTACCCTAGCATCTGCATGCAGGGATTCCAGCAGACAACTCAGATCAGCCCGTCAGCCCTTGATGTTGGCCTCCATGCCCAGTTTGTGGGAGCGGCTTGAGGAACGCATGATCTGCTGTCTCTGCACATCCTGGGCCACTGGTGGGGTCACATTTACGGCCAGTCTATGCATGCCCTCTGCAATTCGATGCAACCCATTGCCATTCTGGATGGTGCGATGCAACATTTGCTGCTCCCAGACTGTCTCTCCAGCCGGCACACATCCACCATGTGTGCGGGGCCTATGGCGGCATGATGCCAGGGACAAGGCATGTTGCTGTGGTGCCCCAGTGGTTGGCTGCAGGTCTGCATCCGTCTGTTAGACATCAGCCCCAGACCTGAAAACACCTCATGTGAGGGTGTCCTTGCAGCTGTAACCACAGCGGACATGGTGCCCACCACTGACTGGCCTTGTGAAGGCGGCTGTCCACTGTAGACCCAATTACCCCATCTGACCTGCACGTCGGCTACACACCTTCTCCCTCAGTGAATCCTACACTTCTGGTTCTGCATTCGAATCAGCAGAGTCAGAAGAGTCTGAAGATGCCAGAGAACAACTGATGAACACATTTGTAAATCGACCATGCACCTACATGACATGCAATTCAGACAGGCACACTCATTGGCATTTATCATGCCCCTAACCTTCTGCATGCAATATATACAGGCCTTTCTATTGGAGTATACCTGACTGCCCACCTTGCCATGATGACCCACCATCAGGTATTATTCACCATGTTTTGTCTAGTGTTGCCACTTGCATAACACAGGTCAAGTTGCATATTCACAATGCCTGCCACACAGGGCAGTGACCTGTGAGCACTGATTCCCAGGCAGGCTGGTCACACCACTCATTGTCATGGCAGGACTCGGATATGCATCCTGACAAGACATCCCGGAAGAGCACGTGACAATACAAAAATGAAATTCTGTAGCAAATAATGTGTGTGGTTGATGTATATCAGTTGTACTTGATGTATAATACAATGATAGAGGCACCAAAACTGTGGTAATGAATGATACATGTGGATGTGGTATGTTTTGGCATGACACAGAAGTGTGCCCTGTGGGTAATTGTGGGATGTATTGACCCTCTCCGCTATGCTATGCGGCATCACCCTGCCAGTTGAGGGGGAAAGAAACAGCAACAATGGTGGCAAACCCTTTAAAAAACTACAAACACTGTGTGCTTCAGCACACAAAAAGGGGGATGCACAACCTGCCACCCATGGTGCATGTGTGGTGGAATAGAGCACACCCTGCAGAAATGTGCCAGTGGGCCCCATGACCAGCAAACAGAGTGCAGAGAGAGAAGCAGTACTTTGCAAGTGAAACCCAAAAATATGCCTACAAATGACATTTGCTCTGTTGCTAAAAACTCCAAAATGCCTATGACACAACACTTCTCAAGATTCAAAATCTTGCCTGGTGCTAAAATTCATGTATCTAATGAAACATTGTGAACATACAAAGTCCTAATGTGAAGAGCAAAACATTCTTCAGACACACTGGATTGTGTGAAAACTGGCAGCATATGCCAAAATCTGGGTTCAGTACCCGGGGCTACCTGAATGACAGCTGTCAGAGGAGTACTGATGAAACTTTAAAATGACCTAAAACTAAAAAGTCTGCTGGATTAGAAAACATAAAAAGGATTGTTGCCAAAAGGAATACAGATTTTAGTTGTGTTTGTTATCCCACATATTTTAAGGCTAAGAAAGAAATGTATTTATGTTTGATGCAACAAATTTGGTTTTTGCTGGATTTAAGAAGTTAATTAGCCTGGCTGAAGCTGAAAGAACTGGAAAAGCAGGTTTCTCCCAGAAGGAGGGCCTTCTACTCAGCAGAAACTCACTGGGAGATGTTAATTGCGGGTTACACCAGACTGTTGTCTATGGAAAGTGAAGGAACAATGACAGAGTTTCAGCCCAGGAAACTGGAGGTGTCAAGGGGGTCGTAAATGGCTTCTGGAAGGAACAAACAAGGAGGGGGATGCCCCTGGAATGTAGGGAGATAAAAAGGGGTGGACCATTTGTTGCTAAACATGAACAAAGAACAATTATTAAAAGACTCATAACTTGTCATCCAAAAGGGTGAAACATATAAAAAGGACAGAGTTGTTAATTTAATTTTTGGCTGCACGTGTCAAGAGGCGGTAGAACTGTGTGACATGTTCTGGACAGGAATGGCAATATATGTGGTTTTATGCAAAATGTATTAATGTTAGAATTGTGAAAATGTACCTGCACATACCTATGTTAAACACGCACATTTGTGGAAATGTGCATAACATTTTGAAATTGTGTTCATAGCGAAAAGGACAAAATGCTGTAGAAAGTTGAGACAAGATCCCACCGCTACAGTATTTTGAGGAATAGCTGCTACATAACATATGGCATCTTTCTGTGTGATTTGTGTAAAGGTGACCAATGTAGAAATGTACATTTAGTATCAAATTAGATTTTGAGACCAGTGGCTAAAGGGAGGTTTCTAAAGATTGTAAAGCAAACCATATAATGTGACATCATCCGGCCTTGACCCAATCACTCAAATTGCAAGTGTGGTCCTATCCCAGATCACAGGGGCAAGCTTAGCTAAGCCGGCCCATACACCCCCTTTGTGATGTCCTTTAGAGACAGCTGACAACACATAGGGACACACAGATCCACTCACTTTCCTGATTCCGGCAAAGCACACTGATCCAGCATTCTACATCCAGTTATTATATTCTTCCAGATCCAGAGGCCAAGAATCTTGCCAGCAATAGAGAACTATTTGATTTCCAGCAAGGCCCAAATCCTCAAATGTATTCTCTCCATCCAGTGAAGCGCTGTGTGGTGCATGAAGGCTTTTTGAACCAGTATCCTGAAATTCTCTGGCTTGCCACCACTAGACTTGCCTGAGGAACTTGCCATCCAGCTGATTCAAATACCCGATCCTGTGCAAATCCGGAGATCGGCCCCGCTGATCCAGTACCGTGCTGATGTGCTGTCTTTCCTAGACCAGACCCAATCCAATAACCAGAGCTGACGGTCCCATTTAAAAACGTATTAATAGGAAGAACTGTGTCCCATAGTATATATTTACTTTGCCTTATCCCTATCTCAAACCCATCCTATCTTTCATTCAAAACGAGTATTGTTAGGAGTATCTTTGCATTGTCTTATCCCTATCCCAAACCCATCCTCTTTCATTCAGAACCAGTATTGTTAGAACTATCTTTGCGCTGACTTTTTTCTCATCTGAAGAAGTCGAGTTTCCTCAGTAGGCGGGTTACACTGATCCCGTAACTGTAAGATTCCTCTGTGGTATGCGCTTTTTCATAGTCATCCTCTAGTGTTCTAGTGTAAGCAAACACATTTGTCATTTTCAAAAGTGCATTCTGTTTTCCATTCTCGCGCCTATCTCGCGAAAACAACCTTTCCTAAAACCTCTATAACGCCCTCTGTTTTTGTGATAGAAACAAAATGTCAACTTCTACTTGTACCTAACTTCCATAGCTATCCATAGAACCCAAAACCACACTTAAAGGAAAAGTTTGCTGCAATTTTAAAAATCCGAAAGGTTTTTACACATGTGAAATAGCTTTAAACTGCTTCCAACTTGGATTTCAAGATTTCAAATGTTTTCTTTGGACTATATCATTGCTGGTGATTGTTTGCAACTGTTTAAAGCGGCTCCCATATGAATTTACCACAATTTCATCATTTTTGACCATATTTGTTCTTTTTGCCCAGTCAATTCTAAGGACAATTTTAAAAGCAATCTTGACAGCTGAAAAGTCAATTCCGTTTTTCTCTTGAGTTTTATGAGGGGAAGGTGGGACTGATATTCTGTTTGTGTTGTGCTATTCCTGAATACCTGCTCTCTCCTCCTATATTTTTACATTGCCTATCTGGGGGGTTGAGGGGTGTTTCAGGGGGAACCTCTAACCATAGTACTATTTGATCTGAAACAACACAAAAGTATTAGTTTCTGTGCTGCATTTGTTTTGCTCCTTACTTATTCCTAGTCTATTAAATATATTATTCCATGTTCTGTCACCCCATTGGTGATTGTTGTTTATCTATTAAAACATATTGTGATACATTTTAAATGCATAAATAAATATTTACCTTTGCAAACTAGCCTGATTCCTGGTTCAGCGTGAAGGGTGTGATATGAGTGGTATATCGTTCAGAATATTGAACTTCTAGACAAAAATAAATAAGGGTTTCAGTTGTGCACTACATGCTGGGCTTCGACTTGGGTGTGTGCCGGATTGAAATCACTTACATAATGTGTGCTTGTCTAGGGTGCACATCATGGGGTATTGCAATTTGCAAATGTGTCGAACATTTAAACTCTGCATGCCAGTGCTGGCCCGGCTATGTGGACCAGCAGACAGTGGTGTGAAAAGTCACACTAACATGTGCCACACATGTGCACCTAACAGGAAAATAACTGAATGCAGGCCATTTCACAGAAATGTACATGATAGCAAAAATGTATTGCCCAAGGATAGCTGACAACTGCAGCCAGCTATACCGCTACACAAATATGGGGAGGTCAACCATGATTGTTCACAAATTTGATGCACACAAATGAAACTCACCAGATGTGTCCTCATGAGTCCCCAAGTCTCCCATGCCTTGCACCTGCTCAATGCTGATGAGTTGATTTGTTGTCCCTTCAATTAGAGTCAGCTCCTCCTCCTCTGCTGGCCAACTGACAGTGGCCTGTGCAGAGGCCAGGTTGGCACTGAGCTCATGCTTGGTCCTCCGTGAGAGATCATTCCACCGCTTCTGGACCTGTTCAGCATTGCTCCTCTCCACACCTAAGGCGTTGATGAGGTCAGTGACATGTCACCAACGCATACAGGAACATCTCACAATGGTAATCGGTTACATAGTCAAAGAGGATCTGGAACTCCTCCTCAGTGAAGCCACTCTTCCTCTGCAGACCAGTCTCTAGTGCTGTGTCTTGGGCTGAAGTCTCTTCCTGATCTGCAGGGCATCCCTTCTTGCACCTAGTGGCCCTTGGTGGTGCTGCTTCACCTGTTTGGCTGAGACCACGTCAACATCCAGATGTCGGGTCAGGGTCACCCTGCAGATGTGGGTGGGGCAAATATGTTATCACCATATCCTTGACCCTGTCTACTCCCTTTCCTTTTGGTTCCTTTCTACTTATGTTGCAGATGTAATAGATAAATGTAAGGTACACCAAGATATTGTTCTGGGTAATATGAGAAAGGGAACAGTCTACATGATGTGTGGAATAAATGTGTGGTCCAGCAAGACTCCAATATGCCCCAAATGCAAAAATGTGCATACATGATACGTAGAGGCACCCCAGAAACCATAAAATGCATTTGCGACACACCGTAGGCCTCAGGAATTGACAAAAATACATGCACAAATGTGTAGCGGCAACCACTAAAAGAAAAATACAGAAGGCTGTACCTGAAGGAAACAGCTTGCTTATCACCCCCAAATACATGTATGCGATACTCATGCATCTTCGTACCTTCGCGTGCACAATCAGTGTAGCGCATTGCACCCCTTATATATCACTGTCATTGCTGTGAGCCGTGGATGCACGCTGCATGCAGCGCATGTCACGTAACATATGAGCTAAGGGCCCTTACTCTGTTTTTGTCTGCCTTCAATGGTAGACACAAAAGACAACCCTCTCCTGGCTCTGTGCCAATTTAACTGTCTCCTCCTACCCTGTACTGCTTCCCACCTTGCCATCTGCTGCTGCCTGCCCAGTGTGAGTGCCTGCTGCCAACATCCACTGGGCCTGCATGTTTGTAGTTATTCCCTTATGTATGTGGCATGTGTGTTTCAGTGATACACAGCAGCATGCAGCCCCAGACAATGCTGCCCATGTGTGAAGTGTGCCAACTGTTCATTGGACATGCACTGTTATTTGCAGGGTGTGTAGTTGTACAGTTGCGCCAACCATGCACATGCAATGTCACTTGATGTATAGATGTGCAACAACCTACTAACTACCCTTAAATGTACTGTACCTTTTACAAAAAAATCATAAAAAGATTATAAATGCATGACTATGAAATGCATTAACAGCAAAATAAAAGCAGTACCCTCTACATCTATTTTTGTCTGCATTTATCAAATTTCATGAGCACTACTACATCTAGAGTGTCTTTGCATGTATGTGACATGATAGAATAAATCTAGGCCTACTGCATTCAGAATTCCAGACGTCAGAGCAGACCCCCTTTGTACCAAGTACTATTAGCCCATAGCTCTGACTCTCTCAAGGCAGTCCCTCCAGTTACAAGTACTTAGATATAGCAAGATGCTATAATAGGGAACCTTAATTTGAAGTATCGACGTCAGGACCCACAGCCTAACTCATAGGCCCCCACGTTTTTACACCCACCAAGGGTTTGCACACTATCTTTCGTACTGGGCATTCACCTTCCCCACCAACAACATGAACCAAATGCTATCCTTCACAGAGGAAGAGATCGATAACATCATAGAAGGGCCTTCCCTCTTCAACATGGCAGGAGCACAGCAGCGTATAGCCTCCATAGCCTCAGGAGATGTAGTACTAAATCTAAAGAAAAAATGCTTCCGGAGACCACGTGTTCGGTCACCCTCTAGCCTGGCTACATACAACCAATTGTTATACCATTTATTGTTTTCAGTTTGGTTGTTCTGTATTGAGTACCTGTACTATCACTTGTCACTATAGGTGGTGGTTACACATTGATCTTGGAGCACTACTTTGTTTTAACTTTGTATATATTCATCTTAGTTGTTAACTCAGTTACATTAAGGATTTGTGAATATTAAGAACTAACTACCCTTAAATGTACTGTACCTTTTACAAGAAAATCATAAAAAGATTATAAATGCATGACTATGAAATGCATTAACAGCAAAATAAAAGCTGTACCCTCTACATCTATTTTTGTCTGCATTTCTCAAATTTCATGAGTACTACTACAGCTAGAGTGTCTTTGCATGTATGTGACATGATAGAATAAATCTAGGCCTACTGAAGTCAATACGTAGACCCCAGAATTCCAGACGTCAGAGCAGACCCCCTTTGTACCAAGTATAGATGTGCATGGACAGCAAGGGTGTCAGATGAGGATGTTGGGCCCATGTGAGAGGCATGCATGATGGACATGATGTTGTGTGGATCATTGCAGTGTGTGGCTATCCACCCTCAATGTCTGGAGGAGACATGTGTGCATGGATGTTTGGCAGTGTCAAGTTGTGGCATTGATATTTCAGGGACATTGGTGTGATTTGTATTGTCGCTGCCTGTGTACTCTGAGTGGATCTGTGAGCATGCCATGTGTATGTGCTTTGGGCTGTGACATACTCTTGTGTGCCTATGCAATTAGTGCATGCATGCGTTGCATGCTCACAGGTCAGGCTATCAGGGAGGCACGTTGTTTGATGTGATTGGGTGAATAGTTTCCCAAGCAGGTGTTGGCATGGCCATGCTGTGAGTAGTGCTGTGAGTAGTGCAATCATGAGTGTCTACTGGAAGTCAACATTCCACTGTGTGCCATGCAACCAATGTGTACACAACGGTACCCCGACCCATCTTTGCTCCCATGCATTCCGTGTATGGCCAACCTACCACTTGACTACCTTCCCACCCTTGTGCCACTGTGCTATGTCTCCCGTAGTAACACAGCAGGTAGCAGTTGGGTCATCTTGCCATTGCTTTTGTGCAATGTCATATTTCTTGGTATGGGTTTGTGCACCACCGTTTTTGTATTGTGTTTACATGTGAATGTGTTGAGACTGTGTTCATCATTGACCCTGGATTGGCCTGTCTGTTTTAATGGGAATCACATGGCCATGTGTGTGAGTGTGGCTGTTGCTGGTTGAATGATGGTGACTTCATGTTACTGTAAATGCTGTGTATGCCACACATGCTTTGACACTGTACACTGATGTCGATGTTCTCTGTCTCCTTTAACACAGTTGCTGCAGCTGGAGAAGAGAGCGGAAGCAGTGCTGACAAGCGTGGACGTAGGGACAAATCCACTAGACCAAGGCAAAGACCGCTGCCACTCCCCTGTAATAGCTCATCTTCGGCGAGCGACGTGGCTGAGAGAGCGTCAGGACCATCGGGAGTGTTTGCTAACTCTCAAGAGGTGAAGGAGTCAGGGGACTCCTGAGCAGCGATGGGACAGGGTGATGCCATGCAGGCGTCATCCACAGGGGAATACACCCTGGAGCTATCCAGGTTGACGTAGGTGGAAGCTGGGAGGTGGACACTGTAGCCCAGCCCCTGGGGTCAGGTAGAGTGTTTAGGAGGGTGTTCATGCTGCAACCCTGTCCCAGGGGCATGAGCCTGTGCAGGCCACTGTGGTGGTGCCTGCACAAAATCCAGTTCCTGGGCCATCGGATGCAGCGTTGCGCACCTTCCGGGAAGCCTCCTCCCACACCAGCATCCCCATGTCAGCTGATGTGTCCATCAAAGATCACACTTCATGCAGTTAATTTGTCAGTCTACGCATTGATTGTTTACATTTCGCCTAGTGCCCCTCTTGGTTTCAGGTCATGTGTATTGTGGCATGACTATGTGTATCATGTTGATATGTTGATAGGGTGGCAGAATGTCAGGGGGCTGCCTGGAGTAGTGTCAGAGGTGAGGGGGTCTGGTGGGTGGTGTCTGGACTTGAAGGGGCTGTCTGAGGGTATTGGCAGAGGTGAGGGGGGCTGGTGGGGGGTGCCTGACCTTGAGGGGGGTGCCTGGAATAGTGTAAGAGGAGAGCGGTGCTGGCGGGCGGTGTCTGGGCTTGAGGGGACTGCCAGAAGGTATTGGCAGAGGTGCGGGGGGCTGGTGGGTGGTGTCTGGTTTGTAGGGGCTGCTATGCAGTAGGAGTATATGCCAGCAGTTTGTGTGCCTTGAGTGTAGGGGGGCAGTTTACAGTTTTGCAGCGGTGCAGCGGTTATTTACAGGGGAGATCATGCAGTTTTGCAGGAGTGCAGCCATTATTTACGGGGAAGTTTGCACGGTTTCGAGTGGGGTGCAGACTTGACTTACAAGGTAGGTCACGGTTTTGCAGGGGTGCAGCCTTGACTTACGAGGAATCTTGTGCGGTTTTGCAGGGGTGCAGCCTTGAATTATGAGGGACCACATGCAGTGTTGCAGGGGTGCTGGATGGTGGGTCAGGGGTGGTTGTGGTGGTTTGCACAAATGTTGCTGTATGGCTATTATTTTGGTTTGCATGGGGCATCGGTTTTCTTTGCGGTTCAAGTTTATTTTGTGATTTGGATGCTATGAATATGTAGAGCGCGCATTGGGAAATTTGCATGTATGTACACACCAAGTCGTTTTCAGCGCTGGGGCTTTGCAGGATCAATGTGCACTTTTCTATGAATCGGGCCCAGACAACCTGATACAACCTGAGAAATAGTCTTTGTTCATGATTTATAAAGTGCAGTGTTCCTTCATGAAGCAACATATGCACTCAATAAATACCATAACTATAATAATAATAAATAATAATAATAGTAGTAATAATAATAATAATAATAATAATAATAATAATAATAATAATAATACTTTTAAAATACAATAGCTGATCTGATGTTATCTGAGATGTTATGAATGCCATACTTTTTATTTTTTTCCTGGAATCATGGGCAAAAGCTGTACTTGGAAGTTGAGGCAGTTATTCCAATTTTGAGAATGTTTCTTCACTGTATAGGACTGACGCCAATAATAGGGGCACGTTACTTATATTTAGGATACAATGGACGAGTGCTAGATGAGTATACAATATTGATTTATTTACCAATGCAAGATGGCCAAGAATGTAAACTAATTAAACCATGGTGGGATTGGTTAGGGTGGGGATGGAATAGACGGGCTCACCCACATATGTTAGCATGACCATGGGTGTTTATGGGGTGGGTTCATAGCCAATTGTGTCCCTCCTTATATGCATTTTCCATTATCCCCATTAGCACTTTCCAATATTTTGGCTTTATAGTTGGCGCTAAAGCACCATGCATTATCCAAACCATAAAAAGAACATTTGAGTGAAGGAATTGATACTCTGGTGTGACGGAGCTGCAGGACGGTGTATTTTAACCTGAAATACTGTTTTAACCCAGCCAGCCCCCCTCGACACAGCACTGCGAGCACTGGGCTCTTGCAGTTTTTCAGGAGCCGGAGCCGCTGTGGAACACGTGACGGGGTCACGTGACCTGCTGAGGAGCTTGAAATTTGCCGCGAATCCGCCCGAGCGGCGTTGAGTGAAGGAATTGATACTCTGGTGTGATGGAGCCGCAAGACAGTGGGCCTCATTACGACCCTGGCGGAGAACCATGGTGCAATTTGCACCATGGTCCATGGCGCAAAGCTGCCAACTCCGCCATGGGGGTTGGCGGACTTACCGCCCCATTCCGACCTTGGCGGGGCGGTAAGTCCCCAATCCCCATTTACCCTTCCCCATTCCCATTTTTGCCCCATAGGGTATAATGGGAGTGGGGAGGGCGTTAATTACGCCACCGTAAATTACGGTGGCGTAATTAACGACAAGTCCCGTAGCGCCATGGATTTTTCCGCCTGCAAAAAGCAGGCGTAAAAATCACCATGGCGCTACGGGAACTCGTAGTCGGGCGGAAAGGTACGCCATGGTTTACGCCGGCGTAAACCCCTTTCCGCCAGGGTCGTAATGAGGGCCAGTGTATTTTAACATGAAATACTGTTTTAACCCAGCCAGACCCCCTCCACTCAGCACTGCGAGCACTGGGCTCTTGCTGTTTTTCGGGAGGCAGAGCCGCTGTGGAACATGTGACGTGGCCACGTGACCTGCTGAGGAGCTTGAAATTTGCCACAAAGCCACCTTTGCAGCGTAAGCCCTGGTGGCAGAAGGGCTGGTGCTGTTTGGCTGTTTGCCATGGATGGCTACCGGTTGCTGCAGTACAGTAAGCTCTTTATCTTTTGAAGAACTCCGGGTATTATTGATCTTGCACCCGCCATACATATCTGGTCATGAATATCCTTCAAGCTGCTGACTTTGCTACTACCCTCGTTGTGCGCTGCCAGAGACTGCAGGGTTTGCAGATTTAGCATTATAAATGCAAACTCTTTTATCTGGTTACTCGCACCTTCACTTTAAGTTGCCCTGCACATAGCACACTACCACTGGACATGCACTTACTTATATTTCAACTGTTTTAGACGTTTATCTACTTCTTCTGCACTAAGGCTTGTTTTTAATATCTCCTATAACTATGAGATCTGGCTTACTAGGCCAAAGAAAGGCTCCTCTATGACAACAGATGCTATTGAAGCGGACCCTGTTGGTAGTACTCAACCACTGCCTACATCGTTTAAGTGTTGGCCACTGACTAGTGGTCAAACAACCTCTTCAACTTCACTCTGTGCTACACCTTTCCCTGTGCAAACTACTTCAATTTTAAAAGACGGCTTGTCATCTAGCCTCTCTAGAGTGAAGCCTTTAAGTTCAATCTACAAGGAGCCTTCTCCTGCTGCACATACTCATAAAGCATTGATCCACAATCCCGAGTCTGCAGATGCCTTTATTATCCCGCCTACTCCTAATGGTAATCTACATCATAAAACTCCTAGACAATTAAAACTAATTCAGCCTGTATCAGGTCAAACATTTATGGACAAATATATTTTGAAATCAACCTCTACCAGCACCGAAATTAAATTACCTAAAGCTTTTAGAGGTAATGCTATGCTGGATCATTTAGCGATGACTTCACAGGCTTTTTTGGCGGGAAAAATAATATTACTGATATCAGTATTATTGAATGCGTGGACAAAGTGATGAACTTGCCCTCTGTTGTCGAAATCCCTGTAAATTCTACCTTACCCCCTCAACTGAGCATGTCCGAGAATACTCCAACTGCCTTAACTAATATTATTGAAGGCACTGACCCACACAATGCTGACCTTGCTGGGGAAGTAAGTTTATGGGATCAAAGTCAGAGACATACAAATTCTCCAAGACTACATCACACTTTGAAAGATCTGGATGAACTGATCCGTCTAACCCAGCCGACAGTCTCAGCCTTAAACGTGGTACTCAGCTCATTTGTTGAGCTGTATGATAACGTTTGGGCTGAACTTAAGACTGTCCAAAGATCAATGACGGAACTCAATTTGAAAATTGACTGCATTGGCACTGAAATACTGGTAGATCTAACTAATAAAGTGGATTGGATTGGAACTGAATTATCTCAGAAGCTGGTTGTGCAAAGCCCCCTATTGGTACAACAGGGTGAAATAACTGCCCCAGTACCTGCGCCAGTACTTTAAGTTACATCACAAATCATAGAAATATTTGACAATACCTCTTTTTCTCAAGGACAATCTAAGCTGGTACCACTCGGCCCCTGCACTACTGTTGTCCCGCTACCCTGTATAACTAACCCTATTCAGAACATTTCCAACCCTCTCTCCAATCCTAGCCAGTTACCACCTACTGCGACACCAATTATACAGGAAAGCGCTCTTAAGCATACTGCCCCTAAAAAAATGTTGTTACCACGCATATCACGTTCTATCAAGCAGAAAATGGCTACCAAACAATCTAACTTACTATTTGCCAAAACTTCCCCACTTATTCCACTTAACTTGAATCAAGGGTCTATCCCTGAAGGGCAGAGGCCTTGTGTTCCCGGTCCAACTAAAGTTAAATTGGTTGACTCTACTGTACAAACTGACAGCTGCAATACACTTAACACACATGTACCTGGTATACTGAAAATAAGTCCATTACCAAAACCTTTGGATCCCTTAAAAAAGGTTGGCCCAGAGGCCCTATTGCCCTCCTCGAGTGTGAATTTGTGCTCCACATCTGTCCTACATCTGGGATGTGGTACTGGCAAATTTAGGACTTGCGAAGAAGTCCCACTGCCATCTACTGTGTCCCAGGTTAGAAACGCGATAAAGGTCCAAGGATTCACGAATGCAAGGACCGATCAACTTTCTTCAATTTGGGGGCCTAACCAACTTTTGCCCCCATGAACAAACATCCCAATCAGTCCTTGATTCCTGTACTTCCGTTGGACTTGGGAGTGGAGAGGGGAGTGCTACAGGAGGACAACGTTCCGGCAGTTTCTACACATCCATCAATCTCGGCAGGTATACGAGATCTGGTGGCACGTCAGCATAAACTAACTGCTAGACTCTGTTAAAATGCAAGGCATTAACACAAAAGGGCTCCAATGCCTACCTGTGGGCTCCCTACGTAGACAAGATTGCACTAATACCCCGAAATCTAAACCGCTGAATTTGGTAAAAATTCATAGCTTGCTGGAGCTGGAAGTTCCAATTTGTTTGAACAGATGTAATGCTCTGACCATCTTCTCAGAAATCCCAGCACTCACCTTAATATCCTCTAAAGACATTGCTAGAGTGGCTTTTCTGGATAGAAACTCTCAAGATACCAGCATGATTCTCCTTTCCTCGCCATTGGTTAAGGAATTGATCCTTACCCAAATGGAATCTCTGCAGGAATTGGGTTTTAAAGTTGAATCTGAACTATCGTGGGAAACTTTTCCTCGACGGCCTTCTACTATACAGCCACCAATTAAACCATTGGTGGCCAATTTAGGCGGCCCTAAAGCCATATCTAACTAAAGAATTCCACCTAAACAGCAGGAGATGAATGTTGATTGGGCCACCATCATCTCCACCTTGTGGCAAAAACTTGTGCCTTAGGCCAACATCTCTAAGGCCAGATTTAAGTTGCTTTTCGGACCTATGCCTCAAATCCTGGAATTCAAGAGGCAACCTGCATCTATTTACAAATCTGGAATGTTTACTGATGCTGAGAGATGCCAACATTATCTGTATACAGGAGTCATGGATGACCTCGACTCCATTTGTAGATGGTTATCAAATTTTCGGCAAGCCTGCCCGACAGAATTTGGGAGGAAGACCATCAGGTGGACTAATTGTTGTGGTTGATAATTGCTTTGGTTTACATGGCAACGCTCTTCGGGGCCTGCCATACGGGGCACTGGGTGTTGATCTTACTTCTAGCAGTGGACAATTGAAATTATTAATCAGTAATATCTACTGGCATAGTGGCGTGGGAGAAGTTGAATCATTTGTGTCCATCATTACTCAGATTATCCTTGACTGGGTGCTTGCTAATGATTCCGGCCATGTCTTGTAAGCAGGGGATTTAAACTGTGATTGCATATTTGAGTACCCACCATGGGAAATCTGTGAGACAAATATGTCAAAATTGTGTCATACGAGGAAGAAACATGATGGCTATACTTGGTATACTGTGCTGGGTAATATAGGCCTACAACCTTTGGTAGGCCACTCACAATCTCTACTGGAAAAGTCCACTTGGCATACCTGGTGGCGTGGTCACTCCTCCTCTATGCTTGACTACATTTTTGTGGATGATTACTTATGTATAAATTGCTTTGCTCGCAGTTTGAAATCCCTATGAATAGCTGGAGTGATCATGGCATTTTAACGGCAATATTTAAGATAAGATATCCCCAGGGGTCCTACCAGTCCCAACCTCTGGTTACACCCAATTAATCTGGCTCTGCGGTTCGGTGGTCACCTAAAAACATCAACACCCTGAACCTTAAACCCAGACCACATATGACTGGAAAATGGCAACTTTCAATACTGCAACGGTTACATCTCTTGTACGAGCAGTGGTAGATGACTTGGGGAATCACTACACATGCTTAACTCCAGCTAGTAGGCACACCCACTGCTTTAATTCTGACCTGGCTTTAGCAAAATCCATTAAGAACAAAAACCTTAGGAGACTTCAACTAGCAAATCTTTATAAGACTGTTTGCTTAGGTCTCATTAGAAAGGTTAAACAAGGTTATAACATTTTTTGCAAAACAATTAAACATCAGTTATTGCAACAGGATTCGGAACTAATGCTTCAGGTCATCATGAAGGCAAATGTGGGAGCCTTCTGGTCAATTGTCAATGGACAAGATAGTAAGCCAGCTATTGCCCTATTAAACCCAATTGCGCAACAAGGCTGGCTGGATTTCTATGCTAATAGATTTGCTCCTAATCCACTGCAGGAAAACAATAATTTTGTGAATTGTGTTACTTTAGGCCCTTTTCCTAAATGGGAACCCCCCATTGAGATTGATATGGTGCTAGACCTAATTCTAAAGTGTAAAAGATCTAGAGCTCCTGGTCCGAATGGGCTAACTAATAACACCTTTAAAGGTGATCCCAATCTTTGGGCCAATCTCCTGTGCCTCGAGTTTCGAGACATACTTCAATCTGGGGTCTGCCCAATCTCTTGGTCCTCTGCACATGTTATTCCAATTTTCAAATGTGGCAGTAGGGCTGACCCAAATAATTATCGGCCTATTGCGTTGATTGACGCAGACTGCAAAATCTTTTCTGCCTTCCTCCTTTCGCATTTAAAGGACTGGGAAAAAAACAGCCACTCCTTGAGCCCTTTTCAAACTGGCTTTCATAAATTCCACTCCGCAAATATCAATGGTATTGTGGTCAAGTGCATTCAGGCTGCCTGGACCTCTGTTAGAGGCCCTACTTTTATGGCCTTGATGGATCTCTCAGCAGTCTTTGACTGCGTTGACCGAAACAGGTTGTGGCACAAACTTGCTTGCTGGGGCCTACCGAGAGGTCTATTGAGCCTTTTGGAGGGGGTTTATAACAACTCTTGTGTAAGAATATGGCTAAATCAAAAGGGGGACATGTCAGCTATGGTCTGCACATTCTGTGGGGTCAGACAGGGGTGCTTCTTATCCCCATAGGTGTTTAACCAATATGTCTCTGACGCAGCGGAACACCTACTTAAGGAGGGCCTTCTAGCACCAAGACTTGCCTCTGTGAAGATTATTTGGCTGGCCTATGCAGACGATTTTTTATTATTTGACTTAACCAAGGAGGGGTTACAGCGTCTGCTAGATGCCTTTGCCAATTATGCTAAGTTAAATGGTTTAAACATCAACCCCGCTAAAACTAAAATCCTCGCCTTATTGAAAGGTCTTTGCAGGAAGAAAACCGACTCCTGGAACTTGGGGGGAGTAAAAGTAACTAGTTCTACCTGCTTTATCTACCATGGCTGTTATGTCGGGGCTATAAGAGGTTCAAAAGGGCAGATAAACCTACTCCTGAACAAAGCTAAATTGTCTATTTTCTATTAGATCTGCTCTTCTTTTTTTCAAAGGCAAAATAGCTCCGAAATTGACATATGGTTTGGAGCTATGTACAGGGTTAACTATCTCCAAATTTGATGAGATTGAAGGTGACATCTGGAGACAGGTTTTACTTCTCTCCAACGCTGTCCCTTTGGCTGCAATTCGATTTGAGTTACATTTCTTTAAAATCTCGAGTCTATTGGAGGATGCTTACGCTTGACGCTAAACTTAAGGTACCAACAGCAAATACTTTGTATGAAATAGTTGAAAGTAATATCCAACGGTCTGGTTACCTATCCAAATTCTCCAAGTTATGTGAAACTATCCTATGTAACATCGACTCAGATTTAGAACAGCTAACAACTAATCCTGCAAAAACTAAAAAGAAACTGTGGGATTTCGATTGGTGCCTTACCACAGACTATTTCCACTCATATAGATCTATGTTCCATTTAGCACATGAACATAAGTAAAGAGATACCTCTTCTCCAGTTCTCATGATCTATTCTAATCCGTTCCATCGACATGCCTTACTCAGATTGCACTGTAATATCCTTCCAACACTGGATACTAAACTGAGGTGGAAACAAATTCTGGTGGCAGAAAGCCTCTGCAGATTTTGCCACTTAGTTCCCGAAACGGCTAAACATCTTCTCCTGTTCTGCACGCAACTTAAGGCCCTCAGAGACTCTTGTTTGAGTGCACTAAAACCTCTATACTTGGGCTTTCCAACTGATCTGGTATGGCAAAGCTGTTTGTGCATTCAAACCATGCGCGAGGGTCTGGCTTTGTCTGGCTTTATTCATAATCTCCAATTGGAACATATGTGATTAACTGCTTGTTGCTGTGTATAAATATATAGGCGTCCTTCATCTATTAATTGCTATTACTCCAACTTTCAGTCGCTGATCGTCCTATGACTGTGATTTATATGTTTATATTGTCTGGCTACACTTTAATTGTATATGAATTACTTCTATGTATTGCAGATTTGTTGTTCTCTAATGTTTTAATTCATTTTTATTTTCTTTGCAAAGGTTTAATAAAACCATACATAATTAAAAAAAAGAACATTTCAAAATGAAAAAAAAACAAGAACATAAACAATACTATCCTTGTTTCATGGATAGACATAGAAGTGGCGCAGCTTAAAATAAAGTGCATAAAGAAGTTAGAATTGACCCTCTCATGCATTGTGCAAGCCCTGCATCTATCTGAAACAGGCACAGAGAAATGCTATTGTTTTCTGTGATTCATTTTGATTTGATTGGATTGGAACTTTTATAACGCGCAACCATGCATATTAAACTGCATACATGCAAAATTGTTGGACAACATGAGCAAAGAAGATGAGGAAGTCGCCCAACATTAACACAACACATGCGTTTTCATATACAACTCTGTGTTATGAATGGACAAAGGTATATTATTCAACCCTAGTGGAGCGATAACTGCAAATCTATGAATGCCCCTGTTTTTAAATCTATGTTTTGGGATGTCCAGCAGAAAAAAAGCGTTCTGACTGTAATGATCGAAGTGGACTATAAGGACCAATCTTGTTTTCCAAATACTTGTGAGCAGAACTTTGCAAACACTTAAAAGCTAAACATAACATTAATAAACAATCCTGCATTTAACCAGGGACGTCATTTCACCAAAATGCCAAGGGTAGAGGAAGTAGCATCCCACGACTGTTGACCTCTGATGACATCTCAGGGAGTGATGTCATTTGACCCCCACCCCCAAATGACGTCCCTGCATTTAACTTGCATGGATTCTCTAGCAGGGTGACAGAATCGCTTTTAGAGATGCCAAGGACCAAAGGGCTGCAACATTCTGCACCTGAAGATGATCAAGTTGACGATCAGGGAGACCGGTGTGTATTGGAGTTGCATAATACAATTTATCACTGAGTATGAGCTGGTCGAGTGGCACAGAGAGTAGCGCACTCATGACATCCGATCCGCGCAGAGCCTGCCGACGCAGGTTTGAATCCCGGCAGAGCCAAACTCATCCTTTCATCCTTCTAAATGAGCACTACGCACCATGGGTGATAAGCAGCATCAGATGCCTGAGGGTTCGGATTGCTATATAAATAGAAATTATTAAAAACCCAACCACTATAGCAAGGTTCCGCATTGGAGGAAAGGACTGAGTCTGACACAGTTACCACAGTCTGTAGAAGCGAGGGTACATTGCCACATCATCCCTCCAAATACTACAATGTGTGCTTATGAAATGTCAAAACATGTTTTCTGAATCATTCTCCATGGATCTATTTAAGATAGCATTTCCAGCCACACCGAATTAAAAAGAGTGTGTTGGAAAAAGTGTGTACATTTCATAAAGTGGCAAAAGTGCATATTGTGAAGCTATGCATATACTTTAGTCCGAATGTGCTGAACAATATAAAAAATAGTGAATGTGCTTAATTTGACTGCTTAACAATTACCTATACCAGCTTAAACAGACATAAACTACCTAACATGCTTAAATAATTGAAATGTCTCCAAATGCTTGAATGCTCTTTACTGTCCACCCATGTATCTCCTTTAAATGTTTAACTGTGCAAGCGCCTTTCTTAAAAAGAAAACCATTTTATAGGGTACTTGCGGAAAGGGCCTTGGCGCGCCTCTGACTGGCTCATAGCCACTTCCACTGTATGTTTTACTTTCCCCCCTCGGTGTTCTTGCTTATTTTGGGGAATGCTTGCAATATTCCACATTTTGCTTGTCTGCTTCTGTTCAGCAATTAACAGGTAGCCCTTTCACATGGAACATAATCTGCTTCTATGTCCTATGTCGGGCAACAGGCTAGCCAGGTGCTCTTTTCTGTGATGCTGTTCCATTGACTTGTCCACCATGCTTCTGTCCCTGTCCTCAATCTGTGGGCTATCCCATTTCTCAAATGACGGGTACCCCCAACCGGGTCTCACTTGTGCCTTCCCTTCTGCCTTGTTATAACTTCCAAACCCTTTCACCAAACTCTCTGGCCAAACCGTTCTGTCGCATCCCCTTCATGTCCCTGCACATACACACCTCCTTGCCTCCCTCCTGTATTTGCAATATTTTGTTGCAATACAACTGCAGTGCAATAAAGGCCCACCCTGCAGTAGCAGAAAAGACCTGTGCGCCTTACTACTAAGGCAACAGGGAAGGCCACAGCAGGCCCGATGGATGCTACACTGCTGTATTCTTTTTTTTTATTATTTATTTACCGTGATTCAGATGGTTATACTTTTTGACAACCTTTAACCACAATTATTATGTCTTCTTAAAGAAAGTAAAAAATGGACCTCCAACAATATATAAAAACAGTCATTACACCACTTAAAAAAATTCCAACAAAGAGCAAAGTCGACAATCAAATTCATACCAGAAAAATCCACTCAGCGAAAATTCATTCAACAATCCAATCATAAATGGAAATGGCTACACTGCTGTAATGAAGATGGAGCTGTATTGTATCACTTGCGGTCACCACACCACTCACTCGCAGACCCCTCCCCTCACCTAAACCTGCCTACACTTGACAGCTCCCCCACTGCGGCAGCCTCAAGGATCACAGGGGCAAAAGCAGAGACGAAACTAATACACCAACAAGTACCATGGCACCCTTCACTGGCTAAACAGTGAAAGGAGGAACCACAATGGAGCAGCAGGTGAGTAACAGACAAGGGGCCTGATTTACACAGTGTTTTTCAATGGAATTGTGCCATTGTAAAACACTTAAATAAATCAGGCCCAATGTGCGACTGTTGCAGGTGGACAACAGCTAGAGAGTGCCATCATTCGCTTTGCATCAGCGCATGTTATTGCAAGAATACAGTTTAACCAAAAAAAAAAGAATTTCTCCAACAAAGTCCCTGTAAAGGTAGCTACGAACACATTGACCCTCATTATGAGTGTGCTGGTCCAGTAAGAATGAAAAATAAAACGCCCACTAATACCCAATTCGACATTCTTACTGGAACGGCACACTCCAAGTCTGGCTTTAGGGGCAGTGTACTACCAGCAGGCCTGACCTCCCGGAAGTCCAGGCCCCCACTAGCAGAGAAATCAATGAATGCCATTCATATGGGAATTTACCGCCGTTGCCAGCACCTGTAATATCCAGGTAACACTGAGATATCAGGTGCTGGTAACGGTAAGACGAGTATGCCGGCCACCTGCCGGAAGTACAGGCGGGTTACTGGCCGACTCGTAATGAGGGCCATTGTCACATGAAAATGAGCACAGGCATCTATTTGAAAGATAATGGGTTTATTTTAGATAATGTGCAGCATGGTTGGGTGAGTAACTTAAGGGATATTATTTTACTGATAGGATAATGGTGTTACATAAATTGGTGAATTGCTTTATATTTGTCTTAGTTTTTTATGTTCAATTAGGAATACAATAGATCTTTAAAAAACATATCAAGCAGAGCATATTAGCTGACTAGGTGCATATCCTACTTTGGCCTAGAGGCCAAAAACAATTCTGCAAATCTATCATCTGTTAGTTTGAACTGTCCTTGTTACCCAAGTTCAGATCATTTGGGCTGTTGAGCAGTAGTGGTATGTAGTGTAAAGTTGCCATTATTGGGTAGAGAGTAATGTGGCAGCTGTTGGCGGCTTTCGGCAGTTCGGGCGTAGGGCATGGGGGGACAGGGGGGACAAATCCCCCACAATTTTAAGTGGGGGGGATGTAATGTCATTTATCCCCCCCAGAATATGTGTTAGGTGTGATGTGCAGGGATCTTTTTTTGAAGTGGGGGGAGGGGCTGCTTACTATGTAAGCTGCCCTCTCCTCCGTGGCCCCCAAAGCATGGGGGCAATACCCTGGGGACAGATGGGTGATCATCTGCCCCCAGGGAAGGGGGGCACACAAAACAAAAAAAATATGGGTGGGACCACTAGTCACCAGGGATTTTTGCAAGGGGGGTGGCCCTCTCCCTCCCAAGTGGATGGGGGGCACCTTATGTAGCCTTCCCTGGGGGCAGATTTCTGCCCCTAGGAAGGGGTACATGAGATGCCCTCCATCCATTTGGGGTGGGGGGGAGAGGCCACTGCAAATATTGGCAGAGCCACCCCCTCCCAAGCCTGGGGCAGTACGTTTTGACCCCCCCGGGGCAGATGGCCACACACATGTGCCCATCTGCCCCTAGGGAAGGGCAAAATAAATATATATATATATTATAAGTTGTTTTGGGTGTGGGTGGGGGGGGCACTAGACCACCAGGATTATTTGTGTTTGAAAGTGGAGTGGCCATCGCCCCACCCTAAGTGGATGGGGGCACCTTATGTAGCCCTCCCTGGCGGCAGATTTTTGCCCCTAGGTAGGGGTACATGAGATGCCCCCATCCATTTGGGGTGAGGGGAGAGGCCACTGCAAATATTGGCAGAGCCACCCCGCCCCCAACCCTGGGGCAGTACATTTTGCCACCCCCCTGGGGGCAGGTGGTCACACACATGTGTCCATCTGCCCCTAGGGAATAATATATATATATATATATATATATATATATATATATATATATATATATATATATATATATATATATACACAATAACTTGTTTTGAGTGGGGGTGGGGGGCCCACTAGACACCAGGATTTATTGTGTTTGAAAGGGGGGGTGGCCCTCTCCCCCCACCCTAAGTGGATGGGGCACCTTATGTAGCCTTCTCTGGGGGCAGATTTCTGCCCCTAGGAAGGGGTACATGAGATGCCCCCATCCATTTGGGGTGGGAGGAGGCCACTGCAAATATTGGCAGAGCCAACCCCCAAGCCTGGGGCAGTACGTTTTGCCCCCCCCGGAGGTAGATGGCCACACACATGTGCCCATCTTCCCCTAGGAAAGGGGCAAAACAAAAATAAAACAAATTATAAGTTGTTTTGGGTTGGTGTGGGGGGCCACTGAACAACCATAGATGTTTTTAGTGGAAATGGGGGTGGCCTTCACCCCCACCCCAAATGGATAAGGACATCTCATGTAGCCCTCCCTGGAGGCAGATTGCTAGCACAATCTGCCCCTAGGAAAGAGGCAAAACAAAAATTAAAATAAAACAAGTGATAACTTGTTTTGAGTGGGTGTGGGGGTCACTAAACCACCATGGATGTTTTTAGTAGAAAGGGGGGTGCCCACTGGTGTCTTCTTTTTGGAAATGCATGGGGTTCTCTGTTTTCCTTGGTGGCTTCAACACCCTAGGCCCAAATCTGTAAGTTGTCCACATGAATAAAATCTGCTTTGCCGAAAGGCTTGGGGTTATCAGTGGGTTAGCCTTTTCCCTTTGCGCCGAGATAGGTGCATCCACACATGTGAAGTACCGTTTACGTCGGGACACCTGTGGGAACGTGGGAAGGTAGAACATCTGTTGTTGGCGGCGTGTTTCGGTGGGTGGGCAGAGGGAAATGTCTCTGAAATTTGGTGGAAAAAAACACAATTTTCAGATATTTCACTCTGGCCACCCACTGGGTGGCGTTACGAACGCCTACATGTGGGAAAAAAGGGGCCAACTTTGGCTGAGATATCTCATGTGACAAAGAAGTTACAAGGGATTGAATGGCGACATACCGAGATCACCAAAAAAGGCCTTGGCACTGGGGGGAAATACCCATGGCAGTTAAGGGGTTAAGACGGTAAAGCCCCAGAGGAGATATCATTTGTAAGGTAGCTCAGTTAATTAATGCTCCAAATACAGATTGTGCACAGGAATATGTTTCACCTGTGTTCACTTCCTGGCTTAATCTTCCAGTGGTATAATAGGCAGAGTGAATGCATTCAGCTTCCGATGCAATACAGCATTTTCCAGGTCAATTGGTTCAGAAAAAGTGGTGGAAAACACTATTACTGTCGCTTTTTCTAATTGGCCAGATTTTCGTGCATTTTCTGGGTGGAGTTCGGGAGCCGAGTGTACATACCAGGACCCCCTGTATTTCCCGCTCCACCAGGTAAATTTGGCCTTACTGCCAGCAAGGATTCTCATGCTGGAAATAAGGAAAGGGATTCCTCTGGGATCTGCTTGGAAATGAAACCTGGTAAAAGCGGCCAGAGTCCAGCAATTGCTGATTGCGCGAGGTATTTACACTCCTCCAAAGTGCAAAAGCAATGTGATTTCACCTGCCTTTTACACTAAAATGTTCCATTTTGTGGCGGAAAAGTAAAAACGTGCGCCCACGGAAGTGGTCCACTCCATGCAGTTTACTTTGTGCCTTGATGCTTGGGGGTTTCGCGCGATGCTACACATGTAATAAATAAAATCAATAAATACATTTAACATGACCCCAGATAAATGGCAATGCGTGATCAGAATGATTGAGCATGACATGTCGTTGGTAAGAGGGTGTCCTGTGCTTCTTGAATGCGTTGGCAAATGCCCTTAATTGCCATCTCGCGTTGAGCAGGTGCTTTAACCCATCAGTGTGGATTGTGCAATAATAAGTCGACAGAGGTATTTCAAATGACCAATTTCACTCTTTGGGTGAAATTGTCAAAGTGGGAGAATGTTGCCCAGCATGTGCCACTTTCTCTGTGGAGTGAATTGTGCCCACCCCGAGGAACAAGTGTGAAAACCCACAAGGGCACTGTGCCCTGCTCTTTCTGCGTGTGTCTTCCCCACAGGGCGACAGATGCAGACTCAGCCATGGGTAAGTCTCAGGTGGCAAGCCTGTACCCTAGTTGATGTGGCAAAGGATTCCAGACTTCTGAGGCTGATAACATTAGTAGCATTGAGTTACATGCCACCTGACAGGTATGTGTGATAAAGTTGCAAAGCAGAGCTGTTAGTGGGCTAAAGCAGGAGGCAATGTCTGCTCACCCTCAAAGGGTACGTACAACCAAAAGTAATAGGCCCCTCCCCCCATCATGGCTGTAGGGGCCAGGCTCCAAACCAGGGCATTAATGCCCTCCAATCATGCATGCCCACGAGTAGGGTACCCCTCGTGCTCCAGGAACCCTGTTGAGCAACCTCTGTGCTTTCCAGGTGATACTAACGTTATTTAAAGCCAGAAGTCTAAAAGGTAATCGCTAAATTGCAGCTGGAAATTAGCTCCTGGCATGATCAAAATGCCTTAACCAAGTGTGACATCATCCCCTTCAATTATAAGCAATATATTTGTTCTCGCGTTTATTCATCCACTGAATTCTGTTGTAAACAAAGGCAAGAGTTGTCTCTTGTATAGGCATTAGGAAGGCAGTTGCCAGCCTCTGGCATAAAATGCCCATGTTATTCCAATACTGGCTAGATGTTGCCCTCTTATGGCCAGGTAGAACCATCATGGCAGTGACTGGCAAATGCCTTTCCGCTGCAGACAGAAAAGCGGAAATAAGAGGCCAATTCAAGATACAGAACAAATAGAAGTTAAGACACACTGCAGTTGCCATTGCTGTGTTAGGGGGAATATGTTGGGTGTTCAAGCTAGGAGGTATGTATTAAGCAAGCAGGCAGTGAGACAAGGGAGAAGCAAAGAAAGGCCAGAGGAGCTCTTTGAATAATGTAGCAGGGCAGAGGACCCATGACATGCCATCCTAGTAATATATGAGAGAATCAAATAGATCAGGCTTTGCAGCAAATGTTAAACGAGAAAGGAACAGAGTCCAGCTCTGTATTCAGAATAACAAAGGCAAAGAAAGGCTAGGCTCTGAAGCCAGCATGAGATGGAATAAGATGGACCAAGCTCATCGTGAGAGGCTGGCCCGGCCCTCGCAGGGGCGCTAGAGGGGCAGCCCACATAGCGGGCTGCCCCTCTGGCCACCCCCCTGGGTCCACATACACCCCACCTACTAGGCATCCCCCGGGTCCGACACATCCGGCTGCGGACCTTGGAGTGCTTATAAGGGGGTTGGCTTGCGATCGCTCATCCTCCTTGTTTGCTGTACCCCCCCCCCCACGGAGGACAGTCAAAGCAGCAACATCACACACCTGGTCCCTCTACTCCCATAACAGGGCTTACTCAGAGGCACAAACAAGATTTCCTCTTTCTTTGAAACCGCCATCCTTCCATTCCAGGGGACACACACACACGTCTCCTTGCCCCACACAAAAAAAGTAGCAACTTGCAGTTGGTAGAAAAGGCTGTAACTCCTTTATTTGGCAGGAGTCCACTTACAGGTGATCTGCCTCTTAACGAGCTGGCGTCCTAGCTGTGGCCCACTGAAAGTAATTGTTATTTCCTCTCGCTTACCATGAGCTCATAGTCAGATGAAAATCCAGAAATGCAACATACAAAGACATGTTCTTTGCTGCTGCATCCTTTAATTTTCTTCTGTTTTCTTTTCTTCTTTTCTCTTGTTTTATACAGTGATATTTGTAATTTAATACGTACTGCTATTTTAATTCTAATTTTGTGAAAAGTCGAGTTCTTTGACTAAAAGACAATAAATAAATAAATAAATATATAAATAAATAAAGCAAAGTCCCCAAGATGTCCCCTGTCCCCCCCCAGATTTTATGTGTCTCCTACGCCCCTGGGCAGTTGCATAGCACACTGCTACATTCATGATTATTACTGTTTTATAAACAAGTGTTAAATTACTGCCAAGAGAGACTAACAAGGCTGTGGTGGTATTATATCATGCTTCCTTGTGTATAATGTTCCTGACTTTGGGGTTTATTATATGGCTAGACATTACTAGAGACAGGTACATCCTGTTTTTTTAAGCCAGGTAACGTTCAAGTGTTGTTGCACTATGTATATATCTGCACATTCTTAGAGACTTAGGTATACAAAGGAAATTTGAGCAACCTGTCTCCGATGCCCTAGGACTATCAGAACTCTACCTTGGTTGCAATAACTCCATGATACAAAAATGCAGTTGGATCGATCTTGACACATTCATATAGTCATTTGTAGCAGTTAACTGACTATGGCTTTGCCACAGTAGCAGTAGCAAATTGAATTTGCATTCATACAGTTTCCCTGAATTCTCAAAAATTAATTTCATAGACTGCTCAGATAACAGTATTTGAATTTGTATTTTATTTATTTATAAAGCGCACCGGGCCCAAGGGCATCTGGGCGCATAATCTTAAAAGACATAGTTATAGTTACATACAGTTATAGTTGCATACAGTTAAGTTATATACAGTTATAGTTATATACAGTTATAGTTACATACAGTTATAGTTACATGCAGTAATCGATACAATAAGTAGTGACGTAGCAGGACTCGCCAGTTTGCAAGACACAAGCCGGTATGAGCCAGCTAACATTATGAAATCATAAGTTAGGTACAATTAGGTATATACAGTAAGGCAAAAATGGCACTGTAGTCTCAGACTACGGGCTCAGGACAGCAGGAAGCACCGCAAGTATGTCAGTTATTTTGTGTGCAGAGCCAAGATTTGGTTTTGTGCTTAAAGGAGTGGAAGGATGGCTCAATTGTGATGTAATTGGGGAGAGAGTTCCAAAGCTTGGAGGCCAAGACCGGGAAGCTCACACCCCCAGCTTTTTGTAGTTTAAATCTGGGGAGAGAAAGACTGTGGGTATGGGCCGCTCTCAGGGGTCAAATGGAAGTGTGCAGTGTGAGGCGGTCTGATAGGTAGGGAAGGGCCTTGTTGGCCAGGCACTTGTGTGTCAGGGAGAGAGTTTTCAGCGAGATTCTGTGCTTGATAGGGAGCCAGTGAAGATCACTTCTGTGGTCGGAGATATGTTGGTTTCTTGGAATATTTAATACCGCTCTAATAGCATTGTTCTGGGTGATTTGTAATTTATTAATGTTAGATAGGCTAGTCCCCAGATAGAGGGTGCTGCAATAGTCTATCTTGGACATGATCAGGGTTCTAGCCAGTATAATGCAATTAGGGGTGGACAGAAATGGTCTGCTGGCCGTGATGAGTTTTCATGTGTAGGCCGAAGCTGACCTAACTGCATCAGTATATCTGGTCAATGATAGAGTGGAGTCAAGGTAAATTCCTAACGGTTTGGTGTCTTTATACACCTTAATAATGTTGCTGTCTATTATGTAAGACTTGAAGGAGTGGGCCAGTTTGTTAAGACGTTGATTAGAACCCAAAATGAGGAGTTCCGGCTTGTCATCATTGAGGCAAAGTTCATGTTGGGCCATCCAAGCCTGGATGACCATGTAGACGTCGTTCAAGGATTTAGTGCCCACTGTGTAATCCCCCGTGATGGGGATGAGTATCTCGGTGTCATCAGCATAGTTAGTGTATGAGACACCCAGATAGTCCAGAATATCAAAGAGTGGTTTTGTAAACACATTATAAAGTGTGCGAGATACACACAAACCCTGAGGGATGCCACAATGAGTGGGAGCAGGGTCAGCGGAAGCTGATGGGGAGAATACCCGCATGGATCTATTGCTTAAGAAGGAACTGATCCAGGCAGTGGCAGTGTCAGAAAAGTGGGTGGCAGAAGTTAGGTGCTGGCACAGAATTTGATGATTGACCAAATCTAAAGCCACTGAAAGATCAAGTAGCAAAAGCAAGGCTAGTTTCCCATTGTCTTTCAGGACCTCAATTTGTGTTTTGAGGTCAATCAAAGCCGTTTCCATCCCATGCTTAGGCAGAAGCCAGATTGTCTCAAACCAAGAAGATTGTAAGTTTCGATATAGTCCTGGATCTGAAGGTATGCTGCTCAGTCTAGTATGTTGAGCAAGAAAGGGACAGTAGTAATAGGTCTGTAGTTGGTTGGTATGCTGAAGTCTAAGGACGTATTTTTTTAGCAAGGGGATGACCCACGCATCCTTTAGATTGTCCGGGACAATACCTGTTTTAAAAGATGAATTTATGAAAGCAGTGATAATAAAGCTAGATCGTGAGAGGCTTCCGTGATAATAGGCGCCGGGCACAAATCGCCTTGACAGTTGGATTCTTTGATTTTGTTGATGATACCTTCGACATTAGCAATAGTGAGGGGAGAGAAGGTAAAAGGTTTACAGTTAGGGAAGGCCGCAGGGTCTTGATAAGGTCGGCAATGTCTAATGCATGGGCAGTAAGGGATCTAGCGTTGACAAGGGTGCCCTTGATCTGAGTATATTTGCCTGATGGTGCAGTAAATGTTATCGCAGAAGAGGTAAATTACTGAAATAGTGTTTTCCAAGGCATTGCAAAAGATTAGCTGAAATGTCTGCAGAACCTTTGAAATTCTGGTGCACCTCTATTATTGAAGATTAAGTGACATCAATATTGCACCCATGCATCTGAGGGGCCTCCACTTTGATGGTGGATAGGAAAACCTGTATTGATATACTCTGACGAGTACAACACACATTGCATAGCTTGTACCCTCTATTTACTTGGAACCAACCAGTGCCTTAAGGTCATCATTAGATGTCATTTTAGAGATTGAGGTGTTCAGATGATCAAAATCGAGGAAATATAATTTTCAGGCTGGCCATTGGAATTTTTTTCTATCAGAGAAGAATCCCATAGGGTAGGGATTTGGTGGTATTCCCTCAGACTGCCAGAACGTTTTAATACATTGTTTTGGTGGTGTTCTGTGGTGTTTTTGTTATGAAAGTGCGCATTGGCAAATTAGGATAAGGTTGTTGGAATCCTATGTTGAATATACCAAGCAGAATAAAGGATGTGATTACCATAAAGGCTGGGTATAATAACCAGAAAACAATGTGATGGCTGGAGGTTTTGGAATTAATTTTAACCACTAGCAATGCTCAGGGCAACCCTCAAGAACATTGTCCCTCAGCCGGCCGAGCCATTACAGAATGAGGGAGACCATAGGCAAATCAGACTTCTTCTCACACCTTAAGGGGCAGCCAAGACTGAACTGCTTGGTCAAATCTTCTGCATAAGAACACAAGCAACCCCAGATATGTTTTGGCCTCATTAAGTGTCATTGTTGAGGTGCCTCTTGGTTCTTAAGGCCCAGCAGGCTTGGGCCCCACGCTAGGAGATAAATGTCCCACACAGGGTGACTTAAGCAAAACATAAGAGGTGATGGAAGGTTTATAATTAAGCTCTGGGCAACTTCCAGAACATCATTTTTCACCTTACAATAAAAGGGCAATGATTGCAGAAAGCAGGGGACAAGTGCCATGGGTGTCATGTTATATGTTATGAGATCCAGACCATGTTGTGAGTCTCAACCATTCGGCTACTTTTAACATAAAGAAATTGCATTGAGATACAGGAAAGTGGCAATTTGAGAGAAGGTCCTACAAAATGGAATAGAGATTGGCGCTTTTCCCCCAGTGAGGTCTCATTGGCTGGTGACTGGGGAGCGGTTTGAGTGAGACCCATGTCATCTGAATAACCGGGCCTGTTTATGAAGGTATGGGCATGGAACTGTGCACAGACTCTTTTCTGGCATTTAGGCATCACTAATGGTGTGCATGTTTGTTCATGTTGAGAAAAACAAGCTAATTTTAATTTGTTACATAATAGGTCATACGTGACAGTGTTGAACAGGGCAAATCTGTGCCGGTTGGTACTCCCAGCATAGATGTGCTGACCCCACACAGAAAATAATAAAAATCCTTATAGCTTGGTGAAGAAAAGCTGTTAATTGTTATAAACTCCTCATGGCCTGGGACAGAAACGTTAATTGTTTCAGAATATGTGATCAGCTTTAGCAACACTTATTCTCTATGAATTCCGGTTCGATCTCCCAAAGGAAGCCCATTTCATTGTGTTTCCCCCAATGACATGAACAGAATGTGCTGAAGCACTGAAAAGTGTTAAAGGTGAACATTCTTGTGCTCTGTACATGTTCTGCCTCCTATATAATCTGGTGTTTAAACTGAGAAAGGTCACATTTAAATTGCAACTGAGTATTGATGTGAACGGACTCATGTGAGACCATTTGTTTTGCAACAATGGCATGTTATCGTTTGGCAGAATAAAACAAGAGAATTATCCGTGTATTTCTGCTGAATGATATTTGTTGACATGCAGAGTAAGCCCTTTTGGGAGATGTTCATTGCATGTGGTGTTGATAATTTATGAAGGTAACATTATGCAGTTTAGATGGTGTTTTGTTGACTGTGTCGAAATAACTACCAATTTACACTAGTGTTGTTAATAAGGCAGGTCCACTGTACTCTTATTTGAAAAGAAATAAAAGAAAATCAAGAATTAATATCTTTGGAAAGCAAAAGCTACATGATAGAGCAATTCCAATTTCCGTAGTAGGTGTCCCATTAGAAGTTGTCAAAGAGTACCTAAACGTGGGAGTGAACATTTCGGCTATCCCTAGCTGCAACACCACATATCAGGTGTTCTAAAGAAAGCGGCACCAGATGAAAGTGCACTTTCAAAAACAGTGAGGAGGCAGGGGAACATTATTTCACCCCAGTGGACAGGATTGTCCGTGGAAAAATAGGAGGTCTTGTGATATATGGGGGCTAGACAAGAACAGTAATATTGTAGGGACTATTGAAAGATCCTTCTGGCAAAGGTTTTTACAACTTCCAAAGAGCTTTCCAAATAAAGCCCTTCATGAGAATTTAGCATTTAATTCAATTTGAGCAAGAGCACACATTTCCATGGTTCAGATATTCAGTCAAGAGATTTTGCACCTAAAACGTCTGTTTGGTAGATATAGCCTTGAGAGAGCACGTGTCATGCCCTGTACTTTACCGTTTCATGAAATGACTCCAGGGGAAGATATGCTCCTTAGGTTTGTCACATAGGTTCAGATTAGATACTAATTGCAATCTTTCAAAGGCCACGATTTTGTGTGACCTGAAAAAGAAACAATGAGCAAGGATGTAAAACATGGACATTGATGCTCTGAGCAAATTGCATACTCTTCTCTGGGCAGATGTCTACTCAGGTATAGGTGGTATGCAACTTTATGTTCAGGTTTTAAGCAGGCCTCAAGAGAGATGGATTGCTTTGGCTCGCTCTGATATATTGACACTCAACAATATCAAAAAAGCTTGCAAGATAGCCAACACTAGCCAATGTATGTGTAACTCAGAGATGACTCACAGACTACCTCCTTCTCCTGTATTTTAATTCTTTAGAACAACAATAGCTAATATCTGCTGGCAGTCATATCAACAGGCAAAAAAACAGTCATATACCTTGATGTTTTCTATAAAGCAAATGTCACTTATTTATTCATTTCATGAACAACTATTCTATGGATAGTGTTTCTTTTCTAAAAGCATATATCCCATCAAACATTTCATAATTACATACATCAATTGATTTCATTCATCACAGGTTAGTATACAGTACTGGCATATTGCTTGTACCAATGGTTCATTTGTTAACCAACAAAAATAATTACAGATGTTCAATGAATTTTCGAACGTCTTCAATCAGAGCCTTAAGGGCAGCGAAAAGGAAGCACTTTCATTTCCTTTTCCCTCTGGGTTCTTACAATTGTGGACAGTGTGTTTTCAGTGCAAATATTCCACTCATATATGTTCTTATATGCAACAGAGCCTTGCAGTCTCCTTCGTTTCAATCTCTTCCCTGCCTTTTTTAATCTCTGTGGGATACCTAATGTCTGTTATCCGAATACCTTTTTACCAAAAGATGTTGCACAGGGTCCATGCCTTAATATCACTGCAAAAATATTGCGATATTTTTGTATGGCGATATTTTTGCCTGGATATTAACACATGGAACCAATTGGAGTTGTTCAAGAACTGGCTCAACAACCAAGATCCTTATTTAAAATGTACTATCGTAGCCGACAAGAATGCTTTACCTTTTCTAGACCTGATTATAAGAAAAAATACAGTAGGTAAACTAGAAACAACATTATTCTGAAAACCAACGGACAAAAACACGTTTCTCCATTTTGGAAGTTATCATCCAGTTAACTAGAGAACCAACTTACCTTATAGACAGTTCCTAAGTATCAGGAGGAACTGTTCCATGGTACAACAATTTGAAGAGCATGAGAAGACCTTTCCGAATGATTGAAACAACAGGGATACCCATGCAGGTCGGTCAAGAATGCAAGAAGAAGAGCAAGGAACACCTCACGAGAAGTCTGCCTTATGAAACAAACAAAAGTGACTCAAAAAAGGATGACCTGTGTAACAACATACAGTTTAATCAGTAATGCGATAAAGAATAGCATTCTGAAACACTGCCACCTGGTAAGCACACCAGACTTCAATCCACCAAGACCGAGGTTTGCTTTCAAGAAAACTAAAAATTTGAAACAAATGCTAATGCATTAAGAAGAACGGACCGAGAAAAGGGTAAAACAGACAAACCTATGGGGTTGTCAGAACCTGTATAACTCTCTTGGGCAGTTGAACTCGTAGAGTAGCCGACAAGTTCTTCCTAACAAAGTACCCCTCTATACACACAAAGGGATCTATCAATTGGAAGAGAGGACATCAGACGAACACCATAGGCTGTAATGGAAAAAGACACCATAAGATTGGGAAGATTACAAAATACAGCATATGCAGGTGATCAGGTTTCAAAAAAGGGCTAACCTGTATAAATATTCTCAAGAGAACTGGGAAGTGGAGTTATGCTTTCAGGTCTCAATACTTCCCCAGGCGTATGGTAATCCTGCAATACACATGCAGACAATGCTTAGACCAGAATGCACAGACAGGGGCTCAGTGTATTCAACAATAGGCAACAGGGCTTACCATATGTGGATCAATGTAGAAACGTGGAAGTTGTAGTCCTACACCCTCACGATGTTGCTGAGAAATGTCGATGGAAAAAGAAAACAGACTGTCCTGCCTGCACGAGGAAGCCTAAGCCTAGGGTAGCAATCAGTCTCTAGTCCCAGGTGAGCCACAGGGACGGGACGGCACGCGGATGCAGAATGACGTGGAAATGCACAGTGCAAACAGTCTCTAGTCTGTGCGTGGAACAACGAGAGCAAGGAAAGCAAGGATTTGTGAAATGAACAAGGCTCCAGACGAAAACAGGTTCGGCAACAATCAGGCAGATAATCAGTAATGACGTGAGGCTGAAACAATCCAAAATAGCGATCCGGGTCATGGCGGTTTAAAGCGGTGTAGCCATTGAGCAAAGGGAGTCCGTGGTTCAGAGCAAGAGTCATTATCAAGGTGTCAAAGTAATGAACAAAGGGGCAAGGCAAGGTCAGTCCAGGGACAGACCAGGGTTTGGCAACTTTAGGTACGTGATTTCCGATAAGCAAGACAAACAAAGCTACTCCACTAATCAGAAGCACTGCAGTAGTGAATGAATGAAAGCTAAATATGCTTGGTCACATGAACGCGCCGTAGTCTCCACCGTGGGCATAACATGTGACACCAACCGTGCAAGAGATGCCACCATTTCCATAACAATCTCCACCTTTCCAGTAAACTGATATCCCGTAACAGACTTCGTGGAAAACGTAGTGTGGAGTGCATCAACGCGCCACGGCAGACAGGCCTAGAACAGAGGTAGGTGCTTGTATCCTCTGTGGACGAACCGGATGTGCCGGCACCCTGATATCTGACAGAGGTCTACTTCCAGTGGTGGGACACTTCAAATGCGGCCAGTGCTCAGTGTGTGCCAAAATGAATATGAAACCCATCGCTCTCAAAAATAAACAGTGGGATATCAAAAAATGTACAAACTGTAAGAGCACTTGGGTGGTGTATGGAATAAGATGCCTGTGTAACCTTCTCTATATAGGAAAGAGTAAGAGGGAAGTCCCTTTACATGCTATGATATCATATGATAAGATATGGCATTTATAACGCACTTGTACACAAGTGTTTCTAGGTGCAACAAGACTAGGAAGGGGAAACAGAGGGAGGACAAAACAACGATCTTACTAGCCCTTCTGTCATTCAGATCGCAAAAGCACTGGGAAGGGGAGAAGTGCAAAAATAGGGGTGGATGGAAAGTGCAAGTAATCAAAAAGTGCAGACAGTGGGTGGCTTATTGCAGGTGCTTGGGGAGCCAAGAGACAGTGCAAGGCAACTGGACAGGCAGGGACCTGTGCCCATGTTCAGAGGGTGGCCAGGTGACCAGTGCATGGAACAGACAGGTCATCAGCAAGAGAAAGGAAGAGCAAAAGCAGAAGCAAAGAAAAAGGTCTTGAGTTGCTTCAGAACCGAAGATGGTTCTGCTAAAGTTTGAGAGAGGCAGTTCCAGAGGGAGGCCCCAGCCAAAGAAAGAGATCTGGAAAAGTGGCTGACCCTCAGAGAGTTGGCGGTAGATGAGCAGAGAGCTCGAGATAGGAGATACTTAGAAAGAGAGAGTTGGAGGTAGTGTGGTCCCAGGCCCAAGAAAGACTTGTGGACAATGCAGAGGGGCTTGAACTTGATCCTTGCTGCCAATGAAGAGATTTCTGAGCTGGAGAGATCCGATCCCTGGGCTTGAGGCCAAGGACAAGCCTCGCAGTCCTGTTCTGGATAAGTTGTAGAGGACGTAGAGTAGAGGCAGGAAGATTTAGAAAGAGGCTGTTGCAGTAGTCCAGCCTTGAGAGGACCAGAGCTCTAGAGACAGTGAGCTTCTGGGGGAAAGTGAGGAAAGGACAAATATGTCTGAGGAGGTACAGCTGATAGTTTGACTTCTTAGAGAGGTGGGAAATATGAGCATAGAAGGAGAAGGTGGAGTTGAAGATGACCCCAAGGTTCTTAGCCTCACAGGTAGGAGCAGGAAGAGGATCCAGAGTGGACGGCCAAAGAGAGAGAGGAAAGGAGGGATCTGGTGTTCCGATGAGGAGGATCACAGTCTTACTGGCATTAAGATGTAGATCATTGGCAGCACACCACTCCTGAATTGCAGACAGTCAGGAATGGGAGAAGGAGTCGAGGCGGTGGCAGGGTGCCTGAAAGAGAGCTGGGTGTCATCCGTATAACACTGAAAGTTGGAGCAGAGATCAGTGATGCAGTTGGCAAGAGGTGCCAGGTATTGAACAACCTGTGAGAGAGGTTAGACCCCTGGAGAATACAACAGGTAGAGAGAGAGCTACAGGAGATAAAGGACCCCAGTTGGTCAAAGAGAAAGGAGGTCAGCCAGGCCAGGGCCTGATCAGTGATACTCAGGTTATCACAGAGGCGCTTGAGCAGGATGGCATGGTTGACCATATCGAAAGCAGAAGAAAGATTGAGGAGAATGAGGACAGAAGGAAGGTTAGAGCCAAGGTTGGAGAGCAGGTCTTCACAGATGTTCAGGAGAGAAGTTTGTGTGCTTCTGGCCACTCTACAGCCAGACTGATGGTCACTGAGCTCTGAAACACGCTCTGAAACACTTGTGTATGAGCGCAATAGAAATAAAATATCAATCAATCAATCAATTGAGACAACCAATGGATTCAGTTTGAAGGTTAAGCTGGGAGATGGCCAGCTTTTCCAATAGTTTGCCTTGGAAAGGAGTGATAGAGATCGGGTGATAGCCATAGAGGAAGGATTGGCAGAGGGCTTCTTAAAGAGGGGGTGCACAAGGCAGTGCTTCAGGGGGGTGGAGTTCCATTGGCAAAAGAGTGATTGCAGAAATCAGCCTGGGCTGGAGCAAGGCTGTCAATGTGATCCTTGATGGTTCTGGAAGAACAGGGAAGAACCTGTTTTGTCAATACTTGTATAGATTGGACTTGTCTAGAAACAGCATCTGGGGTGAACAAGGGAAAGGAAGAGAAGGGAGGAGGAGAGGAGGCCACAGAAAGGCCAGGAAAGGAGGAGAAGGAGGAGGAGGAGGAGGAGGGAGGAAGAGAGGGTAAACAGGATGTCCTGAGTTTTAGTGATGAAATAAGAAGCCAGGGCTGTGCAGAGGGCCTGTGAGGAGAGGAGAGGTAGAAACTGCAGCAGGGTTGGCCAGCTCCTTGCAGATTTTGAAGAGTTTGGCTGAGTAGTTAGATGCCACAGAGACGCAGACTTGGATGTGTGCTCTTTTCTTGCCACGGACAGTGAGTCAGTACTGCCTTTGGATCAAGTGGCAGGCCAGTTTGTCAGAGGATGCACCTGTAGCCCTCCACTTCATCTCAGCCACCCTGCACTTGCGTTTGAGGGTGACGAGGTCAGAGTCGTACCAAGAGTTGCACTTGGATTCGGGCTTTAAGAGGATCCTCATGACAGGGGCAAGTACATCAAGAGTGTCAGAGATAGAAATATGGAGGTTAGTCAGCCAAAGGCGCAGAAGGAGGAGAGAAAATAGTGGCAAAAGCCTCAACTGACACACGCTTCATGGGTTGGATGACCGAGAAGGTAGGTAGCAATGCTGGAGTCGATTTGACCTTTGGGGTAGAGAGAGAGAGATAGGAGGAAAGGAGAAAGGTGTCAGTCTAAGAGAGAGAAGTGGTGAGAGGGTTGGAGTGGGGGAGGTCTGAGGAGATCAGAACATCCACGGTATGCCCTGCAGAATGAGTCGGGCAGAGGGAAGAGTAAAGAGACAGAGGGAGTCGCAGAGGTTGCGAAAGAGTACTGCAGATGGACAGGAAGCATCCAAGTGGATGTTAAGGTCTCCCAGGAGAAGAAGTTGAGAGGTAGAGGTGAGGAGGGAGGAAACGAGATCCACCCACTCAGAGAGAAAGGAGGCTACCTGGCCGAGCAGTGGGTAGATAGTGGCCACAGTGAGAGAAAGGCCAGGAGAGAGAGAGATCCTGCAGACCAGGCATTCAAAGGAGGAGTAGACCTGTATAGGAATGATAGCAGCAGGGATCCACTCTAGGAAGATCAAGGCTACACCCCCACGGGGATGGTTGGTTCTGGCCGTGGGGAGTATCAGGTGGCCATCAGGAAGGAACAAGTCAAAGTTTGTGACAGAGCTGGCTGTGAACCACGTCTTAGTCAGACCGAGGACATCCAGATTGAGTTTTCCAGGAGATGGCACAAGCTTTTCCAGGAGATGGCAGATGTCAGATGAGTGTTTGACAGCTGACCGAGAGTTGAGAGTGGCAGTGTAAAGACTTCTGTGGAGGGGTACACATCAGAGGTTTGCCCTGAGGAAGTGTTGAATGTGCCCAAGGATGGGCGGAGGAGGAAGAAGGAGAGGGCAAGGTAGCCATGGAAGAGGTAATGGATGCTAGAGGGGTGGCAGAGGAAAGAGGCAACAGGGTGGCAGGAGAAGCAGCAGAGGCAGCCATAGAAGTGGCAGAGGATGAAGGAGGCAGAGGAGCCAGAGTGGGGAATGAAGGGACAGCAGGAGAACAAAAGGAAGTTAATAAGTTGAGGGGAGCATCTATCAAAAGGTAGGAGGCTGGCCTGAGGGCCTTGGACCAAGATGGTGCAATTTAGGTAAACATTGATGATGGTCTGCGAGGAGTGGAAGGGGACCAGGAGGGCCTCCTATCGGGTGAAACCATTAATGAGTGAAAGGAGAAAGAACAGAGATCATATGGAGGGTCCATAGGCGGGGAGAGGGAACGACAAAGAAGATGTCGGTAAGGGTCTGTCTGGAGGAAGCACTGGTGTAGATATCAGCGATAGGGATACCTGGGATGGAGACCAGGATATCCCTTTTGAACCTCTTCCTACCAGACTTAGTGAGAAGGATAGGATAGTCGATAGAAAAACAGTTAGAGAAGATAGGAGAGACAGAGAGCACCATAGAGGGTGCGCAGGGCAGAGTGGGGGGGAGGGAGAGTGGAGAGTGGAGGGAGCCAGCAGGCAGGCAGGAGGGAGCACGCATGGCCTAGAGTTCCTAGGGTGCGAGTGAGTGCACGCGGTCAGGTATTGCGAGGGTGCAAAGTAAGCAAGGGGGAACCAAGGACAGGTCACTGAGACAACCACAGCGCGAGTGCAAGAGGGAGAAGGGGCACCAGGTCAGGAGTGTTATGTGGAGTAAAGCAAGCTAAAACTCTCCCTGCAACTTCTTACCTGTCAGCCACAGGCAGGAGGGTGAGTCGTCCGCACTCACTTTCTACTCTGCATCCCCTTCGCCACCAAACACCTGCAACGCTCAACACCACAGCCTTTTCCTGCTAGGGCTTTTGCAGTAGAGGGTCCATGCCTCCGTTCTTATAGGCATAGAAGGGTGGACATAGCGAAGCATGCTATGTTTCACCAGGCAGCTTCTCCTGTGCACCTGCATCACTCGACATTGCAGCCTTGTCCTGTGAGGGCTTTGCCACAGAGAGTCCATGCCTTGGTTCTTATAGGCACGGAAGTGTGGAAATATTGAAGCATGCTCCGTTTCGTTGAGCAGCATCTCCAGCGCACCTGCGTCACTCAACACCGCAGCCTTGCCCTGCAAAGGCTTTTCCGCTGAGGGTCCGTGCCTCGGTTCATATAAGCGTGGAAGCGTGTATGTAGTGAAGCATTCTAAGTTTCATCGGGCAGCGTCTCCTGTGCACCTGCGTCGCTCAACACCACAGCCTTTTCCTGTGAGGGCATCCCAAATGTACCCTTAAAATGTTCTTTGTAATTGAAGTCATATTATTGTACCTTATTACTGCATCTCCTTGTCTTACAATGCTCCATTATTCCACAGATAAGTGTGCTTTAATAGACTCAGCACACAGCGGCACACTACAGCCCTGGAATTCTATAAGACGTGGTGAGCTAGCACAGGGCCCTGATATGGAGTATACATGCCCAATTCAAACTTTTGTTATTTAACATACACAAGGGACGTTTTGTAAGACTGTAGCAGATCCATGTGAATTGTCATGTGGAGTTGGGGAGCATGTTGGACTATGTATATCCACTTGCTGTTACCGCTCCACCTGCCACATTCAGCTGCTATCACGCCGGTTTCTAATTTTATGTTGCTTGTAATGAATCAACCTGAAATTACTACTCGATAAAAGCAGGTGAAATCAATTAGGAATCCATTGAAAATGCCTCCCACATCTTTCATTGTGGGAGAAATATCTATTCTCCAGACATGTAGTGAATAAGTAATGCTTAAAGGTGATTTCCCTTGTTTTACCTTTAAAATTTCTAATATGTGATGGAAAAATTAAAAACTGCACAGACAGGATTTTTGCACTTAAGTGCAAATGATTGTTGGCCCCCTTAGTGCAGTGTACTGCTTCATGCAAAATGACCACCAATCAAGCCTGAACGCAGAACTGTAAAAAATGACTTTCATTAAAAAAGTCAATAAAATACACTAAATGTAAACACACCTACCATCTTTAAGGGAAATGCACCAAAAATGACTTGTGTTGCAATAAGCAAAAAAGGTCTTATCTTATATTCACACTGTGTCCTACAGCAAAAATGCCAGGTTTCTATGACTTTAGCCAGTGTAAATTAGATTTGAAAAAAAATACACATATCATGTATTTGAGAAAATTCATTTGCGAGGAACATTCTCAAAAAGCCGTTTACGCGGGTAGGTGGTGGCTTTGAATATGGCTGCCTCGATGGAGGTGCATCGCTTATTCAAACAGATGCTCTGCAATCACACACACGAGGGCTTTTTCAGATACACCAAATGCAGATTTGGACAAATCAAAAGGAGGGAAAATGTCTTTCTCCAGAGGTGCAAGGAGTAGCCAATGAATTATCAGAAGCCAGGTGCTTTAGTCAGCAACGGCTCAGAGATGGACAGCAGAGCTATCTTTCACACAATGTGCAGACTCCATTTATAAACCTTAAAATCAGTGCAGTCTAGAGCCTATGGCACTCATTACAAGTTTGCCAGTATCCCACCGGTAACTCCGGTGGCATACCGGCAAACTGACCTACCGGTTCGGGCTTACCGGTACATTACAGGTGGTGGAAAGGGCAGTAAATCCCCATTCCATGGAATCCCATAGTAATACCAGTGCTGGAAATAACAGCTGGTTTTTGGTGGTGGGGCCTGATTTACATCCATCTCTTGGCTGGAGGTAAATCAGTAAACCCCCATTGCCGCTTCAGGAAAAGTGCCGGTCACAGAATGACCTGCACTTTTACCAGCATTTTTGCAAGACCAGCAAACTTATATCTCCTCACAAAATTCATTAAAATCTTTGGCCTACAAATTCATCAGGCCTGATTCCCAAAACTTTATTTTACCAAAAGTGATGGATTGTGCAAGAACAATTTTTGCTAAATTCACAGAGTGAACCTGGATGTGAGCCAAGTGGGATATGTTTGCACATTTCAAAGAACATCCTGAATTCATTAACCAGGTGTGTTATCAAATATGCAGAATGATATAACTCTCCCCACCAGGTGTATTTCATAAGCAACGAATAAGAGAGTCATGTCTGACCTTTTCATTCATGTGCTTAAGGAGACCAGATGCATTATAAACCTGCATGGCATGTCTTGCCAACAAGTACGAATTGATTATTTTATTTTTTTACATCTCACAATAAAACATCCTTTAAAGACCTCTCATTGGGAAATGCAGCCCGAGCAAACAAGTGGTTGCCTGGAGTCAATCATACATTCATACCTGCCGTGCCTACCCAAGATTAATGTATGCAAATGGGCACACAGAGCATCATTTGTGCTGGTTCACAACACTCTGCAAATGTGCAGGTTATGTTTATGAATAAGATGACCTGTACATGGCACAGGTTTCTAAAATAAGCGCATCTTCTGAGAAATAGGCAATTAGGATTAGCATGTTTCCCTTATCTGGACCTGATTTCTTGTTTTCTTTTTTATAAAAGGCATAGCTGTGTGTGCATGTATGCCAGTACGAGCTGGGCTTTTATAGCACAAACCTATCAGGGAGGCTACAAAACACTGCACAGCAAGGAGATTCAGTATTAGGATACAATCAGCCCTCATTACAACTCCGGCGGTAGCCGTGCCGGCAAAACCGTCACGGCTGCCACCAGAGTTGCATTTTTACCGTCACCCACGAATGGGCAAGCACTGGATCATGCCCAGTTCAGCGGACTCGGTAATTGCCCATTTGCAGGTGCCGGCAATAAGGGACTCCCCATCCCCATTTGGCCAGACCTGGTGGGCTGACAGGCGCCCGAGAGCAGAGCTCGTAGTATGGCGGGAAGGGATCTACGGTACTGGCATGCTTACCAGTACTGTAGTTCCCGGACCGCCAGGGTGGTAATGAGGCTCAACAGTATTGAAAAGAAGATAGGCACTATCAAGGGAACATTTAAAACTATATGGAGAGAGGGGATACACAGGATTACAGGCAGGGGATGCAGGTTAAAGAGGGAAGGTCTGCCCCACTTGTAATTAATTTGTATATGGATTGCTGGCTCCTGATGAAGCTATATGCCTGTGAACCTCAAAAAGTCTGGCCCTTCTAATTGCTCTGCTGAGTCCCTTGTTCTGCGCTAGTGATTTCCCATAGCCCTGTTTCTCCATCATTCTTGCTATGCTTGTACCCTATTGTGGTGGCGGTTGTGTCCCCCAAGTACAGTGCTCTGCTCTACTCAGCTAGGTTTACACTTTATAAATCCATACATAATATACATACATAGATTGCCTTTTTCTGCTGTGTGAGAGGACACTAAGAATACTTAATTGTAATCGCCCAGGAGAACTCAAAGTTGGAAAGGTAATAGTCTAATTCTACATTTGCCAAGCCTTTTTCTATGCTAATGTTTACCTGCTGTAATGCTGCAGGTTTGGACATATGTTTTGGGGAATACACTTTTATTAAATAAGAAAAGGTTGGAAAAATGCATCTCTATCCGTAAAGCTAAAAGGGGTTTCCATACCTCAAAGAAAACTAGGGAAATTGTCAGGATGTGCGAAAATATAGAGGCCATCACTGTTGTGTCCTCAAACCTGCTTCTGTCCCTAACACTAATAATCTGAAGTAACTGTGCAAGGATCGTCTCTTTTCTGTGTTCTTCATCACCAGAAAAGTCCCCAATCTCTCTGGTAGTAAAACATGATGAAATAAACATTGTTCATAAATGCAAGATTCCCATGCTAGGGGTGTGCTCCATTCCCCTAGAGTTCTTGTCAGTTAGCTTCCTTTTAGGCTCTTGAGCCCTTTTTCTTTGTAGATGCATATCAATGGACAATTCACTGAGATATGTTGTTTAGCCTCACAACTCTTTGTCTGGTCAAAGTGATACAGTTCGTTATAAAATGTTATGATTTCACTAGTTCTGGGGTCCTTGACCCTTTTAATCTCTCATATGGGTGTCAGTCCCAGACTTGCAATATAGCTTGGTGCACTCTCCTGCCAAGCTAATATCCTCTCCTGGCTCATGTGGGTGGGGTCCCAGATCAGTAATTTAGCTTGGTGCACGCTCCTGACAAGCTAGGGTCCTCTCGTGGAGTGTCTCTCGTTCACGTGGGTCCCAGACCCTCTTATTCTACCTTATAGGTCACGCTTGCCTTTCACATGGGTGCGAGTTCCAGACTTACAGTTTGTTCTTATAAATGTTTGCTTCACTCTCCTGCCAAACATATGAAACCTCTGTCTTGCTTATTCCTGTGGTATCGTAAGTGTTTGGCTCACTCTCCTGCCAAACACCTGATTCTGATATTTTGGTTACTCTTGTCTTCTCATATGGGACCGGGTCCCAGACACAAAATTCGTTACCATATCTGTTCAGTTCACTCGACTGCCAAACCTATGATTTTCTTCTCTTGGGGTTTCTCAGGGTCCCGACCCACTTATACTTTTGTTTCCTCATGGGTGCAGGTCTCGCAATGTCCCTTCAGGGTCCCAGATGCTCCTTTTCCAATGGTTGTACTCACTCCCTAGCTTCCCCGGGGCTCCAACGCTTCCTAGAAAACCTGCATACCTGTTTCCTCGTTCTGGGGTGTGTGATGAATCATGTGGTGTCATCACTGATCCTCAGCCAGGGATCTCCTCCCATGTGGGCAGTGGACAGCAGCTGCTACCTGATCCTGACCCTCGGGTTGGTATAATGAGGGTGGATCACAGGAGAGGAGACAGCTGTCAGGGAAGGGTGGTGACCCCATCAGGAGAGACACTGTACTCTTCCCTTCCCAATGAATAAGACTTCCTAAATTCTTGATGGCCTGTTGCCAATATTCAAATCCCTCCCAGCATAAAACCCCAAACCCCCTTCCCGCAAAACATTCTAGGCAGACTACCATTCACATCTCATCTATGCATAACATACACACATGTCCTGTGTCTGATGTTTTTGTGTTCACCACAAATCCTAAACAAAATCACTTTAGAAGTCCTATAGAACCGATGGACTCTAAATCCCAGGAAGCCTCAAGTACTGAAACGAAGAAGGAGTTAATATGGATCAAAGAAAAAAGTAAAGTGAACATGCAGGCTAGTTGTAATGAGGCTCAGGTGTGCAGGACTTTTAAAAGTGGTCTCTACATTGGAGGAAAAAAGAGAAGCAGATCAGAAGAAGAAGGAAGCCGAACCGAAGTAGAAGACATCATCACAGGACCAGACTGTGCTGGAGAAGGTGCTTTCATTCTGCCGCCTGCTAGCAGTACTTACCGGAGTCGTGTGAGGGCACAGGAGACACTGCAGGCACAGTGGAATAACTGCTGGGGAATGGCAGCAGCAGCAAAGGTAATGGGAGCGCGGTCACGTCCAGAAGCAGAAGGCTTACCGGCAGGTAAACGCAGAACCAGACAGGAAAGCTGGGAGAAGGACTACAGAACGGAAGACACTGTCCCAGAGTGAAATGTAGAGGAGGAGCCAAGTACCCCTACCATAAGCTCCACCCCCATGTTGGCTATATGCTGGGAACCAGAAATTGCAACACGTACAGTTCCAATGTGGATGCATGTACCACAAAAAATCCTCGAGACAAGGTATCCAATGAGAAAACCTTATATGCATTCACAAAAATATTATGGTCTTCTGGACAAAGTCCCAGAAGAAATGTGAAAATGAATGGGAAAGAATACTGGTGACATCATACGAAGCAGAACTGACACACTCAAAAAATATACAGATGATGAAAGAATATAGACACTCTATAGAAACTGAAGATGATGTATCAAAGTTAAGCAACATTTTGGGATCGAAATGAAGATGATTGTGTGAAGAAGCACGGAAGAATAAGCAAAGTCATTTTACACTTGTACAGATGCTGAAACGCAAGTAGACAAAGTTATCTTAAGGCTGGCTACGTAGTGAATAGATTGCAGCGATGCACCAATGTATACATATAGGAATGTATAGAATATGGATGTTCCACAATGCACTTTAGCAAACTTGAAACCCTGTGAATGGAAAGGGCTCAGAGTGTGGCACAGTTGGAAAACAGCTAATGGCGAAGGAGAAATCAAGAAAGACTGGCTGGCCCAGCACCAAGAGTCGAGGCCACTGTGAGCCTGGTTGTCTGTCAAAGAAGTTACATGAACGTGAGATAGAAACAAACTACTGTTTGAGGTGAAATGGGAAAAACAATGAAGGTGTCAAGAGTTCATAATTTAATGGTATTTTATGCAACGAGAAGCTCAAAAAACATGGTCTCAAGTCACATGGTCTCAAGTCACATGGTCAGTCAGAAATAGTCTTTGGGTCGAGCTACACCGAAACCAGAAGATGAGACCATGCCACACTCCCTCTTAACCTCAGGCACAGAGAGCCTCTACAAGGCTGATTTCAAATGCATTAATTGAATGGCACACCGCAGGAGTGATGATAGACGTTAGGCTAATTGGGTGGGGAGGCATGTCCAAGCCAACTCTCTAGTACCTGGGTTACCAGCTTGCGTGCTGCTAGAAAGTGGAATATTCCAGAAGCACAAGTGTGCCAACCAATTATAGAGGGCAGCGTATTTGGGGGCCCTATAGTTTGTTTAACCAGGGAGATGTTGTGTATTTGTATGATACGGAAGACGACTTGCACTTGGGATGGGCTTAGTTGTCCACCTGATTTTAGAGACCCAATCATAACCCCCGTCAGTATGGAACGTATACTTAGATGTTCCCTTTAGGCCTATGACGTTCCTTAGTAGGTTTTCTTAGTTTGCCACATAGTATGACATCAGTTGTGACACATTTCTAGTATAAAAATGATGTTTTTTCATATTATGTTTTAGATTGCTTGTGCAACGTCATATGATGTCCGTTGTACTCCCTGTTTTAGATAATCGTTAATAAAACAGAACAGAGTTTTGCCAACTTCCTGAGTCATTTTGATTATTGATATATGAGTGAATATTGCATCCCCATCCATCTCAAAGTGGTGCTACCTTTTCTTAAAGGGCCCCAGGTCTAGGGGTTCAGAAAGCTTTAACGGAGCAAAGTGCTATGGGTCGGTACAGCTACCAGACACCGGGGAGTCTGCCCAGATATGTTGGGGACCCCCGGGGCGTACCGACAGGTATGTGAGCCATTACCACATATTTTGAATTCCGACCAAGTATAAAACAAAGACAGAATTAGTCCAAATCCTCATGCATTAGATGTCAATATGGGGATTCATGGTGCAAGCATTGACACAAGCCAATGAATACTAGTGAATGAGTTAAACACAGAATGTGAACATGTCTCCATTCACGAGATATCAATATGGGGTAATTTGGAGCAAGTGTTACCAAAAGCAGATGAATACTATTGAAGAAGTTAAAAGGCCAAATTTGAACAAGTCTCCATATTTGAGATGTCAGTGTGTGGAAAGTTGGAACAAGTAGTACCTCAAGTCAAGGAAGTCTAGAAAGTGAAAGAATACAACAGTGCTATACTGAAAAACAGTGAGAGCATTAACAGAAGCCCTGGGGAAAGAAGCACATCAGCCATTTGTGGAGGAAGATACCTGGCAGAGAAGCATACCAGGTGATCTGTAAGCCCCAGAAAGGAATTCCTGGCAGGAAGTACACCAGGCAATCCACGTGAAACACACAGAGGAATAAGACCTATTAGGCAGATACCTGGCAGTAGAGTATACCAGGTGATCTGCAAGAACCAGATAAAAAGAGGTCCTGGCAGTCTAAGTACCAGGCAAAGTGAAGTTAAATAAGCATGTTGACATTGTGGGAAGATACCTGGGATGAGAGTATACCAGTGGATCTGATAAGCCTACTAAGTGCTTCCTGGCAGGGAGTGTACCGGGAAGGCCACTGAAGTCATAAAAATAAATCTACTTATTTACTTTTGCAGAACACATGGCAAAAAAAGTGAACCAGAGACTCTAAGAAAACATGAAAATGGAAGCTGTGAAATTGAACAAACACCCTTTAGCCTCTTAAAATCAAAATAACTGGCAGCAGGATATAATTAGAAACCTATAAGAGCTTACAGTAGTATTTCTGTTGGATAAATACATCAGATGGTCCGCTACATATCAAAAAGGCTTATCAGAAAACCATAGATGGAGCATCTCAGCATCTCAGTATTCAGTACCACGAAACCAAAAAAGGGCTGAATGGTGTGGGACATATTGTTTGTACAGAAACCTCCTGAGTCAGGTGGACGGAACCAAGGAAGTGGTTGTTTGAAAGAGACATTTTTTTCCACCCTTAAAATGTGCATGCTTGAAAGAGACACTTTTGCCATCTTTAAAGAACTATTGTCATCCTATCTGAGACACCCAAGAGAAGGGAACCATCCTCTGGATCCAAAGAGTATTTTGTTGGATTTATTTACTTGTTTTTGAACACTTTGTTTTACCAAACCTACATCAGAGAAACTTTTCCTACGCCGTTAGTTTTTGATTTCTAGTGCAAGGGTCAGATTAGTATGTTTTAAGTATGTTTTGGACACAAGTACAATATATATATATATATATATATATATATATATTATTAACAATGAGACACAGGGCCTCATTACGAGTTTGGAGGCAGCCATGGAGCTATTAGCTCCATGGCTGCCTCCAAACCGGGCTCCTTTACCAGGTTCCTGCAATGGGGACTTACCGGGTCATTCTGAAATAGGAGGAGCCGATAAGTGCTCCTTGCAGGAACCATTCCCCATTCCCATTTGAGCCCCCATAGGGCTCAATGAGAATGGGGATAGGGGTAACAATGGGCACATTATGAGTGTCCCATTGTTACCTCCCTCTTTCCCTCAAGGGGCCCGGAAAGGACGCCTGGTGTTACCAGGCATCCGATCCGGGTCCCGCAAAGGGAAACTTGTAATCAGACCTGACAGAATGAAGGGGGCTGGTTCCGTACCGGCCCCTTTCATTCCATGAGCGCAAGCCTCGTAATGAGGCCCACAGACTAGTTTTTAGTTTCCTAGGTAGGAAAACTCTCTTTAGGATAGGGATAGGGATAGAGAGGCCTTTATCCAACCCTTTTATTTTAATAAAGATGGCTGATGTTGAAAACACTACCACTTTGTGTCCGCCTCTAATTTTCTAACCCCTCAAAAGTGCCCTGAGGTACATATTGACAGCAGTCCGAACAGTCTTTCCAGATGGAACGCATTCAGGTACTCCTTCTCCTCGCATCACAGTTTCTTCTCGTTTGACTTTTCTCTGCCCGCCCACTGCACGGTTCCCATAGTTCCTCCTCAGAGGATCATTTTCTTCTTGTCTGCCAGCTGAGTTCCTTTTGAACTCCCATGACAGCCAGCTGTATGAGTTTGAAGAAATTACATCTCGTGAGAAGCTAGACCGCTCACTCTGCCTCTCCCGAGTGATCCTCGGACTCTCAATGATCTATTTGTTCACAGTACTCACTTTCAACTCAGATGCAAGATACTTAGGCCCTCATTACGACCCTGGCGGAGATCCATGGTGCAATTTGCACCATGGACCATGGCGCTGAGCTGCCAACTCCGCCATGGGGGTTGGCGGACTTACCGCCCCATTCCGACCTTGGCGGGGCGGTAAGTCCCCAATCCCCATTTACCCTTCCCCATTCCTATTTTTGCCCCATAGGGTATAATGGGAGTGGGGAAGGCGTTAGTTACGCCACCGTAAATTACGGTGGCGTAATTAACAACAAGTCCCGTAGCGCCATGGATTTTTCCGCCTGCAAAAAGCAGGCGTAAAAATCACCATGGCGCTACGGGAACTCGTAATCTGGCGGAGAGGTACGCCATGCATTACGCTGGCGTAAACCCCTCTCCGCCAGGGTCGAAATGAGGGCCTTAGTATTTTATTGTATTTTAGGTTTGTCAAGTATACTAAAGTAACTGAAATTGCAACATAGTACATTATTCGCTCTATCCGGGGGAGGGGGGTTTGGTATCTGAGAAGGGGTTGAATGCCATAAGGTGGAAGAATACTGCATTCCCTGAGACTAGTCTACCCCATACTTCCTTGCCCATTTGATCCTCCCTAAGTACACCCCCCCAGGGGGACTTTTGTACCGTGGAGCACTACCCTTGATACGGGAAAGATCTACCGCTAGGGAAGAAGGGACAACATCCTCAGATTCGTCACATACCTTTCCACTTATGTAGCTGGTTTCCTCATCTCCCAGCGGAAAATCGAACAAAAACTTTACATTGCCTTGCTACTTACCTTTCCAGTGTTCCACACAAAAGCAATAGACTTGGAGATCAAGAAACCAGTGCATAGTTCTGGGGGTTTGTGTCTTTATGGAGACTCATCCAAATGAGAGGTGAGTGATCTGTTACTAACCAGATCTTTCTACCGGTGAGATAGTACTTCAAATACCCACTGCCCACTTTATGGCTAGAGCCTTCAATTCAATTGTCACATAATGCCTTTCCCTAGAGAAGCACATCCGGATGATATACACTATTGGGTGCTCTATCCCCTCATATGCCTGGGACAAATGGCTCCTAGGCCAACCTCTCAGGTGTCTGTTTGAGGGCTATATTCCTTGGTAAAGTTGGGTACTTTCAATACCTGTGCACTACAAAGGATAGATTTTAAAGAGTTGAAACAATCCTGGTTGGTTTCATCCAATTTAGGTATTTGTGGTTCCGCGTTTCTTAGTTCATCAGTAAGACAAGTGGTGATGGACAAATAGTTCAGAACCAAAACATCTGTAATATCCCACCAAGCCGAGAAAGACTCTTGGGTTTCATTTGGTTTTGGTTACTGCCTGCAGCTGTACTGCTCTCACTTTCTCGGTTTGGGGTTGCAGCAGTCCATTACCAACATGAAAAACTGGCCAAATGGCACTTTTATGGATTGGCAGTAAGACCAGCCTTCTTCAGAGCTCTGGTAACTTAATAAAGATGCATCAAGTGTTGCTCCCTGCTGTTACTATGATTGACTATGCCGTTCAAGTAGGTCCTGCAAAACCTAGAGAACAGTCATAGGACTTTGTCCATTAATCTCTGAAAGGTTGTGGGTGCCCTATTAAGACCAAATAGTATAATGTTTAACTGGAACAGCTCCCCAATAGTGGAGAAGGCTGTATTTTCTTTATCAGATGGATTCACTGGTACTTACAATAGCCCTTAGTTAGATCAATCGTGGAGAGGAAATGTGCAGATCCCAGCCAATCAATATGTTAAACTATCCTAAGCATAGGATGGTCGTCGAACTGGTATAATACATTTAACTTTCTAAAGTCAATGCAAAATCTCCACGACTGATCAGATTTTGCTACCAAGACTATTGGTGAGTACCAGGGACTTTGCGATGGTTCTATAATGTCGGAAGCCAGCATTTTCTCCACTTCCTGTTTCCTCTACGGGCCTCCAGGATGTGATAGGGCTTTAGATTGACAATATTTCAGGAGGAGTGCAGATGTGACTTCTCTGTTCGCTGTCAGAAACTTCTGGGAACCAATCTAACAGGGTGTGTATGTCCTGTTTAATACTGGATGGTAGATCAGTAGGGACTAAACTCATGTCATCCACTTCATCTGCCAGGAGACTGGCCTTCACTACAGAAGTTGTTTCAACAGAGTCCTCGCGCCACTCCTTTAACAGAATAATGTTTATAAATCTTTGTTTTGCCCTGTCTATCTGGTTGTGGTACCCTATATTTGCAGGGTCCTGTTTGTTCCAGAACTTCATAGGGACCATGCCAATAGGAGAGCATCTTATGTTCCAAGGTGGGAAGGAGTAAGTGTTATTTTTGACCAATAGAAAAGCCACTGGCAATGGTGTTCCTGTCAAATTGGGTCTTTTGTTGCTCTTGCAATCTATTTAGATGGGAGTGAACTATAGATCTATCTACGGCCTTACGTTCTTTTAGACTTTGGGCGGGCTGGGATAAGAGTAACATGGCCTCTTCCCATTCTTCCCATGTTTATCTAAGCATATCAAGAACATTTCTGGGGGTTTCACTCATATAAACATCTGAATGGGCAGAAGCCCAGGGAGGGGAGGCTTGCAGGGTTTTTTGAATAGCAAACAAGGCCCAGGGTACCATAGTGTCCCAATTTCTCCCATCTGCTTCAATCAACTTTTTAGGGACAATTTTCAAGGTTTTATTGAATCGTCCCACCAGCCCATCCGTTTGTGGGTGATAGTCCGAAGTTCTAAGGGTCTTAATCTTAAGAAATTCTTTCACCTCAGCCATAAGCTGGTTTGTGAAATCGGTTCCCTGGTCAGTCAGGATTTCTTTGGAAACCCCACTCAGGACAAGGAGGGAAGGAGGTGTTTCAGGATTTGCTGTGTAGTGTTGGACCTCTTAGGGAAAGCCTCTGGGTATCTGTTGGCATAATCTACTATAACTAAGATATACTGGTTCCCTAGTTTGGAAGGTTCCAATGGGCCAACAATGTCCATTCCTATTCTTGAAAAAGGGACATCAATAATGGGGAGTGGTTGCAACAAACTGGTGGGGGAGTATGAGTGCTGGCTTTCTGACATAATGGGCAAGTGAGAATAACGTTTTTGACCTCTGCATACACTCCTAACCCATAAAAACAATTAAATATTTGAGCCTGTGTGTTGGCAGCCCTTAAGTGTCCAGATGTAAAGTGGGTGTCAGCAATTTCTAGAACCGTTCTCCTATTGTAGCATGCTGCTACAATTTGGGAGTGAGGGGTCCAATCTGGTCTGACATCACCCCTTTAGAGTAACCCATGCCTAAGGAAATAAAATTACCCCTCTCTGGTTCTTCCCTCTTCCTCAGGAATAACATTGAGGAGGGCCTCATCGAGAACTGGGTCATTATGCTTGATGAAGGCTAAATCAGAAATCATTTTGGTGTCATTTTTTTTCACCTCAGGGTCAACAACTGGTTTTATGTCTGCCTCCCGGAAGCAGTTGATTCCTGTCTCAGTTTCTCTTAGTTCAGTTTTCTCCACTATTCTGGTGAACAGAGTCTTTTATAAGATACCTTGAACTACCTTGCCCCGCGTTTAACATTACCGGTTTGTTTGCCATTGTTTTATATCAGGATTTAGACATCCCCTCTAAAATCTGGGTCAATTACACTCGCATTCATAACTAGGCCAAATTTCCATGCCATACCTGACTTTGAAGTCAGCCTGATGTAAGTCCCAGGGGAGGAGTCAGTACTAAATTGGTTGGTATGAATTGTCTTTCACCAGGTTCCAGGGCTGCTTCCCTACTACTGGAAAGATCAATTCCTATAGATTCCTTTGTGGCTACTGTGGGGACTCTAGCACATTCACTAAGGGCCTCATTACACGGTAGGCGGTAACCATGGCGCTATTAGCGCCATGGTTGCCGCCAGTATTTTACCTTGTCCGCCTTGGTGGATGGCGGAATTACCACCCTACTCCAAGGTGAGCGGGGCGGTAATTCCCCATTCACCAAGGCACTTCCGCCATTCCCATTTTTGCACCCATGGGGCATAATAGGAATGGGGAAGGCGCTAATTACGGTACTGCAAATTGCGGTACCGTTATTAGCTCCAAGGTCCCTTTGCGGCACCCTACTTTAACGGCCAGCCATTAAGGTCGGGTCCCGCAAAGGGAACTCGTAGTAAGGCGGTAAGGGTTTACCAGTACCGGTGCCCTTACCGGTACCGGTAAACCCTTACTGCCTAACGTGTAATGAGGTCCTAAGTTTGGTAATAGTAAGGGTCCTACAGTTTATGTCAACCAGGTCAGGTCCCACTCATGACAGCATATACAAGGGTGCAGAAGTCAGGTTTCAAGACAGTGGTGGCATGGGTGTTGTCAGGAAGTCCGAAAAATAAAGAGTACATCACTGTTGTTTCCAAAAACCTGCTTCTGACTGTAACACTAATAATCTGAAGTAACTGTGGAAGGATGATCCCTTTTTAAAGTAACAAGTGTTCTTTGTGTTCTTAATCAAACAACAAGTTCCAGTCTCTCTGGTAGCAGAAAGTGATGTAATAAATAGTGTTAATTCCCCTAGAGTTCTTCTCAGTTTGCTTCCTTTTGGGCCCTTTTTCTTCATAGACAAATGTCAATGGACAATTTACAGAGCTATTTTGTTTAGCCTCACAACTCTTTGTCTTGTCCAGGTGATACAGTTTGTTATACAATGTAGGATTTCACTTTAATAGTTCTGGGGTCCTTGACCCTTTTAATCTCTCATAGGGGTGCTAGTCCCAAACTTGCAATATAGCTTGCTTCACTCTCCTGCCAAGCTAATATCCTCTCATGGCTTATGTGGGCGTGGGTCTCAGACTATTTGCAACATAGCTTGGGGCACTCTCATACCAAGCTAGTGTCCTCTTGTGGAGTGTCTCTCTTTCACATGGGTCCCAGACACTCGTATTCTTCCTTATAGCAGGTGCTTGCCTTTCACATGGGTGTGGTTCCCAGACTCATATAAGTTTGGTTCAGTTTCCTGCCAAACATATAACTCTTCTGTCTTGCTTAGTCCCGTGGTATCATGAGTTTGGTTCAATCTCCTGCCAGAAATCTGATTCCATTATCTTGGTTACTCTCGGCTTCTCGTATGGATGCAGGTCCCAGACTCATAATTTATTATCATATCTTTTTGTTATATATGCCAAATATATGATTTTCTTCCCTTGGGTTTCTTAGGGTCCCTGACTCTCTTATACTTTCGAATCCATATGGGTTTGGGTCCCAGGCTCGCAATGTCCATTCAGGGTGCCAGACCCTTCTACTCCAATGTTTGTATTCACCCCCTAGCTACCCTTGATCTCCAACACCTCCTGTAAAACCTGTGTATCTGTTTCTTGCTACTCCGTTGGTACGTGTGTTTCTCCAGCCTCTGTGCTGTTCCTCAAGGCTTTGTCAGCTGTCTGGTGAATGGTGGGGTCTGTAGCAGTTCTGCAGGCATTTCTCTCTACCCGTCTGCATGTCCTGCCTTTCAGGCAGTTTACCAGAGCCTGGGGTGCCATGCAGTATGTATTGGCAGCAGCCCAAATGGTCCTTCCAGCTTGAACCCCATTCGGGTTCTACCTTGCCTTGCTTAGAGGCTTCTTCCACTTTGGCTTTGGGTTAAATGCATTTTCCTCCACCTGCTTGGTGGAGGTACCTGTGCCCACTATTTTTACCAATTGTCATGGTTTTATGGTATTGTGTTGACAGTATTTGTACTTGCAGTTAGGTGTAATTTGCTCCTTTGTTTTGGGCAGTAATTCCTAATGTGCTAATCTTGGTAGCAGAATTACTGTTGATTTGTTTCTGCTATCCTTGTGGAGCTAATTCTGCTTTGGGAATTAGTGGCGGAGAAATTACTACCAACATTGTGAGACTATGGCTTTGTTTGAACAACACATTTAATAGTAATTCTGTCAAACCCCAGATGAAGATAAAGACAATGGCCCTCATTACGACCCTGGCGGAGTGGGTTTCCGCCAGCGGTATTAGTGGCGGACCCGTCCGCCCTACTACGAGTTCCCGTAGCGCCATGGAGCCTTTCTCCGCCTGGTTTTACCGGGCGGAGAAAACCATGGCGCTAAGGGACCTCGTTGTTAATTACGCCACCGTACTTTACGGTGGCGTAATTAACGCCTTCCCCACTCCCATTATACCCTATGGGGCAAGAATGGGAATGGGGAAGGGCAAAATGGGGATTGGGGATTTACCGCTCCGCCAAGGTCGGCATGGGGTGGAAAATCCGCCAACCCCCATGGCGCTATCGGCAGCTTTCCGCCGTGCTCCGCGGTGCATTTAGCACCGCGAATTCCGCCAGGGTCGTAATGAGGGCCAATGTACCTAGACAACGCATAGCACCATCATCTTGTGCATGATGGTGTTCATTTACACTTTCCCACTCAAGTCTAGATCCCAATGACATCACCTCTGTAGTGCCTGTAAGATCCCACCAGTAACCACCATTTAAAAAAAAACCTAACTACTTCATTCTTGAAATGAGCATCAAATCAGGCCTCATCTGCTAGAACCAAGCATATGGTATTCATATTGTCTACAAACTTACCCAAAATGGCATTTGTATCTCATATATAGACAAATGGATGATGACAAACTAAAGAAAACCTAAACAAAATGGTACCATCATGCACAGTGCTAATACAGTTCACCACACAATCACTCATTGGCCATAAGAAATGGGACCCTTCCTCAGCCAACAATGAGAGTGAAAAGCAGCAGAATCCTCATGGACAACTGTCTCACACATTAACTCCAAGTTAAAGACATAAAATAGAACTGCATCTTTGAAACCAGCTCCATCAGGTACATCACACCATACCAAACATTCCCATACAGAATCATCATAGTCATTGTCCTATTACCATCTAGGCGTTATTCTTCCCACAACTTCTATCAAAGCCAACCAGGAATCTTGCTAAACATTCTATAATGAGTGCAAAATCAGATTCCCATGAACTCTGATAAAGGAAATCAGAGTGACTTTATGCAGATGTTTTCGAGAGTCTTGCAGAAAACAACGGACATGGTCATCACACATTGTAATGAGAGGAGTTACAGCTCAGGCTTCCTCAAAAATTGTGTGAGTTTTTATTAACAGATCAACAGACACCTTTACTAAACAGTTTGAACATTATGGCCCTGCTTTATGATATCCCCAAGCTCAGACTGATAACGTCATGTGATATTGCACAGGTCGACTTTATAGATGATCATAGAACAGATTTAGTTCTTCTAGATATACCATCATTGGTTATTCAGGATTTAGTACTATCCGAAGTGGAGAATTTCAGGCTGATGGGGTATGACCTAATGCCAGAATCAAAGTAAAAATACTATTCACCTAATGGGAGGTCTCTCTGTCTAGGTAATCTTAATGTGAAGTACCCCCGACCCCCAAGACTTGAAGATAACCTGGAATGCTACTAATGGCGATTCACATATATGGGGGGTGGTGAGTTCGGGAAACTGGATTAAAGGTGGGGAGTCTGATTAGTTGTGGCTGGCTGCTGAATTAAATAGAAATCTGTGCCCCTTGCATGGTACAACTCAGCACCTTTAATAAAGGACCTTTACTGCGATTCCTCTTGTGGAACACTAGAGGGAAAGACTATTTATTAAATAATATTGAATTATGTAACAAACTGGGGCAATTCTCAGTACTTATTTGGCAAGACATGTGGCTAACCACCAGCATTTCCATGGATTGGTATAATCTTAGCCAACAACTCACAACCCAAGGAAGACTCGGCTGCCTTTGTGGGTGCCTTCTGATTGTTGTCAAATACGCTCTGGGTCGGTCTACTAAAGATTCAAATTCTAGCATTTATTGTCTTCTGACAATTTGGTTTGTGACTGATGATGGACCCTCTGAAATTAACCTATTTATTGCAAATATTTATTGGAACTCGATTAGAAGTCCCATCACACAATTTCTTAACAAATTTTCAACCCTTCTAGAAGATGGGTATTTGGTTGGATATGGTGGATTTGTTCACCTGGTTGGTTATGCCAACTCAAAATATATAAATAATAATAACTAGAAGAGGAATAGATAAAGATGAGGAGGGATGGTTTCTCCATGCAGCCACTTCAAATGATGCAGCTCACATGTGGTCTGTTTATATGCAAAAATGAGAAATACAGAGTTGGAATGTTATTGTTGCGGGTGATCTCCAGCTCTGTGACACTTGACATATTGGAGCCAGGGCATGTAGAATTGATTATGCTCTTGTTAATAAGGAATTACTCCACTGTGAAAATGTCTGCCTTATTGACACAAATTGAAGTGACCACAGAATGTTGACTGCGTACTTCATTTACCCCATAAACTGCATAATGCTGCTGGGCTGTCAGAGGCAATATTTAACTTGGCAGGCAATTAGATCACATGGACTTATAGTAACACTTCAAAACATAATACTGCCATGTCAAATGCCTTCTATGATGTATCTGACCATCTAAGGGAGAACCTTATCTCACCAACTAGTTTTACTCTGCCCTTAAAGTTTCACTAAAGACCTAAACATGGGTCAAGTTGCAGAGAAGCAACAGCATTCTCCTAAATTTGACCCCGAGGTCCAATTGAAAAAAAGGACCCTTAGGAGGGAGTAATCAGATGCAATGCACGATCAAATCTAAACTGAACCTCTCCAAACGCGTGCAACATGGTTATAAAAATAGGATGAAACCATACAAAAAGAATCAGAAAATATGCTTAATATTAAGATAACTAACCAAGATGAGAGGTTGTGATAATTAATCAATAGCTCTGAACTTCAGCAAGAAGAGTTGCAGACTAATCCTATTTTAGAAGCGATTTCGATTATCCACTTTTCCAAACACTATGGTGTGAATATGTGAGAAACGGTAGAGAGGCAAGTAGAATCTAGATGGGCACCCAATTTTGATTGTGATGATGTTTTGTTGCTGATTAGGACAACCAGTAATTCCTGTTCTATTGGTCCAAATGGCCTGTCAAATGTAATGTTGAAAAAGGCTCCTGAACGGTGGGCTGCAGTTCTTTATACATTATTTGCTAATATAATAATCCACAGAAAAACACCTGTGTCTTGGAAACATTCCCATGTTATTCCAATCTATACAAAAGGGGATAGGGAAGATTGTTGACTTATAGACCAATTACTTTACTGGATGTTGATAGCAAAATCTTTACAACCCCAATATTAAAAGAAGTTGAGAATTGGGTTACCGATTCAGTGCATATAAACAAATTGCAAACATGGTTTAGAAAATCAGTGGGCACATCTCTTAACAGAATATTCTTGAACTTGCTCCAAAATAAGGCATGTCTGCTAACATAACCTAAAGTCTTCCTATTCTTTGTTGAATTTACCTCCACGTTTGATGTTATTAATAGAGAAAAAGTATGGGGAACACTTGCTAAGTGGGGCCTTCCTGGTGGCATGCCCAACATATTGATCTATATGCACTTGAATACTAGCTTAAGAGTTAGGGGGTCATTACGACTTGGGTGGTAAGGGATACCGGGCACTGGTAAGGAGACCGGTGCCGGTAATCCCTTACTGCCCTATTCCAAGGTCCCTTGGCGGGGGCCGTAAGGAACGTGTTGTCTGACCACACGTCCCTTATGGGTCCCGCTAAGGGACCAGGACGCTAATAACGGGTTTGGAAGTTGCGAGCCCGTTATTAGCGCCCTACCCATTCCCATTGAGCCCTATGGGGGCTCAAATGGGAATGGGGAATGATTTGGTCAATGAGGACTTACCGGTCCCGCCAGGGTCAGCTTGCACCGGTAAGTCCCCATTGAACAAGACCAGTCCCGGTCCCGGTATTGGAGGCAGTGATGGCACAAATACCGCCATGGCTACCTTCAATCTCGGAATGGGGCCCTTAGACTAGATCAAAAGGGAACTTTGTCTACAGAGATTAACATGTTGAGGGGTCCACGGCAAGGATGTATACTGGCACCTTGCTTATTTAATATTTATATATCTGATATTGGTGAAAGTCTTCAGAGCTGTGCATTGGTGTCCCTCGATTAGGTTGTCAACATCTGAAGTATATTTATTTATTTACTGTGCTTTCGTTTAAAATAAACCGCTCACACATTACATGCAAACCATATAATTTTAGAACACATTTTTGAAAACCATTTGAAATAAACACATTCATTGTTAGCACATTTAAAAGCAGCACACTTATTCATAACTGATTGATTCCTAATGCACCAGATATGAGATAAACAACTTAAAAGATCAACCTACAAGACCAAATTCATCGGAAACATTAAATTCACCAGAAGATTAAGATACAACCATGGAAATGCATCGTTTTGCCTTTAAAATCTGATTTACAAAAGATAAAACTCCAATACAAAGTGAAGTTTGTTAAGCATTTAAATCCCAATGCCAAAATTGATCGGTCATTGACGTTCATTTGTGATCAACAAATCTTCTTATCCAGTGCAAACGCTGCAGCATCACTGACTCACTAATAAGATTACTAAATGTTTCAGTGTTTCAATTTCTTGCTGACAGAAACAACATAATCTATCCAACCTTGATATCCTTTTCCTTGCACCCCTAAACTTGTTAATTAAAAACTGCTTTAATTTAAATCTCAGAAAATCTGCTCTAAACTTATGTGAAGGATGCCTTAATAAATAACAAGGAACATCATTAAAAGCTTTCAATTCTAATCTAACACGATGAAATAAATGATAGTTCATTATCTGTTCCCTATTATTAATCCAATCATATTCGTACATTTTCTTTTTGACTGTTTATGGATACAAAATCAGCTCATCAATAGAGGAATCTACTTTAAGCAGTTAACTTTTACAGATGGTAACCCATTGATCAATCACTGTATTTTTCCCTATGTGTTCTTGCAGATTTGCAGGGACTATTGATATTGATAGTTTATTTGTATAGCGCCTATACACACATGTGTTTCAATGTGCTTCAAGGCAAGGGAGAGAGCAAGGGAAATTACAATGACATTCTTACAAGGCCTTGCAACATTAAGAATGTGAAATTAAATATCGTACTAGGCCTGACGACATTTCAGATAGTGCAAGAGCTTTGACAATGATAAGGAGGGGAGGAACGGAGGGGGAGGTAGGAGATGAGACAGGCAACGACTATCATACTAGGCCTGACTACATTTCTGGTAGTGCAGGGGAATGACAAAAGGTGAGGGAAAGGGGGGAGGAGTAGTACAAAATAAGCGACTTTCATACTAGGCCTGACAACTATCTGAAGGGGGTATGAATATCCTACTGCAAAGATGTAATGACCTCCAATCTATTTCAGCCTGTACTGATGACAAACCTAACTCATGTCTGATAACATCAATTGGTGCTCCATGGGACAGAGCTACGGTCTTCCGCTATAGCAGCGCCTCAGTCCTGCCCCAGTCCATGTCAAGCATCACATTTTCTGCTTCATAAATAAGTGTAGGCACTATTTTCATATGATGAAACCTTAGGTGTTTATCAAGGATTTGCAATTGGGTAGCAGCACCTTGGCAGATGATTTCAATGATCTAAACACGTGTTGCCTTTTCACTCTGGCATTGATCACAACCCCAAGATATTTCAAGTGTTTGACTATCTAAATCCTTTGTTAATCGAAGTACCGGCTGACTGATCTTCTCATAGTGTTAATTCATTTTTTAGCTTGCATAACCATGATTTTAGTGTAATCACATTGACCTTCAGGTCAATATCAGTCAGATGTTTAATTAGAGCATTCAAGGATCATTGGGGACCAATAGGTGTCAGGTCGCATAGGAAAAAAACATCAGTGTATGCCACATAATTAATCTCATCATCATCATCGAAAATACGTTTATTCAGATAAAACCCATGAAACATTGTACACAATAAAGAAGCAGCAATATATGAACATTAAAATACAGTTCATACAATAAACAACATATGTATGGATCATATAGACTATAAATTACTCCCACACTAAAATGTTCCCGTTCATACAATCAATTTAGGTGACATTGTCCAAAGAGCATTTCTTTGCGCTTAAGGCCTTCTTATGTAAGTAAGAAATGCCCAAGCAACGTGAAGTGGCTCTAATTGTAATAAAAAGGTTAGTACTGAATGGAATTGAGTAAATGTATCTTGTTTCAATATCGGGGTGATTGTCTGCTTACTCAATTCCATGTATTATGGACACTGCAAAACAAAATGCAATAGGTTTTCCGCTGCTGAATTACAACAAGGGCATTTTGAGTTCACTGTATTGGCTCACAGCAACAAAAGATGAAATCAGGCTCTTGTTACAATCCAGCAAAATGTTGGATTATTACAATGAGTCACGTAGGGTTGCAGAGAGTCCATTTTAGTCATGGTGGTGTATTTTCAGTTTGAGTGCAATAAGAACCCCATTGATTCCCGTCTCTCCTTGCTTAAAATGCAAACATTCCTTCTCCTTGCTTAAAATGCAAACATTCCTTTTATAGACATTTCTCCCCCCCAGCGCCCTTGCACAGCAGATTTGCTGGACGAATGAGACTAGGAGCATTTAAGTGAATTGTACAGCCATGGATACACAGCAGTCAAGGTATCTTGCTCCAGGCATTGCTACACATCACAGCTTGAATGACTTCTGAGTTCAGCATGCACTGCAAAGGTTGGGACTGAGAACGGCAATTTTCTTACAAAATATGTTTTCTATGATCTGAAGTGAAGAGAGATTTTCATACCCCCAAAGCGAGGCCCCATAGTTGGCCACTGCCCTTGTTTGTGAAATGTAAACTTTAATTATCAGGTCAAGCAGTTTCCACTGGCACAATTATATAAAGCAAAATGCAACCCGCGTCCACCCCAGTGCCTGACTCAATGTCATTATTTGTTTATGTCTGTGTGCTGGACCCTTCCAATTGTATGAAAAACGAATTTCCAAGTAATCAAACTCTTTCACCTTTGGGATTAAAGAGCCATTGCTATACATTTTGTGCATTTCAGTGTTCTTCTTTCGTCCAACACCACAAGCCATGACAGCTGATTTTGGTGTTATGATTTTCAAGTCCAAATTTGTCATAAAATCTGTACACAAATGAATCAGTCTCTGAAGTAGTGTGTTAGATGTACAAGCAATGATAACTGTAGCATCAGCATAAACTTTCAAAGGCAAGGGATTTTCGCCGACTCAGGGGTAATCTGCATTTGAATCAACAAGGGTCCTGTAGAGTCCATATATATATATATATATATATATATATATATATATATATATATATATATGTAAATAGGACCAGTGCCAGAACACAGCCGTGGCAGACTCCTGCATGAACATCAAAGTATCTAGTACATTGACACTGCACCCCAAAACGAACACACACACTGGTGCTTTCCTGTGCCAACTGCAGGACCCTCATTATCCCAGCAGCACCCAAGCACCATCCAGAACTTTTCTCTATTTAAATTGTCAAATGCAGTGCTTAGGTCCATGAAGTCCAGGTAGATCAGTTAACCCTTTATGAACATAGATTGTACCCCCACCAAATATAGATTCAAAGCTTGATTGCAGGTCCCCACACCAGCTCTAAAACCATATTGTACATCTGAAAGCACTCGGCATGATGAAATCCATTCCTTAAGGCAACCCAATACAATGCGACCAAACATTTTGAATGGTGTGTCCAAAAGCTGTATGGGTCTATAGGTCAAAGGGCTCTTGCAGTCACTTTCCTTAAAAATAGGATAGATGATGACATTTTTTCATGAGTGCAGGAATTCCTCTATTTGCAGAAATACATTGAAGCTGATTGTCAACAATGGGGCCCATAGATCCACAATCACTTTGTAGAGGTCTCCCGGGACCACATCTTGGCCCAGTGTACGATTATATGCTTGTTGGTCAGTCACAGCCTCAACTTCCTTTAGGGAAAGGCAAATCAACAGGCCACGCTCCCCAGGATTGGTCTTAGCAACAGGGCCCCCGTACAAGGAGGAGAAGTGATCCACCCAGGCCTTTGCCTACACATCTGTTTCCATCAAGGTCTGCTCTCTCCTGAAACAAACTCCCATTGAATCATACCCAGGTGTGGAGGATACACATTAATATTATGGAAGGAAACATCACTGTTGCTAATATAAAAATTAAACAAGAACGGCAAAAGGACACATCATTGGCGCAATCCTCAATACGTTCTAATTCATCTTGAATAGTTCCCTGCCTGATCTAGCCTGATTTCTATCATCATATTTGTATGAAGGGCTATCAGAATGTTCAACAATGTCCTAGGACAGCCCTTCAGGAAGAGTTTTGCCCATAACTTCTGCCCATAACTTCGGATTCACGCAATCAAACCCTTGATACAGATCTAAAATTGGTTTTTGGTGAGTTTCGTCTGAGAGGCTAGAAATTGCAACAGAAAACAATTTAAGGAGGTACCCACTCCCTTTTTAAAACCAGCCTGGAATCTACCCAGAACCCTCATAACTGGATCTCCTTTAATTCAATTACTGAAAAGACTTTGCTTTTTGCACCCAGTAACAACGATTGTAAGGATTCAGTCTATCCCCCTATTTATATGCTAGTACAATTCTGGCCAGAGTATGAATGAAGGGCACAGTTTGTATGAAAATATAATCCAGAACGGACAGATGACCCAGAATAGCTGCATCACATAATCCAAATGTGCTCAAGCACGAATACAGGAGACCAACTGGAAGCAAGGCGAAAGCTTCACATAGCACAGCATAGATAGTGGATGAAGATTAGAAGCTACCAGGAAGCTGTCCGTATTCAGGCAGGCAGGCTGAAATTAGAAGAGGGACATCGTTTTCAAGTAGTGTTGCCTTTAGAGAGAAAAGGAACAAGTGGCAATGGTGAGCAATATATCAATGCTCACTATTATTATGGAAGAGGCAACACGTAAAGCAGTTGAACCATGACTGTGGTTATTTTGAAACTCATACCCTGAGCACGAAATAACTTTCAAGGGCAACAATTTTGAAATGTTTAGGGACTGGTAATTTTGACACGTTAGGCAAAACAAGAGTAAAAGAGATGCCCGGGATCACGCATTGGTTAAGATGTGACACTGAGATTTGCACCCACCCAAACTTTACCACTTTATATTCCAGTTCTTACCATAAACTAAAACAATCGCATTTTAAACAACTAACTTGGAATGAACAGAAACAACATACCCCAGCATGACCATTGTTTTTTAAACAGAATTTTATAGAAGTGTAGTGTGCAAAATGAGAATGATTCTAGCTTCATTGTCTTCATCATGAAGGGAAGTACATAAGTATCAGTATACAAATTGGTGTGATCTTAAAAGACTGTGGCCCTGATTCATGGATTATTTGCGCCAAAGAAAATGGGATTTGTGCGCCATTCTGCCCGCAAATCCCTGTTTAACAAATGGGGATTTGCGGGCAGAATGGTGCACAAATGCCATTTTTTTCAGCACAAATAATCCATGAATCAGGGCCTCAGTCTGGGTTTCTCTTTTGTATTTTAAACTTTTAACTACACCCTAAAAACAGGCTTTTGAAAGTTCTATTTATAAACGTGGAGAAAAGAAAATCAGAATTGTACAAAAAAGCAAACCTTTTTTTTGTCAAAATGAGCAGACCCTAAAATATGCTTGCCACAGGCCTGTGATAGTTGGTCCACTCTCTTGTGTCTAGAACCACTTCCACTCAAACGGCAAACATAAAAAGGCAGTTTGGGTAATAGGCTAAACAATGCCACCAGCATGTGAACAGGCAAACCTTTTTGTAGAGGACAGCACAGTAATATCAGTGATATGATGATTTGTCCAGGATCACCATATTGCTAGCCAAGCCCGGATTCAAGCATGAAAGCTTTGGTTCAAGTCTTGAATTTGGATACCTAATCACAACTCCCCATATGAACAAACCAATGTCTACACCTTAATCACATTGATACTATGTTTGTTTGTATAGCAACCACTATCTGGTGGCGGCATATTGCTGATAGCTAGCCACTCCAGGCGTAACATATGCATTTCTGGCATATCTAATAGGTCAATATCGCTAGGTAATTCATAGGGTCACTTCTGTCCCCCTTATTAAATATCAAAATTACCTCTGATCGCTTCCAGGAAGGGGGCCTAGATCCCTGTGACTTATTAATGGTCGCCTTAATGGTCACCACCAATTGCTTCCAGGAAGGGGAGGTAGGTTCCTGTGGCTTATTAATGGTAATTGAAAAGGCTGAACGTATAGGTACCTGTCTTCTTTTGAATTTGAAAGTCATATTTGTATCAGATGAAATGAGAGGTATGCACGATATAAGAACAGTATCTAAGTTCCATCGATTACACAGGTCTCTATGATGTGTCTTTGTAGATGTGTAATTGTCAATCTTGTTCCATTGCAGAGTCCCCGTGATCACATTAGATTGCAGAGTATCATAATTACAGCATCTACTTTCAGTTTTAGCTCTTCAGGAGACATTCGTCCTACAGCTTTTTACTCTTTAGAGACTGAAACATTGAGCTGGTAATTAAATGTTCATGGACACTGGAACCACTCTGCCCTGTGTGAAGAGAAGTGGGGGGTAGAAAGAAGTAACTTGAAATTATTCAGAATGTTTGCGATAGTGGAAGGTGAAGGTGACTGTGTAGAACCATGCTCACTTTGTTTGTTAAAATGATAACTGTTGTTGAATTGGAAGGGCACACAGAGTTGCATTTTGCCATTTGGACAGCCGAGGGCAACCTAACACTGATAAATTGCATCAGCTGAGTACGGAAACCGGTACACCCCGTTTCGGCGGTGCCTGTTCGGCGTGGGCCGATTCGCCACGGCCAGTTCGGCGTGGCCAGTTGGGCGACGGGATGTTTCGGCGCTGGGATGTTTTGGCGCGCTGCACACCAGTGCACATCACCTGCTGTTTAGGGAAAAGTTCAGTGCAGTGCACTGAAAGTGCGAGTTTCAACTTCATCCCACACTATTTTAAAATGAAACTTTTCTAGAGCGGTTTCATTTTTAAATAGTGTGGGATGAAGTTGAAACTCGCACTTTCAGTGCACTGCACTGAACGTTTCCCTAAACAGCAGGCGATGTGCACTGGTGTGCGGCGCACAGGGCAGATTAGATCTGCCGGGCTCACGAGGGTGGGGGCTGTGCTGCTCGGAGCATACTGCTCCGAGCAGCACAGCCCCCACCTTCGCGGGCCGGGCTGTGCAGTCTGCGCGGCTGTAGTGCCTGCATGAAGAACTCGCAGGACATTTATGTGCGGCCAGTTCGGCGCAGGCTGCCGTGCCGAACTGGCTCCTGTGTTGAACCAGCCGCGCCGAACTGGCTCCTGCACCGAACCGGCCGCGCCAAATTGACCCGTGCCGAACCGGCCGTGCCGAAATGTCCTGCGGTAGCGGCCATGTGATTATGGTTAAATTGCTAATCCCATAGGAAGAGCACTTTACGGGGCAGCTTATAACTTTGCTCCCCCTGGATGAATCCTCACCAAACTTTGCGAAAAAAAAGTACTATAGTTCAAACCAGTGTACTGCGCAATTTGCTCAGCTTCTGTGTTTGTTTTCTAAATCATTGGGTCAGTGGGAAAAAAAGAATCCACGATGGATTAAAAAAAACCTATTTTGTGGTACAATATATTTAATTGTTTTACTGTTTATTTCTTGTTTCTCGCTAATCTGCTATCTGTTGGCTTGTTCCAGATTTTTGGGGCAATTAGATACCTGTTGGCGTATTCTAATTGTTTAGTTCTACTTTTATACTATTCATCTATCGATTGAGTTGTTGTAGATTTTTTGGGGCAGTTAGATACCTGTTGGGGTATTCTAACTGTGTATTTCTTGTTACATTTTAGTGGTATTTTTTTATCTGTTTGCTTGTTGCAGAATCCTGGGGCAGTTAGATACATGTTGGTGTACTCTAACTGTGCACAGTTTTGAAGTTCAAGTCTTGCTTATGTTCATACACAGATTACGTATTCAATTTTGGTTTTAAGAATATTAAGTAAGCGTTTACAAGATTTGCTGGCAATCTCTGCTTTAGAGTAATGGTACTATCATTACATTCAAATCATCCAAGAATTCTTTTTTATATATGCAGTGTAGTGACCTATATTGGTTGTGGCTGCTGCGTGGTAGTTTATACCTGTTGTTCTTACCAAGTGATACTTGACCAAGTGTGAATCCAGTCAGCTTTCAGTTGTTTTTTGTACCATCTGCATTGTAACGTAGAAGCATTACTATTACTTATTTACTATGTGTCTGTATTTGTAAGGTGGAGCGATTATCTGAATTGCAGGTAGTACATAATCTGCCATGGTTTGCATTTTGTACAAGTTGCTGAAATGGAATGGATTCACAGTTAGGTATGAATACATACACAACGCGTTCATTAGGGACTTGTTCCTGTTCCACATGGTTGCAGAGAGTGCATGTATGTTTCCACATGTATGAAATCTGGAATATTTAATTTATAGGTATGTTTTTGTTTTCCAGTACTTGTAGTAAGTACATTAGAAATTCTTGTGGATCTTCTTGTGAGTTTATAGTGAATTTGACAATTCTAGCACAGTAGTCTTATTCCATGAACACTGTAAGTGTTGTCAGGATTGTTGGTTGCATTTCTATGAAGGACTAACATGTGCAAACACAATTGGTCTGTACTGTGTAGTAAATGTTCTCAATAATTGGTGGCAATTGGAATAGAATATTTATTGCTACATTTGCATAGCATTTTACAGCAGTTATATTTGAAAATTTGAATGGACCTGACAGTTCTGTGTTAAAGTCATTTGTTCGGAGTGTGTGTTCCTTCTTTGAAGAAGTTTTTGTGTTACTTTGACCAGTAGATTCTTCTTTGGTTGTGGTACTTGATGACGTATTACTCTCTTTTTTTTCTTTGGAGGAATTGCAGTGATATCCTGTATCATTTCAGTTTGAAGTAGTTTTCTTTCACAACATTTTGCTTTTTGTGGAACAGCATATGTTTTTATATGGGGGGTGTAGAGTGAACGCAGCCTATTGTATACTAGAATGTAAGGAATATCTGCATTTACTTCACTTGCATCAAAGTTGATTAAAAATAGCGTGTCAAGTGTACGTAAGGGTGATAGTGCTGCATAGCTCATGCCTTCTTTAAAGACTGTGCTAACAATATCTATTAATGCTTTATCTAGGGTAAGGCCTTGTCATTTGTGAAGGGTAACTGCGTATGCTAGAGTTAGTGAAAATTGTTCTCTGCATACATACATGTCTTTGAAAAGAAGGAAGTGGGCTGTTGAGCGTCCTAACCTTTTAACTTATGATAGTTTGTCAAAGAGAATATTGAAAAAAAGTAAACGTTGTTGTCATGTGGGTATGTCTGAAAGCCAACAACTGTACCAAGTGCTCCATTAACTAGACCTTGCTCCACGTCAAGGTTATGTTTAAGCATTACTCTACAGTATAAAAATAATTTTAAAATTTTCTCCAAGCCAGCTGTGTTGGAGATGGAGTTTTCTAAGGTATTTAGTCTTGTTGTGGCTTGTTGACAAATGGGTAGTATCATACCATGTACGTCCAGTTTATCTGTGGAGCAAATTTCAATCATTGGTTGCATTTCTTTTTTCAACATTGTTTCATTGAATTTTGAACAGCTTGCACGAGTTGGCATCAAGGACATACAATTGACATTTTTGTGTGCTAATTGTTCCATGACATCAGTAGCACATGAGTTATGGCCATAGAGTGCATGGATGTGCCTGGTTTTTAATATTGATTGTGCTTCTTGAGATAGTACACCAACTCTAATACTTTTTTTAAATGTTGGCATATGTGAGGTCTGCAGATTGGCGCATGTTTTTTTAATTCTCTGTATTTGAAATGTTGCCAAAGGTTCACAATTTATATGCTGCCAAGAGTTTTATGGCACAGTTTGTGCCCTACGGTTTTAAAAATAGGTTCAGCTTTCACTTGTGTCAATGGAAGAAGATCTCTGAAAACAATAATGTGTTTTCCTCCAAATAGCTCTTCGTAGTCTGTTTTGAGGACCTCTTGTAATCTGAGGTGAATCAAAGCCAACATTAGGTTGGAGACCATGCTCACCTCATCTATTAGCAGCATTTTGATGTGTTTGAAAACTGCATAGTTCCATTGCAGTTTCTGTGGAAAGTTTGTAATAGTCTAATTGGTTTGGTGTTCTAATGGAAGGAATAGTAATCGGTGTTAAGTGACACCACCTATGTTTTAGGCAGCTACACCTGTGGGGGCAGTTACAACAGATGACAGTTTGTTGTTTGTCAATTGTTGAAGGAACTTGCTGATGATTTTGATTAAGAATGTTTTGCCTGAACCAGCTTCACCACTCACGTATAGCAGTATAGGTTTGTAGTCTTGGCAGGTACAGTTTTTATTTTCATGTTCCACACCATGTTCATGTTTTGTTATTTCCTGGAAAATGCTACGCTGCTCATTGTTCAGTTGTGATTTCAGTAGAGCGAAGTCTTCTGTATCTTGTTCATAATGACACATGGGGCCTCATTACGATTAGGGCGGTAAGGGATACTGGGCACCGGTAAGGAGACCGGTGCCGGTAATCCCTTAATGCCCTACTATGAGTTCCCTTAACGGGTCCCTCCTTTAACGCCAGGTCTGACCAGGCGTTATGGACGGGACCCGTTAAGGGAAATAAGAGCAAATTGCGGTACCGTTATTAGCTACTTCCCCATTCCCCGTGAGCCCTATGCAGGCTCAAATGGGAATGGGGAATGGTTTTTTCAATGGGGACTTACCGGTCCCGCAAAGGTCGGACTACACCGGTAAGTCCCCATTGAATGAGACCGGTGCCCGTACCGTTATTGGAAATAGCGCCATGACTACCTCCAATCTCGGAATGAGGCCCATGGTGTTTACTACTTCTATCATGGCTAATTCTGCCTCATTTGCTATTAGTGGCTGTCCAAGTGGTTCTTGGCTTCCTGTTACAGAAGGTTGACTACTGTTGGGAGTGTCCACTTGTAGTTGGGCCTGGAGTTCTTCTTCATGTTCTTCTTCATGTTGCTGTTCATTGTGCAACATTGTTTGGTACTGTGTACAGTTTACATCTGTTATAGTGCTTTCATTTGCTTTGAACGCGTCTTCATAGGAATCATATGTATCCATTAACTCTTCTTCTTTTCTCCATTGTTTAAAAGCTTGTAGCAGGGACATGTAATACAGTTCTTTATGTTGAAGAGTTTTTTATGACAATTCTATATGATTAATTAAGCTGTGTTTGGTAAGTTTCACTAAGTTGCCTTCACAATTTACAACTCTGTATCTACCTTTCTTTTCATCTGTTTAACATTATTTTTGTATGTGCAGTTTTGGGCTACATGGTAGAGACACATGGTTTCCAAAGTGGTATTCCTAATTGGGTAGTATGTGTCCAGTAAATTGTTTTTCAAAATGTCTTGGTTGTTGGGATCGTTTTTGGATATTGTTTCTATGTCCTCATATGATTTGAGAACTCTTTTTCTAGATTTAGCAGGACCAAGACTTAGCCATACTATATTGTCAGATTTTCCATACAAGGCAGTATCGGTTAAATGGTCTGCTGCTTCATAGCAGCCACATTCTCAATGAGAGAACATTTTTATGCCTAACCTGTACAATTTCTTTGATAGTGTTTTGTCAGATGATATGTCATCCCAGAGGTCCTGGAGCTCTGTTTTCTCTGCTTTGGTTAAGTAGGCTGTGACATATCATGCAACTGTAGTGGAATTGTCTGCAATGTACTGCACATCTATGTTTGCATTCCATACTTGGGAAATGATTGCATTGTAATCATTGATGTATTTTGATTCTTCTGTTCTTTTTATGTAATAAGTGTTCTTAGGTGATTTACCTTTGACACTATGTCTGACTGAAGATATGAAATTGTTTACTTGACCTGTTGCTGAATCTGGTCTAGGGAAACCAAAGCAGCATTTGGTGTAGTATTTCCCTTTGTTTTTATATTTGCAACGACAATATTTCCCACATTTGTGTCTTTGAAATTGTAAAATTTTGTGCATGAAGGTCACTATGTGTTGTTTGTGAAGGGATTTCACAAGTGACATATTTTTGGATGAACTGCAAAACAGTGGCATCACTGTCCTGGCCAAATTTAGGAGCATTTTTAATCCATAATAGCATGTGGATGTGTGGTGCTCCACTGGCTTGGTATTGATTTCTCCAAAAGAATTGTTGTACTTCTCCGAGGGAAGGAACAGTCTTATTACAAATAAAGTGTAGCATAGCAATGAAGCGATGATGGGACTATCTTGATACATTTACAGGATCTAGAGAGCAGAGTTCTCCTGGTGTTTTTATATTAATGTTTTTTTTGTTTGCTCTGCATAGGAAATCATGTAAATCTTCCCATGCATATTCTGCACAACTTAATGTAACAAACCAAGTGGGTGGGCCAAGGTTTCTTATCATACATCTCCATGACATCAGAACGAATATTCTTTTGTACCACGCATGTTTACTAAAAGATTTGTAATACTTGACTGTAAAACCTCATCTTTTTCTTGCACTTTTTCTAATAATTGCATAGCTGACATATTTTTGAAAATGGGTGCGTGATTTTAATGTGTGTGCAGTTGCTAGTTCACTTTCAAAGAGAAGGTGGAATATGTATTCCACTTTTTGTCTGAATCTGGGGTCGTCAGAATACATTCGTAGAGAGTGATATTGTGATGCTGTTATCTGTGTGGATCTATCATCGTACCTTCCTCCTTTTCCAGTAGAAAACAGCAGAGTAAAGGCCTGTGCTGCTAAACCTTTTTCCCATATCCTGATTGGAGATCCTTTGGCTTGTCGCATTTGGTATGTTTACAGTGCATCATCTATAGTGTCTTTAGAGTGTAAAGGATGAATTATATAATGGTCTAAAATATTGGATTCTGTAGCAGGATTTAGAAGTTCAAATTCACCAGTTTATGGTGACTCTTGAATTATTTCAATGGTTTCTCTCAGGTTTTCTTCAATATTAATGTATTTGTAGTATCCTTGTTGTTTTTTAGATATTGCAGGGCTTGTCTAACTTTATGTAAGGCCAGGAGTTGTTGGCGATTTATTTTCTATTTTGTATGTATGCCATTTAATAAGACAATTAAAGATTGATCTATTGGTCGTTGCACTCCTAGAATGTGTACATTTTCTTTGCGATCTAATTGTAAATAAAGTACTTTGCCACAAATGCCTTTCATTAATTCAGAGGGAGGTAATTTTGCTCTTTTTGGTTGAAGGCGTATTATTGCTTGAAATGGGTGCACTGTTTGAATTATGATGCTCTCATATAAAATTAGTTGCTGCAGGCGTTTTGGTAGTGGGAATAATTCCAAATGATTTGTATTTAGTATTTTTTAGTATTTTATTTATTTCTATAGCGCACCAGGCCCAGGGGCAACCGGGCGCTTAACTTAGTTACAACAAGATGAAAGCATGACAAGGCAATGTGACAGAGTATTACAGGAGAATTTACAGAATATACATTCAAGCGAATATCGATAAGGCAGTGATTTACAGGGTAGTTAATAAGGGATGCAGAGTAGGTCAAAGTGCAAGTAGGGCAGTAAACTAGTGTTAGCTGTCTTGGGCGGATAGCCAGGCTTTGCTAAGGTGTTTGAATTTCAGGAAGGAAGGTTCTGCTCTAAGGTCATTGGGGAGTGAGTTCCAAAGTTTGGCTGCCAGGATGGGGAAGCTGGTTCCACCTGATCTTTGGAGATTAAAACGCGGGATGACAAGGCAGTTGGCTTGGGCCGCTCTGCGAGGTCTGGTGGAATTGTTGAAAGAGAATCTGTTTGCCAGGTAGCGAGGGGCTTGGTTGTGGAGGCATTTGTGTGTGAGAGCCAGGGACTTCAAGGAGATGCGATGTGGGATAGAGAGCCAGTGCAGGTGCGCCTGGTGTCAGATATATGCTGGCGCCTAGGAATGTTAAGGGCCGCTCTGATCGCATTGTTTTGGACAATTTGTAGCTTGTTTAGATTGCGGAGATTAGTACCTAGATAGAGGGCATTACAGTAGTCGACCTTGGATAGTACGAGGGTCCTGGCCAAGGTTACGCAGTTGGCTGTGGTTAGGAACGGGCGACAGGCGGTGATGAGCTTGCAAGTATACGCTGCTGCAGATGAGACTGCGTTGGACTGTCTAGTCAAGGATAGGGTTGAGTCAATGTAAATCCGTAGGGTTTTCGTGTCCTTAGCAATAGGGATGGTGTTCCCATCAATGGTGAAAGACTTGAAAGCAGGGTCAAGTTTAGTGAGTTGTTGTGGTGAACCAAGAATGAGGACCTCTGTCTTTTCATCATTTAGGCAGAGGCCGTGTTGGGCCATCCACGCTTGGATGACCTGGTAGATGGCGTTGATGGCGAGGGAGTCAGTTGTGTAGTCTCCTGTGATGGGGATTAGTATCTGGGTGTCGTCAGCGTAATTGGTATACGTGACGCCCAAATGGTCCAGAATATCAAAAAGGGGTTTGGTAAACACGTTATATAACGTGGGCGAGACACAAGACCCTTGAGGCACACCACAAGAAACCGGAGCGGGTGGTGCGGCCGCAAGTGGGGAAAACACGCGCATTGATCTATTATCAAGGAAGGATCTGATCCAAGTAGAGGCATTTTCTGAGAAATGTGCGGCTGATTTGAGGTGATGGCAGAGAATGTTGTGATTGACAAGATCAAAAGCAGCAGAGAGGTCCAGGAGAAGTAATAACGCCAGTTTGCCTTTGTCTTTGAGATCTTCGATCTGCGTTTTTAAATCGATAAGGGCGGTCTCAGTGCCGTGGCGAGGCCGGAACCCTGATTGCCTGAGTCCCAGAAGTTTATTTGATTCAAGGTATTCCTGAATTTGTAGGTAGGCCGCGCGGTCAAGGATTTTTAGTAAAAAAGGTACAGTGGTAATTGGTCTGTAGTTTGTGGGTATGCTGGGATCCAGGGTAGGTTTTTTCAGAAGCGGGATGACCCACGCATCCTTAAGATTGTCCGGTACAATCCCAGAGCTAAAGGAGGAGTTGATGAGCGTAGTGATGAATGGTGCTAGGTCGTGAGCTGCTTCCTTAATAATAGGTGCAGGACAAAGGTCACCCTGACAATTGGACGGTTTAAGGCTAGTGATGATCTTTTCCACTTCGAGAATGGAGAGTGGAGAGAAGCTAAAAGGAGTCAGAGAGTCTGTGATAGAGAGGTTTATGGTAGGTATAGGGATCTGTAGAGGGTTAGATTGAAGGCTAGATTGTTTGTTGTTGATTTTAATTTGGAGAGTGGCAATCTTGCCTAGGAGAGCTTCTTGGATTTTGGAGCACCAGGTGCTATCTTTGGTACAGGTGTCAGGTGGAGTAACAGGAGTTTCAAGTTCTTTTAGGATTTTAAACAATTCTTTGGTGTTAGATTTGGCTTGTTCGATGCGTTTGTTGTATGTGTCTTTTTTTGCCTGGAATATAGCTTCCTTGTAGTTAAGGGTGGCCAGGAGTACGCATGATTTGTTAGCTAGAGAGTGATTGCTTCTCCAGTGGGATTCTGCAATTCGTTTTTCTTTGCGTAGAGCTCTGAGATGGGGTGTAAACCAAGAGTTTAGGTGGGCTCGAGGTTTAGATTTTCTCAGTTTCGAAGGTGCAATGGTGTCTAAGGCTATAAGCATGGCCCGGTTGAATGTGTCGACCAGGGCCGTAGGGTCAGAGCATGAGGGGTCCCGGTCATTGAGAGCTGGAAGGAGGAGGGGGAGGAGTCTATCGCAGGTAATGTTGCGTATGTTACGGGTGGCCATAGCCGGGGCAATGCTGTGAGGGAGGCTGATAGGTCTGGACTCAATATTGAATGTAATTAAGTTGTGGTCTGTCCAAGCGCACTGTTGGTTAGAGGTGATGTTGATGGGACAGTTGAGGGCAGCTAGCCAGTCAAGGGTTCTGCCCTTGTTGTGGGTGGGTTGGTTTAGGAACTGAGTGAATCCAGCATTAGTGAGGATGTTGTCAATAGACGAAGCAGCAGTGTCCTTGGGGTCGTGGAGACCTAAGTTGAAATCCCCCAGTATCATGACCTGGGAGTTAGCTTTGGTGTTGTGTGTGAAGATGTTAGAGAGGTCCTCCGCGAAGGTGGATAGTGGGCCGGGTGGCCGGTAGAGTAGATGGAAGGTGATAGAATGGTTGGGTGTGACAGCTAGTTTAGCTGTCAGTGCTTCCAGAGTGGAGGAGTGATGTGTGGCTGAGAGGTGGAAGTTCAGAGCGTTTTTGTGGATGATGGCGATGCCACCTCCTTTAGATTGGATGGAATTACGGTCATGTCTGATAATGTTGTAGCCTGGAGGGATAGCGAGGGAGAGAAGAGGACCTGAAGCTGGGTGGAGCCAGGTTTCAGTGATTGCTATAAAGTCGAGGTCAAGGTTGAGGATCAAGTCAGCTACTTCTAGGGCGTGAGCCGGGAGTGATCTGGCGTTGATTAGCGTGCCTTTGATATTATTTGAGTTAGGGGAGTTGGAAGATAGTGGTAGATTAGGTGTAAGTGTGGGTGGTGACAAAGGGTGAGGCAGTTTGATGCGGTGAGCTAAATGATGGGAAGCGTGGGTAAGACGCGAGCCAAGTCTAGCATTTCTCAAGGAGATAGAGCAGGGTAGGTTAGGTAAAGGTCTGGTGGCGAAGTGCTGGATCCAGAGGGCTGGGTTGTTAAGGTAAGGGTTGGTGTGGTGAGCGTGGGATGGCATAGTTGAGGTGTGATGCAAGTAAGAGTGGTAGATAGGGGTGGTGGTATAGTATAGTGCAGTCCAGCCAGAGTGCAGTATAAGGAGGAGAAAGGTGGGCAGCAGTCTGGTAAGTAGGGTACTGAAAGAGTACAGAGGAGAGTTTGCAGTAGTTAGACTGTTGGTGGGGGGCATGTTGACCTAGTAGAGTCTAAGAGCGCGTGGTCTGGTAAAGACCATATGACACTTACACAATTACAGTAGTCTGTTAGTGACCAAAGGCACAACACAATTGCAGTGGTCCGTTAGCGACCATAAGGCACAACACAATTACAGTGGTCCGTTAGCGACCATAAGGCACAACACAATTACAGTGGTCCGTTAGCGACCATAAGGCACAACACAATTACAGTGGTCCGTAAGCGACCAAAGGGCACAGCCAATAGCAGTCATGAGGCATAAAGCACTAGGGGCTGACAATGACTGTACTATTAAGAGGTGGCAGCAGTAACGCATAGAGGCGGTGGAGTTGGAGGCATAGGCGTATACAGCAAACAGTTATCGAAGGTGAAAATAACCGAGTTCAAATGTTTATGATTGCGGAGTAGCAGAAGACATACCGGAAAGCACAATAGTGTAGACTGAGGGTATCCCTCTACTCACAATGGATTAAAGGTCCGAGTAGACACTGGCTCCAAGGCTCCGGAGGCGAACAGGGGGCAAACAGGGGCCTTAGTGCGGGCCTTTGTTGAGAGGCCGGCGTTCCCGCCTGCCGGCGGAAGGGGATAATTATGAATGGGGAGGTCAACAGCTGATTCGTGTGGCCAGAGCCTCGCTCTGGTGCCTCGATGCGCCCGCCATTGCTGGGCCAGGCGGAAGAATCTGCCGAAGTCAGGCGATTCTCACGAAGCGTTGCGCTTCAGAACTCGTCGTGCAGCTGGAGATCAATAAATATGCACGATGGGCATACCTGACTGTGATATGATGGCAGCCCTCGCCCTTGAGGGAATTCGGTGAGGCAGGGTGATCCGAAGCACGGCCGAACCGTGTGTAGCTGAAGATGCTCCTCGGCTCAGGAGGCTAGGGCTCCTGCCCTCCTCCGTGGTGTGCTGCTGCGGCTGCAGTGAAGAGGGAGTGATTCAGGGGGCAAACAGGGGCCTTAGTGCGGGCCTTTGTTGAGAGGCCGGCGTTCCCGCCTGCCGGCAGAAGGGGATAAATATGAATGGGGAGGTCAACAGCTGATTCGTGCGGTCAGAGCCTCGCTCTGGTGCCGCGATGCGCCCGCCATTGCTGGGCCAGGCGGAAGAATCTGCCGAAGTCAGGCGATTCTCACGAAGCGTTGCGCTTCAGAACTCGTCGTGCAGCTGGAGATCAATAAATATGCACGATGGGCATACCTGACTGTGATATGATGGCAGCCCTCGCCCTTGAGGGAATTCGGTGAGGCAGGGTGATCCGAAGCACGGCCGAACCGTGTGTAGCTGAAGATGCTCCTCGGCTCAGGAGGCTAGGGCTCCTGCCCTCCTCCGTGGTGTGCTGCTGCGGCTGCAGTGAAGATAGCACATGAAGGTGTTTGGTTGTCAAGCTTTGAAGTGCAGTTATTGCAAAGTATTAAGGGGTCTGTAATTTCATATTTGTTTTCTGCTATACGGTAGAGAGCTAATTGGAACCATTTGGAATCTTCATTGTCTTCTATTTTATACGTTATGTCTACAGTTTTTGTGTTACTTTATATAAAAATCCTGCAGCAACACACACACACACATGGTTTGGTACTTCAGCGGAGGCACTTTTAAACGTTAGCATTTCTTTTTTGTATATGTTTAATAGAGGGTTGCTATTTGTACAGTAGTTGCTAGGTTGTTATAAATCTATTGCATTTTGTAAGTGGCTTTCACTTCCAAAATATTTTCTCTGGCTATGCTCTATTTCTTTGAGTAGTTCTTTGGCTGTACCATGTAGAAGATTGTTATTTAAATTGGGTAGTGCTAAAGCAGCACTATTAGCATAGTAGACTTTATGGACCAGATTTCTTATAATTGAATGATGTGTTGATATCATTTTGATATGATGGAAGGTGCTTTTCAAATATGTTCTGAAATGCAGGCTAATGAATGTCCTTGTAGTCTTGCGTATTTGCTCACTGTACAGGCATCCATATTTTGTAGTAGTTTCATTATGAATTTGTGTTTGCTTTTTACATACTGATTGATTTGAAAGATTTTTTGGCAATGTTACACATTGATGTGCACGGCCATTTGTAGACTGGACTTTTTGATTCAGTAGAATAGAGAGGTGATACTGAGTTTTCTGGGGATATTCTTTTTCGAGCAGAGTTTCTTGTTCCATAATGGTGTTATTAAGTTTTTCATACCCTCGTCCACTGCTATGTATGGCAATTGGGTTTGTTTGCTTTTGTTTATATGCTTCTTCATTAAAATATGGTTCTGTGCTCGTAGTGTGACTCCATTCACCTCCACAGATGTTTAAGAAGCTATTTTTGTTGATATTCCGTTTATTGAGAAGTCTTTTTTGTAGTTTAGTAGTTAGTTTTGTTAGTGGTTTCATTCTGTTTAAAACTAAAATAAATTACTTCCTTTTGAGATGGATTGCACTGTCTATGAGAGCTTATGGGATTAATTTTCTATTGTAGGTTTTAAGGGTTGTGCATGATTTCTCTCCTGTTTTTATAAGTTTCTGAAGGACTCTGTGGTGTCACATTTTTTGTAAAATATTTTTTTTTTGGTATGGTTATTTGCCACTTCATTAAGATTCATAGGTGCAGCGTTAGCAGTAGTGGTAGCTGAAGTCTTGTTAATCACTTTCTGTTTCATTTTACTTTTTGATAGAGGAGGGAACGTTTCTGTACTGGAAGCTTGTTTTGTTTCGCTTAATGACTGTAGTATCTGTTTTGTTTGAACCTTTTGTACAAAATCTGCTAGAGATGGATGCTTATTTTGTACACTTTTATTTTGATTTTCTCTACTTCTGCGTTGCTTTCTACGGAGTTGCTTTTTGGTAGGCATTTTTTGGGGTCTGTTGGAGAAAAAAAAGAAAGAAGTGTGGGTTGGGCTGTTGTGCAGTATATGCATGCTTTGTGCACGAGTGTCTGAGAATGATGGTAAGGATGTTTGTGGAGGTGTGTGATTGTGCAATGGGCAGCTACATCTAGTTGGGAATGCTATTCTTGTATTTGTTTGTTACTATACTGGGCTTCAGATGAAAATATAAAGTATGCAGCTGGTAAGGGGAAGCACTAATACTACATCTAATAGTAAAGGGTTACTACACTTGGTTCTTCTACAATACTAAAATGCTAGTGTGTTTGAGTAACAGTTAGAACATTGTTAGTTTTGTAATAACTTTTTTGTATGGAAAGAGTAGGTTTCTTCTAAGTCCTTGTTCGTACTTCAGACGCTGCTGCTTTTCAGGAGAGTGGTCTTCACTGCAATTGTAAAATAAAGAAGTTAGTGAATATGTGTTTGTTAATGTAGACATTGTTTTTTGTAGTAGAAGTGTTTTCTTACATCTGAGCATAGTATGCACATGAACTTTCCTTTGCTTATGTGCATCCTGTATATTTTACTTAGAATCTGTTAGTTAAATGTAATGTTTTACAAATTAGTATAATAGTAAATGTATAGAACACATTTGTTTTTTTTTAAGGCTGTGTTATTGGATGTTAAGAAATAGAAGAAATAATCATATGCATTTTTTGCTATTTTTACAGTGTAAATGGAAGAAATTGTACAGAAAAGCATGCAATGTATGCATTTGTGAAGGTGTGGGAAAAAAAGCAGAAGGATTTGATATAGAGGCCGTGTTGTTATTTCAGCTGGGAGACTTTCTAATGATATTGTCCGTGTCTGTGGATGAATGAAGATGCATATACGGATCCTGGCTGCGTGTAATTCTAAAACAAACTAGACAGCCTTTTTTATAATTATACTGTTATTTCTCCCATCTTTTAATATGAAATATTTTTTTCAGATAGCTGCTTGTGTACACAAAAATTTGGAGAGCAGACAGGTTTGCAAGTGACACTTCATCATAGCAGATGGGAGAAATGACAGTAAGTTCATTTTACAGTTTATTCAGGGTAAGTGGCAGTTACTCTGTTTATATGTATTCCCAGAAGAGCTGTACATGTACTGTGTAGAAAATGTTCATACTTGCAGTCTGTGTTCATGCATGTGGATGTGCATGTATCTGCAAGTAGAAATTGTGGGGAATTTTATAGTAGTTGTTGTTGTAGGTCCTTTGCAGTCACAGCCCAATTGTACTGAGTGTGATCAATAGTACATCTAAAGTGCTGATCTGTGATGATGGAGTTAGATGTAGAGTTATTGGATGTGATTTGCTGGATGATTGTGTGACTGCTTAACAGTTGCCAATAAGGAAATGGTGCAGAGAGTGAAGTGGAAAGGGTAGAAGGGCTGTCCCAGCGATACGGTCTCCGTGGACACCGGGGGTGTCCGCGGACAGGGTGTGCCACATCCAGGGTTTCTGAGCAAATCCACCATGGAAAGGAGACTGTAGGGATCAGCCAATCAGATGTTGAGGTTGTGGTTTGTGTTGAAAGAGGCTGTGTGTAGTGAAGATGGCAGAGGTGGAGAAAGTCAGGGTGTTGGTGGTTGGAGATATGTTTGTGCATGGTTAGGAGCAGTATGCTAAATGCAGGAATTGCTACGCTCACCTGATATCCCCAGGGGCGTCTGGAAGGCTCTGCGATCTGGAACCCTGGGTGCGTAGTTGCCCAGTGCTGAATAAGGAATCTTAGTTATTTGTAGGGTGAGCTATCCGTCCTGCATTTCTTGTGCAGGGGCGCTTAACATTTGTTGGCGAGCTGCCCGAGTTGCTTCACTTGTGCAGTATGCCTTCCTTGGGACCAGGCCTGCTGTGACCCCAAAACTGCTGGTAGGCAGGTAGGTTTGTTAATTATAAATCTTTGTTCTGTTTATGGTGGGAATTCGTTAATGTCTTTATCTCCTTCTTTTTGGGTGCGCGAAGGTCTTGATGCTGGCGTGCCGGATGGAGAGGCACGCTTGTAGGTAAGAGAAAGCGTGAAGCGCAGCGCCGTTATTGTCTTTTGAAGCTAACCTGTGTTTTCTTCTTCTTCTCCTCACAGGCCGCTGTGGTGCTGTGAGTGGATGAGAGCGCAATGAAAAACAGGCCCCCAGAATCCGTTAAGATAGTACAGCGCTGTGCGGTTGTTTAATATTGAAAGCAAACCTGAATATGTCTCTTTCCTTTGCAGATGTTGCTGTGGTGCTCAGAATGGAAGCGTGGCGTAGCGCGATGGAATTCAGGTAAGACTGATGGAATTTGATGTTTTAGAAGCACGCATTCTAATATTGTTTTTCCCTTTCTCGTTATTTCAGGTTGCAATGTGTGAACAGCAGCTGTGGTAGCGGTTCACCGGAAGTCCTTAAGCTAGTACTCACAGGTGAGTGAAGTTTCTTCTTCTCTCGGTTTCCACAGATTGCAACCCAGTTGAGATGCTGAGTGCTGGATGGTGTTTTCTCAGGTAAAACAAAATAATCTTGTTCTTGTTCTTGCAAGATTACAGGAAATGCTGAAGACCAGGAGCTGGATACGGTGAGCGTCACGCTGCTGGTTGCAGAATAATACGAGGCATGTCCTGCAGTCAGGGTGTGGTTTATATAGCCCAGGTACAGTAGTACCAGGGAAAGTAGTTCCAGGCCTGCCATACCCAAAACACTGGACCGCATGGCTTGGTTCTTAGAACTATACTGTGTGGGTGCTTCTTTGTTGGATTTAAAGGCCCATGTACATAAATGGGACCTAGTCCTTCCTACATACGAGCCTGGTGCCAAAGGCACCAGGACTGGCTCCAGGAGCCCTTTTCCAGGGGTTTTAAGGCCCACGGGGTTCTGGTGGGAGACTGCTTGTGGCACAACTTGTGCCCCCTCACAGTGGTCATGCCCGGAATGTGGCAAAGCATTTTGATGTTAAAGGAGTGGAGGTGGTGTGGAGCACTGTGCCCGGTTTCAATGTGCAGGGAATTGTACAAGTTTGTGGCGATATGGGGAGGGTGAACAATCCACATGTAGTTTTGCACTGTGGTGCTTTGCATTTGGGCTATGTCAGTGCCCTACTTTGTTGGCAGATTTGGAACACTTGGTTCAGGCACTAATGGAAACACTTAATGCCAAGGTTATTTTTTCTGGTCTAGCACCTAGGGCAATATGGGACAATAGTTCTGTTTTTGTCCTCAGCAAAATATTGCTAGGTGTGCAATTAACCAAGGCATGTTTGATTTCATGATTAGAGCTGGTATGTTCTTTTGTAATAATGAGAACATTTATTCTGGCAATTTGTGTTTATTTTAAAGAAGATGGCATGTCTTTATCTTTTATGGAAAATGCCATGCTGTTTTGGAACATAAGGCTTGCTTTGGAGAAGCTAATTTGAAGATTTTTGGAGGAAAATAAGAAAGAAAATGTAAAAAAATTACAAAATAAAATGTTTGTCTAAAGATCTGCAATAAAAACACTTAAAAGGCTCTTTTCAGAGCCAACCTCAAAGGGAAATGGGGCACACTATTTAAATTTTCATTCCCCACACTCAGATTTTTCGGTCTGTCCGCGAACACTGCGGTTGTCCGCGGACAGTGCGTATTACATACAGGGATTTTGGGGTTGAGAGGCATGCAAATGAGACTGAGCAGAGCAAGGGGTTGGTCAATAAGGTTTACTGGGTGTGTTATGTAAGGAGAGAGTTTGTCAGAACGTCTTTTTCCTGAGAGGAGAGCAGATAGCTATGGCTGTGTGTTTCAGAAAACAGATTGTTTGGATTTTGGGAGATTTGTGGATAAATTGGTTGGAGGCGCATGCAGATTGCTATGGAGTGGCTGCACATCTTGTATTCCCTCATGTGGAACTGCACTGGCATGGAGTATGTGGAATGAAGTGGCTGGATTTGGTACCTCTTTGTGCTACTATGGTGACACAGTGTCATGCAGACATTATTATTCATTGTGGAGGGAACAGTTTAGGATATGTCTCTGGAATCTCTTTGCAATTTGCAATTTGCAATGTAAGAAGGACTTGGGAAGGTCATGGACATGTTTCCAAATTCCCAAGTAATTTTTTCTCGTATTGCGCAGAGACAAATGTGTGGCTGTGTTATTCTTCATTTGGTCCACAAATGGAGAAAGCGAGGCACACTGTCAATAAGTCTGTTTGTGCCTTTTTGAGAGATGTTGGCATGTCCTCTTTTCACAATGAAAATATTATGTTTCGTAGCAAAAACTTTTTTTGCGGAGATGGAGTACATCTTACTTATGCCCGCAAACACATTTTTCTGCGAAATATACAAAATCCATTGCGACTTTTGTTGGAAATACAGTAATCCATTTTGCAGTAGGTGTTGACCATTTGAAGTTTTTGAAACACTAAAAACACCACAAAAAGGCTATTTTCAGAGCCACCACTTCCTCCCAGAGAAAAGTGCAATGGTTGTTATAGGGCAGCACACCTAAAAAATAAATGTCAGTGGACTGTCCGTGGACTTCTAAAAAATGCACAGGGGCCTGCACTATTTATTTTCCACTTCTATTTTTAAACTGTGAAAAGCGGCTCTGAAAAGAGCGTTTTTTTGTTGTTTTTTGTTGTTTTATATTTTTTGGGTTGTTTAAACACGACACACAAGGAAAGGAGGGGAAATGAGGGTAAGGAAAGGACACCAACCACGAGGATAAGAAAGGGCGGGTGGAGAGAGGGAGATGTAGGGTGGGTTTTACTCAGGTAGGTAGCATTTCTTCTGATGCTCCTTGACCACAGTCTGGAAAGCACTCCGAAGATTCTCCCCCCTGCAGAGTGCTGTACTGCAATATTGTGACCCTCAAAAGGTAAGGGTCAACAGCATCATGAATGGCCTGTCAGGCAGCTGGAGGGATGCAATGTCCTACAGGAATGTCTCTTGTGGTGGCAGGAGCAGAAACTGAGGATGCTGTAGAGGAACTCAATCTAATACGTTTATCGCAAGGTAGAACCTTGCGAATAGCCCCATCATGGAACGACTTTAGGTGTCGCCTCATTGATGTCATACCATAGCTATACGAACCAGACTTTCCACATTTGGTCAATATATGACGGGCAGTTTCAAACTTCAGCAGGCAAAGCCTGAATATTCTTAAGTCGTATGGTAAGGCATGCCATGCTCTACAATACTCTCTGGTAGGCAGAATATTGAAGCATAGATAAAGAATGACAGGGTAATTCATAGAATTTCGCAGAAAAGTGTCGCAAGCGGCTGGCGCAGAGTGTCCGCGTGCGATTGTCTGCGCCAGGCACGTGCGCTAAAACCGATTTCCGCGCACAGCGTATTCATGGATTTTAGGCTTCCAAACCAGCCGTGGCGCAGAGTATCGCAGCGACCCTGCAGCAGCGCCAGTAACGCCCCCAAGAACGCCCTCGCGCAAGGAAAAGCCATCAAAATCGCTAAATCATCGCAAAGGGCTGCGCTAACCCTGGACCAGTTTACAGGGCTGCCAAACAAGGAACGCAAAGCGGGTAACGTGCAAATCAGGGGTACGCGTGAAGTTATACACGCGATTAGCCAGGGTACGTGTATTACAGGGGTACATGGGAAGTTCTACACGCGATTGGCCAGGGTACGTGTATTACAGGGGTACGCGTGAAGTTTTACACACAATTAGCCAGGGCACGTGTATCACAGGGGTACGCGGGAATTATCACACGCGATTTGGCTGGGTACGTGTATTACAGGGGTACACGGGAAGTTTTACACGCGATTCGGCTGGGTACGTGTATTACAGGGGTGCGCGGGAATTCTCACATGCGATTTGGCCAGGTACGTGTATTACAGGGGTGCGCGGGAATTATCACACGCGATTTGGCTTGGTACGTGTATTACAGGGGTGTGTGGGAAGTTACACACGCGATTAGGCTGGGTGGGTCCTCACAGGTGTTCCCTGTACACCCTCCACGGCCCCTGCAGGCAGCCTACAAAATAGGGGACTACCCTGCACACCTGCTCATGTCCCCCTGCACCCCCACCCCCCAGCAGTGCAGGGGCAGCCTCCACCAGGCCCCCACCCATGTCTCCCCCCACCCCCACCCCCCAGCCGTGCAGGGGCATCCTCCACCAGGCCCCCACTCATGTCTCCCACCACCCCCACCCCCCAGCATCCAGGGGTACCCTCCATCAGGCCCCCACTCATGTCTCCCACCACCCCCACCCCCAGCCACCAGGGGCACCCTCCACCAGGCCCCCACTCATGTCTCCTACCACCCCCACCCCCCAGCATCCAGGGGCACCCTCCACCAGGCCCCCACTCATGTCTCCCAACACCCCCACCCACCAGGGGCACCCTCCACCAGGCCCCCAGTCATGTCTCCCACCACCCCCACCCCCCAGCAGTGCAGGGGCAGCCTCAACCAGGCCCCCACTCATATCTCCCACCACCCCCACCCCCCAGCCACCAGGGGCACCCTCCACCAGGCCCCCACTCATGTCTCCCACCACCCCCACCCCCCCGCCACCAGGGGCACCCTCCACCAGGTCCCACCCATGTCTCCCACCACCCCCACCCCCCAGCCACCAGGGGCAGCCTCCACCAGGCCCCCACTCATGTCTACCACCACCCCCACACCCCAGAAGTGCAGGGGGACCCTCCACCAGGCCCCCACCCATGTCTCCCACCACCCCCACCCCCCAGCAGTGCAGAGGCAGCCTCCACCAGGCCCCCACTCATGTCTCCCACCACCCCCACCCCCCAGCAGTGCAGGGGCAGCCTCCACCAGGCCCCCACCCATGTCTCCCACCACCCCCACCCCCCAGCAGTGCAGGGGCACCCTCCACCAGGCCCCCACTCATTTCTCCCACCACCCCCACCCCCCAGCATCCAGGGGCACCCTCCACCAGGCCCCCACTCATGTCTCCCACCACCCCACCCCCCAGCCACCAGGGGCACCCTCCACCAGGCCCCCACTCATGTCTCCCACCACCCCCACCCCCCAGCAGTGCATGGGCAGCCTCCACCAGGCCCCCACCCATGTCTCCCACCACCCCCACCCCCCAGCAGTGCAGGGGCAGCCTCCACCAGACCCCCACTCATGTCTCCCACCACCCCCACACCCCAGCCACCAGGGGCACCCTCCACCAGGCCCCCACCCATGTCTCCCACCACCCCCACCCCCCAGCCACCAGGGGCAGCCTCCACCAGGCCCCCACTCATGACTACCACCACCCCCACCCCCCAGCAGTGCAGGGGCACCCTCCACCAGGCCCCCACCCATGTCTCCCACCACCCCACCCCCCACAGTGCAGGGGCAGCCTCCAGCAGGCCCCCACTCATGTCTCCCACCACCCCCACCCCCCAGCCACCAGGGGCCCCCTCCACCAGGCCCCAACCCATGTCTCCCACCACCCCGACCCCCCAGCCACCAGGGGCACCCTCCACCAGGCCCCCACTCATGTCTCCCACCACCCCCACCCCCCAGCCACCAGGGGCACCCTCCACCAGGCCCCCACCCATTTCTCCCACCACCCCCACCCCCCAGCCACCAGGGGCAGCCTCCACCAGGCCCCCACTCATGTCTACCACCACCCCCACTGCCCAGCAGTGCAGGGGCACCCTCCACCAGGCCCCCACCCATGTCTCCCACCACCCCCACCCCCCAGCAGTGCAGGGGCACCTTCCACCGGGCCCCCACTCATGTCTCCCACCACCCCCACCCCCCAGCAGTGCAGGGGCAGCCTTCACCAGGCCCCCACCCATGTCTCCCACCACCCCCACCCCCCAGCAGTGCAGGGGCACCCTCCACCAGGCCCCCACTCATGTCTCCCACCACCCCCACCCCTCAGCATCCAGGGGCACCCTCCACCAGGCCCCCACTCATGTCTCCCACCACCCCCACCCCCCAGCCACCAGGGGCACCCTCCACCAGGCCCCCACCCATATCTCCCACCACCCCCACCCCCAGCAGTGCAGGGGCAGCCTCCACCAGGCCCCCACTCATGTCTCCCACCACCCCCACCCCCCAGCAGTGCAGGGGCAGCCTCCACCAGTCCCCCACCCATGTCTCCCACCACCCCCACCCCCCAGCAGTGCAGGGGCACCCTCCACCAGGCCCCCACTCATGTCTCCCACCACCCCCACCCCTCAGCATCCAGGGGCACCCTCCACCGGCCCCCACTCATGTCTCCCACCACCCCCACCCCCCAGCCACCAGGGGCACCCTCCACCAGGCCCCCACTCATGTCTCCCACCACCCCCACCCCCAAGCCACCAGGGGCACCCTCCACCAGGCCCCCACCCACGTCTCCCACCACCCCCAGCAGTGCAGGGGCAGCCTCCACCAGGCCCCCACTCATGTCCCCTATCACCCCCACACCCCCGCCACCAGGGGCACCCTCCACTAGGCCCCCACTCATGTCTCCCACCACCCCCACCCCCCAGCAGTGCAGGGGCAGCCTCCACCAGGCCCCCACTCATGTCTACCACCACCCCCACCCCCAGCCACCAGGGGCACCCTCCACCAGGACCCCACCCATGTCTCCCACCACCCCCACCCCCCAGCCACCAGGGGCACCCTCCACCAGGCCCCCACCCATGTCTCCCACCACCCCCACCCCCCAGCAGTGCAGGGGCAGCCTCCACCAGGCCCCCATCCATGTCTACCACCACCCCCACCCCCCAGCCACCAGGGGCACCCTCCATCAGGCCCCCACTCATGTCTCCCACCACCCCCACCCCCCAGCAGTGCAGGGGCAGCCTCCACCAGGCCCCCACTCATGTCTACCACCACCCCCACCCCCCAGCCACCAGGGGCACCCTCCACCAGGCCCCCACTCATGTCTCCCACCACCCCCACCCCCCAGCCACCAGGGGCAGCCTCCACCAGGCCCCCACTCATGTCTACCACCACCCCCACCCCCCAGCAGTGCAGGGGCACCCTCCACCAGGCCCCCACCCATGTCTCCCACCACCCCCACCCCCAGCAGTGCAGGGGCAGCCTCCACCAGGCCCCCACTCATGTCTCCCACCACACCCACCCCCCAGCCACCAGGGGCAGCCTCCACCAGGCCCCCACTCATGTCTACCACCACCCCCACCCCCCAGCAGTGCAGGGGCACCCTCCACCAGGCCCCCACCCATGTCTCCCACCACCCCCACCCCCAGCAGTGCAGGGGCAGCCTCCACCAGGCCCCCACTCATGTCTCCCACCACACCCACCCCCCAGCCACCAGGGGCACCCTCCACCAGGCCCCCACCCATGTCTACCACCACCCCCACCCCCAGCCACCAGGGGCACCCTCCACCAGGCCCCCACTCATGTCTACCACCACCCCCACCCCCCAGCAGTGCAGGGGCACCCTCCACCAAGCCCCCACCCATGTCTCCCACCACCGCCACCCCCAAGCAGTGCAGGGGCACCCTCCACCAGGCCCCCACTCATGTCTCCCACCACCCCCACCCCCCAGCCACCAGGGGCACCCTCCACCAGGCCCCCACTCATGTCTACCACCACCCCCACCCCCCAGCCACCAGGGGCACCCGCCACCAGGCCCCCACCCATGTCTCCCAACACCCCCACCCCCCAGCCACCAGGGGCACCCGCCACCAGGCCCCCACCCATGTCTCCCACCACCCCCACCCCCCAGCAGTGCAGGGGCAGCCTCCACCAGTCCCCCACTCATGTCCCCTATCACCCCCACCCCCCCGCCACCAGGGGCACCCTCCACCAGGCCCCCATCCATGTCTCCCACCACCCCCACCCCCCAGCAGTGCAGGGGCAGCCTCCACCAGGCCCCCACCCATGTCTCCCACCACCCCCACCCCCCAGCCACCAGGGGCACACTCCACCAGGCCCCCACTCATGTCTCCCACCACCCCCGCCCCCCAGCAGTGCAGGGGCAGCCTCCACCAGGCCCCCACTCATGTCTACCACCACCCCCACCCCCCAGCCACCAGGGGCACCCTCCACCAGGCCCCCACTCATGTCTCCCACCACCCCCACCCCCCAGCCACCAGGGGCAGCCTCCACCAGGCCCCCACTCATGTCTACCACCACCCCCACCCCCCAGCAGTGCAGGGGCACCCTCCACCAGGCCCCCACCCATGTCTCCCACCACCCCCACCCCCAGCAGTGCAGGGGCAGCCTCCACCAGGCCCCCACTCATGTCTCCCACCACCCCCACCCCCCAGCCACCAGGGGCAGCCTCCACCAGGCCCCCACTCATGTCTACCACCACCCCCACCCCCCAGCAGTGCAGGGGCACCCTCCACCAGGCCCCCACCCATGTCTCCCACCACCCCCACCCCCAGCAGTGCAGGGGCAGCCTCCACCAGGCCCCCACTCATGTCTCCCACCACACCCACCCCCCAGCCACCAGGGGCAGCCTCCACCAGGCCCCCACTCATGTCTACCACCACCCCCACCCCCCAGCAGTGCAGGGGCACCCTCCACCAGGCCCCCACCCATGTCTCCCACCACCCCCACCCCCAGCAGTGCAGGGGCAGCCTCCACCAGGCCCCCACTCATGTCTCCCACCACACCCGTCCCCCAGCCACCAGGGGCACCCTCCACCAGGCCCCCACCCATGTCTACCACCACCCCCACCCCCAGCCACCAGGGGCACCCTCCACCAGGCCCCCACTCATGTCTACCACCACCCCCACCCCCCAGCAGTGCAGGGGCACCCTCCACCAAGCCCCCACCCATGTCTCCCACCACCGCCACCCCCAAGCAGTGCAGGGGCACCCTCCACCAGGCCCCCACTCATGTCTCCCACCACCCCCACCCCCCAGCCACCAGGGGCACCCTCCACCAGGCCCCCACTCATGTCTACCACCACCCCCACCCCCCAGCCACCAGGGGCACCCGCCACCAGGCCCCCACCCATGTCTCCCAACACCCCCACCCCCCAGCCACCAGGGGCACCCGCCACCAGGCCCCCACCCATGTCTCCCACCACCCCCACCCCCCAGCAGTGCAGGGGCAGCCTCCACCAGTCCCCCACTCATGTCCCCTATCACCCCCACCCCCCCGCCACCAGGGGCACCCTCCACCAGGCCCCCATCCATGTCTCCCACCACCCCCACCCCCCAGCAGTGCAGGGGCAGCCTCCACCAGGCCCCCACCCATGTCTCCCACCACCCCCACCCCCCAGCCACCAGGGGCACACTCCACCAGGCCCCCACTCATGTCTCCCACCACCCCCGCCCCCCAGCAGTGCAGGGGCAGCCTCCACCAGGCCCCCACTCATGTCTACCACCACCCCCATCCCCCAGCCACCAGGGGCACCCTCCACCAGGCCCCCACCCATGTCTCCCACCACCCCCACCCCCCAGCAGTGCAGGGGCAGCCTCCACCAGGCCCCCACTCATGTCTCCCACCACCCCCACCCCCCAGCAGTGCAGGGGCAGCCTCCACCAGGCCCCCACTCATGTCTCCCACCACCCCAACCCCTTAGCAGTGCAGGGGCAGCCTCCACCAGGCCCCCACCCATGTCTCCCACCACCCCCACCCCCCAGCAGTGCAGGGGCACCCTCCACCAGGCCCCCACTCATGTCTCCCACCACCCCCACCCCCCAGCATCCAGGGGCACCCTCCACCAGGCCCCCACTCATGTCTCCCACCACCCCCACCCCCCAGCCACCAGGGGCACCCTCCACCAGGCCCCCACTCATGTCTCCCACCACCCCCACCCCCCAGCAGTGCAGGGGCAGCCTCCACCAGGCCCCCACTCATGTCTACCACCACCCCCAGCCACCAGGGACACCCTCCACCAGGCCCCCACTCATGTCTCCCACCACCCCCACCCCCCAGCCACCAGGGGCACCCTCCACCAGGCCCCCACCCATGTCTCCCACCACCCCCACCCCCCCCAGCCACCAGGGGCAGCCTCCACCAGGCCCCCACTCATGTCTACCACCACCCCCACCCCCCAGCAGTGCAGGGGCACCCTCCACCAGGCCCCCACCCATGTCTCCCACCACCCCCACCCCCCAGCAGTGCAGGGGCAGCCTCCACCAGGCCCCCACTCATGTCTACCACCACCCCCACCCCCCAGCAGTGCAGGGGAACCCTCCACCAGGCCCCCACCCATGTCTCCCACCACCCCCACCCCCCAGCAGTGCAGGGGCACCCTCCACCAGGCCCCCACTCATGTCTCCCACCACCCCCACCCCCCAGCCACCAGGGGCACCCTCCACCAGGCCCCCACTCATGTCTACCACCACCCCCACCCCCCAGCCACCAGGGGCACCCTCCACCAGTCCCCCACCCATGTCTCCCACCACCTCCACCCCCCACCAGTGCAGGGGCAGCCTCCACCAGGCCCCCACTCATGTCCCCTATCACCCCCACACCCCCGCCACCAGGGGCACCCTCCACCAGGCCCCCATCCATGTCTCCCACCACCCCCACCCCCCAGCAGTGCAGGGGCAGCCTCCACCAGGCCCCCACCCATGTCTCCCACCACCCCCACCCGCCAGCCACCAGGGGCACACTCCACCAGGCCCCCACTCATGTCTCCCACCACCCCCACCCCCCAGCTGTGCAGGGGCAGCCTCCACCAGGCCCCCACTCATGTCTACCACCACCCCCACCCCCCAGCCACCAGGGGCACCCTCCACCAGGCCCCCACCCATGTCTCCCACCACCCCCACCCCTCAGCCACCAGGGGCACCCTCCACCAGGCCCCCACCCATGTCTCCCACCACCCCCACCCCCCAGCCACCAGGGGCAGCCTCCACCAGGCCCCCACTCATGTCTCCCGCCACCCCCACCCCCCAGCCACCAGGGGCACCCTCCACCAGGCCCCCACTCATGTCTACCACCACCCCCACCCCCCCCGCCACCAGGGGCAGCCTCCACCAGGCCCCCACTCATGTCTACCACCACCCCCACCCCCCCGCCACCAGGGGCAGCCTCCACCAGGCCCCCACTCATGTCTCCCACCACCCCCACCCCCCAGCCACCAGGGGCACCCTCCACCAGGCCCGACTCATGTCTCCCACCACCCCCACCCCCCAGCAGTGCAGGGGCAGCCTCCACCAGGCCCCCACTCATGTCTACCACCACCCCCACCCCCCAGCCACCAGGGGCACCCTCCACCAGGCCCCCACTCATGTCTCCCACCACCCCCACCCCCCAGCCACCAGGGGCACCCTCCACCAGGCCCCCACCCATGTCTCCCACCACCCCCACCCCACAGCCACCAGGGGCAGCCTCCACCAGGCCCCCACTCATGTCTACCACCACCCCCACCCCCCAGCAGTGCAGGGGCACCCTCCACCAGGCCCCCACCCATGTCTCCCACCACCCCCTCCCCCCAGCAGTGCAGGGGCAGCCTCCACCAGACCCCCACTCATGTCTCCCACCACCCCCACCCCCCAGCCACCAGGGGCACCCTCCACAAGGCCCCCACCCATGTCTCCCACCACCCCTACCCCCCAGCCAACAGGGGCAGCCTCCACCAGGCCCCCACTCATGTCTCCCACCACCCCCACCCCCCAGCAGTGCAGGGGCACCCTCCACCAGGCCCCCACCCATGTCTCCCACCACCCCCACCCCCCAGCAGTGCAGGGGCAGCCTCCACCAGGCCCCCACTCATGTCTCCCACCACCCCCACCCCCCAGCAGTGCAGGGGCACCCTCCACCAGGCCCCCACCCATGTCTCCCACCACCCCCACCCCCCAGCCACCAGGGGCACCCTCCACCAGGCCCCCACTCATGTCTCCCACCACCCCCACCCCCCAGCAGTGCAGGGGCAGCCTCCACCACGCCCCCACTCATGTCCCCTATCACCCCCAACCCCCGCCACCAGGGGCACCCTCCACCAGGCCCCCACTCATGTCCCCTATCACCCCCACCCCCCAGCAGTGCAGGGGCACCCTCCACCAGGCCCCCACCCATGTCTCCCACCACCCCCACCCCCCAGCCACCAGGGGCACCAACCACCAGGCCCTCACCCATGTCTCCCACCACCCCCACCCGCCAGCAACCAGGGGCAACGTCCACCAGGCCCCCACCCATGTCTCCCACCACCCCCACCCCCCAGCCACCAGGGGCACCCTCCACCAGGCCCCCACTCATGTCTCCCACCACCCCCACCCCCCAGCAGTGCAGGGGCACCCTCCACCAGGCCCCCACTCATGTCTCCCACCACCCCCACCCCCCAGCAGTGCAGGGGCACCCTCCACCAGGCCCCCACCCATGTCTCCCACCACCCCCACCCCCCAGCCACCAGGGGCACCCTCCACCAGGCCCCCACTCATGTCTCCCACCACCCCCACCCCCCAGCCACCAGGGGCACCCTCCACCAGGCCCCCACTCATGTCCCCTATCACCCCCACCCCCCAGCCACCAGGGGCACCCTCCACCAGGCCCCCACTCATGTCCCCTATCACCCCCACCCCCCAGCAGTGCAGGGGCACCCTCCACCAGGCCCCCACCCATGTCTCCCACCACCCCCACCCCCCAGCCACCAGGGGCACCCTCCACCAGGCCCCCACTCATGTCTCCCACCACCCCCACCCCCCAGCAGTGCAGGGGCAGCCTCCACCAGGCCCCCACTCATGTCCCCTATCACCCCCACCCCCCCGCCACCAGGGGCACCCTCCACCAGGCCCCCACTCATGTCTCCCACCACCCCCACCCCCCAGCAGTGCAGGGGCAGCCTCCACCAGGCCCCCACTCATGTCTCCCACCACCCCCACACCCCAGCAGTGCAGGGGCAGCCTCCACCAGGCCCCCACTCATGTCCCCTATCACCCCCACCCCCCAGCAGTGCAGGGGCACCCTCCACCAGGCCCCACCCATGTCTCACACCACCCCCACCCCCCAGCCACCAGGGGCACCCTCCACCAGGCCCCCACTCATGTCTCCCACCACCCCCACCCCCCAGCCACCAGGGGCACCCTCCACCAGGACACCAACTTCCCTGGCACTGAAGCTGGTGCCCCTCTGCCTCCTTGGCCGGGGGTTGCCACTGGTGCCAGATGTTGTAGTGCCCAACATGGCAACCCCAGAGGCAGGAGTGGGTGGGCAACTGGGTCCTGGGGCTGGGCTGTGGGGCAACGGAAAAGCAGTCGGGAGCCTTTGGTTCCAGCAGGGGTGGTCACAGCAACAGCACCCCTGGCTGATGTGCAGGCAGCAAATGGCAGGGCACGTGGGCAGCAGGCAGTCAGGCAGCAGCAGATGGCAGGTGGGAGCGTGCTCAGGGCTCTGGGGGGCAGTAATTTGGCCTCCTGGGCAGGAGCGTGGTCTTTCGTGTGTGAACGCGTGGACAGCTTGATACGTAGTGAGTGATTTTGCACGTGGAAATCCCACACGTCTGCGTGTAAATCGATGAAAGGCCCTTAGCGCGTAAACGCGTATGCGCGTCTCTGAAGTCACGTGCACGCGTAGGAAAAAGTTGCGTGACACGTCCGAGTGTCAAAGCGTGTAATTGGTGGAAATAGCCCTACACGCAGAAGTGTCAAAGCGTGTAATTGGTGCAAATGGACCTACATGCAGAAGTGTCAAAGCGTGTAATTGGTGCAAATGGACATACACGCAGAAGTGACAAAGCGTGTAATTGGTGCTAATGGACCTACACGCAGAAGTGACAAAGCGTGTAATTGGTGGGAATGGGCCTAGCACGTACACGCTGCGTAAGTGACGCTGTACGTGTGGGCCTGCATATAAGGTACGTGTAGAACACCAATTCTTTGTACTGCTTTTCGTGGAGAGCGAGCGGGTGAATTCTGTACTTCTTGTCGTTTCACACGCGATTTACTTCACGGCGTTTCAAGTTCGTACTCCCTGTTACCTCTGACAGCTTTTTCTATTTTTTCTCTTGTACTGGTTTACCTGGGCCTGTTCCCTCAAACAGTGTTCCCTTCTACTGTTGTCCTGTCTCCTCAGACAGCGTACATATCTTCTTTTGGCGGGGGTGTTGCCAACCAAACGCGCTCATTTTTCACGCTCTTTTACCTGGCAGACGGTGAGTCACGCACGTATCTAACATCTGTGCTTGCCCCGTGTGCAGCCTACCCCTTCAGAGGTCATTCTAGGCTGCGTGTGACACGCATACGTTCATTCTTGTGTTACTGGGTGCCACAGCGTAGTGCAGGTTTTTCTTTCTGCACACGTGGTCTAGGAGGGGTTGCGTGCACGTCATCTCCCTTTTTTGGGCCTCCTGTGCGTTGCGTGACCTGTCATCTTTCCCCAGGGGTTACATTCAGCCTTGCTAGAGCACTAGGGTACAATTACCATCTGGTACCCAACCCCTTTGACCCCCAATTGCCCAGGACAATAGTCTACATCCACTCCCATACGCACATTAACATCAGTGCCATGGCTGGGAGGCGAGGATTCCGTAAGGGTGGCAAAGGTGGAAGAGCCACAAGTGGTGGCCGTGGTGGATCCGGTAGGGGACGTGGTCGTAACTTGCAGGGTGAGCCTGTCCCCCCATGTGTGGAGGACCAGTCAAGGGCACCCATAACCCCCCCCCCTCCTGGTGAGGCTGATGTGGCTGACACCATCCATGCTCAGCCCTTGTTGGACCAGCCCATTGTGGCACCAAACCTGGCTGACTCCATGGCTGACTTCCAGGTCAGCAGGGCTACGACACGTGCGCTGGTGCACGTTGATGCCATCATGCCACGTGGATCTGGGGCAGCAAGGTCATCTGCTGCCCCAAGTAGGCAGGGCGGAGAGGCTGCAGGGGCAGCTGCGGCTCCATCCACCCCAGCTCTCACACACCCAGCCAGGACAGTGTCGGTCCTAGTCCATCCTGCTGACATTCCCCCTGACACCATTACACTAGAGCCAATGCCTGCACCAACTCCCATGCTGAGTGTGCAATCCCACACACCTGATACAGAGCCCACCAGGGCTCCTGCCCCTAGTGTCCAGAGCGGCGCAGGACACTCAGGATCACCACCACCTTCCAAGCGGAAGAGGAAGAGTGCTCGTCCGGCACAGGCTGATGCCCCAGACACGGCTACACAGTCCGGCCCGTCCAGGAAGCCCAGCTTCACGGATGACGAACTGAATGCACTTGTCGAGTATGTGTCCGGACATGATAACGAGATGGTCATTGTTGCAGGATCCAAGACCACACCTGCACAACGCCAGGCACACTGGCAGACCGTTGCGGACATCGTAAGTGCCCTTGGAATCGTGAGGCGCACAGCCAATGATTGCTATAAGCGCTGGAATGACCTAAAGCGCAGGGCAAAGAAGAAGCTGGCCTCAAGTCATGCCGCAACTCTAGTGACTGGAGGTGGGTCTCCAGTATTAGACATGGAACTCACTCCACATGAGTCAGTCGCTGGGACCTACGTCACGGAGGAACAGATCCAAGGCGTGGGAGATCTGCCTGATTATGAGGCATTGTCCGGTGAGTGCACATGCATGTGTGTGTCATCCATGTGCATGGTGTGTGTGTGAGGGCTTCTGTTTGTGTGCCAGGTGAGAGTGTGTGCGCCTGAGTCGTATGGGTCAGCCATGTGCTTCATGCAATACATCCTGCACAGCTGCATTTGGCCATAGCAGTATCCCTTCTGCCAACAGTAGACATCTAGCCCAACAGCACGCCAGTTGCCCTTGAAGTGTCACCTTGCCACAACATTGTTGCTTATTTTTCTCTGTTCATTCAGGCAGATTGTTTGCATTCCACCACTTTTACTAGGCATTTCTCAGTCCTCTAGTCACATGTCTGACATGGCTATGGTAAAGTGGAGTGACTTTGTTTCCTGGATATCATTTGTTCACACATGTCCCTGTGCAATTGGACCATTTTCGACTGGCAGCTCCAGGTGAAAAATCTGACCTGTTTGAATTAGAAAAGCTATTACATGCGGGAACTGGACTGAATGAATAGGTGCTGCCCTCCTCTCCATCTTCACTCAATAGCAATGGTACATGCCATCTGTGTGATGGCATGTGTGTTTCACCTGACAATCACAGGCCAATGTGTGATGCCACTGCCAGGCAGCATGCAGAAAATGTGTTCATCTTCCATCTTGGTGTCATCAGTGTGTGCCATTTGCCTGCCCTTCATATGCAGTGAGGGTGCATGCATGGGAGGGTTTTAGTCATGTGGGACATGTGTCAATCAAGTACTGGTTCTCTTGCTTCTCAGCCCTCATTATGTGCCAAGGTGCTAATGCCTGTTTCCATTTCTTTGTTTTTATGTCTTTGCAGGGGAAGACGCACCTGATACTGCTGGGGTTGTGGAGATGGTGCAGACCCAGGAGGGGTCCGAGGGCCGACCAACCACCAGTGAGGGACGTGGTGTGGTGGTGGGGGAGAACCCACAAGTGCTGCAGGTCGTGCTCTCAAGGGGTGTCTCTGGCTGCACCTCCCCCGAGCTGTACTCAGGTGTTGATTCGGATGATGAGACCTACGTGCCGTCGCAGGTGAGTGTTCCAGGGAGGGATTCTGTTCTGTCCCACCCACCTGCACCAGGGTCAGAACCCTCAATGGGGATGTCAGTGTTGGCAGCTACGCCTTTGGTGGTTACGGATGCAGGGTCACACTCCGCGACATCTGATCCTGTTCCTGGGCCAGCAGATCAGAGGGGGAATGCAGTCCTGCAGCCTCAGGCAGTGCCGGCACAGCAAGGCGCAGTTCGCCTTGCCCCAGACAGGTGTGGTGCCCGCCGACGTGGTGGCCGTACGCCACCTGGCAATACCGCATGGGAGCAATCCATTTACGGTATGGAAACCCAACAGGCAGCATCATCCGAGATGATGGCTCAGGCCATGGATAGGGTGGCCACTTCCATTGTCCCCCCTGAAAGGCTGATGGAGCGACTACAGCAGGCAACCAACTCCATCTGCCAGTCACACAGGGAGGACATGCTGGCGTCCAACAGGGACAGGCGGGCGGCACTGGCAACTCTGCAGGAGGCCATCTCCATAGAGTCCCAGGGCCACAGGGAAGCTTGAAGCTTCAACACACCAAAGGACAGAACAGCAGCTGGAGCGTCTCACCCGTACGCTCTCAGCTGAGATGCAGGCAACGAGGACGGAGGGCGGAGGTCCGGGGATCCCGTGAGTTGTTGCATGGGGACCTCCGCACACTCATCCTCCAGAACGAGACCTACCACACCCGCATGCTTGCAGCCATGGAGGAGCAGACTAGGGCCTTGCGTGGGCTGCCTCCCATAGTGCAACCACCTCCGGATGCAGCTGCACAGGGTGATAATAGCGACAGCAGTGATACTCCCACAATAGGGTAGCCGTGTGGGCCATGAGCCCATGGAGGTGTTTTTTTTCCCAGGATCCACACAGGTGGGTTTTGGTGTGCACCCTGTCCTCGGACCTCCTGGGTGGCCTCCCCAACCCCCCCGGGCCCATCAATGGCCATTTTTGATTTTTTTTTATTTTTATTTTTATTTTTATTTTTCCCAATTTTTATGGGACAATTTGTTGCCTTCCGTGGTTCCTGTGGGCATACGCTGCATTGTGGCTGGGCACATGCAGGCTTGTCATGTATTTGGTTCAGATGCTTGGGTTTGAGTCACACACACCCCTCCTGCTTCCCGTTTCCATGGGCTTGCAAAGGGTGTGCCCAAGTGACATTGACGTACATGGTGACATTGGACTCCCACTACATGTGTGGGTAGTCTAGTCAATACTGTGTATACATTCCTAGTGCATATTGCTGTTGTGTTGTACACTGCATGTTGCATTGATGTGTAACTCATCATCTGTGTCTACCTCCCAATTTGCAGGTCCCTTCCTCATGTCTACACAAGGCCCTCTAGTTTGGAGATGGGGTCCATGTTGGCAGCAGTGCACCTACAACTCTACATGCCGCCAACACTGTACAGTTGGAAGTGGTGGGAGTGCAGGCATTTCCAGGTGGTGAGACTACTAATTTATTACATTTGTGATGTCATGTTAATGGTAGTACTTGCTCAAGTTTGTTGTTGGTCCTGCATTACTGTGAGCATTTCAGGTGTTGCAAGTTTCAATTAGGGACACTGTACATTGTGACACTTGTGTCATGTTGTGGGGATTACTTTGTTAACCTGCAAATAGCATGACATGGCACGGTGTGTCGTGTGGCGGTGCTGGGGATGTGTTGGCTGACATGGCACTGTCCTCTTGTTGCATTTTGCAAGTGGGTATTCATTTTAGCTGCTTGAATGTGTTTCTTCACAAAACTGCATTGGTGGTGTCTGTGTGGGTAGGGATGCACACATTGTAACACTTCCAGGTGAACAATCTCAGGCTGATATGGTTTTCACGGTTGATTCTCCAGACATTCAGGATCAGTGTCAGGTTGAGTCATCATTGATTGTCAGATGGAATGTGCCAGGGCAGTGTGCACTCCACAGGGGTGTGATTTCTATCTGAAGTAATTAGCCACTAGCTGTGTACGGGCTGCCTCCCCCCGTGCCCTTTCCCCTCCCATGCGCAGCGGCTGTGCATGTGGTTGGGGATGTGGGGCCACCACCATGTCCACGGCCAGGCCCCGGCGTGTTGCAACGTTGTGCAGGACACATGCTGCCACTATGATCCTGCACACTACTGGGGGAGCGTATAACAGCTGCCCGCCAGAACGGTCAAGGGAGCGAAAGCGTGACTTTAGCACTCCAAATGTGCGCTCCACTATGCCCCGGGTTGTAATGTGGGCTGTGTTATATCTTACCTCGGGTGGCGTGGTGGGGTTCCGAATTGGCGTCATTATGTGGGGGCTGAGAGGGTAGGCACTGTCCCCTGTGGAGGTGGTGATTGGTATCATTGGTGGGGTTGTGACCTTGCTCAGTATCTGACATGCATGCATGTGCAGTGGCATTCATACTCACCAAGCAGCCATGTATCGCCATGCCGTCCAGCTTCTAGGTCCCGGCTTAGGGTGGACATTCGGTAAATGAAGCTGTCGTGGGTGGACCCGGGATAGTTGGCATATACTGAGGTGATGATTCCCTTGGCATTACATACTCCCTGCACGTTGATGGAATGCCAGTGCTTGCGGTTCCTATAGATGTGCTCTGATGCCCTGGGGGGACGTAGAGCCACATGGGTGCAGTCGATGGCACCTAGCACTTTGGGGAATCGTGCCACACCGTAAAAATCCAGGGCGGCAGCATGCCTTTCTGCAGGTGTTCTGGGCAGATATATGTGCCTGCGGACTGATGGGCGTGCAGTGATGATGTTCAAGACCTGGTGTAGGCAGCGTGACTGGGTGGCCTGTGATACCCCACCCACTATGGCACTTGTCCGCTGAAATGATCCAGTGGCTAAGAAGTGCAGTACATTGAGGACCTTCTCCAGGGGGCTGAGTGCTTGGGAGCACAGGGTGGGTGATGCGAGGTCATCCTCCCACTCACTCACCAGGTCCAGTATTATGTGTGGTGGAAACCTGTACCTCCCATACACCTGGTCATCAGGCATCCCGAAAAGGTTGGTTCTGGGTGTGAATATTCTGGCCCTGACTATCCTCCTCCTCCTCCTTTGGTAGCCCACGGCCACTGCTTCTAGGAACGGTATGTTCATCCTGGGTCTGAGCTTGTTATTTTGTTAGCGCTCAAATTTATGCGTTGCGCGTGTTGTAGGCGAGCGTGTGACCCGCGCACCCCTGAAATCCAGTACCCAGTCCAATAGCGTGTGGAAATTCCCGCGCACCCCGGGATACAGGTGCGCTGACGTACTTGCGTGTGTAAGTGCCCGCGCACCCCTGAAATACACGTACATAGGCCAATCGCGTGTACGCGCACTTTTGTCCAATTACACGAGATGACACTCTGACATGCTGTCCAATTACACGCGATGACACTCTGACGTGCAGTCTTTCCACGTGTGCTCCGTCATCACGTGCTGTGTGGGAAACACCCGTGCGGGCCTTACGCGCTGAGGGCCTTTCCTCGAATTTCACGCTGACGTGCAGGATTTTCACGTGCCAAATCACTCCGTATCAAGCTGGCCACGCGAAAACACACGGAAGACCACGCTCCTTCCCAGAAGGCCGAATTACTGCCCCCCAGTGCCCCGAGCAGCTTCCCACGTGCCATCTGCTGCTGCCTGCCTGCCTGCTGCCACCGTGCCCTGCCATTTGGTGCCTGCACATCAGCCATCTGCAGGGGTCCAGTTGCTGTGTCCACCCCTGCTGGAACTGAAGACTCCCGACTGGGATTACATCGCTCCACAGCCCAGCCCCAGGACCCAGTTGCCCACCCACACCTGCCTCTGGGGTTGCCATGTCGGGCACTTCCACATCTGGCACCAGTGGCAACCCCAGGCCAGAGGGGCAGAGGGGCACCAGCTTCACTGCCACCGAAGTTGGTGTCCTGGTTTAGCATGTCCTGGGCCAGCAAGGAAGGACGGGAGAGGATCTGGGCCGACTGTGTGGTTGCCATCAACGCGGAGGGGGTGGCAACCCCCGACGTCCAGAAGATCAAGAAGCGCTGGGAGGACTTGAGGTCCAGGACCCTCGTGAAGGCCCGGCGCCTCGTGGAGGGGGGCCGGGGCCGCAAGAGTTCCATCCAGATGAGGGTCCTGGAACGCGTACTGCCCAGCGCTCCACGCCCAGATCCTTGAGAGGGAGACCCGTCTGGAGTTGAGCGGTAAGTGTCCAAGCATTGCTGTGTGAGACAGGGCATGTTGCGGTGTGCTGGTTCTCTGATACTTGCCTGTATGTGTGACATAGGCCATGTATGCATGTATGTGTGCAGGGACATCATGGTAATGCATGTGCGACCAGTGATGTGTGAACCACATGGTTGTTGCATGTGTTTAAATGCCACATGGGGAGCCCTATGCAGATTTTAAACATGAGAGCATGCCAGTCTCTGTTCCTGGACATGGGTGGGGGTGAGGGATCGGTGCTGATGCCAGGTACATATATGGTAGCCATGTCTGTGTGCCTGACCTGCGTGTCTGTGACTTGTGCATGCCATGGATGCATGACACATGTGTGTGACAATGCACAGATTCACTGATGCAGCCTAGTTACCCTTGTATCCGCTGTGTTTGGGGTGTTTGGGGCCAGATGGATGTGACTGAGGTGAAGTGTGTGCATGTGATAGGCATGACCCATGATGCATGTGAGTTCCATATCATTGTATGTTTCAAGAGTCCATTGGACATGTATGGAAATGTCCATGGCATGCACCATGCCTGTTACTGTGTGTGTTTTGCCTGGACTGACCCATGTGTTGTGGAGGGACATGACGGAAGTGTACTTTGACAGTGGTACTCATCTGCTATTGCTTCCTGTCTAGGGGACCATTGTACAGTACCCTGATGCTTGTGTTCTTTGTCTCCCTCTACGCAGCGGCTAGTGAAGAAGAGGGCGGAGACGGCACTGTGGAGCAAGGCGGCGGGGATGCCCCCACGGCTGCAGCGGAAGGGGTGGGTGAGCCCCCACAGGGGCCTGCTACGGTGGAAGACGGTGAGGAGCCATCCAAGTTGGTGGTTTCCACAGAGGAGGAGGAGGCCGCCACAGGGGCACACATGGGGCCTGGTGGGGGCATCCCTGCTGGTGCAAGTGGTGCAGTCCAGGGCCAGGGGCAGGAGGCAGCACAGGTCACCGTGGAGGGGCCTGTGCATGTCGCTGTCCCTGACCCTGTGAGTGCACCACCATGCACCAGCAGGGATGCCCCGTCCCAGGCCCGTCCGCAGGTAGAGGAGATGTCCATGTCACCTGACTCCCCTCCACCTGCGGACGAGGGGACCCGTGTCCGTATGGGGAAGGTCCTGATTGGGGTTGCGATGCGCACGGGTGCAATTCGTGATGACGTGCGTGCTTCCCGGGAGGAGCACGCACATCATCACGAAGAGCACCGTGCCGACGTGGCCCAATTGGGATCTTCCATGTTCGGGGGTTTCCTGCATGTGTCGGCCAATCTGGCGGCCCTCTCCTCCTCTGTGGAGGCTATACACCGGTCGTTCTCCTTGCCGTCTTCTGGCCCAGATGCCACCAGGGCCCCCTGTGGACCTGCCCTGACCTATGCAGCCAGCTCGGTGGGGATCCCATCCCTGCCACAGTCGGGAGTCGGAGGTCAAGCAGGGGTGGACACCACAGCAACTGTACCCCAGCAGATGGAGGATGTGCCGGCATCATCAGGCAGGGCACGTGCACGACGGCGCCGGTGGATTCCATCAGCCTGGATGCCGTCGTGCTGGCAGAGGCAGTTGCGTCGGAGGCAACAGCAGAGTCAACGTGGGAGGCATCATGGCTCGGGGCCATCAACATCGGAGGGGCAGGCATCGGCCGGAGGGCAGGAGGACCCAGGACAGGAAGTGTCTTCCGTGTGGCTGCGGTTGGGCCAGCAGATAGGTGCGGAGCGGCGGCGGGCGGAAGAGGAGCGGCTCACGATGGTCAGGGCGGAGAACTCCATGCGGAGGGCCCTGAGGCGGGCCGAGTGCCTCTAGGCAATCCGCAGGGGGTTGGAGGAGCAGATGGCGTCGTCCCTGCGGACCCTCGGGGCCATGGAACAGGACCGCCTCCGGGACATAGAAGAGGAGTTTGATGATGCCCTGGCCCGGAACACTACGGAGTGAGCCGCTGGACTTGCCCGCCACCTTTGTATATAGTTCTTTAGTTTTAGGTTTCATTTGTTTATTCTTATGATTTGGAGTCGACGGACACAGCTCCACTTTTTGTATATAGTTGCATTTTTGTTAGGGTTTTTTGTAGGTTTCCTTTGTTCAGTTGGGCTCATGGACCCTTGGATATTTTGTACATAGTTCTTCATTGGATTGTTTTATTTTTTAATTTTTTATTTCTTCTCCATGGAGCAATGGTGTTTGGATTTTTTTTTTTCTGTCGGATTGATTTCATTTTTAATGTGACTTTGAAGTACATTTTTTTTGGATTTGGTGTTTTTAATTTGTTTGGACGGACATGCACCTTTTCTTTTTTTCATTGGCATTGTAGTTTGCATTCATATTTTTTTAATACAATTTTGTTTTCATACTTCACTCTGTGGTATCATCTCATTGGTTTCATGCATGTCATGTTGGGTGTTTTCCAATTCATTTGCAACCATTGTGTGTGACAGACATGGGTTCATTTGCTTTATGTACGTTGGGGGTGTAACATGTAATTTCCATTTCCATGTGGGTGAATGGGTTACTTGGTAGGGCCTTTTGGCTGTGGAGGCTGACCATTACGCACATGGTTGGTGATTGTGAGGACCTGGGTGCAGGGGGACATGGGTGGGGGCCTGGTGGAGGATGCCCCTGGTGGCTGGGGGGTGGGGGTGGTGGGAGACATGAGTGGGGGCCTGGTGGAGGGTGCCCCTGCACTGCTGGGGGGTGGGGGTGGTGGGAGACATGGGTGGGGGCCTGGTGGAGGGTGCCCCTGGATGCTGGGGGGTGGGGGTGGTGGGAGACATGGGTGGGGGCCTGGTGGAGGCTGCCCCTGCACTGCTGGGGGGTGGGGGTGGTGGGAGACATGGGTGGGGGCCTGGTGGAGGCTGCCCCTGCACTGCTGGGGGGTGGGGGTGATAGGGGACATGGGTGGGGGCCTGGTGGAGGGTGCCCCTACACTGCTGGGGGGTGGGGGTGGTGGGAGACATGAGTGGGGGCCTGGTGGAGGGTGCCCCTGCACTGCTGGGGGGTGGGAGTGGTGGGAGACATGAGTGGGGGCCTGGTGGAGGCTGCCCCTGGTGGCTGGGGGGTGGGGGTGGTGGGAGACATGGGTGGGGGCCTGGTGGAGGGTGCCCCTGGTGGCTGGGGGGTGGGGGTGGTGGGAGACATGAGTGGGGACCTGGTGGAGGCTGCCCCTGGTGGTGGGGGGGGTGGGGGTGGTGGGAGACATGAGTGGGGGCCTGGTGAAGGCTGCCCCTGGTGGAATGGGGGGTGGGGGTGGTGGGAGATATGAGTTGGGGCCTGGTGGAGGGTGCCCCTGGTGGCCGGGGGGGTGGGGGTGGTGGGAGACATGGGTGGGGGCCTGGTGGAGGGTGCTCCTGCACTGCTGGGGGGTGGGGGTGGTGGTAGACATGAGTGGGGGCCTGGTGGAGGCTGCCCCTGGTGGCTGGGGGGTGGGGGTGGTGGGAGACATGGGTGGGGGCCTGGTGGAGGGTGCCCCTGGTGGCTGGGGGGTGGGGGTGGTGGGAGACATGGGTGGGGGCCTGGTGGAGGGTGCCCCTGCACTGCTGGGGGGTGGGGGTGGTGGGAGACATGAGTGGGGGCCTGGTGGAGGCTGCCCCTGGTGGCTGGGGGGTGGGGGTGGTGGGAGACATGGGTGGGGGCCTGGTGGAGGGTGCCCCTGCACTGCTGGGGGGTGGGGGTGGTGGGAGACATGAGTGGGGGCCTGGTGGAGGCTGCCCCTGGTGGCTGGGGGGTGGGGGTGGTGGGAGACATGGGTGGAGGCCTGGTGGAGGGTGCCCCTGGTGGCTGGGGGGTGGGGGTGGTGGGAGACATGAGTGGGGGCCTGGTGGAGGCTGCCCCTGGTGGCTGGGGGGTGGGGGTGGTGGGAGACATGAGTGGGGGCCTGGTGGAGGGTGCCCCTGCACTGCTGGGGGGTGGGGGTGATAGGGGACATGGGTGGGGGCCTGGTGGAGGGTGCCCCTGCACTGCTGGGGGTGGGGGTGGTGGTAGACATGAGTGGGGGCCTGGTGGAGGCTGCCCCTGGTGGCTGGGGGGTGGGGGTGGTGGGAGACATGGGTGGGAGCCTGGTGGAGGGTGCCCCTGCACTGCTGGGGGGTGGGGGTGGTGGGAGACATGAGTGGGGGCCTGGTGGAGGGTGCCCCTGGATGCTGCGGGGTGGGGGTGCTGGGTGACATGAGTGGGGGCCTGGTGGAGGCTGCCCCTGGTGGCTGGGGGGTGGGGGTGGTGGGAGACATGGGTGGAGGCCTGGTGGAGGGTGCCCCTGGTGGCTGGGGGGTGGGGGTGGTGGGAGACATGAGTGGGGGCCTGGTGGAGGCTGCCCCTGGTGGCTGGGGGGTGGGGGTGGTGGGAGACATGAGTAGGGGCCTGGTGGAGGGTGCCCCTGCACTGCTGGGGGGTGGGGGTGGTGGGAGACATGAGTGGGGGCCTGGTGGAGGCTGCCCCTGGTGGCTGGGCGGTGGGGGTGGTGGGAGACATGAGTGGGGGCCTGGTGGAGGCTGCCCCTGGTGGCTGGGGGGTGGGGGTGGTGGGAGACATGAGTGGGGGCCTGGTGGAGGGTGCCCCTGGATGCTGGGGGCTGGGGGTGGTGGGAGACATGAGTGGGGGCCTGGTGGAGGGTGCCCCTGCACTGCTGGGGAGTGGGGGTGATAGGGGACATGGGTGGGGGCCTGGTGGAGGGTGCCCCTGCACTGCTGGGGGGTGGGGGTGGTGGTAGACATGAGTGGGGGCCTGGTGGAGGCTGCTCCTGGTGGCTGGGGGTGGGGGTGGTGGGAGACATGGGTGGGGGCCTGGTGGAGGGTGCCCCTGCACTGCTGGGGGGTGGGGGTGGTGGGAGACATGAGTGGGGGCCTGGTGGAGGGTGCCCCTGGATGCTGGGGGGTGGGGGTGCTGGGTGACATGAGCAGGTGTGCAGGGTAGTCCCCTGTGGTGTGTGCTGCCTGCAGGGGCCGTGGAGGGTGTACAGGGAATACCTGGGAGCACACAGCCAAATCGCGTGTAGAATTTCCCGCGTACCCCTGTCATACACGTGCCCAGCCAAACCGCGTGTGGAACTTCCCGCGCACCCCTGAAATCCACGTACCCTGACAAATTGCGTGTGGAACTTCCCGCGCACCCTTGAAATCCACGTACCCGGCCAAATCGCTTGTGGAACTTCCCGCGCACCCCTGAAATCCACGTACACGGCCAAATCACGTGTGGAACTTCCCGCGCACCCCTGAAATCCACGTACACGGCCAAATCGCGTGTGGAACTTCCCGTGCACCCCTGAAATCCACGTACCCTGACAAATCACGTGTGGAACTTCCCACGCACCCCTGAAATCCATGTACCCAGCCAAATCGCGTGTGGAACTTCCCGCGCACCCCTGAAATCCACGTACACGGCCAAATCGCGTGTGGAACTTCCCGCGCACCCCTGAAATCCACGTACCCTGACAAATCGCGTGTGGAACTTCCCGCGCACCCCTGAAATCCACGTACCCGGCCAAATCGCGTGTGGAACTTCCCACGCACCCCTGAAATCCACGTACACGGCCAAATCGCGTGTGGAACTTCCCGCGCACCCCTGAAATCCACGTACCCTGACAAATCACGTGTGGAACTTCCCGCGCACCCCTGAAATCCACATACCCGGCCAAATCGCGTGTGGAACTTCCCGCGCACCCCTGAAATCCACGTACACGGCCAAATCGTGTGTGGAACTTCCCGCGCACCCCTGAAATCCACGTACCCTGACAAATCGCATGTGGAACTTCCCGCGCACCCCTGAAATCCACGTACCCGGCCAAATCGCTTGTGGAACTTCCCGCGCACCCCTGAAATCCACGTACACGGCCAAATCGCGTGTGGAACTTCCCGCGCACCCCTGAAATCCACGTACCCTGACAAATCGCGTGTGGAACTTCCCGCGCACCCCTGAAATCCACGTACCCGGCCAAATCGCGTGTGGAACTTCCCGCGCACCCCTGAAATCCACGTACACGGCCAATTCGCGTGTGAAACTTCCCGTGCACCCCTGAAATCCACGTACCCTGACACATCGCGTGTGGAACTTCCCGCGCACCCCTGCAATCCACTTACCCTGACAAATCGCGTGTGGTACTTCCTGCGCACCCCTGAAATCCACGCACCCGGCCAAATCGTGTGTGGAACTTCCCGCGCACCCCTGAAATCCACGTACCCTGACAAATCGCGTGTGGAACTTCCCGCGCACCCCTGCAATCCACGTACCCTGACAAATCACGTGTGGAACTTCCCGCGCACCCCTGCAATCCACGTACCCTGACAAATCGCGTGTGGAACTTCCCGCAAACCCCTGGAATTCACATGCCCTGCCAATTCGCGTGTGAGACTTCCCGCGCACCCCGGTATACACGCACACGTATTTTTTGTCAGCGGGTGTCCGTGTTTGTGGGTACCCCTTTGCACGTCATTTGTCCTGGAGGGCCACAGTATAGGACATTCATCATGGCTGTATATAGGTGCTATTTGTTGGCGCACCTTTTGGCGCTCATTTCTTACAGGCGCAGAGACGCTACCGCCTGCTTTCTTGTGGCGGTCGTGTTTGTGCCTGTGCGCTGGTTTGAGCGTGCGCTTTTTTGCCCTATTCTATTCCATGAATACGTGTTGTAGGCTAGCGTGTGGGTGTTCCTCGCACTTGTACCCTGTACTTCCCCCGTGACGCCCACATTTTGGCAAGTTGTTCCCCATTCCGAGTGTTACTCCCCGTGTTCCGCCTACTTTTGTTGCGTGCGCCGCGCTATGTGCGATTTTCGCTGTGGCCTGTGCGATTTTCGCTGTGACCTGGCGCACGCAGTTAGATGGCCTGTGCGCCAACGTGCGCCACGCACTTTTTTATCGCACATCCGATGGTTTTCTCGCGCACAGCCTTCCATGAATCGATGTGCGCTGCTTTTCGTGCGATTTTCGCACTTGCACTGCGATTTTCACTATTCCACTGCGATTCGCACGTTTTTGGCCACTTGCGCCGCGCTAATTATTCCATGAATCGGCCTGTAAATCTCTTCAATGAGTGGTCAAAATACCTGGTGAGATAAGTTGACAGGGCATTTAACGGAAAGCTTGGAGTAGAATAGACTGTATATCTTTTTTTACAGCAAGCGTGTGAATATTCTGTATCCTATACCTTTCTCTTTATCTTTTTTTGCTGTACTTGATGATTTATGTCAACCTACAAACATGTTTGGTATTTCATGCATATTTCTATAAGTCTAGCAACAACCACATATGAAATGTTAAGCTTATTTTGTTGGAAACCTTCGCCATAGGTGAATAACCATGACAGCTATGATACAAGTCTTGCAGTACATTGTTTTAAAAGCAATTCGTACAGCAGACGTGCTGTAGAGGCAGAGTGCTTGGAGAGGTAATATCTTGTATTTTAGCAATTAAAACAATATAACAATACAGATATAGCTTTCAGCTCTCATAGGACCAGCCTTAGAATACATATGAACTAATTAGCAGGAGCACACAGTTGATCTCACCAAGAGGGTGACAAAATTAATATTTCCTGCCAATTTACATTCATGAGAGATGGCTAAAATTACTTGCAGCCACTTGTTTAATTCAACGTAGTTTATTATTCATAGCTTTTGATTTGACAATACATCATACCTGTGAAATTTCTAATGAACATTTAAAACAGACATCCTTGATATTCAGAAGAGAAATGGATTGTCACCAGCTCCCATGAATATGTTATCTAGATGAATATATGAGAGTTGCAATAGGCATACACATGGAACAACTTGGTTGACCTGTTGGGATTTTCGTTGTCTCCTAAATGTATCTTTTTTTCATCTCCTGGACTCACACAGAAAGACCTCTTGTCTGGCCCAAATGCCACCTTCCCTACCTTCGACTACCATAGGCATGAGACACTGCTTATAATGTTTGGTCGCACTTTAATCCCCAGACAGCATTGTATTCAGTTTGCACCACCAAAAAGCAGAGTATCCCCATAGACCTGGTCTTAAAGCGTGAATCTGACTCTCTAAACTCTGACAGTCCAGTCCCGTTCAGTACACTGGACAAGGGGAACTCCTCTTTTCATTGGAGGATAGAAACATATGCCTTTTTCTGTGTTGTTTTTTAGTGATGTCTCTTGATTTGTTGAACAAGCTTATTTTCCAGGGTGAATTATTGTTGACAGCAAATAGTGAAACATGTTGTTCAGTATAAAGAGATCACAGTGTTAAACCCCAATCATTTCAAAGGAATTATTATTATCACTTTTAATTGTGCATTATTCATGTTGAATATTTTAAGAATTATTACACATCACCAGCAAAATTCCAAATATAATTACATTTATTGATAAGATTAAGAAAAGTTAATATAAAAGCAAATGTCACCTCCTGAGAAGGAAGGAACATAAAGAGCTAATAACATCTGCACATTTGCCAACATTTTCCATCCAATTTGGGGAATGCTAACCCGGTCCTGTATTTAGTTTTCTTCTCTTTCAGTGACATGTAGTCCTCATTGAAATCACTATTATAAACCAAATATTAAAGGTCCAAGGATGCAAACAAAAAAAAGAACTGGGATTGCATGTTCCGAATGGGATGGGCATGATGGCATGCATGCCATATGGTTTTTGTTATTTAAGTGATTGTAAACACAGCTGCTATACCCACTTTGGGGCCTAAATCTCCTTGTTGACAAGCATATTGCAAAACAATGTTGATCTGACCAAAAAGGGCAAAGAGAACATTTCATAGGAAGTTAGTATACGTCTAATATGCGTTTTCTTGAAAGAGTGAAAGGACACAACCCAGTGTTGGATTGTTGGGGTAAAAGATTCAGAGAGAGGTAGGATTGGTGACTTTGTAGTATTGACATTGTGCAGTGCAGGTAGTGGTTTGTCATGGTGGATGCCAAGTTGAATTCCATACTATTTCTAGAGTATGTGCTGTAAAATACTGCTGGACCAAAAAAGGAAAAAGAGCAGTTGCTCCTTGCTCAGTGTATTTGCATGGACTAGAGAATGAATCAATCAACACTATGCATAGGTCGATTTTGGCTAAATCACTATCTATCCATGACAAAAAAGTTGGCTACCTGCCCAGGTACTTGAGGCAATAACCCAATTGGAGAGTGAGGCGTGCCTTTTTAGGAGTATGACTGAACCTCCTACATACAGGGGAAGTACTATTCTATCACGACAAGGCCTGATATCCTCAAAGGTGGTGTCCACAATGTGCGGCTCCATGCCATCAGACTCTCAGACGTATCCTGTTTGAAAGCAAGGATACTTGGGACCTTAGGGTGAGATTCTTGGGCTAATTTGTTGGAAATGAAGAACAGTTTTTGTGAGAGATGTTGTGGGAGAGGCTGATAGCTGGCCATGAGATCTTATTAACAACCCAAGTCGTATATCTCCTCCAAGCTCCTGGTCTTTCATAGACACAAAGTGTTAGTTTGTTTTGTTTGTTTGTTTTGTTTATTTGTATAGCGCTCCAAACCCAGAGGTAGAAGGGCGCTTAAAGAAGACGGTTACATAGTGTGATATAGCGTTGATAGTTTATCCCCCTTTCCCTACATCCACTTCTCCCTTTTTCTGCTCCCCTCATGTTACGGATTGCCCTGCCATGGTCTTATTTTTCTTTTGATTATAGGTATGATCGAAATTATGAATTGGTAGTTGATTTCAAGAAATATATGGTCTTAAATTAGTGTTTGTTTAGGGACTAATGAGTCCCTGAGGATATGCAATGTTTTCTTCTCCTTTTAATTCTTTTCATTGAGTTCCTTGTTTTTTTTCTCCCTTTCTCCTTTTCTCAGTTTTTCGAAATTGCGTAAATTTCATTTGAATTGTACTCGAACTTATTTGTAGTCCTCTCTTTTCTACTTTATATATACTGTTATATGTGAAAAGTTGATGATCGGCTGTGTCACAATAATAGAAAATGTGCATTCGGGTAAGAGCTTTGGACAAGATCTGTTGTGCCTAGCTGTAGTGGGCCTTATTACTAGTCTGGCGGTAGTTGTGCCGGAAAGACCAGCAGGCTGCCGCCGGACCCGAAATACCATTCCGCTCTGTGATTGCCGGAATCACTGGGGCATTACAACCCCGGTGACCCGGTAATTCCGGAGGCAGAATTCCGTGAAACCCCATTCCCATGGAGTCCCGTAGTCCTCCATTAGTGAATGATACTTTGTTGATGCCTAAACATATTCATGCAATCCTCTTGCATGGTGGCAATTGCATGCTTAACAATAGTATTTTCTTTTATTATTTTCTTATTGAGGCGATGTCCGCGGACACCAAAACACGAATCCAAGATGGCGGGCGCATCGGAACAATCTGACGCACTTCACGCTCTTCACCATCTAATCACCTAACGCGTCACATGTCCGCAAACATGACGCGACTGATTAGCCAATCAATATCTTGCCCGCGGAGCGAACAGGGAAGATATACACATTTTTTGAGACCTACTTTTTGATCGTTTTAAAAAAAGGTACTGGACGGGTGTTCACCAAATTTACAAAAGCATGCTTTTCGGGACCAAGCCGCTGCTCCTGGCGCAAATTTGGTGAAAATCCGTTCGACGGTTTGGGCTGTAGGCATGTGAAAAGTTTTCCCCCCATTCAGTCTATGGGAAAAAAAGAAATGTTGGCACCCCCCACATAACTTCCCCCCCTTGACCAAATTCAGCAAACTTTGCAGAAAAATTCAGAGTGCGCCATACACTGCAAAGTTTGGTATGCATTCGTCCAGGGGGAGCGAAGTCATAAGCCGCCCAAAATGTGCTCTTCCTATGGGATAAGCAACTTAACCATAACTACACCGCCACTACCGTGGTTGTGTAATATATATATATATATATATATATTTTTTTTTTTTTCCAATTAGAATATTTCCAAGTTAGTTTTCCTCTGTAATGTACATATTTACTTCTGCCAATACGAATATCTTCTGAATCCTATCCTTCCTGAAACAGCTCTTTAGATGTCCATTTTCCCTTTAAATGATTTCCTCGCACAGATGACAACAATGTCACTTTACTTATTTTTGTTCTATTTTATATTGTATATTACCACATTTCATTGCTGAGTATGTTATTTTATGTATGCATTTATTAGATTTATATAGTGCCTTCACCAAAGCGCTGCACAATATAAAGGTAGATGTTACAATATAGCTTTAAGTACCCATTCCACAGGCTATACCAGAGGGTAACGGCCTGGGGCCTGAGTTAAAGGCCTGATCAAATGGGTACTTAATGCTATTAGCACCGGTAATCTGGTAACCCGGGGTGCTGATAGCAGTGTCTTTTCTATGAATGAACGGGACGCTTTGCAGAGTCCCATTCATTCATAGGAAAGACTGTCTAGAGATGGCCCCCACAGAGCTTGAAGATCGGGCTCCAAGTGGCCTCTTCCATTTTCATAGTGGCAGGAAGAAGGCAGACAGAGCAGCAGCAGCAGCAGTAATATACAACAAAATCCAAGAGGATAGGTAAAGTTCATCGTTAGTGCATTTATATACAATTATGAAGAAGTGAAACAATAAGTAAGGGTCTAAAGGAATAAAGTAAGTAGAACAGAGAGAACAAGTAATAGAAGAGTGGAGAACGGAGATAGATGGCATATATAAAGACCCAGCACACAGGGGAAAAATGAGGAGTAAGGAGTCTAACCAGAAGAGCAGAGTAATAGTCAAGATGGGAGAATATTGTAGAAATAAATAAGAAGATAAGTAGCATATGACAGGAAGAAAAGGTCAAGCGCTACCGATATGGTAAAGGTGAAAACAGATTCAGGCAGTGCTAGAAATATAAGTAGAATAATAAGAGGAGTCAAATGTGATACCGATATTACAACCTGAAAGACAGAAAGAAAAAAATAAGCAGGCAAAGAAGTAGCAAGATTAGTGTGAGAGGGGAGAAGAGAAGTGGCATAAAAAGTGCACTTCAGTTTTAGTTGAATTGTGATATAGTAAATGAGAATTCCTCCAGGATTGGTTAGCATAAAACAAATTTAGAAGAAGTAGCATGGGGAGTATCAGTGACAGATCAGAAGAAAATGAAGATCCTTGATTCATCAGCATTGAAATAACAGTTGAGAATAAATTAGGAGATAAGAACATACGGGAGGATCATGTAGAGAGAAAAAAGAAGAATGCATACGACAGAACCTTGGCGCGATTAGTCACTACAGGAACTATAATAGGTTCTCTAGGAGAGATAATAGCAAAACCATTGGAGAATAGGACCAGGAAGTCACAGAAAGGAAGTCTAGAGATAAGAGTATAGTTAGTTGACAGCATCAAGATTCAAGAGATTGAGAAACAAAGAAAGTATGACATGACAAGCAGTTTGAGACATGGAGTTTGAGACATGGAGAAAAACAGTTTCCATGAAATAAGAGGAATAGAAACGAGACTGGAAGGGAGCAAGAAGCAAGTTTTGATTAAAAAATATGGAAGGTCCTCAGCAATCCCAGTAATCGAATTTTACAAGAAAAAAGTTGTCCCCTCAATCACCTACGGCGCGGAGGCTATGCCTTTGATATCCAAATCAGTCTGGCCAAAGCTAGAAGGCCAGTTTTGGAAGACCGTTCTTTCTTTACCTAAATCTACGGCCATTGCAGCAATACAGCGAGAATTTAGTCTTCTATCCCTTATGGCAACATTCAACATCAACTCTAATGCATCACCTTAGGAAGTCAAGAAATCTATTGTCTGCTAAACAAAGAAATGCAAGCAGAAAAGGTGGAAATGTTATTGGCATGGAAAAATGACAACAAGGCCTTACTTCTGACAGTCGCCTGCTCTGAAGAAGACCTTATTACCAACCCAGTCAGAGTGACTAAGAAACTGAAAGACCTAGACTGGATATTAACGCAAGATACAGCAGCAAAAAACAAACTGCTCCACTAACTGCCCCAAACGTTTTGTAAAATAAATGAGCCCATGAGATATCTAAAAAAAATTCCCTAGCAGGACAGCTCGTAACTCTCTGCTAAGGGCGAGGTTAAATTTACTGGACACAAATGAAATCCGAAAGATCAGAGGACTCTCGGAAACAAGCAAGTGTCGTCTATGTGACTCAGAAACCGAAACAATCCGACACCTGCTCCTGTCCTGCCCAAAAACCACAACTAAGATCTACTTATCTCAACCACCTGGTAGTTGAAGAACGTTGGTGAGACGAAGAAAAATGGTGGCACAGATTGATTGCAGGTGATCGAACAACCTGGCTACTAGCCACAGTAAGAATCCTTGAACAGACAATGAAAACGTTAACATGACCAGGTTCACGCCCAAGAAGTTACTTTGTACACAAACACCTTTTGTAAAGTTTCAATTTGAAACACACACAAATAAGAAAATAGCATAGCAGTGCACGGTGGTGGTGCGAGTTATGGTTGCTTAGTCTACCATAACTGGTGAATTTCAGGGGTTTTTCGGTTTTACTTGGAACCATAACGTCCCTTTAAAAAAGTTTTTTCTTTGATTTTCATAGGTTTTTATTAGTTCAACCTAACCATAAAGGCCCTTTAAAAAAGTTTTTTCATTAAATATATATATATATATATATAAATAACTTGTACAATGTGCAGGCTTTCCATAAAATTGCTTTGCTTCATTTCTGTACTGATTTCAAATGAACCAATCAAATTAAGTGTGATCTCGAATTAATTTGGAAAATACACTAGAGGTTTTAGGGCAATCATTAGATCAGTAGATCACATCCAATATGCATGAAACTACAAGCAACCATAGACATGTTTCTGCCTCATTGGCGCTGTCAGTGAGATGTGGCTGTGTCCTCTAGGCACAGAAGTCTCTGCACCCACATCTGGGTATACCTGTCCCGCTTGGGGTGACACTGAAGAGTGATGGCTGGAAGGTTTCACTACAAGTTTCAAAACATATCAAAATGTTTAAAAAAACAGAATCTGTGAGGAAGAATGGGGGTGATATGACGTGTCTGTATTTGCAGTGGTGTTTAAGTGAGCAATAGTAATTGATGGTGAGTAAAAAACACATTTAGAGATTGGAAACTAATAGCAGACATGTATAGAAATGGAAATTAAACCCATACAGTTCAGAGTGGGTCAGATGTAGTTCAGTGGCATAATGAATAGAACACTGATATTTAAAAGCCAGCTAAGTCTGAAGAAAGGACCCAAAAGGGTACTTTAGTGAAGATCATGAGGGAGGGATGCGTAAAGAAGCAATATTAGATAGCAAAAGTTTGGCTTGTACATAACATGTTTAAAAGGATGCAGTGCCTACCTACGTCAATATTTAAATACCTCTTCTAGATCCACAGGTGATGTCTCATAGTTGCAGCGTTTTCATTTGGAATGATTGCAGCATCAACAGAATCTTAAAAGTTGCTCACTGGTTAAAAATACAATGTGTAACTCCACCGAAGAGGGTGACTATATGAGGTTGCTGTTAAGTAGCTGGATAGAGGTACTTCCTAAGAAGAGAATGTTGTGCTAAATGGCAATAATTTCAAAAATGTGAGGTTCAGAGAAGATCCTATAATGAAATTAATGGCATGTGCAACTTGTAATGTCAATGAGAAAAACGTCTGAAAAAGGATTGAGCATCATTAAGCATTTAATGGAGCATGATATTTCAGCATATTGATTAGCAATCTAAGTTATTAAATTCATCATTATAATTGGTTGGCTTCATTAACACTGGGATTTTAAAGCAGTGGAGCACACATATGTCTGCATCATTTTTGTTGCATGTTTCATTTCAGTCAATCTTTATTTGGAAAAGTAATTTCCATAAAAAAATCAGTACAAATAATCATTCCATACAATTGAACACAGTAAAGCAATAACAATTATCCCAATAAAATGCAAAATCAGACAATTTATATTTGTATAACAAAAGATAAATCTCTTATCAGGTTTATCCTCCCATCCCGATCAATTGTAAAATAATTCCTTAATTAAAACTCTCCTAATACTCGTTAACCTTTGAACATAAAGTTTAAAGAAACATTCACAGCTTTCCGATCAGAAACTTAAGAGGAAATACAAACCTTTTTGTCAATATTGTATATTTGCTTCGTGTTAAAGAGTTTTTGAGTAAAACAATCCCAGGTCGTTGTACAATGGGCACAGATAAAATCTCTCATCTGATTAATTAAAATTTAAAATATTGAAACGAGTCCATGTAATAGTAGCATGATGTTTAAAACAATGAAGCCATGTCAGGTAGGGTTGCAGACAAGTTGTGATATGAACATGAAACCTATTAACACCCTGTACATTCTCACCCTGTTCTCCTGAAGAAGACATGTGTATACTATGAGGACAGAGCATGGACAAAGGTAGTTCATTTAACTTGTAGGCTACATTGAGTAGCCTATTGTTACATGGGAAAACTGTTGTGTGTCCATATCCCTTCCACGTCTTACAACATCCTTCAGAATCATTTCGGTTCAAACTGCTTCTTTATTAGAAATATACTTTAAAAAAGAAGGAAATGGGCACTACATTGAAATGATCAACAATAAAAGGTCAACCTAATTCATAATGGCAAGCCAAATTAGGAGAGACATCTTTCACACCATAAAGTCTCTTAGACCATCAATTAATTTTGCACTTGTTAAATCATATCCCCCTACAAAACCTTCATACATTAGCTTTAAATAGACCCACAGATTTCGTTTCGAGCTTAAACAATTGTTAATGTAATTTTGACACGGTGAGCTTTCGATTGCTGCACAAAGTTAGACATACATCTCATGGTTTGCTGCATTCTACACATCTGGTTTGTCACATGATGGGTACCACATAGACAAGGCGAAAAGCGAATGCCAAGATATTTATATTCTGTTACTAACTCTAACATAGATTTGCAAAGAAAAAGTGGGCTATTAGGCTTAAAGCCCCTCAGATAACTCACCACTGATGATTTCATTGCATTACCACTTAGATACCTTGCCTTCTTATAGCCAATGTAAGCATCCAAGGGTTTGGTTTCTGCAGTGAACATGGGGTTCTAGCCAGCCCAACACTGTCATCAGCAAATGAAAATATTGGAATCTGAACACCATTAATAACTGCAGCATCTGCTTTTGTGTTACTTAGGTTCCACTAATCAAAATGTGAAAACGATTAAACAGTGCTGGAGCCAGGACATAGCACAGACACCACATTGGAATCATATCTAGTCTGTCAGTGTACCATTGCTTCCCTCCATTTACTGCTGTCTGTGCTGCCACTCTGCAACATGGGGTAGGCACCATGTCTTTTGCTCCTGAATTGACTTGTACACCTATGTGTACTGCCGCCCTGCAACATGGGGAAGGCACCATGTCTTTTGCTCCTGAATTGACTTTGCATCTATTGTGCTGCCGCCCTGCAAGACGGGGTTGGCACCATGTCTTTTGCTCCTGAATTGACTTTTAAACCTATGTGTGCTGCCGCACTGCAAGATGGGGTTGGCACCATGTCTTTTTGCTCCTGATTTGACTTTTACATGTGTATGCTGCGCCCACCCTATGAGAAGGGGCTGTGCAACATGTCTATGCCACCTAATCAGACGTTGCATCTGTATACTGTTGGGTTACGCAAATTGTACGTTTTTGCAACCACCTTGTAACTAAATAAGCCACACCCTACTACAATGGGACTTTGTATCATGTATGCATGGATGTCTTCTCAAGCACTTATGTAACAAAGTAAGCCTTCTTGTATAGCACAGCCATGCCTGGGGCAGTTGTGCGCTTCATGAATGCAAATAAATAAATACAAATAAAAATTTGCTTTGCACCAAACTCCTGCTGAATTACCATCATGAAGACAAATTAAGATGTTTAACAAATCATCTGAGATTCCAAACTATCAATGGAGTAAAATGGAGTAGTCATGTCCAGATATGTCACGTATAGTGGCTCCTCCTAATCAAACGGATATGTTACATCCAGTAAATACAGATCTAAGCATTAAGGAGAGGCACTCAGGCCTTACTGGAATCCTAAGTGAATCAAAGATACACGACTATTCAAGGGAACCACTTTTCGTTATAATCGTACTCAAGGTGACTTGTCCAAATAGCTTAAAAGATTTTTTCTGAAAAGAATATAGGGCAATAGCAACATGGAGCCAGGCCATTTCTTTACTTAACATTCTGGAACATAATGGCTTTTTTAAGGAAAATGGTTTTCTATCCATTGTAAACATGGCAACATATTTTTAAAAAGAGGTGTCCACAGATCTGATAGTTGTTTAAACAAGTTAAAAGGGATCACACCTGGACCTATCCTTTCCTTTAGCTTACACTAGTGTATTGCTGTTCCCACCTCCTTCAAGGAGATGACTAACTCTGCAATACTGGATGTTAAGAGGGGTCAGAGATCCCTGATAGGAGCTAACACTAAAAACGAATCTGTACATGCATACATGTCGGCACAATGTTGCATCTGTACATGCATACATGTTGCAACAATGGTTATTCTGTACATGCATACATGTTGGCACGTTGTTTGATTTGTACGTACATACATGCTGGCACAGTATTTCATCTGTAGATGCATGCATGCCAGCACAATGTTTAATCTGTACATGCTTACATTGTTTTCCTCCATTCCTCAGCAGGGGTATTAGATTGTAAATCCTTTGATTTCATATGTGAAGGCACAGGAGCAATTAGCTCACAAAATGTCCTAGAATTAATTGAATGCATGTATAAAATGGAATGGAGTAAACTGTGTTTTTTTTTGTTTTTGTTTTACAATCCATATTACAGATAGAAATGTGCACACAAGCAAACATTATGGAAACTAATGTGATGGTGTGTCCTCCATTTGATGAAACATAACACCATGTTAGGAGTCTGTTTCCATTTACCATAATCAGGTGACCCGGCTGCAGAAAGCAAAGGCACACCAGGAAAAGAGCAAGACGTTATCTTTGGTTGGATTATCTGTGACTGGTACTGCTACAGTAGTCTAGACATGAAAGAGTAATGCTGTTGAATTCATGTTAAAATGTTACCAAATAGACTTCTGCATTGAAGATACATCTTTATTGCCTACCTTACAGTAAGAATCCTGCAGCCATAAACATTGTTCAGAATAAAACGTGCAGTGGGGTAAATAATATGTTAAAAAAAGTCCCAATTTCGAAGCCAGTTGGGAAGTTCTTTGTTGAGATGACTGAAGAAATATTTATACATGTGTTGCCGTTCTCTAACCTGCAACATATGTTTGCTCTCTCCAAGGTGCAACCGATGATTGCTTCAATGTTCATAATTTATTAGTATGGTGAAGTACCCATTCAAAACTTATGGAAACAAAAAAGAGAATGCAAAATGAACAGGATTTATACAGTTCTTACACATTTAATTTTGGCTGGACTGAAAATCACCCTGCAAGATTAGAAGAATTAACTTTGTATAGTTGTCCATAGACTGGCATTTATTTTGAATTACCATCAGGTTTTCATATTAAACCATGATAAATATAATAATAACATACAGTTAAAAAGCAGAAGAAATACTGGGGATTACAAACTAGGTTAATTAGCATTAGTTTAACAAATGTCTAATACATGCCATTTCATAGGAGGCGCATATATTTGCATCTCAACTCGCTGAATTCTACCAATAGAAACACATGCCATAATACTCCCATCATATCACAAGCCTCAACAGAATTTTAAGAAACCATGCTCTGATTCTGGCGCTGCACATAGCCATTGGTATTCTCACCCAAAAAAATTAAACCATGGTAAACGTAACTCTGGGTGACACAAGCATTACCCCGAATGTGCCATGTTACTGAAAGCTCAAAGGCCCACAGCCAGACACAGCTCAACCTAGAAATATAGTTGGTCATGTCTCCTACAACAAAGAAGATTAACTGTTACTCTTACCAACAACCACCCTCATGAGGTTCTATGGGTATGGGGAAGCTCACAATTGGCAAGGCAATGCCAGAATACCCATGGTGCCCTAGAGTACCGGAAACAAACACAGAACACTGAAATCTTGATACCATCTGGGACCTTACCCTCACTCTTCAGTCAGGCTCAGGCACTATGCTACCTGTACATCAGGGTCTCAGATAATGTTGAGTGTGTGGTATTACTGGAATGGATGCTGCATACTGGCGGTTCCATGTACGCATGAGGCACAAGAGGGGTCGGGGGGCACAAGATATCAGAACACTAAATTGTATTTTTTGGTACATGATTCTTTGTGCAGACTTCAAATAGTCAATTCTTGGAGATTATGGGCCTGATTTACAAAGCATTTTTCGATGGGGTTTTTCCATTGAAAACAGTTGTGTAAATCAAGCTCGATGTCTCAATGGACAACTGTATTTACAAATACATAATCACATATTTCTTGACATTAGATGAATCCAGCGCAGGATCCCATGCACTGGCGATTGGCCTCTAATGTCCTACTAGTAAGGCTGTGGGATGTGTTGACACACTCCACTACCTTATGTGGCATCACTCTGATATTTATGGTGCAAGAAAGAGCAACAATGGAGTCAAAACTCTTGTGTGTGCCAAAAACCTCCAAAACCGCGTGTTTAAACGCACTAAAAGATGGATGCACAACCTGCCACCCATGGTGCATATGTGGTGGGATAGAGCACACACTGCAGAAAATGTGCCAGTGGGCTCCATGACCAGCAAACAGAGTGCAGAGAGAGAAGCAGCACTTTGCAAATGAAACTCCAAAATGTATCTATAAATGACATTTGATTTGTTGCTAAAAACTTCAAAATGCCTTTGCACAACACTTCTCAAAATTCAAAATCTTGCTTGGCACTAAAATCCATTTAATCTAATGAAGCATGGCGAATATACAAAGTCCTAAAGTTTAAAGAGCACAACATTCCCTCAGACAAACTGGATTGTCTGTAAACTGACAGCTTCTGTCAAAATCTGTGTGCAGTACACTGGGCTACCTGTGAATGACAGCTGTCAGATGAGCTCCTGATGAGACTTCACAGTATCTAAATTAAAAATCTGCCGGATTAGCAAACATAAAAGGATTGTTGCTAAAAAGAATACAGATCTCAGTTGTTTTTGATCCTACAGGTTTAAAGCTAAGAAACTAATGTATGTATGTTATTTGATGCAACAAGTTTGTTTTTTTGCTGTATTTGAGAAGTTAAGAATAAATTAGCCTGGCTGAGCTGCAAGAAGTGGAAAAACAGGTTTCTCCCAAGGGGAGGGAAATCCTCTCAACAGAAACTCACTGATAATTATGATAATTGTGGGTTAGGCCAGACTTTTGTCTACAAAAAGAGAATGAACAGTGGCAGATCCTCCAGCACAGGACACAGAGGTGTGAAAGGGTTGGAAGGAATTCTCCAAAGGAGGGGGCTACTCCTGGACTCCAGGGAGAGACAAAGGGGCGGACCACATGCTGTTAAGAATGAGCAATGAACAATTTTTAAGAGGCGGTAGAACTGTGTAACATATTCTGGACAGGAATGACAATATATGTGGTTTTATGTGAACTGTGTTAATGCTAGAATTGTGAAAATGTACACACACCTCCCTATGTTAAACACACACATTTGTGGAAATTTGCAAACAATTTGGAAAATGCGTTAATGGCAAAAAGGACACAATTCTGTAGAAAGGTGAAACAAGATCCCTGAGCTGCGGGATTTTGATGATCAGATGCTACATAAAATATGGAATCTTTGTGTGTGATTTGTGTAGAGGTGACCAATGTAGAAATATGTATTTAGGATAAAATCGATTTTGACACTAGTGGCTGAGGGGAGGTTTCTAAGGACTGTAAAGCTAAATCATAAATGTGACATCATACGGCCTTGATCCAATCACTCAGATGCAAGGCAGAGATGAGGTCCTGATCCAATCCCAGCTCACAGGGGCAAGCTTAGTTAAGCCGGCCCATTCACCCATTTTGTGATGTCATTTAAAAGGATAAATAGAGATAGCTGACAAGATATAGGGACTCACTGATTCACTCACTTTCCTGATTCCGGCGAAGTACTTTGTTCCAGCATTCAACATCCAGCTTAACATCCTTCCAGATCCAGATGCCAAGACTTTTGCCAAGCAGTAGAGAACTATTGATTTTCAGCAAGGCCTAAATCCTCAAACTTATTCTCACAACCCATTGGAGCGCTGTGGTGTGGGAAGGCCTTCTGAACCAGTATCCTGAAACTATCTGGCTTGCTACCACAAGGGTTGCCTGGTGAACTCACTATCCAGCTGATTTGAAATACCCAGAAACAAGGAGGGCAGATCCTGTGAAAATATGGTGACCGGCCTAGCTGGTTCAGTCTCGCGCCTGATGTGCTGTACTTTCCCGATACAATGAACAGAACTGACAGTCCAATTAATTACAAAGGACTGTAAGTATTAATAGGAAGAACTGTGACCCATAATATATCTGCATTGTATGATCGCAATCTCAAACCCATCCCCTCTTTAATTCAGAACCATAGTATTGCTAGAACTATCCTTGCACTGCATTTCTCTCATCTGTGTTACTAAACTCTAACTTCTATTTGATTTGATTAAGAAAAGTAATTCCCAAACCAAACGGAAACTAGAGTATCACGCATGAATGGTTATGAGCGGCCGTGAATAACTGATTCCTGTGTGGCATTCTCCTTTTTGTAGTCCTTAACATAGTACAAGAAAACCTATCCGTCTTTTTAACCCGAATTTCTGTTTTCCATTCTCATGCCTATTTTGCAAAAACTACTCTTACTAAAACCTCTATAACTCCCTCCGTTTTTATGATAGAAGCGGGATTTCAACTCCTACTTGTACCTAACATGCTTAGCTATCCATAGAACCCTAAACCGCAATGTGATTGGCCCGTTATAGTGAAAACCGCACAAGGAAAAGTTTGCCGTGATTTGACATTCTGAAATATTTTACACGTGTGAATTAGCTTTAAATTATTTCATACTTTGACTATGAGATTACAAATGTTTTCGTTTGACTAAATCATTGCATGTGATTGTGTAAATCTGTTCAAAGCGGCTCCCGTAGAAATGTATCATAATTTAAGAATTTTTGACCACATTTGGTGTTTTTGCTCAGGCAATTTCAAAGCCATTCTGACAGTTGATAAGTCAACTCTGTTCTTCTCTTGTGTTTAAAAGGGTGAAGGTGGGAGTGATATTCTGTTTGATCCGTGTTATTCCTGAATACCTGTTCTCTCCTCACATCTATTAAAATTGCCTATTGGTAAATTGAGGGGTGTTGCAGGGGGAACCTCTAACTAAAGTGCTGTCTGTTCCAAACCAATACAACAGTATTCTTTTCTGTGCTGCATTTGTTTTTGTGTTCATTATTTGACTCCTAGTGCGTTAAAGACAACATTTGGTGTTCTGTCACCCCATTGGTGATTGTTGTTACCTATTAAAACATATTGGGCCTCATTACGACCCAGGCACTAATGGGTTAACAGCGCCGTAAAAGGCTGCGGCACCGTTAACCTATTAGCGCCTAATTACGAGGTCCCTTTGCGGGACCCGACCTTAACGGCTGGTTTTACCAGCCATTAAAGTAGGGACCCGCAAAGGGACCTTGGTGCTAAGTACGGTGCCGCAATTTGCGGCACTGTACTTAGCGCCTTCCCCATTCCCATTGAGCCCTATGGGGCAAAAATGGGAATGGGGAAGGGCCATGGAGGAAGTGGGAATTACCGCCCCGCCAACCTTGTAAAGGGGTGGTAATTCCCCCTTTCTCCATGGCGGAGTCGGTAAGTTACCGGCATGGACCATGGTGCTGTTAGCACCATGGTCCTCCGCCTGGGTCGTAATGAGGCCCATTGTGATTTAAATTCTAAATACATAAATAAATATTTACCTTTGCAAACTAGCCTGATTGCTGGTTCAGTGTGACCGGAGGGTCTCAGGAGAAGGGTGTGATATGAGTGGTATATCGTTCAGAATATTGAACTTATAGATAAAATAAATAAGGGTTTCATTTGTGCACTACATGCTGGGCGTGACTTGGGTGTGTGCCAGATTGAAATCACTTACAAGGCCAATGATCTTAAACCACACGTTCCTGTAGTTCAAGGCTCCACATCAGCCACGGTTCTGACAGAATCTGCAAGGCAGAGCCATGTTACAGCTGCCTAAGTTGATTACCAATCTCCCAGATCCCCATCCCCCTGCGAAAAGAGTGTCCCTCCTGCTTGAGTTTACTGTTCAGCTGGCACATGGAACAAGGAAAAGACTGAACAACAATAATGGCAACTTTGCTCTGGGGAAAAAGAACTCCAATTCAAGTATGACTTTAAAGTGATTTTGCATCCATTGAGTGGAGTCCTGCAATGTATGTCAAGCTCTCCAGCAGCGAGACCTTGCTGAGATCTCAGAAGTGTACCCTTGACATTGAGCATAATGACATTTAAAGCAATTCCATCTACTGCATCCATGCCAAGCAGCGAAGCAAGCAGCAGTTAAATGCAAGCACACATGCATTGCAAACAAACAGCTCAAATAAACAGCACACAAGGAAAAAAGAAATGCGTGTCTGTTCTGTGTTATTGAATAAAATATCCTTTGCACCACGTGTACTAAACACAATAGCAGTACAAATGCATATTGGCAGCACAAAAGGAGGAAGACAAAGGAGTGTATTATTTTTGCTTAGTGTATGTAAGTGCATATGGGACTCAACTGAGGAGGCCTTTTGAAATGTGAATTCCCTGCTGCCTCTGCTCAATGAATGGGATGCCAACAACAATAACAATCACTGCATAGCATATGAAATCACAGGAGAGCACATCGAAAAAAGGTTTTCAGAACAAATCTGGTGAAAAACAATCAATCATGGCCAGGGCCATCTTAAGCATTTTTGGGGCCCTGGGCATGGACATCATTGGGACCCCCCTCCACCAAACCAAAGGAATAAAGTGATCAAGAATATCTGGTGGCACCCGCACCCCCCACCCCCCACTGTGATCATAACCTATAGGTTGATATTCTGCATCGCATCATTCAAAATAAGCATGTTTACTCCATTCAAGTCCCCTTACCCTCTTCATTCTTGCTCTAATTAGAATGATAAACAAGTAGCATTTGAAGGCCAACATTAGCAATCTACGAAGAGGTTACTTTCCAAACCTGACCATTTTTAAAACCAAAATATTACAGAAGGGTGTTATGCAAAATGGGAATGATTCTAGCTTCATTCTCTCCATCATCAAGGGAAGTATATAAATAGCAGCATACCAATCGATGTGATTTAACAGATTTAATGTAGCTATGTCTTTTGTACTTTTAAGCATTAAATACTTCCAAAACAATGGCTTGTGAAATTGTCATTCATAAACGTGCAGAAAAACCTTTGATTTTTATACAAAAAGCAAAACGTTTTTGGTGTCAAATGAGCAGACCTTAAAATATGCTTGTCTGAGGCCTGCAACATCTGGTCCGCTCTCTCCTGTCTACCACCCCCTCCGCTCAAATGGCATACATAAGAAGAAAGATGAAGTAATGCGCTAAACGATGCCACCAGCATGCAAGAAGGCAAACCTCACAGAAGACAGCACAGTAATGCAAGACATATTATATGATTTGGCCAGGATCACTGTATCATCTGCTGACAAAGCCAGGATACAAGAATTAACATGTTGGTTCCACAGTCTTGAAGTTGGATACTTATTCACCTCTTGGACTAATAGTTTATGCTCATCTTTGCAGGGGATTGGCTAGGTTTTAGAATGCCCCATCTGAACAAAGCAATTTCTAGACCTTCACCATACGAATGACATGTTAGTTTTTATAGCAATCCTGATCTGACGCAGGAACATAGCTGATAATTGCACCTCTTTTGATGCAAACAAAGTACACATATAGGTAGGTTTATAAACTTCAGACATAGGAAAGGTTAACACACTGAGATAACTTCTGAACCATTGTGGCACTCAATGTATCAATATGGATTTCAACTTTGGCTATTACAATGATCAACATAATTCCCACAGGAAGGAAAGAATGCTACAGAAGTTGTGCCGTATGGAGCACACAAACTATGTATTCCACAATAAAAACAGAAAGCCTTACAATTGATCAAGGCAGAATGTACTTGTCAAAACGGACAGGCAATAGGTTTAGGCCTCAGCAGCATGCCATAAAATCTCCTGGCGTGTGCTATTTAAGTCTGGTGAACAATAGAATCTTACTTTAGATCAGGCAGCCTTGTGGGGGCCCCCTCCAATGTGGGGGCCCTGGGCAAGTGCCCCTTTTGCCCTCCCATAAAAGCGTCTCTGATCATGGCTGCGATCGGTTTTATGAAAAGGCAGCAGGAGTCATATGTAGTTCTGTCAGCGTGGGGAGGGGTCTTCGGCACTTCAGCAGCATGCATGCTGGCTTTCCAGTGGATGCCAACGGCGACAAATGCACAAATACTTCATTCTTTTCAATACATGTTTGCCAATTGGTCTTGGAAATCACGCACTAAATGCTTGGTGTTTCTTAGAAGTTCATGAAGTCTTCTTAATCCCCACTAAAGTGTTATTATGCTATGGTCTAATTGTTCTGCCATTTGCAGTGCCTAGGCTTCTCTGATAGAACATTTGTTCTCATTTTGCAAAGCATGCACTAACCCCCAAAACGCCATATAATCTTTCCTAGGACACAATGCCCACTCAGGAGGGTCTACAATTATATTTTAGGTCACAGGGTCTTACCAGCAGTGAAATATCAATTAACATATCAGACTGGTCCCACCACAAGGATGATCCAGCACCAGCATTCAAGGCATTTTGGCTCTAATCAAGAGAACTAATAAAGACCAATAAGAATCCAGATGTGTGTTCCATGTAAATCCTGACGTGTGGCTGGGTTGTATCTCTAGTGTCTCTCTGAGCACAGAGAGCAAAGGGCCCATGTCTGGAATTACCTTACAAACATAGGGTGAAACCTCTATTGTTTCAAAATTTTACAACACTGTGATAGCCCCTGGGACAAAATGACTGCTGATCAGCATTAATACAGAGATACACACTAGTTTTTAAACACTTACTCAGCCCCACACTACTACTAGGCCAGCAGTAATCTCAATCACAAAAGTGAAACAGGCACATGTACGGTACACCTCCTTCGCCGCTTATGGTAACGTGTGCTGAGAGCAGTCTTTACTCTTCAGAAGGGGTGTGAGCTAGCAAAGAATCCTCTAAACAACAATAGGACTGTGACACAAAACTAAAAGAATGTACAATCAGGGATCTATAATTAAACTAAAAATAAAAACAAACTGTTGCGCAAATATCAAGATGGCCAGTTCTAACCGAAGCTCTGTGCTTCCAGCTGCTGAAACTCCTTTTGCACCCGTTAATCCTCCTCACGGGTTGGCAAATCAAATATTGAGTGGGAGATCCTGAATGACGCTGCCACGCTGTCAAGCCGGAAAGTGCTGGAGCCGACTCTGAGATCGACGTGAGCTGATCTCCGGGCCTGTGCGGTCTGCCAGCACATTGCCATACTACATTAGTTGTAGCATGTAGGCCCACACCTCCCTCCTGTGGCTGGATCAGGAACCCGGAGCGCAGTGCTTCAGCAAAAGTGGCATCCCTGGACCCAGACATCGATTGAGGTCCTCATTAGAGGTCGGAAAGCATTGAGATGGGAGTGCTGTCAGGAGGGAGGCCCACTGTAACCTCGGCCCCTACTCTGCTCTGGCACTTCCTGTCAAATATCCCTTTGGGTGGTGTGTTGCTGGGCCTACATGACGTTCCCCTCCAAGGATATGTGAGCACAGTGTGGATGCTGCAGCCTTAAGTGGAGGAACTTGCACCTAGAGAACATTTATTGTTAATACAATGCAGTATCATTTAGATTGGATGTTCTGCTGCTTGGGCCACTATTTCTTGCCCTGTGTTTTTTGTCTGAGCTTGCCTGCATGTCTGCAGGTATGAACATGGCCATGGGAGCAAATAAGAAGTAAGGTAGCATGAATGCATACACTAGGGAGACTCTGAAGGCTCCAGATCAGGGCTACCCTGTGGCTGCCACTTCCTCATCCTGATGCTTCTGAATCTTCAGAGCTACAAATAATCCTCTCCAGTATAACAGCTGGCTTTACCACTGTTAACACCAAATCTGATGACATCACAAAGAATATCAATGGCCTAAACACTAAACTGGAAAAGGTTTATGGTTAAATTACTGTAAGCGTAAACAAGAATGGGGTTGGTCACAGATGATGTGGCCTTGATGAAACATGAACTGGATACCCTCACGAAAGAGGTTAAAGCCACTCAGAGGAAATGCAAATACCGTAAATCAAGATATTGCAGCAATAACATTTGCCTGTTGGGGGATCCTGAAGGACCAGCGGGTGGTAACATGGAGTAGTTTGTCCAGAAGACCTTGCGAGAAAAACTCCATCAGTCCCAAATGTCTCCTTCTTTCAAGTACAGCGAGACCACATGTCGCTAGCTGCACCCCCTAATCCGGGAGCTGTGACCTGGCCCATTATTGCCAGGATCCTTTACTTTAGAGCTAGAGACACTATCCTGTGGGTAGATAGAGATGAGGTGACTTGCAATTGGGATCGCATAGAGTTTATATTTATCAATGTTGCCATTCCTCGGGGTCATGAATCTTTACCTGGGGCAGGCTGATTCAAGACCCAATACTATATCCAGCAAAATTGCGTTTTGCCTTTCAGAACAAGACATTTTTGTATCCCCTGCCTGAGGAAGCAACCTAATTTATTGAAAACAACAACCCAGGTCTTGACACTGGAAACATATCCTTGCCGAAGTGAGACAGGTGTCTGACAGCTGAGAAATGTTCATCAAGTTCTATAAGGTGCATTGGTTGGGATACTTGGCAAAAGTATTTCACTTAATTGCAGTTCTGCAGGAAACACATATACCTATTACAGCTTTCCCAAATCTAAGTTGCTTTTGGCAAATGATTACGGGGTGGGTGTTTACACCACAGGGGATGTCAAGGTGGTGAGAGTGGTGATGGGATTGCTGCTGTAAGATGTGAGGAAAAACTACTCTTGGCAGTTAGATAGAGGATTATATCTATAAGAGCACCAGGGGACCAATTCTGTTGGTTACGGTGTGCGGTACAAATACCTTTAAACAGTGAAAAGAAGAGGATTAGTAGGCGCACTACCTTGTGTTTTGTATGAAAAGTCAACTTTCTAATTTCTGTGTGGTAATTTCATATTATTTTCAGGTGCGGGGGAGGAAACGTGACCCTGGCACAGGATCACTTCAACATGTTTGTGGGAAAAGAAAAGAAGATCCAAAGGTAGGAGCCCTCCCGTCCCCTGCACTCTATTTTAAATCCATCAACAGATGGTTCATCAAAGTCAAGTAAGCTGGTTGTTATTACACAATAGTATATACGTTTTATGAATAACAAAGATGATCATTCGTCTAGTAAAAAACCAAAGAAGTTTTAATTGTAGTCACAATTAGTTCACCATTAAAACTTAAAATGCAAAAGCCAAATTAGCTGTCAACAGAATATAATGATAAGCAATGATAATCGATGTATACAATTCAAAAGTGGCTGAAGCGTTTCGGGAAGCATCCCTTCTTCTTGAGCCAAGCGATTTAAACTGGAAAACATAAATAAACGAAAACTGTTTCAATCCTGTGTTCTTCACATGAACATCATGTACCTACATAGGTGTATTAAACTATACATAACATTGCCAATTAGTCGTAAATGTGTTGATGTATCATTCTAAGTACAGTTCAAAAGACATTCTAGCATGCTAGTCAGAGTTATTCAAAATTTAGAGGCCTCTACTGTAGCCAGTGTGTACTAGTATACTCAATACACGCCCCAAATCAATCAGTTAAAAAATCATATTGTTTTGAAAGCAACTATCCATCATATTGTTTTGTGTAGGCATACCTTGAATGTAGAGTGAGTGGAGTTTGTGTCTTCCACTAAAAATGGTGATATGGTGTGTTCCAATTCCTCACACAACGGTTAGAAAAAATGCTCCTCTCCTCTCCTTCAGCTAAAGTAAAAAAATTGGAAATATATCTGTAACCAGCATGACCTCTATCCCTGTGGTGTAGTACATAGTGTTTAATCTCCAAAATGCGTGGTGAATAAAACTATTGGTCCGTTACAGCATGTGGTGTCAGCGAGTATGCACCAATGACTGGACTATAAAAGTGCAAAGCAAAGATTTACTTCTGGATGAGAACAAATCACCGTAAATAGTAAAATGGCTTACCTCTCAAGTTGAGAGGTTTGGAGAAAGTAAGAGGGCTCTGACTCGCCTTGCTTCGAACACCTGGCATACCAGGCATTGTTAACACAGGATCATCTGTGATATTCTATGTAAAAAATAATCCCCAATTCTATACAAACATTCTAAATGTGTGCCACTTGTTTCCTCAAGTACCAATCTTATGGGGGCGTGATTTCAATGTGATATTAGATGCCTCATTTGATCGCATAGGGACAACTCCACACTGCCGGGTACAGACAGCTTGAGTATCATTGCAGGGTATTAAATAACTACAATTGATTGATGCATGGAGCACACAACATCCAGAGAAACACGATTACACCTACTATTCCACAGTTCACGATTCATCCTCTAGGATTGACCTGTGGCTTTTATCCCACATGCTTATGAGCACTGTCACTTTGAATATAATTCTGCCAAGGATCTATTCGGATCATGCAACCATACAGGTCCATTTAATCTTCGCCCAGAGGGGTAGATACCCCGAAACCTGACGGTTTAAATTGCTGGCTTTACAGGGCGTATTCTTCGCCACCAAAGTTCAAGATAACATACAAATGTTTTTTGAGATCAATATGGGCACAGTACAGGAGTTGGGAACCCTATAGCAGGCTTTAAAGGTGGACGTTAGTAGTACTGCAATGTCCTCAAAGTTTGGGGCCCTAAAAGTGGTTCACAGAGATAGTCCCAACTATGAGATGGAATTATGCCAACTGGAAATGAACTATTCTGCCAATCACTCAACGGACAACTTAAACCGTATAGGCGAGGCATTAGATATATTCTGGGCTATTAGGGACAAGGAACTTAAGTATTTTGAGACACCGGCAGCAGCTTGCTTGTATGGTGATGGGGAGTGACTGGAGAGGGCATTAACATGAGTGGTATGACGGGACCAAGGAGAAAGTGGGACTCCATATGTCAAAGACCCAAACAGTAAAGTGGTATATACGTGCTCAGAAATAAATTGTGTTTGAGGATTTTAATACTGCACTATATGCTCAACAAGACACATGTTCCAGAACAAAGATCGATAGCTTCCTCGACAACCTGCCACTGACGTAACTTTCTAGAAACACTATAGAGTCGCTGGACCTACCAACAACACTCACTGAAATAATGAAGGCGATCTAAGACATCCCTCTCGGGTGTGGAAGGCCTCACTGAAGGTTTTTACAAACACTTCAAGTCCTTACTTAGCAAGCACTTATTAGAGGGATGGAACAAGGCAATCGAGTGACAACTTCTTCTCCCTTCTACGATGAGAGAGGCAGTCTGTCATCACTATGCTATTGAAACCCAGTCAACCTGCCGACGACTTTAGCTCCTGTCAGCCGTTATCGCTGATAAATGCTAATGTAAAAAAATATTTGCCAACATATTAACTAATAGGCTACTGCTGTTTATGCAGTATGTGATAAATCTGTATCAATCCAGATTTATTCGAGTTCAATCAACCAACCTAAATATATGTAGGGTTTTTCATGTAATGGTGTGCATTGACACTAAAATACAAGGGCCCTCATTACGACCCTGGCGGAAATCGAAAAACGATGGCGGAAATGCAATACCGCCATCGAATAGCGCTCGGTGCGACTACGACCCGTCACCGCAAAGTACGATGCCATTAGCGACACCGTAGTGAACGCCAACGCTAACTGCACCAAGTACGCGCGCGCGCGCCATGCCAAACCGTAAATACCACCATGGCGCAACGGTACGCGAATTCCGACCCTAGCGGACATGTACCTAACGCCATCAAGCACGGCGGAAAGTACCACCATGGTGAGAAGTACGGCATCGTGAATCAACCGTAAACGGCCCCACTGAGTGCCTGTACACCGCTCCCTGGCCACATTGTACAACTCCCCGTAGGTGCAATGAAGTCACAATGCAACCAGTGAAATGTACAAGTCACCCATGCATGCCAACGAACAAAAGAATCTCAAGAGGGGCCAATGGGAGCTGCAGGGCACAGATGGCACGAATACAGAAGCCATTCCAATGGACATGACCTCAGTCTCCCACCAAGAAACGCACGCTAACACAGGCACCTGTGACCAGCAATATTCCGAAAATCACATCATTCCACCAGTCCACCTGGCTGACCGGCATCTGTTACACAAAACCTAATCCCCCGCCCCTGAGCATGACATCATTCAAACAGTCATATTGGCAGCCCTCATCCCTGACCTCACTGGGCTTCGTAGGCAAACGCGCCCAGCACAGTACCACGCAACTATACTCCGAAGCTGGAACCCAATGCAGATCTCCTCACAATACATCGCTCCCCAAATAGGAATATGCCACATCACTTGCAGAGAAGAACGCTACACGGCCCATATCAGAATAGAAATTTAATGCACAACAAATTCACCAAGCCCATACAGCCATTAGGCCATGAACTCCAAAACACATTTCACCATTGTGGGCTGCATCCGCAAGAAATGACCAGCTACTTCTTGTGTGACGCCCTGTTCCTTCATGGTACACAGGGCCACATTCTCGTACGAAAAGGCAACATGGAAGCGCACAGAACCGCAGGGCCGTCCCAATGGGGAGGCACTAGTCCAGCTGAAAGGCCGAAATGTTGCTCCGAGCCACTAGTACTGCGTAAGGGCATGTGGCCCATTGGCGATCGTCCCATAAGATCGTAATGCTGCTCCACTGATTAACACGAAGCAGCAGGTGTCGGGAGTAAAAGCCATCTGCAGGAGTGGCATACAGATGGCAGTGGCAAAAGGGGAGGAGATACCTGTCAACCAAAAGAAAAGAAAAAGAATAGAATGGCCATCAGAACTACTTTCGAACAACTCACTTCAATGATCACACTAAATCCACAGCCATATGCATGCTAGCCCACTCCAAAGGATCATCACCACCCAAAAACCACTTGCGACTCATAACTATCTATATCGAGGTGAAAACACCATCACAAACGAGTGTACCTGTGCATGCGTCTGTGAAAACAGAATCCATCAGATGGGATTGGTAACGTGCATGGACACAAGTGTCTGAAGGCGCGTCGAGACAGGGAGGGCTCAACAAGGCCAGATAGACGATGGTCCCACTATGGCAGCCCTGCATCACATAGCGCAGGGGAGGCGGACAGATTCCAAGAAGCCCTGTACATGGCAAACACTGTATCAAATCATCTGTCCATGCATCCATTCATCATTCCCTCATCCCGTAATGATAACGCCTGTTTCCATACTCACATAACATGTGAGAATTCCATTGAGTCTGTGCGTTATGCAGCCTGCAAAATCCACTGTGCCCCAGCCCGTAATTCCAGTGTTGTGAAGTAACATGTATTTGGGAACGTCCGGCCTCATCGTCCACTTCGCTATTGCGCATCCCAAACTATTCATATCAATAATTGCATCCTCGCCATGGCCCCTGTCCCAAGGACATTGAACAATAGAACGTTATATTTGCAGTCAGACCTGTGGGCATCTCCTCGCCGCTAGCTGATAACCGAAAGCGCCGCCCTTCGAATTCCTCATTTGCAACATCACGTCGAAAAGGCATCTGTGGCCGCTTGAAATCACAAATTAATCCATCTAGTGCGGCAGTGTGTGAAAATGGCAACTGCCTTCACTCACAAATGGGACGCCCCGCCCGTCGTTGCAACTCGGTACAGTGATGCATGAGGGTCCACCGTTACTCGAGTACTACGTTCCACTGACCCTTCACAAGTCTGTTCGCGACTGCTAAGATAGTATGTGAAACAATGGGACCATAGCCGAATGAACATATCAACCAATGTTACACGGCCATCGGGTACAAATACATGATTGTAATAGCAAGATGACATTCCTCGAATTGCAGCGTTGTGTGCGGGACGTGCTCGGCCAAAGGGGAAAGCAGCTTGCACAGGTGGAATGAATCACCACAGGTGGAGGCCATACAGCCTGAAAACACATAAATAGCACACCCAGTCTCCTCCCACAACCACACCCACTCCGAAATGCTACCGGCAGGACTAGCTATGTTGGCCCTGGGGGACCTGATAGCACTGCAAGTACTCCAACTTCAAGAAGAAGACGAACACCAACTACAACCGGCCGCACGGAGGAGACGCAGGAGGAGGAGGAGGGCAAGGCAGGGCCAGCAAGGGCCGCCAGCACAGCCACTACCACCACGCAGGCAGCCCGCAATCCCACGCCTCCGAGCACATCCGTTCAACCTCACTGATGAGCAGATCCACACCCTCTACCGTTTGGACCGGGACACCATAGCCGCCATTGTGGACATGACACAGGCTGAACTTGTCAGCATGATAGATAGCCCAACCGCCATCCCACCCCTACTGAAGGTGGTGTCTGTACTCCACTTCCTGGCCACAGGCACCTACCAGCACACAGTCGGACAGTTGCATGGCATTTCTCAGCCACTGTTCTCACAGACACTATTGCAAGTGCTCGATGCCCTCCTGCAGCACGCAGACGACTACATCTCTCTACCACGCTCGGAGCAGGAAATTACCAACACAAAAGTGGGATTGCATGCACTTGGCGGCATACCGGGTTGCCTTGGTGCCATCGACTGCACCCATGTGGAATTGGTCGTCCCACATGCCATGGAGGCCCAGTACCGCAACCGAAAACAATTTCATTCTCTGAATGTACAAATGGTGTGTGACTCCAACAGGATCATTACACATTGTTGTGCCCGATTCCCTGGATCAACCCATGATTCTATGGTCTTGAGGAACTCAACAATACCATGCTACATGGAGCGACACGCAGGGTACAGATCCTGGCTACTCGGTGAGTCTCATTTCATGCATGATGATGTGGGGTATGTGATGCGGCAATGACCTGGCAGGAAGGGGGGGGGTGCGTACGTAGCAATGGCATTCCACATAATTCGTTTATCGTCCACATACAGGTGATGCCGGATATCCACTGAAGAGATGGCTCCTCACACCAGTCCGGAACCCACGGGACCAGCATGAGGAGGACTACAACCATGCCCACTCACGTACCCGTGTAGTCATTGAACAGGCATTCGGCCTACTGAAGACTCGTTTCCGGTGCCTCAGCAGGTCTGGCGGGGCACTCCTGTACCGCCATGAGAAGGTTGCAAAGATGGTGGTGGCATGTGTCATGCTACACAACATGTGCGTACGTAGAAATGTGCCCATGCCCCCTGACGCAGAACTGCAAGCACCTGAAGATGGTCATGATGAGGGTGGGGATGTGGCAGCACCTCAAGGAGTCCGCGAGGCACAGGAGGGCCGTGACATTCGTCAGCATCTCATTGATGCATGCTTCTAGCACTCACGCCTGGTGGCTGATACATGGACACGGGACTCGTGGCACTGTGTGTGTCTGGTACATGCACAATATGGACTGTACGCCTATGATGGCCTAGTACACAAAGATCATTGTCCACACATCTCATTGGTTGATCGTGCATTGTTTATGGCATATGTGATATCATGTTGAACACCCTATCGACCCGCCACCCAAGTGAGCCCAACACACCCCCTCCACCCTCCTACCTCCCCCCCGAACACCAGTGTCCAAAGATGCTCATTGTCAGTGGGCAGTCGCTATTGCAAGCCCCCTCTGCGGGTATCAGGGGCACCCCTGCCTGTGGAGCGCAGGTTCCTCCCAGATCTACGTTGGGGGCTGCCCTGGACGGAACTTGCAACGGATGATGTCTCTGCCTGCTCACGTCCATGCATGTCCCTAAGGGTTTGTGAGAGCTCAGTGAGCACACGGCGCACTGCGGCAAGTTCGGCACATACGTCTTTGGACGTCGCATGCAGTTCCCCCCTCAGACTCTCGGTGCTTCTCTCCATTTGGACTCTCAGGCTCTCGGTGCTACTCTCCATTTGGACTCTCAGGCACTCGGTGCTACTCTCCATTTGTGCCCTTAGTGTCTCTGTACTTCTCTCCATTTCTGCCCTAAGTGTCTCAGTTGATGTTTCTATGTCTGCCTTAGTGCCCCCACATTCATCGGCATGGTCCTTGAGGAGCGTGGCCAGTTGCTGCTGTTGCACGATTAACTGGTCGAGGGACTGTTGCCTCTGCTGGGCCATGGCCATTTGCGGTGGTGTCACAGAGTGGCTGTTCGCCTCATGTTGCCCTGCCACAGGGCTTGTGGGGGATGGCCAGTCGTCGTGTTGTGGGTGCCCCTGCGTGGTATCCTCATGGTGTACGGGATGGAACAGACAGGGGGATTGGGACAGGTCATGGATGGATCTGACTTCGACATCCCCGTCTTCTGTGTCGGAGCATGCTGCCATTAATGGGGTGTCACCTATGGTGCTGCTGCCACCAGAGGCAGTGCCTTCTGTGGCATCCATTGGGGGGACCTGTGGTGCTGCTGTTGTGGGCATGCTGGCTGCTGGGGTGCCTGTTGATGTTCCCTCCTCTGTGCTGCCACTTGATTTGTGCTGCTGCCGTGTCTTGATGCGTGCAGCTGAGGTGGAGGGTCTTTGGTCGTTGGTCTTGGCCCTCTTTGCAGGTGTGCTGGTAGGGGTGTCCTGAAGCTCGTCGTTTGGATCGGACCCTGTGGTGGAGTAAAGGAGGGCGAGCGTTATTAATGGGTCTGTGGGAATTGGAATGGCAATGTATCACATGCATTGGGGTGGTACCTGAGGGTGATTTGGGTCGGGGCCTTGGAGGTGCTTTCATTTGTGTGTGGAGTGAGGGTGCAGTTGTTTGGCAGCCTGCAGTTAGGGTGTGCCTGCTGCACGTGTAGTGGGTGTTTTTGGGGTTTTTAATTATTTATGTATTTATTGTGAGTTTTAAAGTGCGCTATCAGGCCAATGTGTGTGGACGTTCTCCTGGCCATGTGTTACTGTTGCGCTATGTGGACACATGTGATTCACATGATTGGACATTGTGGATTTGGCATGGTTTTATTTGGCCCACCTACCGGATTCTCCGGATGTCTGCACTCCTTTCTCCATCCCTCCGACACCCTCTATGCTCTCCATTCCTATGGTGGAGGCACAGATTTCTTCCCAGGGGGTCAACTTGATGGGTGATTCCGATCCTCCCCCGGTGGCTGTGTCAATGTTGCGGTTGGCAGAAAGTATGCTACGGACGCGTATCCGCAGGTCGTCCCATCGCTTTCTGCATTGCTGTGGGTTGCGGGGTGCGGTCCCCACCGCACTTACCCGCTGTGCCACCAGGGCCCATATGGCCTTCTTGTTCGCAAGTGCCGTCCTGGTCATTTGCGTGGAGAAGACGGCGGCGGCATTCTCCTGGAGGGTCTCTGTAAGCACGGTGAGTTCCTCACGGGAGAAGTGGACCTGCCGCTTGCGGTCGCACGCTTTCTTCGCTACTTTTCCCATTTTTCTTGGTTTCACTAGGGTGGATGACGGGTTGGGATGTGTCTCAGGGTAGTGTTTTTAGTGGTTGTGTGGATTTTGTGGTTTTATAGGTGTACGGCGTGTTGTTTCCCGTTCCGGCCCCATGTTTTTACTTCCGTTTCCGTATATTTACGGTCACCGTACTTTCCGGTTGGCGCTCACTGCGGTGTCCGCTAAGATGGGTGGCGGTATTGCACCTAGGGCGCCGTACGGCGGCGGTGTGGGCCGTTTTGGGGTCATTTCCTCCATCGCGGACTTTGCACTTCCGCCATGCCGTGGTGCTCGTGCCCGATGGGTCGGAATGGGCCGCACTTTGCTCCATCGTGCAATGGCGGAAACGCTATTTACGCTGTGGCGGTCCGGTCAGTCACTTTCCGCCAGGGTCGTAATGAGGGCCAAGGTGTTTTAGCCAACCTCGATGCTCATAAAGTGTTTGACTTAGTTTCACTGTAATATTTACATGGTGTGTTGCAAGACTGCAGATTTGACCTATGGTTCATATCATATGTCAGACTATTCTATATGGAACCCTTTACTGCTAAGGTCTTTACTGATGGTACACTATCTCACCCTATACATGTAGGTACAGACACCAGACAGGGATGCCAGCTGTCTTCCTTATTGTTTGCAATTATTACATAACCACTGTCAGATATGGTTAGACTCAAGCATGCGCGTAAAGGAATTAGAATTCATGGGGTGGCAAATGTTATTGCTATATATTCTGATGGCATATTATTGTACACCCAGGAACCGAATATAAATCTTTAACCCATTATGAATGATGTGGCTCATTTCGGCACCTACTGGAGCCTATGTGTAAACTGATCTAAATCAGAGCTGTTCCCATTATAGCTTTCTACTGCCATACCATAGGTGCCTGGACCCCTGTTGCTATATCATACCTGGGAATCAAGCTCTCTAATACATGGGATTCCCTATGTGAACATAACGATGGCATATATTTGGCCCAGTTGACAAAGAAAGTTCAGTGGTGGCTTGCTATATCTCTCACCATAGAGTGCAAGATCTCATTACTAAAGATGATGTGCTCCCAAAGGTTTTGTATTTGTTCTCAAATATTCAGATCTGGCTTTGCCAATCATTCTTTAAAGGGTTTGACTCGCTCATTTAAAAATGTATGTGCACTCTGGTGTGGTTTGCATGACATGGTCTGCGCTGACCAAACCAGACGACAAAGGGGGATTCATGGCTCCATATTTTGAGGTCGAAAGTATTGCAGCTCAAGCCCAATAAATGGCCTAGTTGTTTGCGGTCAATGCCACAAAAAGACATGTATAAATGGAAAGAAAGGCTGGTGGCTCCTGGAATATCAGGTCCCCAATACTCTCCCTCAAATACACCACTGATTGTCAGTTCGACCCAGTGGGAGCCATGGTAATGGTGTCGAGGAGAATTTTTCAAAATATGCAGGTGCAGCATCTGTAGTGCTGGGACATTCCCCTGTGGGATTGCCAGACCCTTCCACCCTCTCAAGATGCAGGACTTGCTCAAATCTGGGCCACACTGCAATCTAATACACTAGGAGACCTGTAAGTGGAGGGCCGTTTTCTCACTATTGCTGAAGCCATATCCGATGTGCGTCGGAACCCTCTGCAATTGCTACAGTATGGTAGGCTGTGTGCATCCTTCCAATCCAGGTGGCCAAACCTCCCTTATGAGCTGGTCAATGATCCATTCCTCTCATACATAACAAACATGTCATCTGCATAGCACTGAAAAGTTGGAGCAGAGAGCAACAATGCGACGGGCCGTATTTGGGCTGTGTGATGGGCCGAGGGCAATCTCCTGCAGCTGGTTTCGTGGCAGGAGCCCTGTGGATTCTCTCAATCACATGTGATCTTGGGTCTTGGATGTGGAGGTGGTCTTGAAATAGGCAGTAAGCATAAGCTTCGAAATCCGATTCCTCCACCATTTCAGGGAGGCCGATGAGGCGAAGGTTGTTGCGCCATGAGCGATTTTCTTGATCCTCAACTTTTGCACCAAGGTGCTGCACTTCTTTTATAATCTCATGAATATCTGTGGCCGCTACTATGCTGTAGTACTCAAGTGCACTGATCCGTTGTTCATTGTCTGTTGATCGCTCAGCTTGGTCGTTTTGGCAAGTCTGCATGTCTTGGATGCTGTACTTGATCTCTAAAATAGTGATGTTTGTTTCTTGGGTGCTATGACCTATGGCTCTCACTTCCAATCATAAGTGTTTGTAGCTGATTTTGCACATCCATCTTTCAGTGTTGGCTTGCAGAATGGCATAGAGTAGTTTCCGGTGGATTCGAGGTGGAGTCTGTATTGCTCTTACTCCGCGACAGAGTTTTTGCCATGCCCTAGTAGCAGGCTGGCAACCAGTGGTTAGATACTTAGTGCCTCATAGCCTGTTTCGGTTCCAGGTCAACGTCCTCTGTAGACTAACAGGGTCAAAACACTTGCATCCCACTCTCCGAGGCACCACACAAGCCTCCAAGCTGATGCCTGAAGTATTGGTGTCTGCCGGCAAATAGGTGGTGCTTAAGATGCCCCTTTAGGCATAAAAAGTGGTTGGGGTAACCAGGCCATCATCTAGGCTTCTGTGTGTACTGCTTGTGGCCGTCTTGGGGGAATACTAGAGTGTTTCCTTACAACAACAAAGTTTACTTGTTGGTGAATTATTGGGCCAGCTGGGTTGCGGGTTAGCTGGGGTGCTTATTTATGCATGGGCCTCATCCCAAGTGTGGAGGCAGGTGGTAGTTGAGAGAAGCCACAGCATAAATTCATTGGGGGTGTGCTGCAAAATTGAGCGAGATTCCTGAAGCTCGCGAGACGTGTTGGCAAGGCGGGTGGCCGATACTCTGTGATCTTTGTGGAGGAGGGGCCCCCCGTTATTGGCTTTCATGGTGCTGGGTGATTGGCGGCATGTGTGTTGGCAAACATGACAGTCATGTGAAGACTCTAGTTCCAATAGTATGAGAGGCCCCTGTGTGTTTTAGAGTGGTTATTGATAGTTCATACCAGGACCCCCTATACGCACCCTTGGTGTTCCAGTGTTGCCAGCCTGGAGGCCTGATATTCCCCTTTATAAGGCCTAGTAGTGAGAGTTCCGATGGGGAGCCTGTGCCAGAGGGCTGGACTGTCTGGTTTAACTGTCCACCACCAATGCGTTCATTTAATTGGAGCTGTGCCCTGCACACATATGGGCTGGGATACGGGCAGGTTGATTGACAGAGCCAGGGGGAGGATGTGCCCACTCACAGTTGCAGGTCTCCGCGATGTGCACCCCTCGGTGTACTTTACATTGGTGTGTGACGGGAGCTCGTCAGGTGGGGAGTCGTCATGGTTGGCCTCTCAGCACATCAATGGAAGCGCTGTGGCAGCCTGGCGAATTGCCAGAGGGGGCATGCCTGGATTTTCTCCTTTGATCATCAGTTCACACCGAGGGCCCATACTCTCAGTGCTATGCTGAAATGATTATGCCAAAGAAGCCAGGCGGTCAGCGTTCTTCGATAAGCCCCCTCATGCAGTAGATCCTTCCCTGCCTCACACTCTGCCAACGCCGGTGGACATGAGACATGCAGTGGCCTCCAGCGAGTTGTATTTGCGTTCTAGTCATCGCTTCTCACTGACCGAGCAAAGTCATCACCGGGCAGTTCCCGACATCCAAGACATATCATTGCTGGAAGTTTGAGTGAAAATAGGTGTGGGATAGACTGTAAAATTTGCGATATTTCGCCTGCCTTCTTTGGAGCATGATCACCTATCTTTCATCGTGTTCAGGCTCACGAGCACCCCCAACCCATAGACATGAGTTCTGATTTTTTAAAAAAACTGTCCTACGAACATTGATGTATTGTATACTTCAGTAAATGTATCATGTGTCTCTTGTCTGTGATGTCGAGTACTAAATAAAGTTTAGTAAAACAAACACTAATAATCTGCTACTGTAAAAGAAGGCAGAGAGTTTGCAGACCTTTGGTTAAATTGGCCCCCCTGGTGGTGAAGACAGGTGTAGAGAGGCAAGAGTCGCTGCATAAGAGTTTAAGTTCAAGGTATATGGGCCTCATTATGAGTTTGGAGGTAGCCATGGTGCTATCAGCGCCATGGCTGCCTCCAAAATCGTGTCCGGGGTCTGTGAATGAGGAATTACCGGGTCATTCCAACCTTGGAGGACCCGGTAATTCCTCATTCACAAAACCAATCCCCATTCCCATTCGAGCCCCCATAGGGCTCAATGGGAATGGGGATGGAGATAATAATGGGCCCGTTTATAATGGACCCGTTATTAGCTCCTTGGGCCCCTCGTGGGACCCAGAAAGGACGTCTGGTTTTACCAGACGTCTGTTCCGGGTCCCGCGAGGGAACCTCGTAAACGGGCGGAATGGGTTTACCAGCACCGACACCATTACCGGTGCAGGTAAACCCATTCCACCAGCCTCGTATGGGCCTCATTACGATTTTGGAGGTAGCCATGGTGCTATTAGCACCATGGCTGCCTCCAAAATCGTTACCGGGTCATTCCAACCTTGGAGGACCCGGTAATTCCTCATTCACAAAACCAATCCCCATCCCCATTCCCATTCAAGCCCCCATAGGGCTCAATGGGAATGGGGATGGAGATAATAATGGGCCCGTTGATAACAGGCCCGTTAGTAGCTCCTTGGTCCACTCACGGGACCCGGAAAGGACGTCTGGTTTTACCAGACGTCTGTTCCGGGTCCCACAAGGGAACCTCGTAATAGGGCGGAATGGGTTTACCGGCACCGGCATCATTACCGGTGCCGGTAAACCCATTCTGACAGAGAGGCTGACTGCTTTACTAATTTCACTAGGTATCCTCGTGCCACAAGTTTGTTTTGCAGCACATTAGCACTGTCTACAAAATGTTCTTTAATGCTACTATTTCGTTTGAGCCTTAAATACTGACCAAATGGTAAATTACATTTAATATGTTGTGCATGGTGACTCGAGAAATGTAGGAGGGAATTCCGATCAGTACTTCTGCTGTAAGTTTTCACTCGTAGTTGGCCTGCTTGATGAAAAATGGTAATTTCAAGAAAATTAATTTTGCAATCCTGAATTTCTTGGGTGAACTTTAGGAACCTATTCTGTATGTTCAACCAACTGACACATTTTTCAGCTGAAACTTTATCACCTTCCCATACTATAAAAATATCATCAATGTACCGTGACCATTGATGTAGCTGGTTTTTGTATGGGTTGTTATCAGCATAGATAGTCACATTCTCAAACATTTCAACATAGAGGTTGGCCACATTGGAGGCCATTGCAGCCCCCATTGCGGTACCTTCAATCTGTTGGTAAAAAAAAACCTCAAACTGAAAAAAGTTCATAGTGAGGGCATATCTAGTGCATCATAGTATGACAGGGTGATTGTCGGAACGTCCCAAAAGGACTTCTTCAATGACTTCTAGCGAGGCATTTTGTGGAATAACAGTGCATAAAGACTGGATATTCAGGCAAATCAGGAGATGGACTCCAGGGATGAAAGTGACACCTTCAATCTTATTAATGCTGTCAGTAGTATCCTTAAGATAACTTTTCATTAAACATACAAAGGGTATAAGGTAAACATCAGCAAATTTAGATAATGGCTCCAGGATTGAGTTAATCCCAGGGATAAAGGACGTCCTGGGGGTTTAGACAAGTTTTTATGAATACGATTGGAACTACGATCCAAAAGGAACTTGAAGCAAATCACAGAGGGGTGTATAGGGGTGTTTTACTATTTGAAGACACGTTTTGATGTTATATTGACGTTTGTGATTTTGCATAGTCCAACTATATGCTTTGGATAGGTGTTGCCTTGAGTGTTTGTGGTACTAAAGTTTGAATGCTCTTTATAGATTTCCATAAAGATGTATCCTGACCAGGACTGACATGAACGTTTACGTTCGGATTTGGAAGAATATAGCAACCCTGATGAATGTCAGACATCGATGAGTCACTGGACAGAAACATGTTGGGTCGTGTTTAAAACACAACAAATACATTTTTATTGATTTTTTTTATGTCTAATATTTGTTGTTTGTTGAAGTAGGCTATGTCATATGTGTAACTGATTGAATTTTGATATCTGTATTTTTTATGTAATGGCTTTGTATGACCTGGTTTTATGTTTGTCTTAAGTATAGACTTTTGTAATACTATATGTGTATTTTTTCAATAAAATGTGTACTTGTATGCTTAACTAATTATGTATAAATGAAAATTCTTTTGATGGGGTAACACTATGCATGCCTGTTTTTTTTGCTAAATGTTTAATTTGTTCTGTTCTCTTTACATATTATAAGATATTGGGCCTCATTCCGAGTACGGCGCTAACCAATGGCGCTATTAACGCCTTGGTTGACGCCGTACCCGGACCAGCAGCGCCTTGGTGGATGGCGGAATTACCGCCCCATTCCAAGGTTGGCGGGGCGGTAATTCCCCATTCACCAAGGCTCTTCCCCATTCCCAAATGAGCCCCCATAGGGCTCAATGGGAATGGGGAAGATGAAAATAACGGTGACCGTTCATTACGGTCACCGTTATTGGCTTGGAGGCCCCTTTGCGCCCTCGACTTTAACACCTGCTCAAAGCAGGCGTTAAGGGCGAGGGCGCAAAGGGAACTCGGAGTATGGCGGTAAGGGATTACCGCCACCGGTCTCGTTACCGGTGGCCGCTATCCCTTACCGCCATACTCGGAATGAGGCCCATTGTCCTGGTGGCCCTAGACAGTAGAGAATAGTAAGGTTTGGCAATAGACCTGTTTGAGGGGTCCAATGTTCTAAAGATACACCGTTACTCTATTTGACAGAAAATGAAGCTGCCATTTTGAATGAACCTCCATTCTTGAGACAATGAAGAGGCAAACATTGGTATGATAGCTCAAAGAGTTAAGTGTTCATACCAGGTAGCCATGCTGGGACCATGATATGTGCTATTATAAAAATATGGGAAGAACACCACTGCTTGCAACTGTCATGCCTGTTTTCCACACAAATACATATCTTGCCTTGCCAATCAGAAAACTCACATCAGTGTTTCCTTAATATTGACCCTCCTAATGCAGTTTGCACAAAGAAAAATGGCGAAGATAAATCATGGGACATACATCATATAACTTTGCTGAAACTGGGCAGGCACTTGAAACAAATAAAATGACCCCCAAGGACATATACGGATTAACATATTTCGAATATTAATTAGACAGCAAGCAGCCAATTATCCGTGTTCTCTGTAGATGTCACCTGTTGTTAGCCCCCTGATACAACTAAGAGACTTTTCACGCGTCACGTCCAAACTAGAGATAATGCCAACATATGCAGTGGCCTAAGTGCAAAAACACGCACATACAAAGACCATATCCATTATGAGGCAAATAACCACATCCTCCACAACGCTTCAACTGAGAGAAACACACCATCAAAAACAAAAATCCACTTACTGACTGGTTGTCAGTTTACAGCAGCATTGTTGGGTAACGGCAGTGTTAGTCTCCATAGGAATCTATGGGGATTCTGTTGAATTTACAGGGAACGGCAATTCCGCTGAAATAAATGCAGTGTCTTTAGAAGGCAAAGTGGAGGGTTTACTAGTCCTTCATTGTGACTCTGACGTCGGATTTCATTGCTATGGGAAACTAGTGGTACCCCTCACATCAGCCCCAATGTCTCACAGATAGAAGCCCTAGCCTCAGGGGACACTGCTGTGGAGGGTTGTGGCTTAATTTTTACTGTACTACCGTTAAAGCCTGTGTTTGTGGTCGCACCAGCTCAGGGGGGACGGTTCAGAGTGTTTCCCCAGTTCGTTCTCTCTATCTTTCTTTTGAGATTGGTTTGAGGACCTCCTGTTGGCGAGAACACTGGAGCAGAGGGGCTTCTTTCAGGGCCATATTGGCTCCACCCTCAATAGTCTACTGTTTTGATCGTTAAGATTAGTAATTGTAGATGGTAATATATGATGCTTCTATTTTTAACCCATCTATCAAACTCACTTTTTCCGCTTCTGACACTGATTAACATGTTGCCCATGAATTGTACTCATTACTTCATCAGTGAAGTGCTCCTCACCAAACTTTGGGTATGGTACAATACAGCACTTCTCTGACCACAAATGGACATGTTACTGTACACGAAAAACAGACCTGTGTACAGTTCTACACAGGGTTGTGGGGGTGCCACAAGGGATGGGAGCCTGCTAGGAGGATTCTGATGTCCTGGAAATTGACAACGATCCTTACTTTTAATGAGACGTACATGTGATCATGCAGAGTTAAATAACCTGTTTTCAATCGATCCATATCACAGTGATGAAGATGCAAATGAGCAAATAGCAATCGGTGGTGTACAGCTTTAAATGATAACGACCCAGTGCCAATGCTCTTATACATCTGTACAGATGTTGCCTAAGCTACGCTGCTTTACTATGGACTGCAGGTGTGTGACTGTACATGTTTTCTGGTTGACGTATTAAGGTAATAGAGCTGCGCATTGTATCATCGTGTTTTTCCCGCTTTGCACACATAACTACACCCATGCTGCTGTGACTTGGTAAGAGGGTTGCCAGTGTCATTCCTCCTACGCTACAGAAGCAGCAGCAGGCCTTCTGCTTGCTCGTAGAACAACTGCACTGAGCTGGAAGCGCCCGTCTGGCTGGCGTATGAATTATGTCTCGCGTGCAGGCTGAGGCCTTTCAGGAAAGAGTGCTTACACCCCGGAGGTTTGCCGGAACCCCTGAAATAATTGCATAGTTAAATACAGAGACTGCGTGAATCATTTGCACTGCACATTGTCCAGACCTCTGCACTGATGCGGCCGCTCTATCACCTTTCATGAAATGAACGTAAATAATTCATTGCAAAATAATGAGCACAATATTGGCGCACGCATACCAGTGACAAAGCGGAATCCATTAGAATGCAGCCAGACCAAAAGAAAGGCTCCGTGCAGGAGGGGCTGTGAATATTTTAGGCAAAGATTAATCTCAATTCTGATTAAGTCAGCCAGACACCCGCAGCTGCTTTTCACTGCAGCTTAATTAACCATCATCATTTGAGGAGCATACATTATTTTAAATGTGCAACCTATGCTGCCACAAACACAGGTTGCTCTTGTCGGCCGACACACTTTCTAAATTAGCACCATGCATAATCAAACACACCGATGATGAAGGTGTATGCGTGTGGTGCGGCACAGGGCAGATTTAGAATGGACGCCCGATGGCCTAGAAACAGAATGCAATCCCATCTCATTGTGGTTTCTAATTTACTGTGGTAGATAGTAAAAGTGATGCGCCTAGGTTCTGGCAGCTGGACTTTATTTCTGGACGATATTACTCGGCCAAGAGTATTTCTCAATCAGATTGGCCCAGCCCTTAAAACCAGTGACGGACTTGGCATCAATTAGTGTGTTCATTCGTTTCACTATGCCTGTCAGTGTTCAGAATCTTCCTCCCTGTTCTACTTTATTTTTAATGTTTCTTTTTCTGCTGCAGTGCCATACCTAAATAAGCTGCACTTTTAATGGACGGGGTTGTCTAATGTAGCTTTTAAAGTCTGGCTAGAGAGGGCCTTGGCCAGTGGTCGAAGTGTACGAAAAGAAGCAGTGGAACTATGTTCCCTGCTGGCCTCCACCCGCTCCCTGCAAACCCCATCACCACATCCCCTCTCACACACAATACACACCCCCAAACACTTGCACCTGCTGTTTAAGGGAACGTTCAGTGCAGTGCACTCAAAGTGCAAGTTTCAACTTCTTCCTACACATTTATTTTAAAACCAAACCATTCCGGAACGTTTTTTTTTTTTTAAAAAAAAGTATTGGAGCTGTAAAAGGTAATTAAAAAAAGTATAGGAGCACCGCTCCCGACCGCTCCGCTCACTTGGACCACTGGCCTTGGCTTTCTCATATACCTAGTGCATACCAATCTTACAAACTGCCTACTGTCAGTGACCCGCTCCGTCAAGCAAAAAGTGCGCCCAATTGGTCCATTGATTCTTGACTTCAAACTTCTTACATTTATCGCTGCTCTTACAGCCACAGTCGAGATGTTTGAGCACCACAGCCAGGCTTGCCGGTGGCTGATATCAGGGAGGTCAATAGTTAATTTACGATTCTTTAAATGAGACGCACCAACTATTTTGGGTTGTTTTTAATGGCGTCATTTAAGTTTTTTCATGTTCTAGGATTTCTGCAACAAAACTGTTAACAAACACACGCCCTTTACGTGGTGTCATGTCTGGAAGTCATCATGGAGGCTTGTAAAGTCGGGGGAATCATGGTGGTGGATTGTGCCGGGTTCACTGTTTTGATGTTTGGGCTGGCATTGTGCCCATGGCATTGGAGACCTGGAAGCATGGCAGTGGTCTGTGAGGCAGGAAACAATATCTTTTTTGCAGCTCAGAACTGTGCCATCGTGGTGTTATGGTAGATGCCTAGTTTACCCATTCTATGATGTGTTGCTTGCATTAATATCCATAACCGGTTTATAGTGAAAATGTCAACTGCAAAAATGTCGAAAAAAATAATGTAGAAAAATAAAATGTCGAATGTTTTAAAAAAAAAAACATTTATTAGTGGGGCGGCTCCCCACCCACCCCAACCCCCCGTTTATTTTTACTAGCTTATCCCAAAAACAACTTACAAATAAAAAAAGCACATTAAAAACATTTTTCGACATAATTTTTTTCAACATTTTTGCATTCAAATTTTGTTTTCGATATTATAACTGGATACCTCCATAACCATCAATGTGAACATGTGATTCAATCCTGTCATGCCATCTGCAAGCAGCATATACATAGCTCTTGGCTGGAACACTAACCTGTCGCAAACTCCACTTATTCCTAGCTTGTGTGGGTCTTATGTTAAATGTTTCCTGATAAATACTGGAGTGGTTTCCAAGTAACATTCAAACAAAGTCTTCAAGCTGTGTTTTCCTGCCTGGCCCACAGAGAGTGTAGAGTGGTCTCAGAAAAGGTCCACCTATATCTTGGCACTAAGGAGGACAGAGAATTATTCAGATGACCAGAATCTGACGGTTGGCCATTTTAGGGCCTCATCACAAGTTGGGCAGTAGCCCTTGAATACGGCAGTAATGCTACTACCACTGCATTTAAGGGTCCACCCAATCTTGAGTTGGGCAGAAAGTTGGATTTTGTGGTTGTTTTCAGCACTATTAACGCCAGCACTATTACCGCAGGCAGTAATAGTGCTGAAAATCCCCATAGAGCTCTATGGACTCTTAAAAAAATGGGGAATTACAGACATGCCACTACTCATGATCCGGCACAAATTGCGCCGGAACAAGTAGCGGTAAAGCTATTTGCATTGGCGATGTCCCAGCAGTATTACCGCCTGGATACCGCCAATGTCATGATAGACCCCTTAGAGCATTATACTGCAGACAATTACTTCAGTGGAAATAACAGAGCACCCACCCCTGTATGTGGAGTGGCATGCTGTGCCCCTACCAGGGGTCGCCAGACCTTATCATGCTGGACAAAGAAAATGAGAGAGGGGAAGATGAGACAATGGGAAAGGGGAAATGGATGCAGTGGACAAAGGGAGGGAGCAATGCAGCAGGCGAAGAATGTTTTGTTAGGGCATTGGCCAGTCAGGTTAGGTCAACCATGGTTTGGCAAAATGGGGGGAGGTGGATAATATCCCAAAGTGTTGTGATAATAGGATTGTGTTTCCATGGCGATTTGGAAAATTGTAAGCTAGAACATAATGTACTGTTGAATGCATGAGAGTCTTGAAAGTGGGTTCAGGCAATCCTGGTGGTCTAGTGACATATCTGCTCATGAAACTCTATAATTTGTACACCAGGTCAAACTCTGGAATGTACATGTTGTGATTTCTAAGGCTTAGCTAAGAATAGACCCTCTATAATGGCAAATGTTATCAGTAATAGAAGGTAAGGGAATGGAGTTGGCAAACTGGTTCAGTAAAATAAAAAAAAGGCCTGGCACGCTGATGCCAAAAAGGTTATTATTAAGAGTGTGTTCCATGTCATATTGCGAAAGACTTTATTTTAGTTCATGGTGAGACAGGGCGGGGCCTTACTTGGAAGTAGGCTATCTAATCATAGTAATACTTAGCCTTCTATAATGATACACTATAGCCCAATCTGCCTATGAATGCATACATAGCAAAGTTTGAGGCCGACAAAAACACACGTTTCAACTAGTTTTGCTTGATGCCCACAGGTCAGTAATAAAAAATGAAGCTGCAAATCCCCATCTTCTTTTATCGTCTATTAATGAGTATTTGATTGTATTAACATCAATTTCATTAGCTAGTAGCAGAACTGAACAGAGATAATGAAACATAAATATCCATATAGCAGCATACGCTTTAAGTTGGCTTTAAAAACACAATCATAAAATGAAGCAAGTGCTTCGCAACACAGGTACTTGCCTCAGATGGCTACAGGTTACACACCATCCATCGATCAAAAAAACGTTTTGCATGTGCATTAGAAATATGCTATGTAGATTTAACGGGCATATTAGGTTATTTGCCTGGCAACAGAATTCAGTTAAAAAAAAGATGCTGCTGGGAGTCCCATGTTTCCTTTATAGACAATAAAGGTATAGATGTGGGAGGAGGGTAAGGAGCGTACAGGAGAAAGAACAAAATAAATAAAAGAAAATGAAACAGTGAAAACATTGAATGCACTAAACATGTCTTATTACCCCCCCCCACCCAAACCGACGTACTCTATGTGGTTTATATATCACTGTGTGATCCCAACTCATGATTAGATGGCGTTTTTAAAAAATAGCAGGCATTTACAGTATACATTGACACCAGATTCATAATATAGATTATCATTACGTGTTAGTATTGGGGAGGGATCATTCTATTAAACGGGTGCCAGCGAGAGGCCAATCGCGTGTGGAACTTCTCGCGCACCTCTGAAATACACGCGCCCAGGCCAATCGCATGTGGAACTTCTCGCGCACCTCTGAAATACACACGCCCAAGCCAATCGCGTGTGGAACTTCTCGCGCACCCCTGAAATACACACGCCCAGGCCAATCGCGTGTGGAACTTCTCGCGCACCCCTGAAATACACGCGCCCAGGCCAATCGCATGTGGAACTTCTCGCGCACCTCTGAAATACACGCGCCCAGGCCAATCGCGTGTGGAACTTCTCGCGCACCTCTGAAATACACGCGCCCAGGCCAATCGGGTGTGGAACTTCTCGCGCACCCCTGAAATACACGCGCCCAGGCCAATCGCGTGTGGAACTTCTCACGCACCCCTGAAATACACGCGCCCAGGCCAATCGTGTGTGGAACTTCTCGCGCACCTCTGAAATACACGCGCCCAGGCCAATCGGGTGTGGAACTTCTCGCGCACCTCTGAAATACACGCGCCCAGGCCAATCGCGTGTGGAACTTCTCGCGCACCCCTGAAATACACGCGCCCAGGTCAATCGCGTGTGGAACTTCTCGCGCACCCCTGAAATGCACGCGCCCAGGCCAATCACATGTGAGAAACATCTCGCGCACCTCTGGAATACACGCACACGCTCCCCCAGGCCCGATCGCGTGTGAAACTTCTCGCGCACATCTGAAATACACGCACACGCTCCCCCATGCCCGATCGCGTGTGAAACTTCTTGCGCACCTCTGAAATACACGCACACGCTCCCCCAGGCACGATCGCGTGTGAAACTTCTTGCGCACCTCTGAAATACACGCACACGCTCCCCCAGGCCCGTTCGCGTGTGAAACTTCTCGCGCAACTCTGAAATTCATGCACACGCTCCCCCAGGCCCGATCGCGTTTGGGCCTTCTCGCACGTGTAGAACTTTGGCGCACATTTTTTTCCTGCGGAGGGACGCTACCGCCTGCTTTCGTGTGGCGGACATGTATGGGCCAGTGCGCTTCTTTGGCCGTGCGCTGTTTTTCACTATTCGATTCCATGAATACGTGTTGTAGGCGAGCGTGTGGGCGTTCTGCGCACTTGCCTCCTGTACTTCCCCCTTGACGCCCACATTTTCACGAGTTGTTCCCCATTCTGCGTGTGACGCCCCGTGATACGCCTACTTTTGTTATGTGCGCCGCGCTATGTGCAAATTCGCTGTGGCCTTATCGCACGCCGTTCGATGACCTGTGCGCCAGCGTGCACCAGCGTGCGCCAGCGTGCGCCGCGCACTTTTTCAGCGCACATCCCACATTTTGCGCGTGCACGGACTTCCATGAATAGATGTGCGATGTTTTCTGTGCGATAATCGCACTTGCACTGCGATTTTCGCTATTTCACTGCGAATCGCACGTTTTCGCACGCGTGCGCCGTTTTTTCAGCGCACATTAATTCCATGAATCGGGCTGATAGTGTTTCAGTCAAAATGGCAGATGAGGTAATCAAACACTTTTTTTCCAAACAAGAGCCAATGATTTTCTTCATTGGTTAAAGTACAATCCTGTTGCTGAGCCAATTGTTAACCCCACTAAGGATCAAAGGCATGTTTGCAGAAAGAACTTTCTAAAACATTGAGGTACTAACATTTAGATTATGGATGTTGTAGCCTTTCTTCATTAGGAGAAGATGTGCTTGACAGTAGGGTCTCAAGATTATCCATAAAGGTTTTCATCAAAATAACATATTGAAGCCAAAAGGATACTGGAGTAGAGAATTTCATTCTAAATTCATTAAAGTTAAGTGGGATTCCCTGATTAAATAATTGATGTATTTATTACCTTTATGGAGCCAAGCTTACCAGAAAACCTTTTTGCCATTTACAGGTATGAAGTCATTAAACCAGAAATATTGTAAGACAAATTGGGATGAACATGCAATGCATAAGTAGATTCTAATATATGTGGTGGAGATAATAACATTTGTGCATTTAATACATCTGTTTATCCGAGTAAACATATCACAATCTGTAAGTCATAAGTGGAAAACCATATTATTTTCTAAATATGACCATGCTGGCACATTATTATAATTAACTAGTGGAAAAGCCTGTGTACACGGCTAATGTGCATAAAGTAAGACATTTTCAGAGGGTAAATATATATCATGTGGTGTATTTTAATGTAATTTATGTTAATAGAAAAACGCTTTTTCTTTAAATGATCTTGCTCCGTTTACATGGAGGAGGAGTAACAACAAACAAAATCGCATGCTATCCATTGAAAGTTCAACATAGTACATACAGCCAATTGTTGTATGTGCTGCTTATTGTCTTGGATTCCACTTACTGGTTTTGGACTCAAATATATAATCTTGAGGTATGTCAGATTGATATAATTCATGTTCAGCATGATTTGAAGTAAACATGAGATCATAGAATAAAGTATATTGAAGTCAAATAAAGTTTAAAACATACATGAAGAATATTATTGATATAATAGTACATTTCAGGACATATTACAATGTATAATTACATAATACATAAGTACATTGAAAAGAAAAAGTAATTGATTTTGTTAGAGAAATAGTTCTTAATCAAAAGCATTTCGTTTATACGTTTTTGTAAATGTATATATGTTCTTAGTGTATGCAACTTGAAGTATGCTGTTAATGTGATATCCCAGTCTTGGACCTTTTCTGCAGCGAATTGTATGTCATCATTGTAGAAATACACATTTGGTTCTCCTGGAAGATTAACTTGAATTCTAATTGTTGTATGCGTTACGGCAACATCTCCCCCTAGCGTTGATTACTGGTGAAGTGGGCAGGATGGCTTAGGACACACATACATCTGTCCTTTTATTATATAATATGATGGGTGCAAACCACATTTGAGCCTGCCTTAACACAAAATCTGAGTGATATATAGTTTCTATAAATCTGGAAACCCTACACCCCTACTGTGAGAGGATCTTTTACGTTTAGCTAGTGAAATTCAGTTTTTTCTTTCCCCATACAAATGTAGCCAGACATGAATCAATTGATTTATAGAACTTGGAGGGAAAAGATACAGGGAGCTTGTATAGGGTGTACAAGACAATCAGAGATATCATAATTGTGATGGTCTCAAGACACCCCACCAGGACAAATATAAAGGGGACCATGAATCTGTAAGGAAAAGAATGTTATCTGCACAGATGGCTAATTTAATTTGCACATCCCCAGAGTTATTGCCCTGTATTGTTGGGTCGACTCTAATAGTTTCCAGAAATGGCTCTACGGCTAACATAAATAATGGGGAGATAGGGGGCAACCCTGTCTACTACATCTAAACAAATGAAAATATGATGACATGTGTCCATTGTTGAAAATAGCCATTTCTGGGTTTGAATACAACACTTTAATCATGGATAAGAACGGGTCACCAAGACCATGCCATCTGAAATCCCACTCCACCCTATTGAAATTTTTTCTGCATCGAGAGCTACAGCTGCATAGGAATATTTTGGTTTATCAACAATATCGACGATATCTAAAAGAAGGCAATATACCATTTACGTAAACCACCTGATCATTTTTGATTAAATTGGGGAAGAATGGAAGAAGTCAATTGGCTAGAAACTTAGCAAAATGTGTACAGTTAGCAGTTATTAGGGAAATAGGCCTGTAGCTTTGAGGGAGCTCGGGATCTTTATTAGGCTTTGGAAACACAATTAGCATGGCCTCTGAGAAGGTTTCTTCAGATTTACTCTGTGCAACAACATGAGGGAAGAGTCCATGACATTTTTGAACTAGTACATCTTTGAAATGCATTGAGAAATCAATGGAAAAATCATCTGGACCTGGAGATTTATCTTTTTTAAGGTCCCAATTTGCTTTATGAATTTCACGTTAACTAATGGGATTATTTAACAAGCTAAATTATGGTATTAAGAACAAGGATAGGATTATCTTTTTCCACACCTTCAGCAGTCCTACAATGCACCGATTATTCATCCTAGTTCTGTTTTCAAGGCTTTTGGACTGCTTCTGTGAAGACTTAACTGCTGACTCCAGTACTTGCACTCTGCTGGTAATACCTTCTGTCTAACCAACTCTTCATTCAACTTCCACCATTCTGGATTCGAACAATGACCATCTGTCATCTAATTCTTGCAATTTAGTATTTGTAGCTTCCATAAAGGGTTTCAATGCCCGAAGTTCCATTAACATAGTTTGCATGGATTGCTCTGAATGTTCCTCCTTTGGTGGTAGAGAATCAATTTTAGGGTGGTAAAATGTGTTGGAAGTTGCAGGAGTGGCCTCCTTATTTTAGCATTTTTATGAAGATGCCATAATATCGTTTAATGTGCCTCAAGATATAAAACAGGTTCAATATTATAATATTCCTGCTTGCTGGGTAGTTTTCATGCAGTACCCCAAACACACCACTTGAGGGAGATATATATGTTTTTTAAGCCTTGTGAACTGGGAAAAATAATTAAAGTCTTGTCATGGAGAAATGCAATATCCTTTTTCATTTGATTGCCATCATACATCCGTGCACTTTTCACGACAACCGCACATGCCATCTGAGGAGAAAGCCACCTGAGTTGCAAGGCCCACCGCCATGCCTTACCACATCTGTACAGCGGACAGCCTTTTCATATGTACTACTTGTTCTGAACCCTATACCTGAGAAAAATAATCACTGAAAGTCACACATATAGCCCTATAATCAACTTATAGGAGCAGAGCGACAGAACTTTGCCGCCATCCCATTCGGCACTAAGTCATGGCCCACCCCGTCCCACCCTAAGCCCACTCACCCTACTACTGTCACCGCTCCCTCTACCAAAACATTGCTATCTCCACACCAACTCTAACATTGCTCTCTCTGCATGCATCTACCCACCCTATCCTACTCTCTCTACCACCACCCACTATACTCCCACTGTGTCTACCCAAGCTCACCCTATACCCACCCCCCCACACATGCCAACCGTACCCCCTGATCTGTCTGTCTCCACCCATGCCCTCCCTCTCTAATCCAATCCCTCTCTCCCTACCTCACCCATCTAGCCTGCCCCCCTTCCCTCTAACTACACACTCTCTACACACCACACACCCTACCCCCACTCTCTCTACCCACACCCACCAAAGATACCCCACTCTCTTTACCCACACACAACTACCCTACCCCTGCTCTCTCTAGCCCCCATCCTACTCTCTCTAATGGCACCCACCCTTCCTACCCTACTCTCTCTATTACCACCCAATGTCTGCTCTATCTACTCTCAAATCCACCCACCCTACCCCCGATCAATCTCCTCCACCCATCATAGATAAATGTACAACAAGACAGATTAGGCCCAGGCCTAGAGTGGCAGATTGCCAGAGAAGCAGGATTTTATTGCAGTTTATTTTCAATTTGCTAGTTGTAATTATTTTGACATAGAGCCAATTTTGTTTTTCCGAGTCTGGCCGATCCACAACTGTGATAAATTTTGAGCTGTTAGCAGTTATTCCACTGTGACAGCTAAAGTATTTGATGGCCAAACATTTATATATGCTTGATATTTACAAAAGCTTTATTGTTAGGGTGACGCTATCTCCCTCAAATGCTCTTTAATATGTAAAACAGCCAACACCTCATTGGTTTTATTGGTGCCGCTTCACATCATTTTTGGAGTTATTTCTAATGAAAACACACTCCCACTGTGTTAAGCAGTCACTTTTATTCAAATACACGACATGCATTTTTCAAACCGTTGCAAAAATGAGGGTTTCCCTGCAGAAAAGTAAAGGTTAAAAATGATGCATCATTTTACAATATTAAATACATGCCCATGCTTAGGTGAAGCACAGAGTTCCCACAGATGGCACTATAATGATATAAGCAAGCACTAATTTCCCTCCTCGGCCCCACATTTGGCCGCCTCAAAAGGTGTAAGCATGAAAGAGATCAAAGAGAAGTTAAAATGGCAACAAGTAAATCTGAATGCACAAGCGCATCAAGAAACCTATGAAAGGATACCCAAAGCCATTGAAGGGTGAGAACAAAAAGGTTGTGCAAAAGGTACAAACTGGATCACAGCTTTCAAGAAAGTGTCCCGTAAAGATATCCATTCAGCCATTTTTATAGAAGCTGCTTAGTGCTTAAGAGGCAAATGACACTGCTGCTGGGTTTATCATGTGTGTTTGATGACATTCCGCTGCACGCTCAGTACCACTAGGAGAAGTAACTGCAAATTATGTCACACAATGCATAACTGTTAGGCTTATAAGTAATCTTTACATTAATTATATTTAGAATACAAGGTAGGACTCTTACTTTGAAACAGTACTTCAGAAAACAGCAGAGCATCTATATCTATACCCACGCATCTCAAAATATTCCTTTGTATTGTACAGTCCAACCAACTCTACAGAGTTAAACATTTTAAATTACCTTAAAAGCAAGCTGGCAAGAACCATAGCCTAAACCACACCCACAAAGGTAATATTGTGCTGGAACAGCCAATTTATTGCTCACTTTTACTCTTGGAGCGTTGCATCGTTTGAACAATTACACAAACAGCAATGATGTAAACAGTATGGACCACTTTATTTGTTATGACAAGTGCTTGAATTGTGCAGCTACGAGGAATGCTGTTGCTTTCCGCACATGAATGTTCAGTGTCACCGTTATCCATTACTTCACTGTGAGATTGCACAGCCAAAGATTCCAAGAACCTCCTCCAACTGTCTTTAATCTAATGAGGTGTTAAAGCGCAGACAGAGCTTACAAATTTCACTTAAGATTTTGTCATATTTTAATGGCATTCCAGTTCGAGGGAATGGAGGTACAACGGCTGCAGCAGATAACTTGCCTTATTTACATTTTCCCCCCTGCTAACACCAGAGCTGAATTATTGAGAAGGTAGTTCAGTTCTTTTTATTGAACAGTTTTATAAGATGTCCCTGTACCACTTGCATATATTTCATATTCAGTAAAAAAACTTTGTTAAAGGGACGTTATGGTTAAGTTGCGCTACTAAAAACCTATGAAATTCAGTAACAAAACGTTGTTAAAGGGACGTTATGGTTCCAAGTAAAATGGAAAAGCCCCTGAAATTCGCTGGTTATGGTAAACTAAGCAACCATAACTTGCGCCACCAACGTACACTGCTAAGACTAACACCCAGGACATCAAAGATGACATCACAAATGTCATTGATGACATCACTGATAACATCACATTTCGCTGTTTTTTACTTTAGTGATATATCTTAGACAGTAATAGTTAGGAACAAAAAAATCAAAAACTACTATATTTGTAGACTTATACTTTAAATATGTTCTTACAATAATTCTCTTAGGGTCCACTCACACCATATAAAACATATACATCGGAAAATACACAATCAGTAAGGTTATCAACACTTTCTTATGCTTTTGCTGTTTTTTTATTACTGTACTTTCTCTGGTTGTGCTCATATTTGTATTTGCATTAGTTTCTTTAGGGTGCAGTCACATTGTGCGATAGTTGTACATAGGGAAGTAATAGGTTTGAAGCAAAGCAAACCTTTCTGTGCATGAAGTTAATCAGCTAGGTTGTGAACACTTTCTGCTTGTACTGCTGCTTTTTTGCATACTTCACTTTCTCTATATGTACTCATATTTGTATGTGTTGTTGGGTCTTTGTGTTTTGTATGTAATAATGAAGTTATGTAGTAAGTGGTTTTATTAGCTACTTATTACATGATATGATATGATATGGCATTTGTAACGCGTCTATACACAAGTGTTTCAAGGCGCGACGAGGCAGGGAGGGGGGAACAAGGGGAAGACAGACAACGATCCTACTAGGCCAGGTGTCGTTGAGATCGCGCAAGTGCAGGGGTAGGGGGGAAGGGAAAAAGTGCAAGGGGAAGGGGAGGGGGGAAGTGCTGAACAGGGTAAGTAGAATAAAAATAAATAAATACATAAATAAATAAATAGGGCCAGCTGGTGGCAAGTGCAAGGTAAGTGCAGACAAGTGCTGGGAGGGGGAGCTGTAGGGATGCAGAGACAGTCCCGCAGTGCAGGGGTTGCCAGGGAGGCAGTGCAAGTGGAGAGTGGCTGGGCCAAGGACCGAGGTCGGTGAGAGTGGCCCAGGTGCAGGTTCAGTGCAGTTTTAGTGAAGAATTTAGCAGGGGAGAGGGAGAGAGAAAGCAGAAGCAAAGAGGAAGGTTTTGAGGTGCTTCCGGAACCGAAGATGGTTCTCCTCAAGTAATGTTGTGTACATGTTGCACAGTACACAAAACTAAAATAAGAAAGCATTTATCATTTCACTATTCAATATGGTACGATTATGAATATTTCACCTCCATCATGTTTGCTGCACACAATGCTTATATTTATACTTGAGTAGCTTAGTATACTGTAAAGAACGTCATAATAGAATGCTATTTATATCAATGCATTGCCTAATGCACTACATAGGTCAAAATATCTATTCCAATTATCCTTGACACTTTTTCTGTCAACATTATAATGAGAATCCCTTGTACAGAGTTTTCATGAAAAGTAAATGCACATGTGATGTTATCACTGATGTCATCAATGACATTTGTGATGTCATCTTTGATGTCCTGGGTTTTACTTTTAGCAGTACACGTTGGTGGTCTCGAGATATGGTTGCTTAGCTTACCATAACTGCCGAATTTCAGGTTTTTTTTGGTTTTACTTGGAACCATAACGTCCCTGTAACAAAGGTTTTTTACAGAATTTCATAGGTTTTTAGTAGTGCAACTTAACCATAACGTCCCTTTAACAACTTTTTTTACTGAATTTCATAGGTTTTTAATAGCGCAACTTAACCATAACCACCCTTTATCAAAGTTTTTTTTACTGAATATACATTTTTATAGTGTGAATTTGATAAATGTTTACTAGGATTCCCTTACTTTACATACATGTAACATAGAACATACCAAACACCCCGCTAATGATTTTGATGTCCGCGGACGGTCACGGACGACATCAACACTACCCAAACACTCAGGGGGTATCTGAAACTGTTCCATCTTACCATATAAACACTGCACAAGTTCAAAAAGCAGCACATAAACACATTATATATAATAATATATAAGCAGTGGAACCTACATATTTAACACATCAACCATCCATTTAAATACCATATGTAATAAAATGGATTATACCATAACAAAAAAGATATGCATCCAACATAATTACCTCACAGAAACTGCAGAGCTAGAAGCAACAGTAGACCTACACAATACTACGAATACAATTTACCAGAAACTAGTAAGTAAACTTCATTTTTCTTATATATTTCTAAACTTTTTGTATGAGGTACAGTACAATTAAAATATTTTTGTTTTTCACACAGAAATGTGCAGTACTTTGGAGTGGCTTGAGGAACATTTTCCACGTGAGGAAATGTCTGAAGACATTGATAATAATGGTATCAATGTCATTATTGACATTATAAGCAAATTAATAATCATTACTTTATGTGTACTTAACATATATATATATTTATTTGTAACAGACAATACAAACATTGAAAATATTACACCAAAAGACACATTGGAAAAGACTCTGGAAGGCATGGAACAGAAAATAGACATGCTCAAGGGAAATTTCAATGGTTTGACACAGTTAGAGGAGGACCACATAAAAGACAAAATGAAGTACCATTGTCCCACCTGTACCTGTGCCCCCTCTCCATGTCCCAGTGAACTATCCCCAAAATTATCATTTTGATGAGACTTCCATCCCTTCATCCCCTCCCATCCATCCTCTCCAAACCCCTAACTCCCCTGTATTTGTATAAGTTTCTGCTTCACCCTCTCTTTCATAAATTTTGTATATGTATATAATAAAAAAAATGTTATGTTTCTTTTAATGAAATTCTCTGTATCTTATTTTTTTCTTAAAAAGCAGTTACAATGTCTGCGGACAGCGCACCTGTCCGGCCTGTCCGTAATTAACAAAATGTGGATGTCCTAAGGACAATACACCTGCCCGTACCATTCACAACCAAGATGGAACTTTTCTTAGAACACACCAGGCATCTGGAATGTCCATAAATGAACAAAATGGGGGTGTCCTAAGGACACTATACCTGTCTGTACCGTTCGCAACCAATATCGAACTGTTCTTAGAACACGCGCGGTGTCCGGCATGTCCGTACTCAAACAAAATGGAGGTGTCCTAAGGACACTATACCTGGCCGTACAGTCTGCAGAGCATCTATGCACATGCGCACTACACACATAAGTCCTGCGAACATCGCACCTGTCCGTAACTGTCCGTCTCACTTGTGTCACACTTTTAATTAGTTTCAGGACCCAAACACTGTCTGTAGAACACCCGCGCGTATGCCCACAACCATTCCTGTGCATTTGGTGTCCTGCGGACACCCGTTCCCTTCGCAGACACGTTCCTGATGTCATCATGTGACCAAACCCACGCTGAGCGTGTGTCCTAATTTGCGGACTCTGTCCGGTTCCCCAACATTTTAAAAGAACTTTTTCAGACAATCCAAATTATTTTACAGTACAAAATCACCATTTCACATGTCCCAGACAATGGCCCTGGCTTTCCACATACTTTTTGTAACTTTTTGAATGCTTTTGAGTGCTCGATATGTTCTCAAGGCGCACCCCTCCACCTCTATAAAAGGCCACACCCCAGAGCTGATCTTCATTGTACTTCTGGCTATTGCAGATTGACTTTTGCTGCCTTTGCTGCTCTTGCTGAGATTATCTCATCAACCCTAATGGCATCCATGGCTGCTGTTGATATATCTGCATCAGCACCACCCCCAAACCCTCCACCATCTTCCCAAGGGCCTGCAGAGGGGAACACGCGTGAGGATGTAGAGAACGAGGATGAAGAGGATGAAGAGAATGAGGTTGAGGAACTCCCTACTACCAGCAATCGCCGGGAGTCTTGGGTGTGGCGCTTGTTTACCGTTTATGGTAACATACCAAAAGCACGTGCAAACAAGGTCACCTGTAACCAGTGCAAATTGGTGCTGAGTCATGGGAGACGTGGTTCATACAGCTTTGGTACGACATCCATGAAGCGACACCTAACTTCGTTCCATGGTGGGGCCATTCACAAGGTTGTACCTTGTGATCAATGTAGTAGGTTGAGTTCCTCTACTACATCCTCCGTTTCCGCTCCTCTCACCAAAAGAGACACTCCTCTGGGAGAGCACATCCCTCCAGCTACCTCACAGGCCATTCACGATGCTGATGACCCTTACCGTTCAAGGGTCACAGTTTTGTGTATGTACTGCGACACAGTACTCTGCAGGGGGGAGAGACTTCAAAGTGCTTTCGAGACTGCGGTCTCAGAGCATGAGAAGACCTGCCCACTACCTAAGTAAAGCCCACCCTACATCTTCCTCTCTACACCTGCCCTTTCTTATCCCCATGCTTGGTGTACCCCCCTTACCCTCCTTTCCCCTCCTCTCCTAGTGTGTTGTGTGTAACAAAGCAAATAAAATATAAAACAACAAAAATCCAAAAAAGGGCTCTTTTCAGAGCCGCCTTTTACAGTTTAACAATAGAAGTGGGAAATAAACAGTGCAGGGCCCTGCACATTTTTTGAAAGTCTGCGGACAGTCCTGGACAGATACAATTTTGGGGTGCTGCCCTAGCAAAACCAATGCACTTTTCTCTGGGAGGAAGTGATGGCTCTGAAAAGAGCCTTTTGGTGGTGTTTTTGTGTGTTTGAAAAAAGTGGAATCGTCAACATCTACTGCAATTCCAAAAAAGATTGCAATGGATTTTGTACATTTCTCAGAAATATCTGATTGCCAGCATATATAAGATGGATTCCATCTCTGCGAAAAATGTATGTGCCACGAAAGATAATATTTTCATTGTGAAAAGATGACATGCCAACATCTCTTAGAAAGGCACAAACAGCCTTATTGACATTGTGCCTCGCTTTCTCCATTTGTGGACCAAATGAAGAAGAACGCAGCCACATTTGTCTTTGCGCAATACGAGAAAAAATGACTTGGGAATTTGGAAAAATGTCCATGACCTTCTCAAGTCCTTCTTTCATTTCAAATTGCAAAGAAATTCCAGACACATGTCCTAAACTGTTCCCTCCACAATGAATTATAATTATGCCTGGATGATGCTCTGTCTCTAAAGTAGCACAGAGAGGTACCAAGTCCAGCCGCTTCATTCCATGCACTCCATGCCAGCGCACTTCCACATGAGGGAATCCAAGATCTGCAGCTACTCCACAACGTTCTGCATGCACCTCCAACAAATGTATCCATGATTCTCACAAAATCCAGATAATCTGTTTTCGAAAACACACAGCCATAGTTATCTGTTCTTCTCTCAGGAAAAAGACGTTCTCACAAAATCTCTCCTTACACACCACACCCGCTCATTCTCATTTGCATGTCTCTCCACCCCAGAATCCCTGTATGTAATACGCACTGTCCGCAGACTACCGCCATGTCCGCGGACATATCGAAGATCTGAGCGTGGTGAATGTACATTTAAATAGTGTGCCCCATTTCCCCTTTGAGATGGGCTCTGAAAAGAGCTGTTTTTTTGGGGAGGTTTTTGGCAGATGCCTGACAGACACCTGTTATTTTGTATTTTTTTTCTTCTTACTTTACAGCTAAAAACTTCACATAACCTTCTCCAAAGCAACCCTTACATTCCAAAACAGCATGGCATTTCCCAAAAAAGGAAAAAACACCATCTTCTTCAAAATAAACCGCATTACTCAAATCAATATTCTCATTGTTACAGAAAAACATACCAGCTCTAAGCATGAAAGCATGCATGCCTCGATTGATTGCACACCTAGCAATGTTTTGCTCAGGACAAAAAAAAAAACTATTGCCCTCGGTAGTAATCCAAAAAAAATTACTTTTGCATTTGGAAGGGTGTTCATTACTGCTTGAACCAACTGTTCCAAATCTGCCAACAAAGTAGGGGCACGCACATAGCCCAAATGGAAAGCACCATAGTGCAAAACTACCAGATGGGGACTGTTCATCCTACGTATATCTTCACAAACTTCCAGAATTGCCTGTACATTGCAATCAGGCACAGCGCTCCACACCACCTCCACTCCTTTAACATCAAAATTGTTTGCCACATGCCTGCATTGAGAATACTGCTGTAAACCATAGACAAACATCTCCAAGCATCAACACCCTGACTTTCTCCACCTCTGCCATCCTCCCTACACACACTCTCTTTCTACACAAATCCACAACGTTAACATCTGATTGGCTGATTCCTACAGTCCCCTTTCCATACTGGATTTGCTGGAAAACCCCGGATGTGGCATGCCCTACCCGCGGACAGCCGCGGTGTCCGTGCGGCATGTAACTCTTAACCAGCCCTTCTACCCTTTCCACATCACTCTCGGTGCCATTCCCTCATTGGACATAGCTAAGCAGTCACACAACCATCTACCAATCACATCCAAGACCTCTACATCTAACTCCATCATCAGCGTTCCGCACTTCAAATGTACTGTTGATCTCTCTGAGTACAAGTCTCATATCATTGGAAAGCACCTACTACAAAAACTACTCTACAAATCTCGAAGATTTCTACCTACAGCTCCATGCATATCCCCATGCATGATTACAAACTAGAGGTATACATATTTTATTCAGAGTACATGTACAACTCTTATGAATCCATATAAACAGAGTAATGCCACTAAACCTGCATACCCATGGGGGAGCAGTGCACCACTCTCATTGACGTGGCATCCATTGGGGGAGTGGGAGGAGTGGAGGCACTGGCACCAAGGAGGCTGGAGGTAAGTCACCCCCCTTGCAAACTGCATTGTAAATAGGCCACCACTCAATTCCCAGTGTGAATGTCCAACAGCCATGCACTGTGAGTGAGTGCAGTGTGTGTGATCGACCACAGCCACCCATGACTGCACCCTTGTACCAGTGCAAGTACACTTGTGACCGAGGGATCCAGAGTTGTGAGTAGGGCAGTCAATGTACACATGCAAGTACCATTGCACACACATCCATGGCTGGGACACAGCAACATCAGGTGGACGTGTGTAGTACCAACCCCCCCTCACTGACTGCTGCATGCCAGAAGAGGACCCACCCCACCGCACCAGGGGCTCACCACCTCAGCACCCACAAGCCACCAGGGGCTCACCACCTTGGTGCCCACAAGCCACCAAGGGTTCACCGCCTCAGTGCCCACAAGCCACCACGGCCGCCTCACCAAGCCCATCCCAAGATGCTGAGGGCTCACAGGATGGTGAAGGTGCCACAAGTGAAACCACTCCAAAGGAGGGTGCCTCACCCTGTGAAGAGCATCATGCTGTACCAGTCATATCACCTATACACAGTCCATTGCAGCAAATGGACACACCCAAGGGGGCACTTGAGCATGTGGAGAGTCACAGCCACAGTCCACATGTTTCTGCACGCTGCGGCCGCGCACAAACACCAGTGGCAGATAACATTCCCTAATATGGGTCACCTGCTGGCAGCCCCTCCATCCAGGGTATCCCCACCAGACATCCCAGCACCACAAGCAACATCACAGCCCCACTACCCCACATAGACCTGCCAGGCAGAGCATCCCCACTACAGCGTCAACCTGCCAGGCACAGCAGCCCCGCATGGCACACAGGAGAAGTCATGGCATGCCTGGATGTGATGGAGGCACACCAGATGACGATCGAGGGCATGGACAGCGAACACAACCACCACATCAAGGCCTTTAGCAATGTAATTAGGGAGGCTGCCAAAACCATGGTGCGCAACAATACCCGGACACGTAAGGTTGTAGAGTGCGGCACTCACAGGGTTTGGCCAGGAAGTACGTGAACTATGTGAGGTACAATCTGTGCATGCTGAACGGATGAGTGAGACAAATAATCTCCACCAGCAGCCGTAGTTGGCTGCATCAGTGCCATCCATCTCAACAACCCCACAGAGGACTCCCTACAGGGGTCACCCAGGCATCAATCACTGCAGCATTTACTACAGCACTCTCCAGAGGCAGAGCACATGGAAAGCAACAATGTCCATGTTTGAGGGAGGGGGTTAGTTCCACTTTAATTAAGGCCTGTTCAAACATGACAGAAAGCTTAGACATTTATGATTGTGTACCAGTGTTATTTATTTTACAAGTGCAGAAATAATTCTCAATCAACGCATGTCTGGCCAACCTCCCCTCCCTCACCCCATCCCTGTGTGCATTAGCCACAGCAACAGGCACATGATCATCGTCACTCTCATCCATTGGGTGTTGCCCATCAGCATCAGGGGGTAGTGGCACATTCCTATGGCAGCAGATGTTGTGCAGCATGGCACAGGTGAGTGCAATCTTTCCAACGTTTTCTGGTGTATACATCTGTGCCCCTCCAGTACAGTCCAGGCACCAGAAACGTGCCTTCAACAAACCAAATGTCCATTCCACACGCATCAACTGAGTATCAGTCAGGGACCAGAGGGATGGATGCCCGCCTTGCTGGGGCTGATCTCCTTCTACTACACTTCTTCCCTGCCATGTGCTCCCTGTGCCCTGGGCTGGTTGTCAGGCCTCTATAGCTCCTGGCGTAGCATATAGAGGTCCATGTCAAGGCTCCCAGCTCCAAATGGCAACATGGTGTCGGGAAGTGTGGGTGGGGCACGGTGGGTCTTTTGTAGGCCTCTTGTGTGCATTGTTTGCACCTGTGCCTTTATTGCTGTTACCTCCTTGCTCCTAATGGCAACATGGTGTTGGGAAGGGCGTTTGGGGTCTGGGTGAGTCTATGTGCATTGTTTGCACCTCTGCCTATACTGCTGTCACCTCCCTGCTCCTTTGGCAGCATAGTGTTGGGGAGGGTTTGAGGGGCATGGCTGGGTCTTTTTTAGGCATCTTGTGTGCATTGTTTCCACCTGTGGCTTTGTTACTCTCACCTGTGTTCTTTTACTTCCAGCATTTGGCTGGGGGTACTTTCAGCGCTATTAGCACTGGTTTTCCTGCACTAGGAGCGCCTACACTGTACTTGTGATAGGTCTGTGATAGCGTGTAGGGTTGTCAGCGCTATTTCAGCCAGCGCTATTACAGCTGGCTGTAATAGCGCCCGACTGGCATAGCACCGGATTTAAAGGCTACCGCCAAACTTGTGATGAGGCCCCATACGTTTTTCCCAAAGGAGAGGATTATCAATGTAATCATACTCAGCTGCTCTGTTTTTTTTTTGTTGCAATCGTTGCTTACTTTAATGAGAAAGATTGGAAACTCTGAATATAATCTCTTTCCAGCAAGGGACATCTCTCACCTTAAAATGTCCAACATAAAGATATGAAATGCAAGCAAGGACCTATGTATTTGTGTACCTGTTGGTTCTCTTCCTAAAATAGATGTTGGATTTATGTTCCTTTCTTCTTAGTCATGTCATGTTACAGTTAACCGTGTCTCAATCTTAGCACACATTTTCTTAAATACATACTCATACAATTAGGTACCATTCACTTTCCTCATGACGCCTTAATTCCTTATTCTTTTTTGCGATCGCTCCAGAATCTTAGGCCTTGACACTGCTAGAGGCCCCTGGTGGTTATAGCAGAAATCACTCTGACATTTTTTGTTTTTTATTTAAATAGCTTTTCTTTTCACATTATCTTTAATGTAATTTTCACTAGTAAGGCATGCACAACCACTATATCACATCTCCCCGTTCTCCAATCAAATTGCATAACTAACAAATGTCCATCCCTGCACTTGAACAACAAATGTAATGAAAACAAACACCCATCATAACTTTTTGCTACACATGTCCCAATGCTGCGAACGTAAGTCTGTCACACTCTACAAAGGGTGAACCCAGTATCAAGTTATTTGCAGCCATAGATAATTGTCTGTCTTGGGTTGAAGAAGCTATGTTTAAAATGGTGGGTGTAAAAAGGCTTGGAAAAAAAAATCCTTTCATCTGAAGTGTGAAACTAAACCATTGGAGCCAAGTCACACTTTCCACAGTGCCAGCTAGTAACCACCTCTGGAGGTCCACCTCCATTTCCGAGCCACATTAGCAAGGCAATGTGGCTACGCAAACTAGCCCAAATCCAAGCCAGTTGCTCCAGAAAAAATTATCTGGTTTACAGAGAAGAGCTGCTTTACTAATGATCCCTAATAAGAGTGAAACAAGGTATGTAGTTGTCTGTAGCCTTGAGAAATGGCTGTCTTGGATTGATAAATCTATTTATAAAGTATGTATAGTGGTGCCCTATTATTAAGATGAAACCGATCATCCATAGGAAATGCAAATATTCAATGACTAACAACCTTTGAGTCATAGGACGGTTCAGTACACCATTTGACATTCCTAATTTGGGGTTTGGGCCACCAGAACTGGAACATTTTATTCAAATCCTTTTTACAGTTCAAAAGATAAAAAGGGTCAAAAAAGGATGTAGCATTCCCCTTTTCTTTAATTTTCCCATACACAAAATGCAAATGTTGGCTCAAGTGCACAGCCCAAACCAATGGATAGATCTGTGCCAAATGAGAACCAAGTCGGGAATTTTATTTTGGTTTGGAGTATATATCTTTCCAGTAGTGTTTTATTTTATTTTTGATTTTGTGTAGAGTGGGGTGCCCCTGTACCCTGTACCGAAAAGGTAGTTATATCTCCCATGATTCGTTGCTGGTGCCAAGGTTTTTCATTTCTGAAAACCTGTCATTACAAGATTTGAGAATCAAATTCTCTAATTGATTTTGGAAAGCGCACTAAAATGATATAAGGGGTGTAAGCAGGGCAGTTGTGAGGCCAGGGAGCATTTGGGCAGGCTAAGAAATGATGATTGTGACGGTTCGGGGCATTTTTCTGAGGTTGTGTTTTGTCACCAATGGCAACAAAAATAGAGTTAATACTTTAAAACTATAATATATTGTTTTGCGGTAAACACTGTGATTGTTTGTTTGGGATGAGGATTATTTTAAGTTAATTTAAGAAGCAATGTTTTTTTTTTTCTAAATATAAAAATATTACATGGATTGCTTCCTAAATTAACTTAAAATGTGTGGGAGGAGGGTGTTGGAGGCTATTAGTGTTTTGGGGGTATACAATGCGTTAAATAAGTGTATATTTGCTTGATTAGTTAAGTAAAAACTGTGCAACAAATGTCAGTGAAAACCGATGATTGTTCACTATAGCCTTTGTTTTGATTTGACACGCTTTTTGTGTGACTTAACAGTGGAGATCTTAATTGACTCCTGATGTCAGAAGGGAAGATATCTACACTATTGCACCTCCCTCTTCTTTGTCACAGTACATAATTAGTATACCTACCTGAACCTCTACATCCCCTACCTCGTAGCCATACTGAATAGTAATCATACCTTTATACGCCCACCTCACTCTTCCTCGTCACAGTACCCCACTCACCCAACCTCACTCTGCTTCGTCACAGTACCCAACTACCACTACATCACTCTTCCTCGTTGCAGTACACCACTACCACAAATTCACTCTTCCTCATCACAGTACCCCACTAAAACCATCTTGCTTTTTCTCTTCTCATTTCTCCCCCGCAACCACAACATCACTCTTCCTCAACACAGTACCTCTCTACAACCAGCTAATTATTTCTCCTCTGAGCCCCCTACTACCACCACAAACGCTTCCTCATTACAGTACCCAAATGCCGCTGACACACTCTTAAATATCACAGTACCACACTACTGCCACCTAACTTTCCACATTGGAGTCCCCCACTATCACCACCTCATTCTTCTTGGTCACTGTCCCCCACTGCCCACACCTCACTCTTACTCTTCACCATCCTGCACTACCACCACCTCATTCTTCTTCTTCATAGCCCTCCATTACCACCACATCACTCCTCCCTGTGACAGTACCAACTTACTCTCCCTCGACACAGTCCCTCACTACCACCACTGCACTCTTCCTCATCAAAGTCCCTAACTATCACCAACTCACTCTTCCTCATCACAGTCCTCAACTACCACACGTCACTCTTCCTCATCACAGTTCCCAACTGCCTCACCACACTCTTTCTTGTCACAGACCCCAACTACACAACTACAATCTTCCTCGTCACTGTCCCCCACGAACCCCACCACACTCTATCTCTTCACAGTACACCATTAACAATCTCTTAATACATAGTGCTCACGCAAATATGAAACACTTAATAAACCTGATGTTGCATAGCTGAAGAACAGATGCGATAAAAAATAATCTGATATCAGTTATCTTATCAGAAAATGTAATGGAATCACAGGTAGTTGAGGTATAACATAACAAAACTCTTCAAATTCAGTGAAAACACTTTATTTTACGCACTTTTAAAGTGAAAAAAGTTGATGCAGCGAAACCCTTGAAATTCAAAGAAAATATTTTTAGTTAAATTGACTTTAAGGTGCCGATTTATTGCAGCAAACCCCCTGAAGTTTGTGAGGTGTTGAAAGATACACCATCTTAACTATGAGGCCCCCTTTTTGCAGCTCCTAAGTACACCAATGACATCACATATGACATCACGTAAGGCACCATCAATGATATTGCTGGCACGGTGGTCAGTCAAAAGGCCGAAAAAAAATATCGAATGACAAAAATCTCGAAAAAAAAATCTCGAAAAAAAAAAAATCAAATTTTTTATTTATTTATTTATATGTATTTTTGGGGTAAGGTAAGTAAAAAAAAGGGGTAAAATAAAAAAATGAACAGTGGGGTTGGGGGGGGGGACCCCCCCATTTTGAAAAAAAAAACGTATTGAAAGAAATATTTGATTTTGTTTTTTTCGAGATTTTTTGGTTCAACCTTTTTTTTCAATATTTTTTTTTCGGTCTTTTCACTATAAACCTGCTGGCACAGTATTCTTACACACCATAATTACTCTATATTGCATAAGCATTTATTATGATAAGGTACCTTTATCACTCTGTCCTAAACATGTTCCATATGCAAAGAAGAAATTTGGGTAGTACAATTATGCCTTTGCACCAGACCACCAAAGAATACAACGTACATGAGAAGGAACAGCTTTTGAAATCATTGTATCTTCATAGATCAGCCTACTTACTGTCAGTAAAACACATCAAAAGGGTAGTCCTTGACCATGTAAAATGGTAAAGGTTAGGGCAGGTGGTCTGGAATGGTCAACAATGTTAAACAACACTATCATGTTGTGAGTGCACATAGTTATCAGGATAAGAGTAGCTAATGCACTGGGGGGATGTAAGTTGTAATCATTATAGTGCTGCAGTTTGAACCTGGCATTCGCCTACATGTTTGAACTATGACGCCCATTATCCCTGACCATTGCCTATGCTGGGTAGGGCCAGTGGAAGTTGTAATGTAAACAACTCTGGAGAGCCAAAGCTTTCAGACTCTGCTGTAATGCATCTGAAATTGTAGATTGCCATGTGCAGACCAACTTTCTGTACTTCCCCAAATATTTATTACAATGCTTGAAAAGTTTTTTCTGCCTTCATGAAAGACACAGTATATTTCATCTGTGCCATATCTTCAAATACAGTCCAAAATGTTTCCGAATGGCTGGTACTTACCAGTAAAGTCACTGAGGAGGTCATAGGTTGTGTCCTACCTGATTTCTCATGTGATGTCATCACTGATCGCATCTGACATGTCCTAAGTGACGTCATATGTGATGTCATATGTAACATCACATATGACGTCAGTGTCCCATTTTCAGTGTACATTGGAAAATGCGCCAGTAAATATTATGTATTGTTTGCAGCATGAAAATGTGATTTGATGTGGAATTGTTCAAGTATCTTATATGTGCACAGTGAATGTATTCTTGGGAATCATTCCGTATTTTGGTGAATGTCTGCAAATGAGCCATTTGTGTGCAGCTGAAGGGTGTGGATCACCTCACAGCCACTGTGGAGATTATGTGATGACCTCATTGTTCACTTTCTCGTGAAACCCAAAACGCATAGAGCTCTAATCCTGACTTCTGATAATATTTTCTTTGGTTAAAATAATTTGGTGTTCTTGACAGTTTCTCTCTTTTACAACTTATTCCTAAAAAACGACATTATGCTTGACAGTTGATTCCGTACAGTGGTGTCCAGGGGAGTCGAGGGTCCTTAAGTCTAGGACTCTTACTTTCTTTGTTGTATTAGTCTACCTTGTGCCAGGTTTGTTCCACTCTCCCCCACCCCCCTATTTGATGTAACACATATTGGGCCTCATTACGAGGTGGGCGGTAAGAGATTACCGGCACCGGTAAGGGCACCGATGTCGGTAATCCCTTACCGCCCTACTATGAGTTCCCTTTGCGGGTCCTTCCTGAATGCCTGGTTTTAACAGGCGTTAATTACGGGACCCGCAAAGGGATACCGGGGTCAATAACGGTACCGCAATTTGCGGTACCGTTATTGCTGCCTTCCTCCTTCCCATTAAGCTCTATGGGGCTCAAATGGGAATAGGGAATGGCCCTGGTGAATGGGGAATTACCGGTCCCGCCGACCTCAGAATGGACCGGTAATTGCTCCATTCACCAGGCCGGAGCCGGAAGGGTTTTGGAGGCAGCCATGGCACTACTAGCGCCATGGCTACCTCCAACCTTGTAATGAGGCCCATTATCTTTCCTTTAACAAGAACTCTTTTACACAGGTGTGCACTGATAGTCCTTATTGTATTTTTAGGCAAACAGGAGAGGCACATAGAGTATCAGGAAATACCCTAAGAAAAAACAGTTATGACATTAGAACAACAACCTAGAATTGGTCCTCAGAATGTCAGGACCAGGAGTCCAAAAATCGAGAAAGACACTCTGGGACAGCACTCAGGAGATGCATAGATGACATGCAATCTGGACATCAGATCATGTGCAATCTTTCAGAATGTTGGGAAAGACAAGACAGGAGAGTACAGGGTAAGCACCCTGTTGCACAGTTCTTACACAGACATATGACTAACACACTGAGTTCAGTACAGGAACTTGGCAGATCTGGATATTCATGCACTAAAGACACTTAAAACCCCTAGTTTGTAACATTAAGAAAGGTAGCAGGAGAAATGATCAGGATTGGTCTCAGCAAAATGGGGTAAGCACTTTAACATACACTCATGACAAAGGGATGGACTAAGAACACCTCAGGCAGACAATCAGGATATACTGATAGCGCCAGAGGACATATGGTTAATCTGTCAGACTTTAAGGGCAGGTACTCAGGATTAAGATTGCTCTAACTCTCAAAAACTGTCCAGAAAGCCTGCAGATGTTTTTGAGGGCATTCAAGCTTCTTTTCGGAGAGTGCATACTCACAATCCAATTTCAAGCAAGAGTTTTAGTCTTGCAGTGATCCAGCTAGAAGCCTTGAATCACTCAACAGAGGTTGAGCAATTAATACGATGATATGCATGTCTAAATGGAGATTTGGGGCTTTACAAAAGTCCAGATAGCTTCCTATTTCTTTAGTGAGTTTATCCAGGGTATCGAAGGTTGGTTTCAAATGATGAGCTCACAATTAGGGCTTTGAGAGATGCTGCATTGTTTTTGGAGGTCTTTAGAAAAGTGTTGTGAGTACTTTTAGAGAGCGTTTGTAAATAGGGTTATTTAATGTGAACATATTTGCCTGTTTTGAAACCCATTGTTGTATCTCATTGTTTTTGTTGTTTGTTGGGCTCTTTTTGTCCTTTTAACAAAGACAAAAAAGCAGAAACTAATTTCTTGGTTTTTCCTCTGTTTCTTCGCCACCATAGGTACCCACAGTAAATACAAAATGCTACGTTGTACCCCCTTTTCCACTTGACATTTCCAGAAAAACTAAAGAAAATCAAACAATGCTCCTCCCTTGTCTGCTGATTCCTTAATCATGCAATCCCTTTATCTGTGCATTGTCTTTATGGAGGTTGCTGCATTTCATTACTGGGAATAATTGTGAGACCACACGGTAGGGAGAATTCTAGTTTGCTTTTGGTTGGACTTTGATGGGAGATGAAGAGCAGGATGTGCACTACTTGCCTTAGGGGAATGATGGGTAGTGCGGGCCTCTTGTGCTTAGAGGGCATGATTGTAGCCCTGCATCCATCGCTAGAGCAGATAGCAGAGGAGCTAGAACCAATTGGATAGTCTCAGCACACAAGTTGGAAGCAGGTCATTGTGGTGGGATTCTGGGCAGAACCTGTGATTAATGGGTTGCAGAGGAGAGGGCAAGCCTGTTTGAAGAGGGCATGCTGGAGTAGGAGGAGTTATTGATGAGGAGTATTGGGAGAACATTGGAGCATTGTTGCTCCTTGAAAAGGAGGAATCAATTTGCTGCCCCATGGAGTGGAACCTGTACAGTTTTGCCAATCATGCTCATCACATCTATTCTGAAGTTGATGTGGGGATGTATCACAGTGTGTGTGCGGATATTAAGGTGGAGAATCCCTAATAGAGTCCTTTTGAAGTGCAGGCGGTGTACTGAACAAGTTAGTGGCTCATTAGGCACAGGAGGAGAACTCTGCATTGCAGATGAGGAAAGATAAGCATAGGAGATTCTGAGACATTTCCAGAAGTTATCAGTGACCTCCACATTCATCATACTACCACCCAATTCTGGCAGCACTGTGAAATACACAATGTAGTGTCTGACCAGGGGAAGGCCTGCACTTTGATGTGCACCTTCTTCAAGCTAGTCAGAGTCAGAGCAGTAAGAGTTTTGCTTTGGACACCATGGCCATTTGAAACAACATTTGTACACCGTGGCCATGTGCAACCACATTCACCCATTCCGTTGTGCAAGCTCCCACCTATATGCTCCCCTCACCACCGACTGTGCAAGCTTAGCACCTTCCATCAGTGTGAATGAAGTGTACTCATAGAATACAGAACCATTTCTCTGGGCACACAGCTGCACAGGTTATACCAGCTGTGATATTAAGAACCAGCGGGCCTGTGCTGCCAGGCTGACCTATGGTAATATGCTGTGTGAAAACAGAAAAATAATATGAGGCCGGGAAGCCCAAAAAGAAACACACCAACAAAGGTTACAAAGAAACATACAAGTGCTTTATTTCAAGCTACAACAGTTACCAAATCAATTGACAAACGTATAGCTATTCGGCTCTCAGTATAACATAACAAACTTCAACGAGGGTTCGATGTGTTAGTGAGAGACCGCATATTGGAATACCCGGGCCTTTTATACAATTTGTCCAGCCCTTGGCCAACCCTCTTGCAGGTTAACCATTCTGCGAAATATTTAATTCTGGTCTTAGGGTTCCTTGCCAGGTCAATCCTTTAATATATGCATTTCGATTAGTTTCGCTGATATAAGTAGTACATTTACATATAGGTCAACAGTAGGACAAGGTCTCTGTTCGCGACCCCGACAAGTGGCCTGCAGGCATATTAATTATTCAGTTGTACGGAGGTCACAACGGCCAGAATCTTACTCAGAATGCCATTTGGCCTCCATTTTGATGTTCAGGGTGACTTCTACATAACAAGAGAACCTAAAATGGTGGCTCAATCTAAGATGGCGGCTTACATTGGTTTCTCTAAGGTCAAGACCTTGCCGTGGAGTTTGTTCGCACATGATGTTTAGACAACTTGGCATAGGCCAATACACATACAATTATTACAATAGGAGGCATAATATTGTTTCTATTCTGACACTGGTTGCAAGTACATATGGACAGGTTGTACAAGATCAGTGCATGTGGCATCCAGGCACTCATTTTTTTATTATGGTGTGTCCATTTGTCATTGTATGAAAAGTGAACATGTCAATAAAACATGCCATGGAAAGGTACATGCTCCAGCACCACACTACTCTCTTGGACATGCTTGGGCAAGAGGAAAGGAAAGAGTAATTCACGTGGTAGCAACTCTTCTCTATGGGAACGCTATACAAATGAAGACTCATGTCTGTCTGAGAGACTGTAAAACGGCAGGACTAGCCTTGCTGTCTAGCAAAGCCTCAAACATTGAAGCAGTAGTGGCACACACTGTAGAAATGACTTAAACATTGGAGTGGGTATGCACTGTGGTGAAGGTTAAGAAAATCAGGACTAGTTTTGCACTCTGTTGAAGTCTCAAATATTGCAGGAATATCTCATCTCTGTGTCAAAGGCTTAAACACTGCAGTCATATATCTTCTCTGTGGCAAAGCCATACAAATTGCCCAAGTAGGTCCGTATGCAAATGTTTAAAAAGTGTTGGAGCAGTTCTGCTCTGTTTTAAAGCCTCAACATTTGCAGGAGTACAGCCCCCCTTTGTCCAAGTCAGAAGCATTGTGCATGGTGCCAGATTCAGAAATGTGTCAGAAGAGAACATATACATTCCCTCCCACTATTTGTTAGAAGGAGGGCAGCTTAGGGTGTCAGTGGTCAAACAATATAGTTGTGTCCAAATAAACTACTAACCTAACCAATACTGTAAGAGATCCTCATCCCTTCCAAGCTGGTATGTCAAGAATGTAAGAATACACTATGTGTGCAGTTGCATGCCCACTCTACTGTACCATTGTAGACACCAATGAAGTGTGTATGCTTGAGTTTGTCCCAACATGTTTTTGTTCCATCACTTGGACCAGAGTCAATTTTAGATTGAAAAGAGCAAGTACTGCATATGGTTGTTAGAAGTGTTTGAGTGTGATGCACATGAGGTTTTCTATGGGCATACCCACTCAACTCTTGTTGCACTTGGAATTCAAGCAACTCACCAGTGCATTCTTGTGCATGGTGAGCATGCGGATTGTGCCAACACATATGAGCCTAAGGTGCTGAGGCACCAAAATAGAATCCAGCCTTTCTTTGGCACATGGTCTTCTGGCACGGTGTCAGTGGCACCATGTGGTCTTTGCTTGTCCATTACGAAGTGCTTCCACACATTGCATTTCTGCTGTAGCCTGAGGCAAGCTCTAGTGTCTGGATGTTCTGGTCACCTTGCTGTACTGTGCATTGGCTGGCTGTGCATTGGATGTGGCAGTGATGTTACTGCCACATGGTGATGATACACACAAACACTGTGAGGTCTTTGGCACTATTTCTCAAAGATATTGGGCCTCATTATGAGGAATGCGGTAAGGGGTTAACGGCGCTGGTAAAGGTGCCAGAGCCGTTAACCCCTTACTGCCCCATTACGAGGTCTGCTTGCGGGAACCCACTAAAGACGCCTGGTTTTACAAGGAGTCCTTAGCGGGTCCCGCGAGCAGACCAGGATGCTAACAACAGGCCTGTTATTAACGGGCCCTATGTTAGCATCATCCCCATTCCCATTGAGCCATATGGGGGCTCGAATGGGAATGGGGATGTACCGGGTCCGGGTTCCTTGAATGAGGAATTACCGGGCCCTCCAAGGTCGGAATGGACCGGTAATTCCTGATTCAAGGAACCCGGCCCCTGTACCCGGTATGGGGGTAGCCATGACGCTAAAAGCAGCATGGTTACCTCCATCCTCGTAGTGAGGCCCATTGTATACAGGAAGTAGAGGAGTCTTCATCATTTGCTTCTCAGACACTGTTATCAGATCAGCCTCTCCCATGGTGGCATCACTACCCATCTTCATGATAATTATTCTCCCAAGTCAAGATACCGCTTAGTGTTCCCTCATACACCTACTCGCAGAGAGGCGATTGAAGATTCTTTGTTGTAGCTCCTAAACTATGGAATCCCCTCTGATGTTTTTAAACTCCACAGGGGCACAAGGCAGGGTTGCCCGCTATCACCTTTGCTGTTCATTCTGTCTATGGAACCGTTAGCATTGTGTTTAAGAGCGGATGTCAATCTCAAGCCGATAATTGGTAGCGATCGTGATAATTTGATTTGGTTGTATGCAGATGATCTATTAATGGCCCTTCAGGAACCGGCTTATGGTATACCTCATATGATACAAGACATTCAGCAGTTCGCAACAGTTTCAGGTTACAAAATCAACTGGGGTAAGTCTGAAATCTTTCCACTTAATAATCTGTTTCAGCAGAATACATGTGCTAATTTTTTGTTCAGATGGTGTAATGAGAAAATGAAATACTTAGGCATCTGGATTGGTGCTGAGGTGGTCAAATTGCCAGCGATGCATTTTGGAATGTTCCTCCCAACATTAAGATCAGAGAGAGATGGGGACTCTTAAAATTGTCCACATGGGGAAAAAATAACTGCATAAAGATGAATCTGGCCCTCAGAGTGAATTATATTTTGTCAATGCTACCAATCAGGATACCAAGCCGTTTTTTCAGAGAAATAGACAGGCTTATGCAAAACATTATTTGGGACAGAAAACCCCTGAGGCTCGCAATTTGGAAATTGCAACTAACGCAGAAAAATGGAGGGATGAATTTACCAAACTTCACTGACTGCCATTTATCATTTTCCACTCAGCATCTATCTAGGATCATTAATTCAGATAATGAGTGCTCGCAATATCTGACCTGGGATTGTGGTGCTGTATTTTTATACACACAACTGAGGCAGACTCATAACATGGCTGATTGTACATTGGCTGAATATGGGAAATTGAAGACTATTGTTGCTACCTGTCTTGATGTGCCTCAATTGCCGAATAAGAATGTTGCCTCGTCTGCTCTGCTGAAATGTTCGAGTGCCTCTTACTTGGCTGCCATGATGTATGGATTGTTAAAAGCTTGCCGTAAAGTTAATCCAAGGCTGCCGGCCATTTGGGCAGAAGAGCTGGGAGAGGACATTAATCAAATTTGTTGGCAACGTTGTGAAACTACTTGTCTGGTGAGTCTGGACTGAGGTCTTAGCGCGTCACAAACACAAATGCTCTTTAGATCTTACTGGACACCTGTTAAGCTATTCAAGAGACAACTCTTGGATAATGAACTTTGTTGCAAATGCAAGGACACACGAAGATCCCTTAGTCATCTAATTTGGTTTTGTCCCAAGACAAGGACGTTCTGGGAGAGTGTATCTGAGAGGTTGCGATTGGTCTTCAACTGTACTGTCCCCCTTCCAGCTGCCTTACTAATTCTTGGAGACACATCTTTGATGGATGACATTACATTTGGTCAGATGACTTGGTTGCTCTGTGCCAGTATGATGTCTTAGAGGATGATATTGAGATCTTGGAAGTCATGCAGCTCCTTCAATATCGATGAATGGGTGGATTTCAATCTATGAGAAAGCCATCTACAAGAATGCAGGAGACATTGGGAAATGTTGGGACATTTGGAAAAGTGTCCTTGAGGTCTATGGATAATTTAGATCTTTTGTTTAGGATGCAGTGTCTCTGGAAATGATTATTGTTTTTGCTAATTCGCCTATATTTACCATTCAGTGTTGTTGTTTGATGACTTGATAACTGATAGAAATGTTTAGTGGTAAATTTGTTTCATGGTTCTCTGTTCTTATTCTATTATCTTTTTCTTTCTCTTTCCTCCTTCTATTCTGTTTATTTTCTTCTTGAATTCATTACTTAGTTATAGTTAAGTGGTTTTTTTTATTGTTGATTACATGCCTGATACATCTCGCTAATAATAGTGTAATAATTAGAATGATTGATGATGTTTCCTGCTTCTACATGTTATGTATTGAAAATAAAAAGTTAAAATAAAAAAAAGAAGATATGACAAATTGATAATGTTTTTCAATTGTGAAAAGTAATTAAAAAATGGCTATTCTGTTAGTCTTTTTCTCTGTTACATCTGTAACAACAAACTAGCTTGCACTGGCTTTGTTGTTACTTTAAAGAGAGAGGAGTGCACAAATAGTTTTATAGACCTTGCCCTCTGTTTATGCTAAGAACTACTGACATCTATACCTTTTTAAATGCCCTTGCTGTGCTCAGGTCTTTAACTCGGTCTTCAGGGCCCGTAACGACCGGTACGGCCCTCAGGCAGCATCTACAAAGAATAGTTATAACCCTTGCAGGATAAATGTGTGCTGTGACTGGAAATCTGCAGAGTATAAAAACCAGTATAGCTCATAGAATGTAGCAATCAGATTTTTCTGAATATTATATCCTTAAGCTACCTGTAGCATGGGCATATTGACAGCCACCTCCCATGCTGATTTGTGTACTATATTCACATGGGCAGTCACAGGCAACGAACTGACGATGAATTAGCTATATTTTTTGATATTCTTAAGAGAGGCACAGGCTATAATAGCTTTATTGACTCCACCGTCTGGCCATAACAGGTTTCATTGGCTCACAAACCTAGTTAAATGCCCTCCTGGCCTCAGGTGTTTTATTCTTCAAGGCCCATAATTGCTGGTATGACCCTCGTTCTGAATCTAAAAAGTTTGATGAACACATGGATTCCATTTTCAACTGCCTGTAAACCAATCAGAATGCCCAGAATACAGCCTAAAACCTGTAGCATCAGCTACATTCCAAACAATATGATTTCAGCAGGAGGATGTCAGGTGGCAGAGAAACTATTGTATTCAGTCATGGAAAGGCAGCACAGATGTTGGCAGTTTGATTTCCCCAACTATCAAACGACAATGACACGAAAATGATGTAATGTTTAGTGTTTTTAGTTTCAGGTTAATTAAATTAATATTACAAGTAGATAATACTTTCCCCACACATGAAAATGTGATCCATGTTAGCTGCACCAACCAATGTGCTAATAATTTCATATGCATCATGTGGGATTAATTATCACTTGCTATAGTGACCCAAGCCATATCATAGCCCTCAGCTTCGTCACAGGTTACATTTGGGGTTGGGGAATTATCCCATGATGTTGCCCTTTCCCTCACTCTATGAGGATGAATTATTACTATTATGCTGACAAATTAGGGTTCTTTAAAATACATTTTTGCTACCTCCCCCCCAAAATCTGCCAATTTCAACACATGCCCAGAACATATGCATCAGATCCGCGCCTACTTCCCCACATGCCCGGTTAAACTTGGCTATCTTGTTTGGAGTCATGTGTCACATACCACTGGATCTGCTGCAGTCTTGCATTCCTTGACACTTTATGATAATTTTTTTCTCTATTCCATCCGTAATCTGACAGTGGTTCTCCCAGGTCTGCTTCCCACCTTTGTCTAGTTTGGTCTATTTCTTTCCCCACCTTAGACATTAATTCTTGTATATACTTGAGACTTCGTGCCCCGATACGTCATAAAATGATTTGATCTCCCCCACAGGCTGTAAGGGCATGTCATGTTCGGGCCATCTTTGTTTTAGACATTTTACAATTCTAGCATGCATGATGTATTGCCCTTTCTGTATCCTGGTATCTACAATCAGCTCTTTGAACCATTGGGGTTTCCCTTCTTTAAGTATATTCCCTACTGTAGTTACTCCCATGGGTTCCCAGCTCTTCCTTACATTCTTCCTAGTCTGTTCATCCACCCCTTCTAGTGTCACTAATGGTATTTGCGGGGAATATGGTACACACATCCTAGTAGCCGTATCGCTCTGTGCTACATATTACATCCCAGACGTAGCAGAAGGTGCTAGCTGGTCCTACATGCATCCGACAGCCACATGACTTTGTTCAAAAAGAACAGTACACTTGCTGTCCTCAGCAGCCTCGATTCCGGAGTTAGTTCATGTGACAGCCATCTAGCCACATATTGCAGTTGACTAGCCACAAAATACACCTTCAAAATTTGGCAATTTTATTCCCCCTCACTCATGTGTATTTTGGAGCTTCCATAACGCTACTCTATTTCTGGAGCCGTGCCATGTGAAGCTCCTGCATATACTGTGTAGTCTACCGAAATACTTTTTCGGGATTGCAAAAGGAACATTGGCAAAATAGGGCAAGAGCCTGGGCAGTACCACCATCTTCAACAGTGCTGCTCGGCCCATCATGGACAGTTGTAGCTTCGGCCAGAATGACATGCTTTTCTCTATCCTGTTCATCGCCTCCATCGTGGTATGCTTGTGTTCATCCTTGGGATCATGATATATGTCTACACCCAAATACTGGAATGTCACTAACTCCCATTTAATTGGCAGCACTGGTAGTTTGTGTATGGGTCTCTGCTGTACCCTCCCAGGGGTATAGGTGTAAGATCTATCACACGTTAAAGAGTAAACAGTTTGCCCAGGGTTCAGCATGCAAGATTACACCCACCTTTGTGCTTCTCTCTGTTACAAGGAGGCCTTATCTGTGTTCATGAGGTAATAAGGTTTCACCTAGTGACCCCTCAATGATCCCGCTCGGAGAGCCGGGAGAAGAGTGGAGCCTCCAGGGAAAACCCCTGTGATGTGCTGCTTGAGTACAAGGACTCCACAAGGCAGCTGGAACTCTGGGATGCTATTGTCTTGTGAGTTGTATCCTGATGCAGGTGATTACCAGGATGAAACCTGGGATGGCATGAGCAGAGAGTTAGAGGGTCATTTATGGTATAAAGAGGAATAGAAACTGAAAGGGAGTTGGTTTAAAGAATAGCTCACCCTAGAATACAAGGAATGAGTGGTCCATTGAAGGAGGAGAGAGAACCACTGGATCATAACCTGAGGTAGTAGAAAGCAGTCATAACTAGCAGTAATGGAGAGTTCTGATTTATCTATGAAAGATGGGGAAAGCAAGCTTTCATAAGTACATACCAGCTGGGATGTCAAACCGGAAGTCTGTGGATAGCTGACCCCTTGCTAACGCTGAAGATATCCGAGGTCAATGTGCACTTGCCTGGAAACGGAGTGACAGGTGATATTAGTGCAAGTCGTGAAAACAGGGGAAAGCAAATATGCGGGCTGCCGCGCGGCGTAACTAAAGGCTTCAGACGGAACCCGGGTTGAGACGATGGGTTCTGAGGATGGAAGTAAACAATGGACTGGCGGCTCGGCTAAGAAGAAAGAGATGCGTGTAAACGTGAGAAAGAATAGCGGAATAGGAGGTAGACAAAGCTTTTCAAGAGAGTAGTTGAGGATAGGTTTAGGCGTACTTACGGAGCGTAACCAGACTCAAAGGGAGAGTAGCAACGCAAAGCTTCTGAGGCGAGGATACCGGATATGTAGTCGGAGGAAGTAGGGGCGTGGCTAAAAATTCATTCCACGTAGCCCAGAAGCCTAGAACACTGAAGCCGGTTCCTCGTATAGACATAATGGAAGTACTCTGTGCAACGTGAGAAGAAGAGTGAGCTGAGAGAGATGAAACAGAATGAGGCGTAACAGTATGCCCCCTCTTCAGTTGAACACCCCCTGGTTTTCCAGGATGTCTTCGATGAAACAGTTCGACCAATCATTGTGCATGAATTGCATTTTCCGGTTCCCATGTTCGATCTGCTGGGATGTACCCCTTCCAATCTACTAGGTATTGTAGTTTACCACGGTGTATGCGTGAATCACATATACCTGAAACCTTGTATTCAGAACCTGTGGGCAATGCAATGGGTGCAGGGCGTGAAGAGATATGAGGGTGAAAAATGCTTCTTCTATCTGGTTTTAACTGAGATACATGAAAAACTGTGTGTATTCGGCTCCGGGTCTTAGGAAATCTAAGTTTGAATGCTGCTGCTCCTATAGTAGATAGCACCCGGAAAGGAACCGTGTATTTAGGTGATAGCTTGGAAGGTTTGAGATGTCTGGGGAGAAACTTGATGACAACCAAACCCACTCTCCTGGTTTAATATCTGGAGCCGGAGTTTGGCGGCGATCGGCTGATCTTTTTACTTGATCTTGTGTTTCTTTCAAGGCTTCTTTTGCAGAGTGTTGAGCATGATGTAACTGCTTAAGGAGAGAGTTTACGTCCGGGATCTTGTTATCAATGAGCCGCTTCTCTGGAAATGATGCTGGATGAAATCCAAAGGTGCAAAAGAAAGGGGAGGTTTTGATTGCCAAATGTTATGAGTTATTATAGGCAAATTCAGTGATGGGAACCAAGCTTTTCCAGTTGTCGTGAGCAGCAGATATGTAATTTCTCAAATACCCCTCCAGTGTCTGATTCAGCCTTTCAATCTGACCATTAGTTTCTGGGTGGTACCCTGAACTCAAGGTCCGGGTGATCCCCAGATGTGTTTCCAGTACCTGGAGGTATATTGGGATCCACAATCGGAAATTATTGTTTTCGGTAGACCATGTAGGGTGAAAACTTTATCTATGAAGATCCTAGCCATTTGTGCTGCGAGAGGTATAAAGTGGGCCATCTTGGTAAATGAATCGATGACTACCATGATAGTGGAACATCCTCCTGAAGGTGGTAAGTCAACTATAAAGTCGGTGGAAATGATTTGCCAGGGGCGAGAAGGTAAAAGCATCTTGACCAGTGATCCTTATGGAGGGTGTCTTAGTCTTTTGGACTGAAGGCAGACTGGTCAAGATCCCACATAACGCCGAATGTCACTCTTTAGTGAAGGCCTCCAAAAGAAAAGAGAGATTAGTTCATAGGTGTTAGTGTAGCCTCGATGTCCTGCAGATATCGAGTCATGATGCATGCTAAGAACTTCCCTTTGTAAGGATTTAGTTGGTACATATGCTTGACCACCACGGAAATAACGCCCCTCTATCTTAAGAAGGTTGTCTTGTTCTGCTTTGGATAACAGTTTAAATACCTTGGATCCTGAACATTGTTCTAGACATCTCTGGAAGCATGGAATCTTTGAGATTCCCAATGCCATTGATGGAAAAATTGGCTCGGATCTAATCATAGTGTTAGGATAATATTCCTTATGTGATAGAGCATCTGCCTGTAGATTGATCTTCACTGGAATGAAAGTGAATATGATCCTAAAGGGAGAGAAGAAGTATGCCCATCTGGCCTGTCCGCTGTTGCATGTATGGGCGTATTGAAGAATCCAGAGATTTTGATGGTCAGTTCTGACTTCTACTGGATGTTGTGCTCCCAGCTGCAAGTGCCTCCATTCCTCAAATGACCTTTTAATAGCTAACAGTTCCTTCTCCAGAATGGTGTAGTTCAATTCGGCAGATGAAAGAGTTTTAGATAAATACACGATGGAACATTCTATACCATGCCCATCCTCCTGCAAGAGGACTGTCCCCAAGGCATATTGAGAAGCATCTGTCTCGATGATAAATTTGCGTGACTGGTTAGGAGTCTTCAAAATTGGAGCTGTAGTGAACCTTTTTTTTAGCGTATCAAAACACTTTTGTTTCAAGTTGGTCCAAACATAAGGGATCCCCTTCTTTAGTAGATTGGCTAGGGGTTCAGTGAGGGTAGAAAAGTTGGGAATAAAGCGACGATAGAAATTGGAGAACCCTATGAACCATTGAATATCCTTGCAGGATCTTGGAGTGGGCCAGTCTTGAACCGCTGCGACTTTCTCTGGATCCATGGAGATGCCCTTGGCAGATAAGATGTATCCCAAGTATGTCACCTTGGATTGGTGAAATGAACACTTCTCGAGGTTGCAATACAAATGATTTGTATTTAACCTGTTTAATACCTCACAGACATGGGTCCTGTGTTCAGGGATGGATTTGGAGAACAAGTATGTCATCCAGGTAAATGATGACATAATGAACAAGTAAATCCGAAAACAGATGGTCCATAAATCTTTGAAATACTGCAGGAGCATTAGATAACCCAAATGGCATCACTTGATACTGAAAATGTCCAAACGGTGTCCTAAAAGCAGTCTTCCATGCATCTCCTTCCATTATCCAAATTAGATGGTACGCGCCTTTAAGATCCAATTTTGTATAAATGGTAGCCCCTTTAACAGCTTCCAGAATGTCTGGAATCAAAGGAATAGGGTACCTATCAGGAGGGGTAATCTTATTCAGCCCCGATAGTCAATGCAAGGTCTAAGTTTGGTGGAATTCTTTTTAGGTACAAAGAAAAGTGATGCTGCTGCGGGTGATGTTGATTCTATTATCAGTCCCTTTTTGAGATTAGTATCTAGATAATTTCGGAGAAACTCTTTCTCTGAAGAAGACAGGATATACATTCTGCCAAAAGGTAGTGGCTGTTCAGGTATGAGATCTATAGAACAGTCATCACTTTGGTGCGGGGGTAAATGAGTGTATTCGACTGAAGAAAAAACCTCTGCAACTTCCTGGTAATGTGCTGGGAGTCCGGCCACCAGGTTAAGTGTACTGATCTGTCTAGACTCATCAGATTTAGAATGAACCACCAGGGGCTCCCTTTCAGGATGACCAATACAATGGGCAAGGCAGAATTCAGAGCCCAAAAAGAAAGACCCTGCGGTCCAGTTAATGAAAGGATTATGCCTTTGCAGCCAAGGTAAACCCAGTATGATGGGGTAATGAGCGGCTCGAATAATGTTCATGGTTAGAACCTCTTGATGGGTGGCGATCGACATGGATAATGGACATGTCTGATTGACTATTGGGCCTGAGATTAGTGGACTACCATCAACACTATCCACTGGTACAGCCACTGCTTTGAGAGTTTGAGGTATCTGATTTTGTATGGCCCAACAATCGTCAATGAAGTTTCCTGCAACGTCACTATCTACTAAGGCTGATACCTCGGGAAGAATCTTGTTCCCGAATTTTAGGGTGACGTGCAGCACCAGCATATTTGTGTAAGGTGTTTTGCTGCTATGAAAAGTCTGTAAGAGAGTGGAGGAACCTGGTTTCAACACACAGCCTCAGACCATGGTTCCTCCTACGGCCGGGGGTTGGCGTTTCCCAACCATCTGGGAGGCGCAATGAGACGCTCCTGCACCGTGTGGGTATTGGCGTCACAGTACATACAAAGACCCTGTGTCCTTCTACGAGCCCTCTCTTCAGGAGATAATGGTCCTCTGGCTGTTGCGCCTAGCTGCATTGGTTCTTCAGAGGTACTTCCTCTATGAGTAGTTGGGGCAGTGGCGAAAGTCTGAGTATTTTCCCTTATCCTTGTGCCTATCAGTAATACGTTCTTTCATTCTGTAGTCGATTTGCACGACAAGGCCAATAAATTCTGTCAAAGAAGTGGGCCGAGATACCCTAGAAATCTCGTCCTTCAGTTCTTCGGATAGGCCCCTCTGGAACAAGGTCACCTGAGCGTCATCCGACCATGTGGATTCACTCACAATCTGCTTGAATCTGGTTATGTATGTTAATATATCCTGATTCCCTTGTCTCAGATCTAGCAAGTGTTCCTGTGCAGCTATTCGTATTTCCTGTCTCCTGAACATAGATCTCACACTGTTACAAAAGGCAGTGTAAGAATCAAGTATGGGGTTATTAGTCGTAAGTAAAGGAGTAGCCCAGGCAAGTGCTGGACCCACCATTTGTGATATCATGTAGCCTACCCGATCTCGGTCGGTATGGAAGAACACACCTTTAAATGAGAATTGAACCAAACTGGCATCAAGAAATTCCTTAATCTTATGAGGATTGCAGACAAATTTACCCTGAGAAGTGGACCAGGAGGCACCTCAGAACAATAAGGTACTCGACTAATTGCTGCCTGCTGAGCAGAGAGTTGTGCTGCCTGCTGTGGGTTCTGCTGAGTCTAAGACTGCATTTTCCTGTTTAAGTGTCTGAACTTCTGAGGTCAGTGACTGGACTGCCGCTATCAGTTGTTGTATTTGTTGGTCCATGACTGGCGTGAATCTTGCCTGCTGAGCCCTTGCTTCCTAGGCCAATTGGGCATTGCTAACTGTAAGATCTATCACACGTTAAAGAGTAAACAGTTTGCTCAAGGTTCAGCATGCAAGATTACACCCACCTTCGTGCTTCTCTCTGTCACAAGGAGGCCTGATCTGTGTTTATGAGGTAATAAGGTTTCACCAAGTGACCCCTCAATGATCCCGCTCGGAGAGCCGGGAGCAGAGTGGAGCTTCCAGGGAAAACCCCCAAAGGGGAAAAAACCCTGTGATGTGCTGCTTGAGTACGAGGACTGCGGAAGGCAGCTGGAACTCTGGGATGCTGTTGTCTTGTGAGTTGTATCCTGATGCAGGTGATTACCAGGATGAAACTTGGGATGGTATGAGCAGAGAGTAAGAGGGTTATTTATGGTATAAAGAGGAATAGAAACTGAAAGGGAGTTGGTTTAAAGAATAGTTGACCCTAGAATACAAGGAATGAGTGGTCCGTTGGAGAAGGCGAGAGAACCACTGGATCATAACCTGAGGTAGTAGAAAGCAGTCAGATCTAGGAGTAATGGAGAGTTCTGATTTATCTATGAAAGATAGCGAAAGCAAGCTTTCATAAGTACATACTGGCTGGGATGTCAAACCGGAAGTCTGTGGATAGCTGACCCCTTGCTAACGCTGAAGATATCCGAGGTCTAATGTGCACTTGCCTGGAAACGGAGTGACAGCTGATATTAGTGCAACTCGTGAAAACAGGGGAAAGCAAATATGCGGGCTGCCAAGCGGCGTACCTAAAGGCTTCAGCCAGAACCCAGGTTGAGACGATGGGTTCTGATGATGGAAGTAAACAATGGGCTCGCGGCTTGGCTAAGAAGAAAGAGACGCATGTAAATGTGAGAAAGAATAGCGGAATAGGAGGTAGACAAAGCTTTTCAAGAGAGTAGTTGAGGATCGGTGGGTTTAGGCGTACTTACGGAGCGTAACCAGACTCAAAGGGAGAGTAGCAACGCGAAGTGTCTGAGGCGAGGATACCGGATATGCAGCCAGAGGAAGTAGGGGTGTGGCTAACAATTCATTCCATGTAGCCCAGAAGCCTAGAACGCTGCAGCTGGTTCCGCGTATAGACATAATGGAAGTACTACGTGCAACGTGAGAAGAAGAGTGAGCCGAGAGAGATGAAACAGAATGAGGCGTAACAATAGGCTGGATTTCTGGGGGTTTACCATTATACCTGACACCATGGCATATTGTCCCATCACTTCCAGGACATATTGTAAGTTCTCCTCTGGGTATTTCAGGTACAGAAGCATGTCATCCGCGTACAAGGAGATCAGATGCCTACCACCCGCTGTATTTACTCCAACTTCCCCATATTCCATCTTTAAATACACTGCCAATGGTTCTAACGCCAGTATAAAGAGCATTAGGGACCATGGACCCCCTTGCCTGGTGCCTTTACTCAATTTCCATTGCTCCGAGATAGTGGAGCCCGTCCTGACTCTCACCATCAGGGCATTATACAATACCTGTACCCGCCCAAAACCTGGAACAAAATCCTGAAAGAAATAATTCTGAAAATTACTAAAAACCTGTCTCTTCACCACCACAGATTTAAACTGAAAAACCGAAACAACCGAACGGAAAACACAAAGAAAAGGATGATTACATTTGGGATGACACTGACAACACCTTGTCTGACCAGAGAAACTCTTACTACAACAAGAGAGAAAATTCTAAGTCGAATAGGACACAATTGATACCCACGAGGACAAGAATCATCATCCCTAGCCAACTCCAGCCAACAACCTCACCCGCCCCTTAATTGCTACGAGGTATCATACTTGTATAGAGTTGTGTGAATGTTGACACTTGCCACACTTGAACTAAGTGGCATTGGCATGGGCATTGACCGTATGGAGTCATGAATGAAGGCAGGTCCCGCCCCGGGACTTAATTGCAAGCGTTGGCATGTGCCACATTTCGAAGGGGCTGGGAACGATAGCCTGCATAAAAAAACTGCATAGGATGAAGGCCACCCACCCGCCAATATGGATGGAGTAACCTTGGCTAATCAATGCCGTGCACCGAGTGGATTGGGAATGCTCTCTGGGCCGGATTTGAAGGACGCACAAATGCCTGCCTGCCCTGCATACAGACAGGTGTCATGTAGGTGGCCGAGGCCGAACTTGGGTAGGGTTATGAATGTGAGTGGATGCCATGTGTTAAAGGGATTGTGAGTATCGGACAGCCCAGATCAGGACAGAGATGCAGAAATGCTCCTGCACCCCACCTGGAGAGAATAGAGAGATTCAGCATGTCACTTCTGGACAGCAACGCCAATGAACCAATCCACTAACAATTTCACCCATCTGCATACACCTCTCAAACTCTAACCAAACACAACCCCAGCCTACATCACAACAATCCGCACACACTTCACACACTACAACAACAAAACAAACCACACATAGTTGCACAACAGCACATGACGACTACCGACTGGAAACTACCACAAGCCCAGCCAACAGACCCACCAGGCTCAGACCTCCAACAGCACATCACTGCTCTCTTGCACTTTTCCAGCTCATTCCCACTAACTCACCCCCTCCCTTTTTTTTCAGAGCCGCCAGAGTGCCAGGGGACCACTCCGGTGGTGATAGTGCTTGGTAAAAATATCCTTTAACATTAACATTAACATGTTTGGGTGGTGTTTGTTCCTGGGTGCCAAACCGTTGACGTTTCTCTCAATCATTCTTCATCTGTAACCAACTCATTCAAATTCAGAAATGGCCTGAAGCATAATTATACCAGAACTAACAAGAAACACCCCTAAAATTCCTTACAACCCTTTCTTGGCAATTTTGCTTGTGTACCTTCAATCCCCTTGGGTCATGTATAATGTTACACACATGAAAAATAAATAATTAAACAAATACACAAATTAACATATAACAAAGTGCAAATCTGGATTTCTTTACCATAACCCTTTCTTAAGCAACTCCTTGCACATCATTATAAGCCAACACCCATCCTTCCATTCAGTGACATGCCAGCTTCTGGTACATCTGACTACCTCATGAACATTCTAAGCATTGAGGGACAGCACTGCCCCTCTGCTCCCAAACCAATGTAGAGATGTGGTCCTCAATAATTCTCATTTTTCTCTACCTGTTTCTACATAAGAGACTGTAATTATCTTTAAAGCTGCAAGTGGGTTCACCCCTGAATGGAGGTGATTTTGTTACCCTCAAGCTCTCCCTGATCTTTCTTTCTGTTGTCACCAGGATTTGCTGTGTCCCTAGTGGCTGCATTGTCATGCATTCTCCGTTAGCACATTGCTTACTTGTCTCATGTTTACATCTACACCTACACCATTATCTTTTTCTTTTCTGTGTATTTATTTCAAGGATTTAAGCTATACTCAGTTACCACCTGCTCCCCAATGTAATACATATATATATATATATATATATTACATGGACGCGCTAGCGTCCATGTAGTTATGATTAAGTTGGTGTTTCCATAGGAAGAGCGCTTTTTGGGTGGCTTATAACTTCGCTCCCTCTGGACGAATCCTCACCAAACTGCAAAAAAAGTATATGGCCCACTCTGAATTTTTTTGCAAAGTTTGGAGAGGTTTGGTCCAGGGGGGGGCAAAGTTATAGGGGGGTCCCAAAACCTTTGTTTTTTCCTATAGACATAATGGGAAAAAACTTTGCGCACGGCTACAGCCCAAACCGCTGGACGGATTTACACCAAATTTGCTTGGTCCCGAAAGCGTGCTTTTGCAAATTTGGTGTAAATCCGTCCCGTAGTTATTTTAAAAATGACCAAAATGTAAGGCAAAAAAATTAGTGATATCTGTGTTCGCTTCACGGACGGACTTCCCTGTTCGCTCCGCGGACAGCGCCCCGATTGGCCCATGGGCTTGCGTCATGTCCGCGGACATGCGACGTGTTCACTGATTGGACGGCGTGGGGCGTGTAGCGCATCAGATTTTCTGTGGCGCCCGCCATCTTGTATTCGCCGTCGACCGCGTACAGCGCAGTGAAACTTGGAATAAGAATTGTATTTAGTGGAGTGTGTTGGTGTTTCAGAGTGTTTGGGGAGGGTGGGGGAGTATGAGATAGGTTCAATGTTTTGTTTTTTTATGTGCTATACGCTTTTGTTGTGTTCGATTTGTCCGCGGAGAACACGGCTGTTCTGACATTTTGTAAATAAACTAAATGGTGGGGTGTTCAGAGGACGGAGTATGTGTCCTTTTTGTTCGCAAGGAAGGTAAAATTGAGCTAAAAACACTTGCGGTGTATTGAAATGTTTCTAAATACACAAACTGGGGGTGTCCTGAGGACGCTGTCCGTATTGTAATCTGTCAAGTTGAATGTGTTCTAAGAACACTCGCGGTGTCCCGAAATGGTTGCAATTACACAAAATGGGGGTGTTCTGAGAACGTTGTTTGTATTGTTTGTTGTCAGGTTGAAAGTGTTCTACGAAACCTCCTTTTGTCCGCTGATAGTACAATTTCCTATGGGCCTCACCCGACTTTTTGTCCACTAAAGAAATGATAAATCAGGCTGGTGTGCGCCGACATTATGTGATAATCCTATGACTGGCGCTATTGACCTGGCTGACTTGCTTTTGCGCCACTAAATCATATCTCCCGCCCCTAAGCCTGACATTATGAAAGCATTCATATTCCCCGCCTCTCTCCGTGACGTTACAGGGTGCGTCATCAAACGCGCCCAGTCGTCTCCAGTCCTACGCGACTTTACACAGAACCCGGAAGACAACACACATTATGTCACAACACAGCCCGCCACAATTCGGAATATGAAACTGTGATTTAAAAGCAAACAGCAAGATTGTCAATTTTGTAAAGTACATTTATTTGACATCAAATGTTTAGAGAATATTCAGCGATTTGCATTTGTCTTTGTTGTCGATCCGCAAAAGTTCATGTTGAGCCACGCGATGATCCTTTGCGTTATAGAGGGTGTTAGGTCAGCTTAGAACACAGTGCGCCACAATTCGGAATATGAAACTGTGGTTTAAAAGTAAACAGCAGGATTGTACATTTGGTAAAGTACATTTATTTCACATGAAATGTTTAGTGAATATTCAACGATTTGCAATTGTCTCTGCTGTCGATCAGCAAAAGTTTATTTTGAGCCATGCGCTGTTCCTTTGCGGTAGATAGGCTGTTGGTTTATGATAAAAGCAGTAAATGGTTGCACTGATAATCGGAAGGTTGCTCCAACAACGAGGCATTAGACCACCATAATGGTTGGTATGTTGCTTCTAGCTGCTAGTACTGCGTAAGGGCATATTGGTCCTTGGCGATTGTCCCATAAAATGGTGAGGGTCATGAAGTTGCTTACATGGAGCTGCACCTGGCAGTTGAAAAATCCATCCGCTGGAGTCTGAAAATCGTGACATTGGCAAAATGGGGCAACATACCTGTTTTAAAAAACGTAAATTAGTCTCACCAGCCGATCTTTATTAAAAATATTCATTTTATTTATTAGGGCGTGAAACTATTTGCTAGCGAAGATAGTGCAACGGAGTATGTTAATAATAAAATAATAATATTTTCGCATTTATATAGTGCTAAGAACCCATCAGGTATCTCAGCGCTGCTTATTATTACCCACAGTGTGTGGTGCTCATTTATCGACCACAGAAGGATGAAAGGCTGAGTTTGGCTGTGCCGGGATTCGAACCTGCGTTAGTAAGCTGTGCACGGATGTCAAAGCGAGCGCTCTACTCGCTGTGCCACTTGACCAGCTACAGTGAAGTGACACAGCGAGTACAGCGCTCAACCGGCTACAGACCGGTTAAATTATTTCTATTAACCCACCCTGTCCCGTCTGCCTTTTTCAGAGCCCTCTAAACGACAGGGGATCAATTCATCAGTGATAGCCCGCGGTAGAAAACAATATGCCACATTGAACGAACAAGTACAACTTGACCGGGCTTTAATGCCACGCTATTGTTATTATATTCCGGTATAAAATAATCTAAAGGGTTACTTACATTATAATTGCATTTTGCATTGTCCAAGTGTAGTGCAGTCCCAAAATACGACTCCGCGTGTGCCAACCATCTTTCTCAAAGTGATATAATATACAAAAGTGGTTTCGTTTCAGAAATGTCATCTTTATTGTGTCTTACGTTTTTGCTACACTTCTTCAAAAGAAGTCTTTCAGCACAATCTCTGTCTGTCAAGGTAAAAAAAAAAATAGTACCTTATACTGGGAGTCGTGGGCCTCTCCGGGCCGCGAGAAAAAAATGGAAGCAGCTGACCTTCACTGTGAACGAGCATAAATGCTTACTTTGCAACATTCTGTGTAAAGCCATCTGTGAGAACTTGCTGTTTACACTACATCTTTGTATATTGTTTGCGTGCTAATAAAAAAAGTTTGTTTAAGGGACGTTATGGTTCCAAGTAAAGCCGAAAAACCCCTGAAATTCGCCAGTTATGGTAAGCTAAGCAACCATAACTTGCGCCACCACTGTGCACTGCTAAGACTAACACCCAGGACATCAAAGATGACATCGCAAATGTCATTGATGACATCACTGATGACATCACATGTGCATTTACGTTTCATGAAATTTGTGTACTGGGGATTTTTATTCTAATGTTGCGAAAAAAGTGTCAAGGATCATTGCAATAAATATCATACCGTAATTAGTGCTTTGAACGATGCATTTATATAAATAGCATTCTATTATGGGGTTCTATCTAGTATACTGAGCTACTAATGGAGAAACATAGCATTGTGTGCAGCGTACAAGATGAAAGTATAATATTTGTAATGTTAATATGTTGAATAATGAAATGATAATTGTCCTGAAATGTTCGAAAATAAACAAAATGGGGGTGTTCTGAGGACGTTCTTCATATTGTGTGACTGTTTAGCTGTATGCAATGAGGGAATGGCACAGAGAGTAAAGTGGAAATGGTAGAAGGGGTGTCGAAGAGTTACGCGGTACGCGGACACCGCGGCTGTCCGTAGACAGGGCGTGCTACATCCGGGGTTTTCCAGCAAATCCAACATGGAAAGAAGACTGTACGGATTAGCCAATGAGATGTCGAGGTTGTGGATTTGTGTTGAAAGAGACTGTGTGTGGTGAAGATGGCAGAAGTAGAGAAAGTCAGGGTGTTGGTGCTTGGAGATATGTTTGTGCATGGTTTACAACAGTACGCTCGATGCAGGCATGTTGAAAAGAACTTTGATATGAAAGGAGTGGAGGTGGTGTGGAGCACTGTGCCTGATTGCAATGTACAGGGAATTGTACAAGTTTGTGAGGATATGGCCACGATGAACAGTCCGCATATGGTAGTTTTGCACTATGGTGTTTTCCATGTGGGCAACGTCAGTGCCCCTACTTTGTTGGCTGATTTGGAACGCTTGGTTCAAGCCGTAATGAAGATCCTTCCAAATGCGAAAGTAATTTTTTCTGGATTACTACCTAGGGCAATATGGGACAATAGTTCAGTTTTTTGTCCTCAGCAAAACATTGGTAGGTATGTCATCAACCGAGGCATGTGTGCCTTCATGCTTAGAGCTGGTATGTTCTTCTGTAATAATGACAATATTGATGCCAGTAATACTGTTAATTTTAAAGAAGATGGCATCTCTTTATCTTTTACGGGAAATGCCTTTCTATTTTGGAATGTATGGGTTGCTTTGGAGAAGGTTATGTGAAGATTTTTGATTTTGCTCCACACCACCTCCACTCCTTTAACATCAAAATTCTTTGCAACATGCCTGCATTGAGCATAAACATATCTCCGAGCACCAACACCCTGACTTTCTCCACTTCTGCCATCTTCACTACACACAGTCTCTTTGAACACAAATCCACAGCCTCAACATCTGATTGGCTGATCCCTACAGTCTTCTTTCCATGCTGGATTTGCTGGAAAAAGCCGGATGTAGCACGCCCTGTTCGCAGACCGCATAATTCTTAGGCAGCCCTTCTACCATTTCCACTTCATTCTCTGTGCCATTCCCTCAGTGGATACAGCTAAGCAGGCACACAATAAGGAGAACGTCCTCAGAACACCCCCATTTTGTTTATTTTTGAACATTTCAGGACACTGCAAGTGTTTTTATAACACTTTCAGCTTGACAACGAACAATACAGACAACGTCTTCAGGACACCCCCTGCGAACATTCTAGGTCCCCATGAGTCTTCTTAGAACACTTTCAACTTGACACCGAATCCATTCTGTTTATTTCCGAACAGTTCAGAACAGCTGTATTGTCCGCAGACAAATCGAACACAACAAAAGTGTCTAGCACATAAAAAAACAGAACATTGAACCTATCTCGGACTCCTCCACCCTCCCCAAACACTCTTACACACCAACACACTCCACTAAATACAATTTTTAATCCAAGTTTCACCGCGCTGTCCGCGGTCGTCCGCGAATGCAAGATGGCAAACGCCACAGAAAATCTGACGCGCTTCACGCACCACGCCGTCCAATCAGCGAACACGTCGCATGTCCGTGGACTTCAAGCAAGCCGCTCGGCCAATCAGGGCACTGTCCACGGAGCGAATCGGTAAGTCCGTCCGCGGAGCGAACGGAGATATCACTAATTTTTTTGCCTTACATTTTGGTCATTTTAAAAAAAACTACTGGACGTATTTACACCAAATTTGCAAAAGCACGCTTTTTTTTCTGCAAAGTTTGGTGAGGATTCGTCCAGAGGGAGCGAAGTTATAAGCCGCCCAAAAAATGTTCTTCCTATGGAAACACCAATTTAACCATAACTACATGGACGCTACTGCGTCCATGTAATATATATATATATATATATAATATTTATTATTATTATTATTTTTTTTTTAATATCTTTTTTATTGTATTTGGTTAAAATGTTACATTTTACAAACTCAATGTTCGCAATTCATAGTGGATTGGCAGCATATAAAATTCATAAAAATCGACAGCACAAATCATAAAACAAGTGTCTGATTGAACACAAAATAGACGAAATGTGGGAGGAGTGAGGATGGGGAAAGTGACAAGCCTGAGAAAAATCATCATGTAGCATTAGCATTCTCCAGACAATTAGAGGAGTACTGGGAAAGTATCTTCTCGAGCTTGACAAAAAGATTGCCCTTCTAAAATACTATGTTAAATCTTTCCAACACTTGTACTACTGCAATTGAGAGGGCCTGATTCTGTCCTGAGATTAACCAAACCAAAAACATATCAGGCAAAAAAAAAGTGTTTGTTCCCCTGGGATTTTACACCCATTGCAGCAGACCTTGGTTAATTCCCTCATTCCTCTCTTTGAGAGCACCTCCCCAGTTTGAGCTATATTTAACCGCAATCTGAGGAACGTGTTCCTTATCTTCCAGTCAGGAAACTTCTCTAAGTATTTTGTGATATGACCTAATTTTTTATCCGCTGTCAGAAATGAATTTATATCACTCTTGCTTTGCATGTTATCTATTGTAATAATCCAGTCCAATGTGTCCATAGCCTTTTTTGCCTTCACTGGATTCTGGATTAATGTTTGGAGGTCTGTATCTGCTTTATATAATCCCTCCACAACCCAAGTCCTCAGATTTGTTAGCATTATGGATCTGTTGTACTCCATATGGGATCTGATGTCCGCATGAAGGGTCCCATCCTGAGCCATCTTGATCAACCGATACAGAGAGGTCAGCTTCAAATCTGCTTGGACCTTTGATGACCGCAGGCCCAGTTCAAATCTGATACAAGGACCTGGAAGACTCGCTAGGAAGCCGAGAACCTTTTACCAGATGAGACCCTGCCATCTTTGCCAATCTACAGACCACAATTGAGCTTTCGCCTCTAGCACATACAGAACTGCTGAAGTCACCTTAGCCTAATATTTAATCAGGGAGAGGATCGAAAATGTACAGTATTTCGCAAGACTTTTTTTCATCTGGGGGATGAGTTGAATGACCTTTGTATATCTTATTCCACCTTGTAGTTAGCAGGGGAGGCATAGATTTTATATCCCAGATAAACCAGGTCCTCCACTCTTTTAATATGCGGCCCTCCCATCTCCCAATGTGAATAAATGACCTTTTTTGCCTATGTCTAAAGACCAATATCCTAGATTTCGTAGGGTTAAGGGCAAGACCATTCTCTCTAGCTTAACAGTCGAGTTTGTTCACAAGTCGCTGTAACCGCACTGCTGTATTGTCCAGCAGGACCACATCATCGGCGTAGGCCAGCCAGTGCACCTTAAAACCATTAACCACCGGACTAACCAACGCCAATGATTTCAGGTATTCCTCTATATCAATTGAAAAATAGGCGTGCTCCTAGGCAACCCTGCCAGACCCCTCTTTCACCCTAATGGACTCAGACAGACACCCCCCATTATCAAGGCAGACTCTAACTGTGGTGTTCCTATGAAGCTTGACCAACATTGACAGTAGTCCCTCTGGGATACCCCACACCCTTAGCTTTGCCACTAGGCGGTTTCTATCAACTTAGTCGAACTGTTTCGCGAAATCCACCCAAGCCCAGAAGAGTGTCTGTCCTCCCTTGCTCCCTTATTTTCCGCTCATAATATTTAATGCCACTCCATTTAGGGCTGTGGAGAGACCCTCTCTGAACCCTGTCTGACATTTATAGAGGTTCTTTGCTTCCTTCACCCAATTTTCCAATTTACCCAGAAGAATTCTCATGAAATGTTTACCCTCAATGTCCAGGAGGGCGATCGGACGGTAATTCACTGGTACCGCTCGGTCACGCCCTTTGAACAGTGGAACAATAATTGCCGATTTCCATGAGGGTGGACAGTTTTGTCTTACTAGAATCTCCTCAAACAGTCAGCAAAGCTATTTCACCCAAAATAAAGGGTTGCGTCTTAAAACCTGCTAAGTTAACCAGTTTTGGCCGGCAGCCTTGGAGGATGAACTGCTCGAGATCAGGTCCCCCAAAGTCTATTTGTCTAAAGGGAAACTCCAAACAGAGTCTTTGACAGGAAAATGAGTGGACCCTTCGGGCTTTTCAAAGGCCACGGTCAAATAGTCCGTCCACCCCTTTTCCGACACCAAATTGCAATGCGTACTGCTCAAATGACCCTCCAGCTGATTAACAACAGACCAGAGGTTTCTGGATTCCTTATTACACATCAACTTCAGCATCTGTTCCCCATCTTGCTGGAGGCGCAGTATTCGTCTTCCCACCGACCAATGCTTATAGTTCTGTAAAAGGACTCCAGCCTCTCTTTTCCACTCAACCCCACTTATATTCATCCTCGTCAATTTCCTCACTTTCTGATTCAATTGTTTTTTTTCATTTGCATAGTTTCCTTGTCAAATGAATGACGGTGGGACTGATTTTTACCCCCACTTCCCAGGGATGGTGGACATGTAGACCAGATGAATTTGATGAAGGTATCGGGCCTGCAATTTTCATGAAGAACGGTCTCTGGAACATCTAGTAGTTAACTATTGAAAGCCTCCCCCTTTATACTTTGGGAGGCAAACTCTCCATTTCCTACTCTCCAGGTCTGCCTCTATTTGTCCTATAAACTAAAGGCCATATTAGAGAAAGCTAACTCTAACTGGGAGTGATCAGTCCCCTCTTCCCGCTCAATATTCAATGGGACATTATATTTGAAGAGGTCGGCTGATAGGAAAATGTAGTCAATTATAGAAACAGAGGAGCCCTGGTGCTGAGTTGGGCTTGCTGGAGTATCCCCCGGCAGAGATCCATTCATCATTTTCAGGCTTCAGCTAGCCAGGAACTCCACACAAGATCTGCCTTTCTCTGAAATTCTACAGAATCTCTGAATGGACCCCCTTTTTGTCAATGGAATGCACTGGGAATTCAAATCTCCCCCCAAAATGATGTGGTTCCCTCCAACATTTGTCTTAATCCCTTCTAATACCTCAGCCAGATCATTCAGAAAACCCTGCAAGCTGAAACAGGCGGGGTTCCAATAAGGATTTACAATAATCAACTTGATGGGAAACCTCAAATTGTTTATGGATGCCTTGCAGACTTGGATGTGAGCTAGTGACCAGAAGACCCAACCCCATCAGCTGTTTTGTAGCTCCCAATAATGTGTCTTGACCTTCTCATGTTGTTAGGCCAACCTCCACCATAAAAGGGTTCTTGCTATTCGGAAATCGTACATATTCAATGTTGTTTGTGCTTAAAAGATAGTTTTGGAACTTGTTTCAAACTTGACAAAATTACACTCCTACTTAGAGATTTCACTTTCTTATGGTTTGCATTTGCAGTGAGCCAAATTTTTGGCATTGCTAAAATTTACTTTTCTTCAACTTTCATCATTTCTTGTTCTACCAACTGCCCTGAGTCCTTCCTTGGAATTGCATGTAGCGTGGTAGTCCTGCCAATATTTGTTGATTTCCCTACTCCCTTGCAAGTCGTCTCTATCATACAATGCTTTTGTTGACCCTGTCTCACTTCCTCCTGCCCCAGATTCTATGTGGGGCATTTCAGGAAGGTATGTGCAAGTTCACTGTCGTCCCTCCTATTGGGTGCACTGCTCCAATGGGATTGCTTCCTTGAGATCTCATTTGCAGTTTATTCATCAAGAAGATAGGCACCATAGGGATTTCTCATCCATCTGGAGTCCAGCCACAATTAGCGCAACAAGGTTTCCTTGTATCCTACTGGTTCATGTTAACCCCATTCGCCTGGAGCATCTTCATTTGTTCTGACTCATTCACCCTCTCTTGGGCCCGCCAGTCCATTTGAAGTGCCACACTCACACTTATGATTTTAGTACCTTCTTGCTGAAAATTTTACAGACCCTTCCTCTTACGCTTTTGCTTGCGCTCTCTTGTTTCTGGCTGTCCTTCTTTTGAGAGACTTGCTTTACAATCCTTACTGATAGCTGATGTTGAGTTCAAAAAAATCTTCTCCTATGGAAGTCGCTACTGAGGAAGAGTTACATAGTACTTTCACAAAGGAATTTGTTTCTCTTTTCTTATGTTTTACACATTTTTGTTTCTTTTTTTTCCAATCCTCTCTGGGCGGAATGGATTCTTTATTCCTTCTCCTTGTTCTGGCATCTCTGTTCCTCAATCTCTTTCTACTTTTAGAGAGGCGATGCCCAGTCTCTGTGTTAGTTTGTTCAACTGCACCAAGGCCTCTGGGGGCCAACTCATCCCACTTTGGACTGATGGTGCTTTCATCCATACTCTCTTCTACCACATTAGCCAGTCTTCTGAACTCCTCAAGAACTGTGTCTGATAACAAGGTATCATCAAAGGGAGAATTTGATACCTCAATCCTATCTCCCTTTCCTTCATCCAATTTTCCCTGGCATCCCAAATTTAGTTGTTTCATAATGTCCTGCATAAGGATATTGTTGGAGGCTTCCTCTTTCCTTTTGGAGGAGAGCGACATTTGGACAGCTGACAAGTCTAAACCTTTTTTTAGTTAACTCCAGTTCGAGGTCCTTCAGAAAACAGCTGACAATGTGGAATTTATATAGAGATATCTAGATTTCACCCCACCAGTGATTAGTCGAGGTTTGCTATTTCTTTTGTTAGTTCCAATAAAACTCTGGCCTGCGATTGGACCTCTACTCTTAATAGTTCAAAAACGGATACCAGAGAGTTTAGAATGAAGTTGAGCACAGACAAGGTTATTTCATTTAGTTCGGACCTAGTTTGTATTGTGAGATTACTCTGCAAGGTGTTGCGTTCCTCTTCTTCAACAAGGGTCCCCCCAACTACTAATGGAGCTACTAGAGAGCAGGTCTCTGTTCCTATCTCGGTAACAGAGTCATCCATTCTTGCCCCTTCCAGAGATGCTTCCATTCGAGGGGTATGGTCACGATGTTCCCCATTTACACTACCTCCTTCCCTAGTCTGTGTCCTGGGATCTTGGATGGTAATTAGTAGGTGACCATCACTTACGCTCCTACTCTTTTTTCCAAAGTGGTTGTCTATTTTCATTTGGAGCTTTTTTTGTTGTTACAGTATATTCCAGCCCACGCTTCCACAAATGCCTGATGGCCTGCTGTTCCTGAACAAAACCTGGCCCAGCCTCAGGTGTTTGAGGGAGTGGTTGTGAATGCACTTGGGCTTGGATGGATTGTCTGCATGCCGGGTTGGTGTAATTCCCCACCGCATTGGGGTCCAACGAGATGGAATTTTCTTCAGCTGTGGGGGGCGTTGTGACCGGCCCTTCCAATTCTGGAGACCTGATGTCATCTTGAAGCATGGTGCTGCAAAGTTTCATTCTTCTTAGAGCTCAGTAGTAGTGTTAAATAGAATAGATTTCGGATGCAGTACTCTTATTTAAGATTGTTTGTCTAAAGTTTGGCACTCTATTGTACTTATCCACTAATTCTTCCCACCTCAGTAAGCCGCTAATAACAAAGAGTGAGCAGATGATGATTGGAACCCTTTCTGATACACAGGTAGTGCAGGAGGGAGAGTGCGCGCCAACTCCGCACCTCCCGCATGATGTTTCTTAATTTCCGATGCGTAGGATTCTGCCTGGGTTTGTTGCAGTTTATACAGCTACTTCTGTAGCAGTTTAAGAAAACAGGATCGAAGGATTAACCGCAACAGTCTCGTGCTTCCTGCCTTGATGTAATCAGACAGTTAGGCACACTAGCACGTTCAAGTGCTAGTGAGATGAATACTTCCCGGTAATCCCGGAAGGATCCTTTAGATGAAAAGCTGCTACTTTCTCCTCTTCAAAATTCATGCGGGTGTTTTTGCAGCTTGTTCTTAACAAGTTAGGAGCGTGTTGCAAGATCGCAGGAGTCCTGCTCCAACAGTCTTCAGTGAATGAATGCCGTACACAGTCAAATGCTCACTGATTCAATGACTCAGGCTTACCCGTTCCACTACTGCTCACAGGCTTTTCAGAGCGTCTCCCCTCGGCTCCTCTGTCTCTCCAACTCTCCGGGCACCAAAGGACCACGAAAAACCACTTTCACTACCACTTCCTCTCCGTGTGTGCTCCACGCTGGAAATTGGATCATAAGGTCCCTGCAGCCCTTGCAGAACACGGGCTCCTCCTCCAGTTGGAAACAGAAACAATACTCTTAGAAACACCATGAAAGATCACTTTCACTCCCACTTCCTCTCCATGCCAGACAGAAAATATACTCTTAGAAACACCACGAAAGACCTCTTTCACTCCCACTTCCTGCACTTCAACATATGTATTATCCACACCATTGTTCTGTACTATCTTTGTCACATTGCAATGAGTATGATTTGTACCAAATATGTCTGTATCTAAAATTATTTAGTTCTTAACATAACTAAACACAGATCTAGCGTCACTGATGCCCTGTATTCTACTTTGCATGGCCAGCTAGAATAGCATCTATCATACAGTTCATCCTTGTGCGCCCATCACCTAATTGTTCCTTCAATAGGAAAGATATGCATGAATTGTATGCTTTTAACTTGTATGTATCTCACCTGATGGCATGTACATGGATGACACCAGTATGCTAATGATACCCAATTCTACATCTTATTCCGGTCAATCCAGGCACTAACATTGGGTCATTGAAAATGTTCCTGGTGGAAGTGGTCATCTGTAAGGAACTTATTGGCAGAGTCTAATTTAGGGCAACAGAAATGATGATTGTGGATCCTGAGGACTACCTGAAATTGAAGGGAATTTGAAACTGAAGTAACTAGTCATGGTATCACTGAGTATGAGCCAGATGAGTAATATCAGCCCTCATTTAACTGCAGAAACAGTATATGTATCTATGAAATGTAATGTAATTTTATGTAAAGTGGTCTTATGTAGAAAAGCTTCTGCCATTTTGGTTGCATCTTTGTGCAAGATTTTGGGAGGCAAGGTGAGGGTACGGAGGAGCAAGAGAGGAAGGTGTGGATCCTGAGTTGTTGATGGGAACAGGCTGTAAGTACTGGATTCCTGTGTGTGACAATTTGGTTCTAATTGGCTTTTAGTGGTGACACTTGGTCATCAGTGTGTTAATAGGGGAGAACCGAAGTTCGAATTGCTGTCAGTGCAGGTGCACCGGGAGAGACAATGCCTTCAAAATGGGCGGTTAACATGTATTACAGAATAGAAATGTCACAGAGACGTTCAGAAAGAACCCTTCATTGCTCTATTAAAGTTAATTTAATGAGGTGATCAGGGTGCCAGCAAGCTTTTGGACACTTTACATACAGGGATGTGTGTGTGCAGTAAAAGGCGGGAAGAGGAATAGGTGGGTATGTTAGTGATATGATATGAATGGTTATTTACAACAGGCTTAATACCCAAAGGTTAATAAGTGTGGATCCTGGGATCGAAGCTGTGTTGCTCTGTCTCAACTTGCTTCCAAGGTGAGCGCGTTGCCCCTGAGCTATCCTCCCAAGACTGGGAGATTGGGGTTTGTGAGGAAGTCTGAGATTACAGTATTTCTCAAGACCTGCAGTGGCTGTCTGTGGCTTTGTTTGCACAATATAGACTATACTAAGGGTACCTATTAAGGGTCTTGATCATCCAGGTGATCAATGAATTTAAACAGAATAATTGACTGAGACCAAAAGTGGTGGGCAGAACTGATTATAGATACTTATAACCAAATATGTTATTTAATTATTGTTTTATTTTTATACAAAATTCATGAATGACATGTTAATATCAAAATTGAACAAATATCTTCATAACAAACACCTAGTGTGAGTATTAACCCAACTCCATTCAACCTGTTTGGTTAGGCATACTTATTCACAACATCATTCATACTTCTCATTCAATGCAATTCTTCTCTGCTGGCCTATGTAAAGCAAAGGCTTAATAAAAACAAATTGCCAATTCTCATACATCCCATATGTCTACAGATGTGTCTTTTTGCTAAACAACAAGTGTTGTCAACATTTGTTTCAGCCGAAATGTGTGGGCATTGGTACTGTGGCCCTCTGATATCTCCAGCCTTCTTCAGGACAATGTGGGTGCCTCGCTGTGTCCCACTTCTACGCCTTTCTGTGTTTGTACCTAATCTACAAAAATAAATATAAAACAGCTCTATTTCCAACATTGTTCTGTCCCCACTTGATCATTTTATGCTAGAACACATCTACTCGTATTTGTAATCAATAAATGTATACAGGTCCCGGACTTACCTCCAGGCATTTGATTCTGGATGCAAGCTTGGGATTATCATGGTTTCTCAGGCAACTGTTTCACTTGAAAAGGAGCCCATATGTGGGCAATAAATTGCAGAACAGGCAGCAGTAAATATTCTGTACAATGTGTGTGTCTAATAGAACTATTTACAATGAAACTACACATAGTCTAGTTGCACTATACTTACAATGTGCATGTCTGAGAATCCCCATCATCCATATTACTTTGGAAGTAGCACACTCATGATTGAACACGGGTGCCTGAAAAGGAGGGGCCTGTGATTGTTAGAATCTGATAATATGTATCGTACTAATGAATCAGCTATGTGGGGCATTGGTGAAGCTACAAACTACTTTATTATCACTGTTCACTGGGCCTCACACAAATCTTGTAACCCCAGGGCTTTCACCGCCTGCAATGACATTAAGTGTAATCTCCTGAATGTGACTATTGCTAAATTCAGCATGGAAAAGTGCCACGGAACTGCCAACATGGTGGTGGTATTTACTTCCAAGGATATAGAAAGGCCTTGACCAAATGCTTTGTTAGTTTCTTTTTGCATACAACCTCGCAATGGCACATGCATTATATGTGCACTGGCTAGTGCAAATATGTGTGAGTGCATTGTTTTGCACATTGCCTAAATTTAATAATAATAATAATAATAATAATAATAATAATAATAATAATAATAATTTATAATAATCTTTATTGTGATATAGCTCAATGAGCTTTACACAAAAAAGTACAAATAAATAATAACACATTAAAATCAAACTAAAAAAACATCAGTGCACATATTAACACATTATTCATAAATACATACACAATCACACCAGTATACAATACAGGCAATCAACAGGTAAGAGTACAGATTAATTGACAGCAGTGCTCAGTCAATAGTAAGATACTGGGCCCTGTAAAAAAATAACAAACAATATATATCATTATCCAACAGTTCTACAGTTTCTAAAAGAAGAAGTTCGATTTCCAAAGATGATTGCCAAATCCTGAATAGTTGATGACATTTCATTCATTATTGCAAAGCTCAGATGGTCTTGCACTATTTACAGAAGGGGAGGGGTGTGTCTATGCCAGGTTTCATTCAATAAGATGTGACAAGTTGGAAATCAAGTTTGTACATGCAGGAATGTCTCTTCAAACAATACAAAGTAATTAATTATTGTGTGATACAGGGCAAAAGTGATCAAAGCTTACAAGTGTTAGTCTCCTCTGAAATGTGGATTCACTTTGTGGCCCATTCAATTTATTTGGAAATTTGAATATGCTGCAGAGGCACTCAGCTGTGAAGCAGCATGCCTCAGCCTCATAATTCCTCAGTTGTGTGTCCTATGTGAACAGCTACATCAAATGCTGACAAGTTTCACAGACAACCACACCATAGCTGTTGAATGACCAAAATTATGCCTGGGTGCAAATACTAAAACATTTGACTGAAGAATGATGTTTTGGCTTCTGAAGAAGGTATCTGTGACATAATATGTGCCTCTTCAAAATCTGCAAGGAGATGGCCAATTGTGCTGCAGTCTCTGCCTCTACTGTTCCCTCCCAGGCCCTCATTACAGCCGTGGCTTCTCATTTAATCACTAAAATTCAGGACATCCTGTCCATCCTCTCTTCCTCTTCCTCCTCCACTCCTGGCCTACCTGTGGCCTTCTCTTCTCCTCCCTCCTCTTCCTTTTCCTTATTCACCCCTGATGATGTTTCTAGACAAGTCTGATCTATGAATGTCTCGTCAAAACAAGTTCTTCTCTGTTCATTCTGAACCATCAAGGAACTCATCGACATCCTGGCTTAACTTGTTTGCTACTGGAACCTGTAACGGTTTATTTAGAAGCAACTCACAAGGGGAGTTCCTTCCCTCCCCATTTAAGTGTTTATGCAACAAACTGCTTAACAGATTTGTTTTAGCCCTATCTGAGACACATATCATACTCCTTGGATCCCTCTCCCCTAAGCTAACAATGAGCCAAGAACCAGGCCGGTGTATGGGAAACATATTGGTATTTATTTAAATTGGAAGTGATAGGAAATAGCACTAAAATATCAAAAATGCCACTTTATCATTGGCACAACACATTCAACTTCTCTCAGCATAAATAAATCACAATCGTGAGTTACAAGAACACAGACACAATTCTTACTTTCTGAAAATGTCACTTTACGAAATAATTACACTGATCAATACAAAGTAATGTTGTGCGATTGTGATTTTCCTGCAGGCTTAAAAGGGTAGCATTAGGATTTCAAGATTAGTAAAAAAATAAATATGGCAATAATAATTGTGCCCACACTTTTGATTTAAAATAAACACAGCGTGATTTATCACTTTGTTTTTCAGACCATCCCCCCTTGCATTGGTCTAGGTTGGGAAGTCAGACAGAAAAATTGGAATTCTTTTGGAATTTTGGATTTCAGAACCCCCTTACTGAAAGGCACGTGTTGGAGAAGCTGGATAAAAAGTTTGGACTGATTAAAGAACAAAGACACCCCTCTTCCTTAAGAAGTTGGGGTCAGCTGGACAACAAGGATTACCCATTTGATTTATATGCTATAGTTTTCAGCAAACATAAGGAAGTGAGCTTTGTTAATTTTGAATTTTAACACAATTCACCCTGTAGTGTTCTGCCAAATGGGGAATTCATTAAATTAATATTTTTGGTTAAATAGGCTAAGGATCTACACAGTTTTGCCCCCCACCCCTGCCCTCTATAACGGGAAAGGTTAGAAGGTAAGCAGACTCCCCTAACTTTTGGTTTCCAAGGGCTCAGTTTTACTTACAAAGCAAGCTTCTGTTTAAATTTCAGGAAAGCAAGCTGCATCTCAGGATACTCTGGAAAGATAGGGCAGACGTCTGGTCACTCCACTCTCAAAGATGGCTCTCGCTCTCCACCATAGGACCCAGTCAGCTTTGAGGCCTTCCTAGAAATAGACAGCTCCAACCAGGTGCACTCTCAGCAATCTCCTATGGTGTCTCCTTACAGCTGTCACATTGTAAGTTTCAGCAGCCTTCCTGATGGTCTGTCGCTTGTCTCTGACCTCCTGTCTTTCTCCTTTTTCTGTCTGTGCGCTGCCCTAGTGCAGTCCCCCTTATATAGCAGTGATGACACACCAATTTTACAATCTTCGGGAAGTACCTTGCAATAATCCCTGTCACTAGGATTGGACAGTTACCCATCTCTCTCCACCAAACCCAGCCTCCAAGTCAGGATTGGTTTAATCACCCCTTTGTTCTCCTTTCAACTTTTTGGAAAAAAATGGTTATGTGTCACAACTTCATAATTTTACTAGTAACTGCCATGCTAAACATATTTTCTGATTCTGATTGATGTTTGATTCTCTAATCATGGAGAATTAGATAAGCCAACCACCAAATCTGTATCATGTAGCACAGCCATGTGGCGCCTTTCTGCCATTTCCTTAAAAAGCACAACAGTTATGATATGATATGGCATTTATATTGCGCCTATACAAAAGTGATTCAAGGCGCAACGAGGCAATGGAGGGGGAACAGAAGACAGAGAAATGATTTTACTGGGCCAGGTGACATTGAGATTGTGCAAGTGCAGGGGGGGAGGGGAAAAAGTGCAGGGGGGAAGTGGGAGGGGGCAGTGCAAAACACAGGATAACAGTAAAATGAATAATAAAGACAATAAATAAAAAGTGCGGCCAGCGGCTGGCAGGTGCAAGTGTAAGGGCAGACATCAAGGTGTCAAGTGCTAGTAGGGGGCTGTAGGGATACAAAAACAGTCCCAGAGTGAAAGGGTTTCGAGGGGGCAGTGCATGTGTGCAATTGGCGGGGAGGTGACCTGGGCCCGAGATCAAAGGGTAGCCAGGTAACCAGTGCAGTTTCAGACAGGAGATCAGCTGGGGAGAGGAGGAGAGAAAGCAGAAGCAAAGAGGAAGGTCTTGAAGTGATTCCAGAACCAGAGATGATTCTCCTCAAGTTTCAGAGAGGCAGGGAGGCTGTTCCAGAGGCGGGCCCCATCAGAAGAAAGAGATTTACCACCAACTCGTTGCTTGGAGAAGCGACTGACCCTGAGGGAGCTGGAGGCGGATGAGCGATGAGCTCGAGAAGGAAGATATTTAGGAAGAGAGAGTTGAAGGTATTGAGGCCCCAAGCCCCAGACGGTCTTATGGACAATGCAGAGGGTTTTGAACTTAATCCTCACCACCACAGGGAGCCATTGCAGAGAATTCAGTTCTGGAGAGATACGATCCCTGGGCTTGAGGCCAAGGACACGTCTTGCAGTCCTGTTTTGGATGAGTTGCATAGGGCAGAGAGTAGAGGCAGGCAGTCTCAGTGTTTTTTAGGAAGTGTGGTCCACCCTACAATATGCAATGGGAAACAATCAGTTTCTCCCGTTTATGTCCTGAAGATGGTTGACGTACATGATGGACAGATTTGAGTCCAAAGATACAACCGAAACACGTGTCGACCCACTGTGTGATTAATGACAGGTAGTTACTTTAATCTAAGACTGAACTGAGGGAATTTTTTGATGTTTAAATTTGTAGATTGTGACCTAAAATATCAGGTTATTTTGTATTGATATTATTGAGTGTATGAGAAAGAAGAGTGTGAACGAATGGAATGTAGGGATGAATGTTTATGGATCAGAAGTAAGAATATAATGGTTTTTATTGTTCAAAATATTTTACACTAAAGTGGTGAAATTTATTTTAAAAGATTGAAAAGATATGAAAAGAATCATTTGTCGATATTTGTAAAAAAAGATAAATGAGTATGTTGTCATCCTCTTTCCAAGGGTCCACCTTTGTATTGTTTGATAAGTATTTAGCCTGAAGGACCCAGGATCTCATCAGGCAATCCCCTTTGTTGTGAAAATCTACCTGCACTGAGCCACCCGCTGGCTGGAACTCGCAAATACCTGCACTTCTCACTGCCCCCCCCCCCTTTTGGAACTTCTCCCCATCCACTTCCCCACACTTGCATGATCTCATTGACACAAGGCCTTGTAAGATTGTTGTATTGTCCTCCCCCTGTTTCCCTCTCCTTGTCTTGTCGCACATAGAAACAGTTTTGTACAGGCACGCTATAAATGCCATATCATATCATAATTCTGGATGTACAATACAAATTCACATTGTCTTCTTTTCTTCCACATTCAGAGGCCAAAATGGACGAATAGGTCTCAGGATGAAGCACCAAATGCAACTGGAGTGCCTCCATCAAACGTGACTTCTTCTCAAAGCAGTGCTGTCTTCATCCCACCACAATACATGGACGGCAGGACAAATTACAGCGCACACCTGTTCCTAGAGTACCCAACACACCTGCAAGTCAACGCTTGTTCTTGAGAACAGTAGTAGAACCACCCCCTTCTAGAATAAAGCTGCAGCAATCCCCAGTTTGTGATTTCCGTAGCATGTGTGGGGGAATGGGCACCGCAAAATCATTTGGAGTGATTCCCAGGTCAAATAGGCTAGCAGAGAAGATGAATAAGGAGCACATGAATTACATTGTGCAGTTGGCCCTGGACCAAGAAACATTGCTCTACTGGCATGGCTGCATCAATGGCCAGAATGGAGGAGACACGCCACATGGTACTGCAGCTAGTGTATCGTCAGAAAGTGATGAGAAGAGGATGACAAATTATGTGCATGAACAGACATCTGCTACCTATAAATTAAATGCCACCAGAGTCTGACAAACAGTCCAATTACTTGACAGAAATCACAGATATGTTTGAAATTAGCATGAGATGTGTTAATCTCTTTGATTTAGATGGTAAATAAACAGGGCTTGAACACATAATTTGGTTCAGGAATTGTAGTTTTTTCATCGGATTTAGAAAGACATTTGTTGTGCTTCATGAAAGTGGATCTAATGTGATCCACGTTGAACTACATGGCATGTATTCATCTTATCTTTCTCAAGTGTGATAATGTGGTTCAAAAGCTCCCCATTTCTCAGTCGTCTCTGACATTTTAAAAGTGATAAACATGTGTATTAATGAAATGTGGGAGAAATAAATAGAAGATGTTTCCATTTCCCACCATACATAATGTAAGTTTGCTCTATGGCACTCTATTTCTCTATTTCATGCTCACTGAAACAATACACTCAGAGTAGTACTACTGCTCAGTTAAGAAAGCCTGCACTGAATCCAGCATGCAAATGTGACTTTGATATCATCACCCTAAATCAAATTAAAAACATATATCTTTTTTCAGGATTATTGATCAATATAACCTAATACAATGCACACTGACAAATGTAACTGTTAGAGCACACATTGCTTATTTAACTTTTATTAAACATGGAACTAGTAAGTAACTTAAAAGGTCATCTGTTTTGTCAAAAGAAGAACTATACCCCAAAAAATCCTAACATATTTTATGTGATCCATGTCAGAGTCTTAAGAAATGGTGCCCACTTCAGACTGTATGGAAAAAGTTTGTACACATACATAGTGGAACTCTTCATGAAGCTGTTCTTGGACTAATTCTCCTCCCACCCAAGCATAGCTTTCAGGAGATCAGCCTTTGTCTTACGGTTTTTCCAATGTCTGCAATTTTGGTGGCAAGGGAAAACATGAAGGCACACTTGCCATTGCACCTTCATGCTTGTTGGTCTACACTTTAATGAACGTTCAGGAGGGTTTCGTGCCCCAAAGAAGCTGTATCATCACAGCTGGTTGGTTCTCCAGCCATTTCTTGGTTTGAAGCTCGTAAGAAGAGGCCACTGCTGAGGCAGCAGCCTTTTTTTCCCTTCTGTAACCTGATTTTATTAAATGGGTAAGGTGGTACTGTCAGATAATCAACAATGTTAGTATCAGTGAGGCAATAAAAAATTCAGGTTTAGGAATATAATAAACACTATACATTGGAAGCTGAAACACGCTTAATGGTTAACCCATAAATAGCCCCTTCTTTACCCTAGCTGCAGTTGTCATTTAATTTGCTGTCCTTATTTACTCTGTGGCTTAAGCCATTGTTTAAATACCCAATCCATATAATGGATAAGCCTGTAGTTAATGGTCAAGTAATTCACGTGATCAATTTCATGAACAAGAAGTTAAACATCGTTTAAATAAAAGGGTTAATCAATTTTAAGAAGTAATTCTATCTGCTTTGTCACCTCTTTGTTAAATCCCCTGATTCCACAATTCATTCCCCTTGTTTAACCCGTGTTAAATACATTTTCTTTACATCCTACCCCTCTGTTTAATGATTATCCCTTTTAATCCGTTTGTTTACCTCTGATCTTTAATCTGTGATCGAACATGTTTAAACTAGCAAATTAATCTGCTTTTTATTCCTTGTTAAACCCGAGATTTTAATGAGTAATCCTTTTGTTTAAGAGAGTATCGATGAACGGATATTCAACTATTCTTTGCTTAACTCGTAGATTTCAAAATTGGTCAAAAGAAATGATTTATGGGAAGTTCCTTTCATCTTTTAATCCTAAAATGAGCAACATAGAAATGACCAGCATTAAGAGCCGGCCAGGAAAACTTTGATGGAGAGAGGAATGTCCTCTCATCAGTGATGGGCCTTTTGCAAAAGGCACTACAAACACGTTTTCAGTGCTAGTCATTTTTCTACCTCCAGTCACATGATCCTGCCCTTTGCAATGGGTATAACCAGGCTCCCCACAGAGTATGAGGAAAATAGTGTGCCACATATCTGAGCAAGCAAGCACCATTCATCAGAACATTTTACATGGACTGTTGTAAAGTACACTTCACACTGTTTTTCTGAACGAGGGAATTCACAATCTTTATAAGAGTACTAAGCTCTGTTCCTATGGGTAGAACCAGGTTCCCCACTGCAAAATCATAAGAAGGCAGTGAGTCACATATTGGAGAAGGCATGTACTAATGACCAGAAAATGCTGTGTTCATTGTGGGTTTGCTTGATTTTACAAGCACAGGTTTCCTCTGTCAAAATTGCCCCTTGTTTTCTTATTATTATCAAATATTTTATGTATTTAATTAATTGACCCAGCCAGGCAAGGCATGCCAATCTTACATCCCAATTTATGCAATCCCACCCCACAATTCTTGCAAGGAACAGACAGTGAGATAGTCAGAAATCAAAATGTCATTAAAAGAATGATGCGACTTCAACCAAGTTTGTCAAAATATCTGGGTGCACCTTTCACTAATTATGTATGTGTGATTTTCACTAAACATGCGTACGTTATTTGCAATGGGTACCTGTGTGCGTGTGACTGTGAATATAGCTACATATGAAGCTTTAATATTATGTGTGTATTGTTTTCAAGCTACTTGCATTTGTAGCTTTTCAATCTATATGTTTATAGAACGTTGATACATCATTCTGTGTAGTGTGCAGATTGTGTACATTTCCAGGCTGAAAATATACTGTTCTCTTATAATATGCACAATGTTAAAAAAACACTTTCTAATTAACTTAATCTTGAATCTATCTGTGTGTTCAAAGATCAGTGAATGCAGCGGTTGGCACTTTGCACCATTCTTAATAAATGTAATTCTTTTTCTTTTCATTTTTGTTGCACCAACCGCTGATCCATGATTATACACTGCAATATATCACTCTAGGCAATCATATTTTGCAACAATATCAAGGCCCAAAACGAATCTGGACCACTTTAGGACAGGAGTAATACCTTCAATAGTATTTAATTTTACAATGGCAATTCCACTTTAAAGTGGCACCAAAAGTGCATTCATTTTTAAATTTTGTTTCTTAAAACAAATTATATTGGCTTTAAAGAACAATATCTCACTTTGCATTCAATGTGAATAAGAGAGCACAGTCCACTGACATATTAACGTGTGTCCTCCTGTTTTCCCATCCCAGGATTTACCCTGGTGAATCTATCTAGACAATTTGGGGTTGAGTGGGGTTTTCATTTACCTTTTAAGATGTAACTTCTGATTTTGGTGAACCACCATGGGACTCGGTCAGCCAACAATCATTACTTCAGAAAACCCAAGTTTCAGATAGCTATTTGGAAACCAATCTCCCCTTTATGGACTGGTCTTGTCAATGCACTGGCCTCCAATATAACTGTGGTAGTCTTTCAAGCTCTGTACTCGCATCTCTAGTTCCAATTCCTAATTTTCATCTCCCCATATTCTATAATGGTCTCCTTCTCCATACTCCTTCCTTATTTCTTATTAATCTTATGTCTGGTGTGCATGCAATATATAGCTGTATGACTCCATCTGTGCTTTGTAACAGAAGTGTGGCCTGCCAGTCCCAAAGTTGGGAGGGAAACCACTCCCACTGAGAAAAGCCTATTTTGCTTTTTTACTCCAATTTGTGATTAAAATATGCTAAATTCATCAAACTAATATTTTCAGATTCTGCAAGTCAAATGGCACATTTAGAGGCTTTGAATGATTGCATTCTAATAACATTTGGTGCACATATGTATTTTTGCCAATTTTCACAAATTCAAAACAGGGCACCCTATATATATATTTACAGAATCTGATAAATATTACTTCTTTCTACAACATGTCACCATCCCATGTCAGTTGAAGGTTGAGGTGTTTGAGTTGTGACTCAGTGATCAATGTAGTGATTAGAAATTTGATCTAAGATTTTTCCTCATGTTAATATGAATCAGGTTTTCTAGTGTGAAATTACTGACATTTTCGTATAGGCAGCAGTGGCAGTATTTCACCTACGTACTCCCTTTACTTTACTATTAATATGTATATAGATCAGATGTCGTATTCCAGTCATACGTTCCATAACCTTCCCTTAAACTACGCTAATGGAATTCTTTTATGAGATGCCTGGACTTTAACAGATAATGACAAGTCCTTTGAAGCTGATGGCTTGAATCCATTAGTGTAACTTCTGGCATGGGCATTATAGATATAATCTTCAGAATGGACATAAACAGATCATCAAGTTCCTTTGTGTGTTCTCTTCATGTGCATTCCTGTGCTGGTTCAGGCCATTTATGTGTTAGGCCTGAGAAGTAAACCGAGGAAGGATTTATTTTCCCAATTTGACCATTTGTAGCTACCCTTACCACATGCATGGCAAAGCAGAAATGAAACTTTAAATGAGGTTTCCATTCTACACTACATTTCAGATACTTTTGTTTAAATAACACCCATGAAAATATACATACTTGGAATTGCATATACACATTTATGTTTCACATAATGCTGCATAAGGCCTTGTATTTTATTTTTGCAATTTTGTGTTGTACTCACAATACACAATAAAGACAGTCATTAAATACAAATCAGATGTAAAGTATATACACTTTCTTTGTACAGGACATATACAATAGAAACTGCCTCTCTTTAGATGCTGGATATCCAGGAACCTTTCACTTGTGACAATATCCCAGATGTTTCTGTATCTGTGTCATGTTCTTCTGCACACATTCTGAGCCTGCTAAATTCTTTTGGGAAAACATGTATTAAAATATGTTGGGCTTACCTTTTAGATGGAGCATAGCTCTTGTCTGGTTCTCAGCTTTGTCCTTTTGAATTGTAAAACAGTGTCTGAAAAAAATATGTAATCTACACTTTTGGCTTTACATGTAAAATCCAGTTAGAAAATGTTTGAAATACAAAACGTTTGTTTCACCATATTTAAAATGTTATTAGGCGTGCGCAGATTTATTTGCACTTTGCAATGGCATCCTATTTGAACATAGCAGCGAGCAAAGTGGGCAGTCTAACAGGAATCCTTTTAATTGTGACAGCAAGCAAGAGGTAGAAATCTCCAACAAATGACAACATCTATGACTGGTGCCTCTCTTGCTCTGCCAGGAAATCCTTTTTCAGTTCATTTTATTTTAGGCCATGATCTGTTGCTGCATTTTACTTAGCATTATGTCCTTGTCAGGTTTCATGGAAAAAAACAAAATAAACAAAGTATCAGCACAAAAAACACATCACAGTAACCTCAGCTACACCTGGAGAGAAGAGGAGGGGAAACAGTGAAACCCTCAAGGAAAAGAAATAGCTTGAATTTCCAGAACAATCTAATATCTCTTCCCTTAGCAACTTCCATTCAAATTTTCTCTGCCCACTTAATTTCCAGTTATGTCACATATATGTGCAGATACATGTCCTCTAAAGGCCATAAAGCATGATTTTGGGTGCTGCAAAACTACATGCAAAATTGTAAACACCCAGAAACTGTAGCTTATAGGACTGCACTACCTTAAAACTAGTCAAAAGTGGCACACATATTTTGTGAAAAAGGTTTACCATCTTAGTACATTTTTAAAGCAATATAAAATGTATTTACATTTCTGTGATGAATGTCCAATGCATAACTATGTATATGGTGTGAAGAGTGGTCGAGGAGTGGTTTACTGTGGTGGTGTACTACTTACTATTGTGAATGGCTGCTGGGAAAGAAGAGTCTGCCTTTCATTTCGTTTGGTTTAAGGAGGAGCTGACGCCCACTACCTCAAAGCACCGACTATTAAATCACATTTGCCTTGCGGACCGCCGTGCAGAAATGGTTGAGGAGTGGTTTACCGTGTTGGCATACTGCTTACTATTGTGAACGGCTTCTGGGAAGAAAGAGTATGTCTTTCATTTTCTTTGGTTTAAGGAGGTGCTGCAGCCTGCTACCTCGAAGCAGAGACTATTAAATCACATTTGCCGGATGGAGCGTGGTGCAGAGAGTGGTCGAGGAATGGTTTACCGTGGTTGAACGGGGTCCCGGCAGCCTGCTGACCACACTTGTTGTCCTGATACACTTGGAAGAGTCCCGGTGAACACTAAATAAACTAAACACATAACCATGAAATATGGTTGCACCAGGAAATATGGCTTGTGTAGTACAGATGCTTGCATAGTGAAATGCCCACACAGCCCTATTACTGGACAATCCCATCTTAAGGTTGCCCCCTGTCCTAAGAAGGATAAGCAGGATGGTCCAGAGGCTGGCCACATGTGCCAACCTCCATGGGCCCCGGGAATGCTAATGCTGACTTTTAATCGTAAAACTGAAGCATTATTGATACCTTCTGCCTGTGCAAATCATACTATTTCCTCTATTCCCACACCATTGGTGGAACAGATTCAAACTGGCATTGCTAGATATCTCTGGCCCATTACAGGACACACGAAGATCACATTTGGTCAAGAAGATGGTGTAACTAAACAGATTCAATTGCGGGGGCCATCTTGATCGATGGTTACAGGATGAGATTCCATTTAAAGGTGTAACGTGGGCTTGCCATGAGCCAGCCACTCACAATTCTGTTCATCCTGTAGCTTGCCAGGAGCTGCCTGTTCATAATTCATAAATCATGCGGCACAGGCACAACTACAATCATCCCTGGATGATGTACCTGAGAATTATATCGCCACCACTGATGGATCAGTTCTGTGTGCTCAGTCTGTGGCAGCCTGCTCTCTGCATGCATTAGGAGTGATTCCCTGCTCCACGTGAGTGACTGGCACGTTAGCCCGCTACATGAGGCAGCACAAGGCTAATACATATTACAACCAACCTAGAAATGCAAGAGAACAGAGCCACTGGGACCAGCTTTATGGTGAAATGACAGCTAATTATTTAACCACTGGCTTTTTGGGCAAAACCAACAAGGGCCATAATCAAGAAGAGCCTGTTGATTTTCCAATGGGGAAATGGGTGAAGCTCGAAGAAATCAATCCACCAGCCTCAAGTCCTTTTTTAAAATGAAGCTTCTTGATGAGCCTGTTTAAGAACTTACATGTGCGGAGTAACATCTGTAGTGAAGACATTCTTCATCTAGAATTACCAGTCGTAGATAGTCCTACCAACTAGGTTATAATGGAATGTAATTCCACAGCAGTGACAATGCTTGTAAGTACTTGCCATACAGCCCTACAAAAATTGGGCTACCAATTAACTGTAGGTCGACGACACACATTCAGTGTTGATAATGATGACCGCAGCCAGGACTTGATGGCTAAGTCCCTGTCCAGCAAGTCTCAGGATCATCAAACTAATGAAAGCCTGAGTCTGATACCCACTATGGAATGCACCAGCTTGGCTGCGGATCATCAAAAAGCATCAGTCAATGGATTCCTGCTACCTTTACTTCTTGACCAATTAAAACAACAATTTTTCAAATGGGCATCAAGGAAAACTCAAAGATATATCTATAACTCGAAGATATATCTTGTTTATGTCCAGACCAGAAGGATCATCATTATTGACAACTAATGATAGTTTTCTTTTTCAGGAGGCTTAGCTTATGGACGACTTCTCTATTGATGGTTATAACATCATTTGTAACCCTGGTTCTCATAAAGCGAGGGGTCAACCAATGGGTGGCTTGGCAATAGTGGCTAAAACATGTTTTGTTCTAGTCCCTTTTGTCACAAATGCTGCCTCACTGCAAATTCTATATGCCACTGTTGACATACCAGACATTTAAAAAAAATGTTTTTATTATATATATAACAGCACACAAAAGAAAGAGAAAAAAACAAAAAAGAACAATCCAGCAGTATATGTCATTTTCATCAAGCGTTTGACACATTAACATACGTTTACCATTGCTCTCCCTTAACCCTCCCCCCAACTCGAGCCTACTCTCCCACTCCCACTGCTGTGGTATCTTCCAGACGTTCCACCCCTTCTGTATCGCTAGAGGAACTCTGTTCATTTGGCCAGTCCTGGGTGGATCCATTCAGTGTAGCTATCAAGAGTTTCCATGCCATCAGATTTTCCGCTTCCTCCTCCCCCCCTCTATTGATCGCCTCATACCATACAGCTGTTTCCGCCACTGCCCATTTCAGGAGGTCCCGCCACCACACCTGTATTCTGGGTCTGTGGCTCGCCTTCCATTCCATGGAAATTCTACGCTTGTATATAGGCCCGGTCTTTAAGTTTGTTTACATGCCTCCGGTTGCGAGGTCTCGTGAAGCCCCCCACCATACATGCCCACACTGATACTACGTCTAGCCGGATTCCTTTCTCGGCTAGTCATTGTGTAATTTCTCCCTAGAATTTCCCAATCTCTGGGCTTGCCCAGAACATGTGCACCATCCCAGCATTCACTTCTCCACATTTAGGGCAAGCTTGTGTTCCTTGTGTTCCTGTGTTTTTAAATCTAGCGACCCTTTGGAGGGTCATATATGCTCTGTGCGTTATGTATAGTTGGATCTGCTGCAACCTTGCGTTCCTGGACACTTTTTTTGTGGTACCTTCGGGCTCTCTCCCACATATTGTCATGCATGGTTACCCCTACTTCCTCCTCCCAATCCCGCCTCAATTGCGATACCTCCTTCCCCACTCTGGACATCAGGAGTTCATAGATTCAGGAAACCTCATGTCCTCCCTCCAAGATATCATACATTGTTTCAACAGTTGCATCTAGCTGGTCTTCCAGTACCAACTCAGGCCACGTTTCTCTCACCTGCCGGACCACCCTGGTATAGGTGATGTATTGACCGGAGTGTACTCCGGTTCACTCTACCAGTTCGTTAAATTCTATGACCTTCCCCTCCTGCCATAGGTCTCCCACTGTTGCAATGCCCACCGTTTCACAGTACTTCCGGATCGTCTTTCACAATTGTTCATCTACTCCCTTCAGTGCCACTAGCGGCACCTGAGGGGAGCACAGAGTCGGGTTCTCCAGGGCCCGACAGGCCTTACGCCATACCCTCCATCCCAGTTCCAGCAGCCTCGCTCGCCCTTTCAGTTCTATTTTGGGCACCCATATCATTTCTTTCAGGAGGAACGGGGCACATTCGGACGGAGGCAAAATGGACTCAGCGGTGGGGTCCTCCTTTAGCCATCAAGCCACATGTTGTAATTGGCTAGCCAGGTAGTAAATGTCAAAAGTGGGCAATTTGATCCCCCCCTGTCGTACGTGTTCTGCAATTTCCATAAGGCTATCCTGTTTCTGGTATTGTGCCATATGAAGCCTCTGCATAAGATTTGTAGTTTGCCAAAGAATTGCTTGGGTATCATGTAGAGGATATTAACAAAGAAGTGTAATAGCCTAGGCAGCGTCACCATTTTCAACAGTGCTACCCTCCCTACCATGGCAGGGGTAGCTTCGCTCAGAATCTCATGCTCTTATCCAAGTTTGCTACTGCCCTCTCCGTGTTGTGTATGTGTTCGTCTTCTACCCTGTGGTATATATCCACCGCCCAAGTATCTAAAGGTACTGATCTCCCAAGGTATCTGTAATACTGGTAGGTGCTCACGCGGAGCCCCTATCTATCTGCCAAGGGGGAACAGAGGGTTAACCGCTATCACCGAGAGCGATGCAAATCGCTCCATCACTCCCAGGATATATTGCAAATTTTCCTCTGGGTATCTCAAGTATAGTAGTATATCATCAGCATACAAAAATATGAGGTGTGGTCCCCCCTTTGTGTGGGTTCCCACAGTTTCATATTGTTGTCTCAGATATCTCACCAGGGGTTCCAATGCAAGGATGTACAGCATCGGGGACGAGGGACAGCCCTGTCTGTTGCCCCTTCTGAGCTGCCATCTATCTGAGATGATCGCCCCTGTCTTGACTCTGGCTAGTGGGGAGCTGTACAGCAATTTAGCCCATCGTAAGTACCCATGGCCCTATTCTGTATTCTTTCAAGGTGGCCAGCAGCCAAGGCTATCTGACCGAGTCAGAGGCCTTCACCCCGTCTAGCGAAGCTATAGCCACTTCCTGTGTGTCACCTTCTACTTGTTCCATAACATGGTGGAGCCTCTTTAAGTTATCAGCTATGCTTCTATGTGGTGCGTATCTGGTTTGATCTGGGTGTATGAGCTTGCCTATCACTTGTCATAATCTGGTCACCAGTACCGCCGTAAGGATCTTACTATCTTGATTCAACATGGAGAGCGGTCTGTATGACCCGCAATCCATGCTTGGTTTGTTCGGCTTGAGGAGTGGGATAATAATAGCCTCTCTGAGGGATTCCGGCAATCTCCCCGCTTCCAAAGCTTCATTCAGCATATCTAGCATTGCGGGGAAGTACTTCCGCACTATACATTTTATAAAATTCACTAGGCAGTCCATCCGTCCCTGGGGCCTTACTGGTGGGCAACTGCTTAACCACTGCTTCCAGCTCCTCTAGCGTAATCGGGGCATCCAAGTTCTCTCTTTCTTCCTCACTTATTTTTTAGTAGGCCTATGTCCTCCAGTATTTTGGTGATCTCGCTCCCCTCCCCCTTTCCCGTGTCTTGGTACAGTTGTTAATACATTTTGAAGAACCCTTCATTCACTCCCTCTTGGGTGTCTAGCATTTGACCATTCTCCTCTTTTATTGCTCTGATAGCTAGTCTGGGTGTTTCCTTTTTGTACAGCCATGCCAACAACCTCCCTGGCTTATATCCCTCTGTATGTTTCTTATAATTTAGGTTACATAATCTCTCCCAAACTCCCCCACATTCTTGCTGTAGTTTACTTATGGCTTCAATGCCCCCCAGGGAGCTCTCACCCTTTTTCATGACCATTTCAAGTTTCTCCTCAGCTTTTCGTAGGCCTTGAATTATATCCCATTGGAGCCCCTTGGATTTCGATATGGCTGATACCCTCACCACTAATTTGAAAGCCTCCCACAGGGTGCCCCCTGATCGTACGCTACCAGTGTTTTTCTCAAAATATTCCATAATATCCTCCCTTAGATCCTCCATGAACACTGTATCTTTCAATGCCTTTATTCTGAGCCGCCATGTGGGGATCCTTGGTCTGGGGGCAGGTACTGCCATGTTACCATCAGTGGCAAATGGTCTGAGAGGACCCTCACTTTGAATTCTGCCTGTGCTATTTCCCCAGTCACATCCTAGGAGACGAACACATAATCCAGCCGAGTGTATAGGTTTTGTGGGGCCGCATAGTGTGAGAACTGTATATCTTTAGGTGGTGTGCCCTCCATATGTCCTCTAATTGTAGTTCCCTTAGCAAGGTCTTCAGGGTTCTAGCAGCAGGGGTGGGTTTACTTTGCCTATCATCCGATCTATCCATCTCTGGGTCCAGTGTACAGTTGACGTCTCCTCCCCATATTACTACCCCTCCTAGGTATGGGCTGACTTTACCATATAGGATTTTAAAGTATGCCACAGTGTCCTGGTTGGGTGCGTATGAGTTAATAATGCTCACTTCCTTATTTTTGATCAGTCCCCTTATCGCTACCATCCTCCCATCTGTGTCCTCTGTAGACTGTATTAGCTGAAAGGGTACGTGTGACGTGATCCAGGTAGCCACACCCCTGGCGTATGTCGAGTATGTTGCCCCAATGGTGGGTCCCTTCCATTTTCCCCATATCATTTCCTATTTGTCCCTTGTGAGGTGGGCTTCCTGAAGTAGGGCAATATCTATTTTCTGTCTCTTCAGGTACATCATTACTTTATTCCTTTTTAAATAACGGTTAAGTTCCCTGACATTCAAGGTTACTATCTTGAGGTTCCCCATTCTGAGCTGTACCCTGTTCCTCCTCTTACCTCTGTCGTCCTCCGTATCACGTGCAATAGCACATGGGTGTATGCTCGTTCCCCTTCAAACCCCACAACAAACTCCCCTCCCGCCCTCCTCCCTTCCCTGCCCCAACTGTTGCCCAGCTCCATCCCTGGATCTCATGCGATCTGCATTTGGCCCTACCCTGTCTAACCCAGTACTAGGTGCCCAGCAGGGGGTTACCGTGCTACTGGTATCCCAACTAAACTATCTACTAGGGTATGACTTCGGGTCCTCTGTACCTCCTGTACCACCGCTACATCAAGTGCCCACCGGGCAGTTCTGTGTATCCAGCCACTCCATCGCATCCTCTGGGGTCTCAAAAAATATTGCTCGCTTCCTGCGGAACACTTTCAACTTTGCCGAATACATCAACATGTATTTGAGGCCTGCTTCCCGAAGCTTCCTCTTCACTACTCTGAAGTTCATTCGCCGTCTTTTTACCTGGAGTGTGTAATCTGGATAGGTAGTGGTGGACGTCTAAGACCTTTGTATTGTGCCGCCTTTGCAAAAGTATTCCAAGATCCTCTCCCTGTCGCGATAGTTCAGTATCTTGGCTATGATTGGTCTCGGACGGATCCTGGGGGGGGTCTTCTTGACAGGGCTCTATGCGCCCTCTCCACTGCAAATCCTTGGGTAAGCAATCCCCCCTTCTATTTCCTACAGCAGCATAGTCTCAATATATTCGGTGGGGTTTGATCCTTCCTGTCCCTCTGGGAGGCCCACGATACGTATGTTGTTCCTTTGTGTGCGTCCTTCGGCTTCCTCGGCTCTATCTTCCAAGTTGCACACTTGTTGCCGCAGTGCATGAATCTCCGAGGTGTGCGACGCAAAGGCAGCCGTGTTTGATCTAACTTCCTTTTTCAGCGCGCCTGTGCGTTCCGCTATCGGCCTTACATCTTGCCTCAGTAAGTTAACGTCCACCTGAACCGCGTCAATTTTGACCTCTAATGACTCTTTGAGTGTGGTCATGGCTGCCTCCAGTTCAGTTTCCCATGTTACTTTCAGGTCTGCGATTCCCTCCAGTATCTGTCGATCTCCACGTGTTGGCGATGCGTCCCCCTAAGCATGTCTCTCCTTGTTCCCCGCGGCGTTTGGTCTCTCGAGCCCTTTGTTCTGTAGAGCAGCCATTTTGTTGCTGTGTTCTCTGTGCCGGTTCGTTTCTCCCAACTCGATCAGTTTCCTCAGTGCGATATTGCAGTATAAAGTGCAGTATTCATTCCCATACGTTTGCCTGCTTTTTGGTACGTTTTCAGTAGCTTAGGCAGCGGGCATCAGCAGGATAGTGGACGGATCCTCGGGAGCTCTGGAGCAGCCCAACCTCTTAAGTGGCTAGTTAGCCACGCCCCCGTTGACATGCCAGACATATCCTGATTATAAACATATATGATCCTTCTGGATCAAAATTTACCATCCGAAACAGGGAAAATTCATGAAATATTGGAATGTTGGTATTGTCAGTATCCTGATGGTCATGTAGTAATGGCCTGGGATTTTAAAGAGCAGATGGTGCCCATGTTGAAAAGAAATAAAAACATTGACACAACTGACCAGATATAGGTGGTTTTTCATCTAGCTATAAGTTGTCTGGTTGGGGAGCTTGTTTAGAAGCACATGATTTAAGGTGCCTTAATGCTCAGGCGTCTGGTTGAGTACAATTCAGAATGACCTAGCCCAATGGTAAATTACATTTCTGCTTGGATTACGTCTTTATAAATCATGAACTGTGGGCACTTAGTAGTACCATTTCCTATGTTTCCACTGTATTTATAACCTGATTCACAGAAGCGTTTTATAATGGCACAATCCCATAAGAAAACGCACTGTGAATCAGGCCCTTAGCGATCATCTGCTCTTGAGCTAGTTTTTCAGTCTGGGAGATGATTATGAACCTCACCAGAAACGAGCATATCAAGGTGTCACAGAAATCAACCTAGGCAATCGTTTAAGGTGGACTGGTGAAAACATGGCACAACTGAGTACATATTTGTGTTTAGGTCAGAAATTGACGTAAACATTATAAATTCATTATAATTGTGACATGCAAAAGACCATGAAATCTGTATTCATCCCTACTAAACAACATTGTAGAATCAATCAGCAGCTCTATGAGGGTAGAGGCCCTTTTGATGTATTAATCACGACAGGAAGAAACAATATTGTAAGGACAGAACAGAGGTTAATAGGTCCCATGGTACATCTGATATTGAACAGCGTGCTGCATTAGGGATATTATATACCAAATACAAGAACTGACTTCGACATCATAGATATTCTCTACATAGTGCCATTTGGAAATATATGTGTAAATTATTGCACACGAATGATGATAAAACATTTTGGTCTTGTTAACAAAACTACTTTTCTGGTCAAACAAATCAAGAACTCAATTCTATATCTGAGACAGTTTGGCTCACTCACATGTCATCATTATGCTATGACGAAAGACTTCTTAAAACCTCAATGTGTGGAATGATAACTACTTTAAATAGTAGTATATTAATTTCAGACTTCGATACTGAGGACATAAGAGGGATCATTGTGAAATGACGGTCCTCCAGAGCCCATTGACCTGATTCAGTACCCAGCATTCCTAAGAGTTTGAGTGAGTCTGTGCTGGTGTCGGTGCATAAGAAAGGTGTCATGTCGGACCCCTCCGAATATAGAATGCTAGCGATGCTGGACACTAGCTCTAAAATTAATGTCTCGATACATTTGAAAAAAATGAGTAAATGGGCTGAAATCGGTGGCCGTCTTAAAAAATTCCAAGTAAGTTTTAGAAAATCTCATAGTTCGATACTCAGCATTTGTACAGTACAATATCTTGCTACAGAGGCTATGGCAAATAAGCAGAAATGATATGTATGTATGTTTTGTGGCTTTTGATACAGTATCCCAGCCTTTGATGTGGTCTAAATTACAAAAGTGGGGTCAGGATTGTCACGATCCATGCCCCTAACCCCCTCAGGTATAACAGCCCCCTGGCAGTAGTGGGTCTAAAGCCCTTCACAATGGCTCCAAGGGCCTTAAAACTCCATCAGAAACATACATGGAGTCAGTCCTGGCGCCTTTGGCACCAGGCTCATTATCAGGAATAAAACAATACCAGTTTTGGACCTTAATCCAACATGGAGGCCTATTACACAACTTAGTTCTTTAGAATCAAGCCATGCGCTCTAGTGTTTTGGGTGTGGCTGGGCCTGGAACTACTTGGCCTGGAACTACTTTTCCTGGGCTATTTAAACCACACCCAAACAGCAGAACACGCTTTGTGTTATTCTGCACTCCTGCAGTGTAATGCTCACCGTGTCCAGCTCCTGCTCTCCTGCCTGCTTCCCCGGTGGCCTGATCCTGAAGCCCTAGATACGGATTCCATTAATAACCTCGCCTCGAAGAACAAGAACAGCATTAGCGAGCAAGAACACTTACCTATGAAGTAATCAGTCTTGAATACATCCTGCGCTTCGCTTACCTCGCCCATCTCCGGAGTTCGCCACAACCTGCAAAGGTAAAGAAATAAGGACAGCATTAATAACAATTCTTACCTGGGCAAGCAGCGAGTCCTGGCAGCACCCTGTGCTTCTCTTACCTCGCCCATCTCTGGGTTTCACCGCAACCTGCAAGGGAGAAGGAACAAAATCAGCATTAACAAAGCACTTACCTGGGCGAGCAGCGCTTTGATCGCTCATCACTCCGGAACATCATCGCAACCTGTACAAAGAGAAGAGAACACAGCTTAGCAATTAACACCAATAAACAGCGCAGCGCTCAGCACATCAATAACTCACCGTGGTCTTCGCCATCGGCATGGCAACTCCGAGATCGCAACCATCCCTATGAAAACAAAAAAGAGATATTGTTAGGGAACAGTGAAGTGGAGCAAGACGCTGAGAACACAAAGAAAACGGAGGGAAAGAAAGAGACAGCATAAAGACGGAAAAGACATTATAACTCACCTGGAAGACAGCAAGCAAAGTAGGAGTCACAGCCGGTCTGGACCCGACATAAGGGCACACGGACCAGTGAAGCAACTAGGTCTACGGAACGCCCGCACCAACCACGCGCCCCTGCACAGAGATGCAGGACGGAGAGTTCAACGCAGAAAAACCTAAGGTGAGTAATAACCCCAAGGGAGGGGATTTGGACCAGAGGGAGGTGCGGGTCCACCCATCATAGAACCTATATCTTAACCCTCCATTCTCCTGTTATAGGCGCTACCAAACGTCTGGTACATAACCAAGCAGAGAGGGGTCCGGGATACCGCTTAGACCTCCATCCAGTATCATGTGGCACCCCCGTGGATACCAGATGAGCATAACAGTATTCCACGCATCTCTACTTTATTATGGCACTATATGAGGATACCACAGTTGTTAAATGTTTAAGCCAAGAGGGAGACATATCATCACGGATTGGAACTAATTTTGGTTTGAAACAGGGGTGCATTTTAGCACCCCTCTTATTCAATCTATATTTATCTGTCCCAGGTGAGGCTGTAGGAGAGATTTGTAACTTCCCACTCTGTATTGGAGTCCAGCCTGTGACATGGTTAATGTATGCAGAAGATACCGAACTTATGAATTCTACACAGATCGGGCTCCAACGCTCCATCAATGCTTTGCCGTGATATGCTTTCACCAACCACTTAAGGGTCAATGTTAATAAACAATAAGGTTATGGTGATTAGTGGTCGAAATAGTACTGCAAAGAAATTCATCTGGAAGCTTGACGGTGCTACTTTGGAAGTAGTGGACAGATATATTTACCTGTGTTTTCTCATATGTGGTGTACCATCTAGTAACAGCTATGAAGAATATATCAAGACCAAAACAATGCAGAAATGGTCAGTTATAAAAAACGATGTTTTGCTAGACATGGAGGAAACAATATTGAAACCCTACTGGCCATTTACACCACTAGTATTATACCGGGGCTGATGTATGGACTACAATTGCTAGCTGAAACACATGTAGGATGGCTGCACAAGCTGTAGGGGAAGATACTTAGGTCCATTCTTGGGGTCCTGAATGCTGTAGCAGTGGAAGTGCTTCGTTTTGAATTAGGAATAGAATTGTTAAGGTCTAATTGGTGCATAACACAGTGTAAATTATATCTCTCATTAACTCCTCCCCTTCAGCATGTCTACTGGCACAGGCCTCTTCTCATCGGGATATCAAACCACACGTGTAAATCCATTCTTGTCTGCACTAGAAAATATGGCATGCAGGCATGTTAGTAATATAGATATCTGGAAATAACTCAGTACCAACCGCTGATAACTCTGTCTGTGACATTTAGAACAAATTGCAGCAGATGGCGCAGGTCTGGGATAGGGCATATAACATCTCCTATCTATATGGGAAACAAAGATACATTTAGTACAGTTCACAGGGATTCAGTATAAATAAACCCTGCTCGTATCCATGGGTGGACTGGTCTATAGGGAACTCTGGAGATTTCCCGGTGGGCCTCTGCACCCTGGGCCTCTTTTGTGTGGCATTTCCTAATGTTTGCATTGGAAAAGCATTGGGCTTGCTGAAAATGTGTCATATGGGGCCACTTTGACAATTATTTCCAGGGCCTCTTTTGGTCCCCAGTAATTATTTCCAGGGCTTCTGTTAGCTCCCAGTCCACCCCTGCTCGTATCTCACCAGACACTGCAAAAAAGATCTTACAAGATTTGTCAGCTACTTACAACTTGGTATTTTACCATCTGGTGAGTATGTAGGTGGGTGGTCTGACATCCCCTATATTGAAACGTCATGCCGGTTATGTCATATGGGACTGATACATCACGCCATATATTGAGTCAAAGTCCTAATCTTAAAACACAACATCAAAAAGGATATCAATCATTTGCTACATGTATATCTGATGTGAGTGATGAACAATGTGGGGGTACATTGATGGGGGCCTCTTCATTTGTGATCACCAGTGCTGCATAGTATATTTGGAAGGAAGCTGGAACATTGGTAGAATCTAATGTTCAGTTTATTTGTATATAGTGATGATTGAAATTGATAATTATGTAATGGGATTGTTTTAATTCTCTGTGGATGGATTGCTGATGACATGTATTTTAACAATGTCTTATTATATGTATGTAAGTAATGTATTTGGAATAGATATGTACTTTCTTTTTCTTAATAGTGCTGAAGCTGTTTTGTTAACCAAATGGACAATAAAAAGAAAAATTAGTGAAAGAAAAGGACATTTTGCAAAGTCGTGAAGGAAGAAATCAACACATTTGCAGTTTTGCAGGCAGAATTTAATTTCCGCACACGCATCACTAAGAAACAAACCCATTTCAATCAACTATAGTGAAAATGGGCAAACATTAAACATTCCTTTGTATTTAAATTTGTATTTACTGCGTAGGTCTAATTTGGTTCGTGATCAAAATTATAAACCATAGCATCCTCACCATTTAAACAATCACCGGAGATATAGCAGAATCTGGCACAGTGCCCCTAAAGTACCAATAATTTTAAAAAAAAGATTTAAAATAACTGCAATTGCAAAGCGAAAGGCGTCTACTTTCACAACTGTTCCCCCAGCCCCAAGATTCAAAGTGTTCAACACTTTACAATGTCCCACCACAGCCCATGGCTGCACATGCTCATTCTCTGGGTTAGATGTGTGGCAAATGCTCACCCAACGTCCTAATAAGCCAGCATTCGCGCACCCAAAGCCATCACCTATTCCAGACCTTCGTTAATGCCCGTGGTGTTACAGAATCGCGAATAATCTAGCCAAAGTCAAACTTGTTTATTAAAATGCATTCGACTAATTTGGGAATAAAGCGATTGCCGCTTTCAGAATGTTGAATCGTCCTCAATGACTCAAAGTATGCCTTCCTCCTTCAGATCGATTGGAGACACGTGCATAAATCTCCACAAAGAAGGAGTTTGCGAGTTAATTGCATGGCACTCTGTAAACTTTGAAGCCTTTCTGTTTATGCGCAGTGACTACGCTTGGCTGGCCACAGTCATCAGGCAGGGGATATTGTGCAGCGTTTAGAAGAGGGAATGGATTAAAAATGCGAATCCCACATCAACAGTTTTTAGCATCGTCATTTGCAGTCCTTCAAGGAAAGAGCTGACTTCAAAACACATCAACAGGGGCACAGAGAGCCCGGCGTCAATTAATCTCTGGAGGAAATGGGGTTTCTTCATTCCGCACACTGAACCAGAAAGCTGTGAAATTGCCGCATGGCTCTCTTTGCAGGAAGAGGACAATTGAAGGCGGGGCCGCTGCTGATTGGAAATGGTATATTCTGGAAAGGTCTCGAAGAATGCGAACGGGACTGACCTCCCATCTCTCTGATGGAAGAGGCAGTGGAAGGGGAGTACGCAGGACGTGCGAAGGAGGTGTTGGGTGACAACACGTGTGAGCAAATACTTGTGACACTTCAAGTTATAAACATATTTTCACGGACGAGCCACAGAAATATAATATTGACCTGTGAATCGACATGTGAATGTTTTCTTCATTTGCACAAGGGAAATCAGAGGGGCATCAATATTGAAATAACGTTCTCTTACCTTGAGTGACAGCTTCACAAAATTAGTGAAGGTGCTCATTGGAATCAGAAGTTATTTGATTAAGTATTGTCACGCGTTTAAAAAAATATATATATATTTAAAACGTATTGTTTCAGCATGTGTTTCCCGGGTTTACACGCATAATAGCAATTACATCTAAAGGTAATTCTCGGCGTTCGTACTACGCCCAAAACCCTTATATAATAGACAAAGCAGGATTGATGTTCATTCCTAGACAAAATACTTAAGAGATCTCATGCCTACAACTGCAACCACATGGGCCTCTTACGAAGAAATGGGGGGAAGGATGTGAAAAGCTGTTTCCGGAATACGTGGCACGGAAGTGCACGCTTGATCATTCTCCTGGAGCTTGTCTAAGGGCCCTGGATCCCTTAGACAGGTAATCGTCTGTGTTTCAACCCTGCAGAGCCCAGAACCCAATATATGGGACCACCACTAGTGTCATGGGCATGCAGAAGAGTCAGGAAAGAGCCATCTTGGGATAGTTGTTGCTCAAGTGAAGTTGAACGGTCACTAATGCATAGTCAGGGCAAGTAACATGTCCCTATCATTTCTTCAAAGATTGTTTCCCCCACCAGTGCATGGGCTGCAGAGGTGTGGCCATCTGGAGAGGTGCAGCCACCTGCCCCCCAATCATAAACGTAAAACAGGCACTGCGTTACAGAATTATCTTGTTTGCCTCTTATGGTAACATGTGTTGAGGTCAGGCTATACTCTTCAGGGGGATGTGACCTACCACCGAAACCTTCAAAACAACAATAGGAATGGGGAGGCAGAAAAAAGCATGTTCAACTAAGGTTATATAAAAATAGGACTCTTTAATTAAATTAAAAATACAAGCACACTGCTTGAAAACAATATAACAATCCACTGTAAGAGAAGACCCATTTTGAAATTAAGGGGGCACTCTGGGTCTCCAGCTGGAATACACAGGCAATATTTTCAGCAGCAAAGTCATATTCAATGAAGAAGGTCTTTAAAACGTAAAGAGTGGGGACTTAAAATATCACTATGTCGATCTAAGGGAGACCAGCGTTACAGAACATCTTCATATACCTCTGAGGCTTTTTCCTGGGTCTCAACACCTTTGAGATAGAGTCAAGTTGATTTCTTGCAGGGGGTCAAGTTGATGTCGCAATGGGTTGAGGCGATCAGTACCAACATGTCAACTCACCCTCGAAATGGGTTGAGATGATTGCTCCAGCAGGTAGTGTCGGTCTTGAGATGGGTTGATGTTTCAATGGTTCAAGTCAGCATCAAGGTGCATTGAGATGATTGTTCCCAGCCATTCGAGTTGGCATTGAAACGCTGAGTCAATGGCTTTTGCTGGGTTTAGTCAATGGTCAGACTTAGAAGTTGATTGCTTCCATCAGAACTTGTCTAAGGTTGAGGGAAAGGGCTTAAGGTTTTCTTGGATTTTTTCCTTCACCTCTGTAGAAGAGGGCTTAAGGACAGACTCTGCCATCAATGGAGTGCCAGGTGAAATCCTTCTTCTGTAGTCAAATGATGATTCAACATGATGTAGTCTCACTCCCTTAAATAAGAAATGTGCTACTTTGAATTGGCCCCTACTTTCCTTCTTTAAATTATCCAATCCTGGCTGCTGTGTTCAAAGTCTTTTGTCTGGTGATATCGTGCCCAGAGTTTCTTTTATGCATCTAGTTGGGAGGCGGGCACATGAAATGTGGTCTCCTAAGAAACACCAAGATGGTGGAACTACTCTCTTGCTTGTCATTGCCTTTATGAGCCACTCTAACTCTGCCCTCTCCTTTTTTACACTACATCAAAGGGCCTCCATTAATTGACACCCTGGAGAGAGCTGTCCATTGCATGGTGAAGACTTCCCTTTGAAACACTGGTTACTAGCTATCCCACTGGGGAGTTTTCCTGGCCGCTGGTGAAGACAGGAGAAGCCTTCCAAGAGGGATCAAAAAAGTGGTTTTCTGGACTAGTCCCAAATGGCTGTTTTGGTTGAAACCCATCCCAAGACATTGATACAATTCATGCCTGTCAGTGAAATTAGCCATTAGCAATCAAGATGACATTGATATGACACCAATAGGTTTGGGCCAGTATAACTGTAGATTTCCAGTGGACACCATTTCAAAACTAAACATAGTTCATGTTTAGATTTTAATCTGCCCCCAAGCTTTTGGAGGACACAATTTTGAATCCGCACTGCACACATTTAAGGAAAGTCCTTGGCTGCTTGAATGTTGGTTTTCATTAGGCTGTTGGCAGGAATGCACATTTCTCTTTGTAACCACCATGTTGCCACACTACAAAGCAGTTGCTGAGAGATGTCAGTAGAAAGATTCAATAGAGTTATGTGTTGCACAAAAGTTTTCAGCATTTAGCATTATGAAAGTGGGGTCTAATTAGCAAACCTCACTTTCAGAGAAAGATTTACAGACAGATTTACCTGCACAGAACCAGGTATGTCACCTTCTGCCCTCTAGACTTTCAGTGGATGTGTGTTCTTCCCTAAAAGACATGCATTTATTTGGGAATGTATAATGTGCTAAAGAGATACAACATATCTAAGAATGAATGTAGCCCGGGGGAAAGAGCTTGATGAAGTGGAAATAGAGGTGCAAGATAGGAAAAGGTAAAACAAATAAACTGCCCACTGCCTTTCTCAGCAGACCATTAGGTTGCATCCAGGAATCCAAGCATGGTTATGGACCAATTATGGAACACATGCTCTGCTCTAATCTGAATGAGTTAAAATAGTGTAATCTCTTTATTTGAAAGACCACCATAATTGATCATACAGTTGTCTTTTTTAGGTGGGATTAAAATCCAATTCCCCTTCTGTGGTTCAGGATGAGGAATGGAAGGATTGTTCTTATACTCAGAAGCTGCAAGTTAGAGTTCATATTCACAGAATTGAGTTGTTTGGTGACTGTAATGTCAGCATCCTTTAGTACAATATGTATTGTGAATGCATTGACAGGGGCTGATGGCGCCCTAGAGAGTGCACACAAGGGTATGGTAACATTGAATTGTGCGGAATATCACTGAATAAGACTGTTTTACTATTTTGACGCAATGGCTACTGTCCCCATCCAATGCTAGATCTGAGCAAGTAAATGTGTCGCTTTTGATTAGTACATTATAAAAGCATTGTGTCAATTGGATGTAGTCCTGGAAAAAATCATGGGACAGGATCCCAGTAGCGGTGCCGGAGAAGTTAAAGGCTTTTTATAATGGGACTTGGGTATGGCCAAATTTGGGGTGCTCAGAACAGTTAGAAACTAGTCTAGATGTGAGATTTGTCTTCTCTCTGGCATGCCCTTGATTACCATGTTCTGCATAGTCAAAGGTGTCCTGCTGCTTGGGTCAGGTTTTCTTCTGGCATGATGTAAGGTTGTGCCACTCATCTCCTTTTTTCATTTGCAGAATTCCTCTCAACACGGTTGTCTGATCTTTGGCATATAAGCAGGGGTGACTTTGGCGATACATCATTTGGCATAATTTGTTTAAAGCTGGGGTCTTCAACCCGTGGACCTCCTGATGTTTTGGACTATGACTTTGATGATTCCTCAACTTTGGCTATGTTGGCTAGGGGAGTTGTAGTCCAAAACATCTGGAGAGTTAAAGGTTACAGACCCCAAGTTAAAAGGTTTGCAGGAATGTTCACCATCTTTTTAAGTGTGTTATCACTAGTATTACCATTGGTACCTTAAGTACACGATGATGATTTTTAGTCAAAACCTTGTGCAAAATGAAGAGATTGTTTAATTAAATTCAGGACTCAACTTTGAGTCCGATAAGGATATATAGGTGGGTCTCTTGAAATCACACATTTAAGTCTAATACTCGCCTAGCCCCGTTTTTAAACTCATGGTAAAATGTCCATGAGATTTCTAGGTGACTAGTGTTGGGTGCAGGGCTCTTATTATCACTAGGTAGCTGAATTAAATTAAAGCATCACATTACAGAACAAAGAAGGTAAGATACTAGTATCCCTGACTACTTTCTTTATTGCAGTTCTGCTTGTAATAATAGTCCACTTTTTCTGTAACTTTCGGAGGCAGGAATATTGCACTTTAAATAATTCTTGGTGCCGCTCTGAAAAATCACCTGCTTTTAATTCCATTATATCAAAAGTAGATGATGCTCATCGAGAAATATGTATTGTTCTACCAGTTGTGGTCTAAGCCTTGCCCCCTGATTCATTCTCAAGGACGATGTGCACCAGTGTGCCATCAGCATACAGCTGGCAATGGGACTAGCAAGGTTTCTATTTCTCGAGACAAGGGTTTCATATTTATGTTAATCAGAAACAGCAGCACTTTCCTGCACCAGACACTATAGAAGGTTGAGCTGGCCCACTTTATTTATGTGTTGACCGCTGTCCTGAAGATGTGGATGAAAGCACTCTGGGTTCATAATGAATATCCCATTGTCTGCTAAAATGTTTCAATCACAGTTTCATGACTCATAGTTTCACGGTAACCTGAGAAGTCAATGCTTCTCAGAGATATGTAATCATCCTAACCAAAAAGCAATACAAGGCCTCTCCCGTGTTTTCCCTGTTCTGCTCGGTTGCTGCAAGGAGAAACAATAGGCTCTAAAAATATAATAGTTTCATTCATTGTATTTATTTATGTATAGAAATCACAGGAAAGAAATGCTTGCACACACACGTTTACAAAATGTAACATTGATAAAAGAGCGCAGGCCATGGACGATGTCATTGCAAAGTACAACATGGCCGTCTTGACCTCTAGTATGTACATCGCTCATGTGTAATCTGCCTGCAGGCTACTTGTTGAGGTCATGAACTAAGACCTCGTCCTACTTGAAAGGATTACTCGCGCAATGAAACCAATCCACGAGTATATATTATGATAATGTATTTACACATAGACAAAGAACTTCTGTTTTACTATATTGTATTAGTGTTTAAGAAGACCTGCAATACGAAACTTAGAATACACAGTTAATGCATACGCTTATTGTTTCATGTAATAAAGAACAAACTAGTTAGATGCGGTTATTTGAGACTCAGCAACAAACCCTAGAATTGGTGATGTATAAAGTAGAATATTAACCTGAAGAGGGGTTGGCCATAACACTCACAAAATGTATAAAAAGCGAATGCATTGTAATGTACAGTCTTTCACTGAACACACTGAACCACGCTGGAGTTCGTTGTGTTGTACTGAGGGCCGATAGCTATTTGACTTTGCACTGTTTCGTAATTGTATTCGATAGAGAATAAAAGTACTTTGTATGTTCCTTTGAAGCCTGTGTTTGGTGTATTTCCTTTTGGGGTACTCAGCCTCGATATTTTATTTCTCTTTTCACAGTTGGCGCCCGAATAGGGACCCTCAAGATTGATGCCGGATTGTTGAAGGTTGACACTTGCTATCGGACCGGGATCGGATGGTGTACAAAAGTAAGGGGCCCCTGGATGAGACGCGACACCTCAGCAGCGCTGCACGATCCGATCCCTGGACGACTAGCCTGTGGTCTGAGACGGCATCTTGACGAGGGTCCACTTATCGAGGCGGGCAGATTTGCCGAAATCACCATACACGAGGTAAGATTAGTTAGGTAAGATTCTTAGAAGTACCGATCGGTCCTCCTTAGGTTTGGCCAGGTGAGTCGTGACCCAACTCTTAATTTAACCCTGGCAATTTGAATTTTGGCACATTGTATCTGCAGACATAATTATTGACAAGGTAACACCAGGAATTTGAGATATGCCTGGGAAATTGTCTTCCTGCTTTAGAGCATTATTCCACAGTGGTAGACAATCTTTGGAATTCGGCCATCCGGCACCAGAGGAGGGGTCGCCGGCATGTACTATGTACTGTAAGCATGGCATTGGAAGTATAGTATTTAATGATATTTGGCACAGACAAACCAGACATGCCTCCGAACTTCAGTGGCCAATCAATGGTAGTTTCGAGATCCCTCGCATTGAATATTTGGAGTCAGTATTGTTAAAGAAAAAAGCTAGACCTGCAGCATTTGATGTTTTACAGAATTGGAAAAAAGAAGCGTTACAACAGCTTAAGAGTAGAGAAAAACATGCGCGCCGTCATAAAACGGTTGCCGAAAAAGCATTATTATATGATCAGGATAAACAGTCTGAGTCGGCTAGTAATATGGAAAGGGCTTTCTCACTTGGTATCCAGAAAATCTATCCTTCCAAAGATCTTCATGATTCTGATGAGTTTTTTGAGAAAATATTGAATGAACGAAGGCCTGGTGCCTCTGCGCCACCTGCGTATGTTCCTCTTCCAGCTGCTGTACCTTTTCCTGCTGTTATTCCTACTCTTCCTGCTCAACCTGTGGTTCCTATTCCTTTGACTGTTGTCCTTCCACCTGCTCCTCCGCCTCTTCCTGTCGCACCAGTTATAGCTCCTTCATCGAATTTGCCTATACCCTCTCTTCCAAGTGGTCTTGGGCCGCTTGTAATCGATCATGGTGCGGGCTTGAAGATTGTCCCTTGCAGTGCCGTTCCACCAGAGAGGAAACGTGAGTTAATTGCATGTGCTAAACATTGTATGGAGAAAGATGATCAGGCTAGTGTTTTTTCCACACTTTCTAATACGGATAATTTTCCTGAGAAAAATGTTTTTATTGAAGGTTTGGGGATTCAGTTATGTATAATGTGGGGAAGATTAAATAATACGGATATTCCACAAGAGTTAAGGGATCTAAATACTTTAGCACTTTCCAGAGATACTGTGGAGAAGGTAAATGAGCATGTCGAAAGGTTATATGAATATAGAAAGGAGTTAGAAAGGATACGGAATGGGGATGAGGAAGAGGAAAGTATGTATGTACAGAAAAGGTACCTTCCGTGTCGTAAACCGATGTCGGAAGAAATGCGAATTTGTAAGAAAGATGCGATTAGATGGATTTCAGACATATTGATAACTCCAGTTGAGATATATGACACATATAGTCAATATACGTTGGAAAGGCAGAGAAAAGTGATACAGGTAATGGTAGAGTACCTGCAAGATGAATGTATAAAGAGGAAGATTAGTTGTCCCACAGAGTTATTGAATATTTATAAGAGAGCTTTTTCGTTTGACACTTCTTCGACTGCTTTAGCGCTCGATTTGGCTCTGTTGCTTAGTAAGCGTTCGGAGTTGCCTACATCTCAGTTGCCTATGAGAGAGGTTCTTCTGACATTTGTCCCGAAGGTTGAGGTTGCGGCCTATGCTGCACGAGGTATAGCCGCTGTGTACATTCCCGCACATTATGTATCACAGTTTGTTCATGTCCCGTTTTCACGACAGGAAGTGAACACCATTAGACAGTCCATTCCTGATATTAGGACAAATCCGACAGGGTTTTATAAAGAGATGGAAAATGTTTTGCAATCCTAAGTGTTCACGTTGTTTGTTTGTTTGTTTGTTTATTATTTGTAATGCGCAATCCATACCCTAGGGTAACGGTGCACAGCATTTACAAGAGATTGCGAGGCTTAGTTATGACAAAAGAACAAAATACAACAAAATATACAATATACAGTAACAGCAGGAATATATACAAATGTGCAAGCGGGCATCATTAGGTGCAATAAAGATGAATCTGAGAGGATTAGGCGGCTAGCTGTATTGGGGGGCCTACGTTTTCAGCCATGAGAAGACCTTCGCCCGGAAGTTCTGATAGTGCAGGTCCATTCTGAAGGGTGGTGGAAGGGAGTTCCACAGTTGTGCTGCTTTGACTGGGAAACTGTTACCGCCTATGGTGGAGCGTTTAAAGTTTGGGACAGAGAGGCAGTCTTTATATGGTATTCTTGTTGGTCTCAGAGAGGTCTGTCTATGGAGTCTGTCAATGAGATAGATAGGGGCATCATTGTTGAGTGATTTGTGTGTAAGTGAGGCAGTCTTGAGGATGATTTTGTTGTTGACAGTGAGCCAGTTACTCTGTTGACTATGTGCTGAAATATGTTCTCTTCTAGAGATGCCTAGAGCCGCCCTAAGAGCGTTGTTCTGGAGGGTTTGGAGTTTACTGGTAACGGCTTTGGTAGACCCAAGATAGAGAGCGTTGCAGTAGTCCAGGCGGGATAGTATAAGGGCTCTGGCCAGGGTCAAGCAGCTAGAGTCAGACAGGAAGGGTTTGGCTTCACGGATCAATTTACAGGTGTAGGCCGATGATGAGGCTAGGGATTTCACCTGTCTGTGGAAGGAGAGGTTGGAGTCCAGGTAAAAACCTAGGGTTTTAACCTCTTGTCCCACCTTAATGCAGTTGCCATCTATCATAAAGGAACAGTAGTCAGAGTCCAGTTTCTTCAAGCTAGTGGTAGTGCCTAGAATTATGAGTTCAGTTTTATCATCATTCAGGCATAGTCCATGTGTGGCCATCCATGCCTGGATGATGATGTACACTCTATTCACCAAGGCCAAATCCTTTCCATAATCTCCAGAAAGTGGAAGGAGGATCTGGGTATCATCCGTGTAATTCGTGTAGGTGATACCGAGATGATCCAAATCATCAAAAGGGGCTTGGTAAATATGTTGTACAAGGTGGGGGAGATGCAGGAGCCCTGTGGCATGCCACCTTGGGTGACATTGATTTGTTGTTTCCAGTACTCCTACCCGTAGATTTGTGGAAACAAGTTAGAACTATTGACGATGTACCCGGGTTGGGAGATACATGGGCGAATTTAAGTAGATTTGATGGGGAAAGGCCAGCTGGTGAAAGATCACAAAAGTTGATATTAACCTTGCCTGATAGAATCATTGCTAAATTAAAAACCATAATTCCTGAAAAAAGAATTATATGGGACAAGCTTACGGCCTGTGTCCAAGGAAAGTCTTAGGGTGCTACCGAGTTCTTTAATAGGTTCGAACAGGTATTTTCAGATTTCAGTGGACAAGACTTAGGCACAGAGTCTGGGAAAAGGTTATTTGTGGACACATTTGTATGTGGATTGCTGCCTGACATCCAGTCACAGATTATGTCCCTGAGAGCGCTTGGCAGGCGACCTCACAATTAGAAGTACTGCATATGGCTCAGTATTATGAGAATCGTGTCAACAATGAAAAAGATAGGATTGAAAAACAGAAAGGTGATTTAAAAACAAAGGTGCTATTGCAGCAAATTGTTAGAGGCCCCAGAGGGGGTAACTCTCAGGTTAGAGGTCAGTATGGGAATGTGCCCTTGGGTCCTGTGAATATTAATCAATGTGCTTATTGTCAACGAGAGGGTCATTGGTGAGCACAATGCCCCGCCCTTCAACAGAGGTCGAATAATAATATGGGTAGGTGATCTAGAGCTCGCCCGGGCATAGGGGGCTCTGGTAGAGGTCAGTATACACAGGACCCTCAACAGCCTTTTTCACAGGACAATCAGACTCTGAGTGTGGCTACTAGGAACATATCGATCATCCTTCCGCTGCATATTTATCTGAAGAGCTTCCTTTTGACAATATTCTGTTTCATTAGGATTGCCCGAAGCAGGGTTTGGAACCTACACCTATTCCCGTCAATCAGAAAGGTTCCTACATTGAAATGATAGTGGGAAATAGGAAACATCCATTTTTAATAGACACTGGAGCGCAGAAGTGTTTCATTGATCGTTCACGGGTTCCAAACGTTCCACTGTCATGGCAACCCAATGTTTCTGTAGGGTTTTCCGGTACTCCAGTTATTTGTCCGGTCTCTATACCAGTACCTATTTCTTTGGGTCCTTTTACGGACCAGTGTCCTTTTCTATTGACCTCGGATTGCGGGGAAAACTTGCTGGGATTGAACTTGTTAAAAGAATTAAATGCAATGATTTATTGTTCTTCTGATGGAGTATGCAATTTCTGACTAGACCTTTGCCTCCAGAATTCATTGATGTACCAGAAAGTTTATGGGCCTCATTAGGACCCAGGCGGTAAGGGGTTTACGGCGGCGTAAACAGCGCCGACCCTTACCGCCTGATTCCGAGGTCCCTTAGGGCCATGGAGGATTTAACACCTGCTTTTAGCAGGTGTTAAAATCCATGGCGCTAAGGGACCTTGTTGTTAATTACGCCACCGTAATTTACGGTGGCGTAATTAACGTCTTCCCCACTCCCATTATGCCCTATGGGGCAAAAATGGGAATGGGGAAGGGTAAATGGGTTAATGGGGACTTACCGCCCCGCCAACCTCGGAATGGGGCGGTAAATCCGCCAACCACCATGGCGTAAACATAGTTTACGCCATGGTGGTAAAGGTACGACCCAGGCGGTAACTTACCGCCTGGGTCGTAATGAGGCCCTATGACATTATGACAATGATGTCAGTGTTTTGCAGATTGAGCCTGTTAAGATAGTTTTGAAACATGGAATTGAGCTGCCACGCATTCCTCAGTATAAGATTTCGGTTGAGGGCGAGCAAGCTTTGAAATGTATTGTTTCTGATTTTGTGCACTGTGGTGTGATTGAAGAAATCTCAGGAAGTTTGTGTAATAGTCCAATTTTACCAGTGTACAAGAAAGGCGATAATGTAATTCCATTTTGTTTTATAATTGATTTACATGCCATTAATAAAGTTGTGGCACCGCAGTTTCCAATTGTGCCTGATGTGACGACGATCCTAACCATGATTCCAGCTACAGCTACTTACTTTAGTGTTGTGGACCTAAAGAATGCGTTCTTTAGTATTCCTATACACAAGGATAGTAGATATTTGTTCGCATTCACCTTAGGGGGACGCTCGTTTACATTTACTCGTGCACCTCAAGGGTACACAGAGAGTCCTAGTATTTATAGTAGGGCTTTGAAAGAGCAACTTAATACCATTGAATTGCCCTCTACCTGTACTTTGCTTCAGTACGTTGACGATTTGCTTCTGGCTGCAGACTCTGAGAGTGCCTGTAAGGAGGGCACCGTGTTACTACTTATTCATCTAGCTAAGCATGGTCACAAAGCTTCGCTTAAGAAATTTCAATATTGTTGCCAGTAGGTCACCTATTTAGGCTATCTCCTGTCAAAGGAGGGAAGAAGATTGACACCTGAAAGAATAAAACACATTTCTGGCATGTCTGTCCCAAATACGCAGAAAGAAGTTAGGGCCTTGATAGGTATGGCTTCTTACTGTAGGTTGTGAATCCCAAATTTTTCACTAGTGATAAAACCGATGTTGGCCTTGACGAAGAAGGGAATTTCCTCGCCGTTGCCATGGACTTTGGAACACCAGCAATCGTTTGACTTGCTTAAGACTGCACTATGCTGTGCACCAGTTTTGGGCACACCAAACTATGAACAGGCCTTCATATTGTTTGCGCATGAACGTGATGGATGTGCTTTGCCTGTATTAACGCAGGAGCATGGAGGGAAGAATAGGCCGTGCGGTTACTATTCCTCCACCCTTGACCCTGTAGCATGCGCTTTGCCAAGATGTTTGCGCGCTGTCGCTGCTGCTGCTGCGACTGTAAAGCAGAGTGAGGGAATGGTCCTAGGCCATGATTTGACCCTGATGGTGCCTCACTCTGTAGATGTTCTATTGAACCGAACTCAAACGCAACACCTCACTTCCGCACGGTTGACGATATATGAATTGATCTTGTTTGCCCCTCACATTCAAATTAAGAGGTGTTGTGTTCTCAATCCGGCTGAACTCCTACCTTTCCCGCAAGATATTACTTGCGGCGATGAAGACTCACATGATTGTTTGTATATGACCGAGCAAGAAACAAAGGGCAGGATTGACTTGAAAGATACCCCTTTGGATAATCTGCAAGGAGAGTTGTTTTGTGACGGCTCCTGTTTTAAACCTCCGGATTGGTACATCCACAGCCGCTTATGCAATCACTATCTTGAGCACGGTTGTGGAAACTAAGAGAATTACGCATAATTCTGCACAGGCCGCAGAGATTATAGCCTTAACCCGAGCTTGTGAACTTTCCGAAGGGCTTGCAGTGAATATATATACTGATAGTCAGTATGCCTTTGGGGTGGTTCACAACTTTGGGAGACTTTGGTCGGAAAGAGGATTCCTAACCTTGCATGGCACCAAGATCCAACATGGCACCCTAATAGTGCATCTTCCCTCAGCACTTGCGCTCCCTACTCAGTTAGCAGTTGTAAAATGTGCAGCACATCGCAAGATTGTAGATAACATTGGAAAAGGGAATGCTTTCGCTGATCAAATAGCTAGACAATCTGCCACTGATCTCTTTACGGAGATATATGTTTCTAGGGAGACTGAAAATGCTAATGTGATGGATGAGGACGTGGGGTCTGTACGGGATATCCAAGCCGATGCTAGAGTAGAAGAAACCAAGAGGTGGGCTGAGGGCTTGGGAAACCTTGATGATGATGGATGTTGGGTGGACACGGTGGATGGGAAATGGTTACTCCGCGATGCGTACGTGCTTATGATGGTTGTAATGGCACACGGTCCTATGCATGTGTGTGCTCAACAGATGATGAAAATGTTAGAAAGAGTGTGGGTAAACGACAAAATTTCAAAAATTGCTCAGCACTACGTCCAGAATTTTATGATTTGCCTACAACATAATGTGGGAAAGGGGACAGCAACCCCGAGGGGAAGTTTTGGGCCACCCTCTGTCCCATTTGAAGTAATTCACTTTGATTTCATTGAAATGGAGCGATGCAATAATTCAAAATATGTATTGGTAGTCATTTGTGCCTTTAGTAAGTGGGTTGAGGCTTTCCCTGTTAAAGATGCCACAGCTATGACCACTGCAAAAACTATGTTAAAGGAGTATTTTCCCCGGTTCGGTTTGCCGAGAGTTATCTGGTCGGACAATGGTCCACATTTTGTCACCGCTGTAATCCGACAGATATGTACAGCGTTGCAAATCGACAAACGGTTCCATTCGGCCAAACATCCTCAGAGCGCCGGACTAGTAGAAAGACACAACGGTATCACCAAGAACAAACTCGGTAAGATGTGTGCCGGCACCAACCTAAAATGGCCGGAAGCCTTACCGATCGTGTTACTAGCCATGCGCACAACCTCTCAAACTAAGACTGGGTTCTTTCCATTTGAGGTGGTAATGGGGAGACCTGCTAATATTTGGAATTTGCAAAAATGTCGAAAGTTAAGAGATATTGAAAATGTATTACTTTCAGATTATTGTAGCCAATTGACTAAAAACCTGTATTTGATTTACCACCAGGTACGAGAGGCCTTACCTGTGCGGTATGAAGTCCCAGGCCACGGCATACGACCTGGAAGCTGGGTGCTCACTAAGTCATTTGAGCACACTTCCTGCCTCGCGCCTCGCTGGCGTGGGCCGCTCCAGGTCTTGTTGGTCACCCAAACAGTGGTGCGGGTAGCTGGCCGAAAGAATTGGATCCACGTTTCACACATCAAGAAACTTCCGCACCCTGTGCCACACGTTACAGAAGAAGCAGAACCCCTTACTGATACTGCAACGAACGATCCTAGAGCAGTAAACAGCACCGAGAGTGTGTCGGAGAATATCTCTAAGCCCGAGAGGCTTGGGGAAGCTGCCATTTTGTTTCCACACTCTCCACCGATCTTGCACCCGGGAATGGCTGTTTCAAACGCGGCCCCTTCGTTTGTCCCCGATACGTTGCTTCCAACGGGAAGTGACGACACATTGCTTCCGGATCAATCAGTACCAGGAAAAACCAGATATCACTTGCGTCCGAGAAAATAGACATACGGCACGGTTCGACTGTGCATTCAAGGAAGGAAAAGAATCATCGAGGGCTTACTTTTGCCCAAATTTGAGAAAGGGGATTCTGTTGGCTAGGGTTTTGGAAGGACACAGAAATCGCGCAACCGGGAGGTCGCCAGCAACGAACATTGGGGTTTCCGTTTTGAAGACTGCAATGCCTGCTACTGCCGCCACTCGTATTGGACTTGTAAATAAGGGGGTGACCAACCGGGACAATGGACAAAATGCCTGGGCCCAGAAAACGTACTGCTGTATTTTTGTAATAATATTTGGTTTTATAATAGGCACTGTTGTAGGCCTTTGGTATTTAGAAGAAGCTTATCCTTTAAAGTTTTCGCTACTGACTGCAAATGTACCCACTGTTCATACACCTTTTGTGCATTCGCATACTTTGTCCCCTACAGATTCCCAGCACAGACAAAAGTATCATAATAATACTATGTTACTTATAATGAACGCTACGCATGCCATTTTTAATAGATCCAATTGTTGGGTCTGTTCAAATTTATCACAAAACGGGGATAAGGGGCTAGGTTGGTATATTCATCCTTTACCATTAACAACTGCTTGCTATGCTTCTCTTAGAGCACTGTTCTTTGGCCGATGGAATGATAGCTTCTCAGGGAACTTTGATGGTACCAATTGGAATAGTTTTGAGAAACGTGTTTTGACTACCCTGGGATGCTCTCTTTTTGCAAATAGGAGTAGACCGAATGTTGCTTCTATTAGGCCTTCTGAAAGACTGTCTCGTCCTTTTCAATCTTTAATTTCCTTTAAAATGGCTCCGAGAGGCAATAAGGATGCCATGCCTCCTTCTTACACTGTTAACCATAGCCCCGATTCAGTTTCTTTCTGCATACAGAGGAATGGCATGCGGTCAATGGGAAATTTTAAAGGTTGTGCAAACGTTGCAAATTTGTCTGGGGAAGACAGACCTTTGTATGTAGGCGAACCTGTCTTTTTTGTTTGCAGTAATATAGCGTTTCCATGGTTGCCCAGGGATTGGCAGGGAACCTGTTATTTAGGGATCCTGTTACCTGGGGTGTTCATAGGGAGTATTAAAGAAGTTTCGAAGGCTCGTCCAAGGCGGGATGAGAATGGTGATACCCCGGAACAAGTATTAGGAGACATAGCAAAATCAGTTGTGCCATTTTGGGGGCAGATAGCGAATTCAGAAGATATCAGGAGACTAGCGAGAGTACTGGAGAGAACCATCAACCGGACCGCAGATATACTCTATAATATGACATTAGAGCAGAAAGCAATAAGATTAGTAACACTACAAAATCGAATGGCATTAGATGTCATTCTAGCTGAGCGTGGTGGAGTATACAAATTAGTGGGGTACGCTTGCTGTGTTTTCGCACCAGATTCCTCCCCAACTATCTTTAAGGCAACACAAAATCGGCACGTCATTGGTTCTGAAGTGCATGTTCCCGAGGGAAACTGGGATCTAAGTGCTTGCTTCTGGGGCTTCTTGCGATCTTGGGGTTGGAAGGTACTTTCGGTTTTATTAACTATTTTAGGAGTTCTGGTGTTCCTTTTTTGCTGTATTCAGTGTCTGCCTGGTATGTGTTCAATGCTAGAGGGATGTTGTGCAGAAGCGATAAATTCGATAGGACATGAGGTGTATGCCTCGGATAAAACTTCCAAAGAATATGTTTTAAAAGATATATTAGTAAAAGACCTAATGGCAATAGATATTTCAGATAGTGATTCAGGGTACATGGATACTGATGCATGGAGTTATTTGTAAGGAGACCCAAAATAGTTTTTTAGCACTTGGCATAGGCCAAAAGGAGGGTTTGTCGGAATAAAAAGTATATCGTGCCTCCTATTGTAATAAATATATTAATATTGGCCTACGCCAAGCTGCTCGAAAGTCACTTGTGAGATCTGTGTTGCAAGGTCCTGACCTTTAATCCATGTAGACCGCCATTTTAGGTCAAACCGCCATTTTAGGATTTATGTGGAAAAGTCACCCTGTGAGTTAAAATGGTAGGTATGTCATTGCAAAATACAACATGGCCGTCTTGACCTCTGTACATCGCTAATGTGTAATCTGCCTGCCGGCTACTTGTTGGGGTCATGAACTAAGACCTCCTCCTACATTGACCTGGGTGTAAAAGGATTACTCGCGCAATGAAACCAATCCACAAGTATATATTATGATAATGTATTTACACATTAGACAAAGAACAATACAAAACTTAGAATGCACAGTTAATGCATACGCTTATTGTTACATGTAATAAAGAACAAACCAGTTAGGTGCAGTTATTTGAGACTCGACAACGAACCCAAAATGTATAAAAAGCGAATGCATTCTAATGTACAGTCTCTCACTGAACACACTGAACCACGCTGAAGTTCGTTGTGTTGTACTGAGGGCCGATAGCTATTTAACTTTGCACTGTTTTGTAATTGTATTCGATAGAGAATAAAAGTACTTTGTATGTTCCTTTGAAACCTGTGTTTGGTGTATTTCCTTTTGGGGTACTCAGCCTTGATATTTTGTTTCTCTTTTCACAGAGGAAGGTGGACATATAAACCAGGGATGAGGTCAGGACAGCATATCATAGGAATGGGATGCTGTAGGAAGTGCTGAATTAAGGGTGGAGGGGTGACAGAAAAGTGCTGTAGGGTTGTTCGTGAGGGAAGGGAGAGAGGGGATCAGGTTACTGGAGTAACATAGAGTGCTAGAAAACAGGTTCTTCAGAAAGGATTAGGGTGTGTGGTGGATTTAAATATGGATTTAAATATTGGTAGAGTTTGGGGCAATATAGAGAGGAAGAGCATTCCAGAGTAGGGGAGCGAGGAGAGGGAGAGACCAGAAATGAGAGGGAGCACAGGGGCTTGACTAGTGGCAAGGAGTTGAGCCGAGGATGATTGTGCTGTGCACAGGGGAGAGTATGGAGTTAGATGAGCATATAGGTAGGGTGGGGCAAGTCCACAGATAGTTTTGAAGATGATGAGAAGAAGACTATTCTTAGGTCTTTGTTTGATAGATAGCCAGCCAATCCGACGAGGGGAAGAGGAGGTAGAGGTAAAACACGAAAGGCTGAAAAGTGTGCAGGCCTCAAAGTTGCGGTCTTTGTCCAGAGGTGAAAAAGCATAGTTCGGAATCTCATATGAGGGACTGACACAGAAGTCAGATCTAGAAAGGACTACGGAGGAGATTAACTGTTTATCAGTATTGATAGAAAGAAGATGGCAGATTGTTCTAATAAGGATGAGGTTGAGTCTGGATGCAGTGGCAGATTTGGTGATGGGACAAATGTGACACCAAGGTTACGAGTGGAATCAAAGTAAGGAAGGTTGTCAGGAGGGAAGAGAAAAAGAGGGAGAGAGGAAGAGATAGTCTGCTTGACTGGGAAGTAGAGAACGTTGTGGAGTTGAGAATAAGTGAGTGAAATACCTTCCAATATTAGATGGAGTTGAGACAGTTTGAAATCTTTGACAACAACTCTTTGGTTAAGGAGGGAAACGGAAGAAGATCTGAATGTCATCAGCAATGATTTGATAGGAGAAGCCATAAGAGGAGTTCAAGGCACCAAGAGCTGAATTATAGAGAGTCAAGAGAAGTGGACCAAGGACAGACACTTGAGGAACTAAAACATAAGGGGGGGGGTGAGTCGGGAGTTAAGGCTGTTCCACGACAAATAAAAGGGTCTATGGTCAAGGCATGCAGCAAACCAAGCAAATGCCTTATTTCTGATGCCAAGTATAGTGGTAGGGAGAAGGTCATGATGGTCGGCAGTATCGAAGGCAGTGGAGTGGTCTTGCAAATAAGAATAGATGGCATGACGTGCTGAAGAGAAGAAGTTACTGACACTAAGAAGAGCTGTCTTGGTAGAATACAGAGGTTGGAAGCTTGATTGAAGTGGGCCCTGGAGGTTTTATCAAGCAACTCAGTGAGTTGATTGAATACTACTTACTCTAGGATTTTGTAATTGTGCGGTAGAATTTAGACATGAAGAAAGTTGGCAGGACAGTTAGGATCCAGATCAGGTTTCTTAAGGAGAGGAATGACAGCAGCTGACTTATAGGATGAGGCAAAAGTAGCTTTATCAAGTGAGGAGTTGAAGAGGGAAGTGAGATGTGGAGCAACAGTGACAGCTATGTGATTTCACAATATGCAGGGATGGGTGAAAAAAAGGCATAGTAGTGGGAGCGAAGAGTAGTGGTGGTGGAGAAAGGTGAGCAGGAGGAGGAGATAGCGAGGATGCTAGGAATAGTAGACATTTTAGAAGGAAAGTAGATAGAAATATAATTTGCGGAAAGCGTTGAAGAGATAAAGGAAGGTTTAGGTGAGAGAATTGAGTTGAGGGATTTTTGGAGGTGCCTGGGTTGGGAGGATTGAGACAAAATGAGAGCTCCCTAGAAGACATGTTTGGCAGGGTCAAGAGCTGAGGAGTAGTTTTGAAGAGCAGTGAGGTGCAAGTGTGGTATTTCCAATGTTTCCCATAGGAAATGGGTCGGGCTTGCTGAAAATGTGTAATATGGGGCCACTTTGAACATTATTTCCGGGGCCTCTTTTTGTTCCCAGTCCATCACTGTACCTGACATGCAAAGCTCTGCTTCATGGAGTTTCTTTCCAGGTGCTCCTTACGAAAAGTGGTGTTCGGTCACAAAGCACTAACAAGAGTTAGGGGGCCTAAACAGGTAGGGGGTGCTCATTGAAAGATGGTGTGTGTCTATCCATGTGCTATGCTCGCACCTCATAGAAGGCGTTTTAACGTTCTCCTGACAGATATTTATTTTAGTATTCAAATCTTCTTACTAGTGATGTATACAGAGTGCCATATACGTGTTCTTGATGTGAAAGGGCTGCGGCAGCATGGTATATGTTGTGAAGTGCTTATCCCTGCATGGAAGAGATGATGGTGTCATGTGGAATGTTTGGTGTTGAATGATGTGTGAGTGTTCCAGATAAGGTCAGTTAAGCCTGGGTGATGGGACCCAGTGGTTCTGTTCAAGCTGTCTTAATCTTAATGTAACTTGAAATAAAGATCTCTGGAGAAACATAAGAAGACTAAAAAAGGTGCTTTCTAACAATGGTGACGAGGATTACCAAGAACCTATGCGAGCAGAAGAAGAAGGCTGCTGAGGGGGGATCAGAAGAAGAAGGACAGGAACCACTGCCCCCCAGACGCTAAGGAAGTAAGTCCCATCAGCCAGGGATGCAGAGCGCTGGTGATTCAGAAGTAAAGAGAGGAAGAAAAACCCAGCGCAGGACCAGGGTACCAGTAAGGAAGAAGGGGCGACACAACGCAGAAGAAGGGGGGGTTGAGAAATAAAGAAAGCCCCAGCGTAGACACAGGGCACATTAATTGGGAAGAGGAAGCAGCCCCAACGTTGTAAGAGAAAGCCTGGGCATAAAAAAGGGGGAAAAAGCAGCCCCAATGTTATAAGAGAAAGCCTGGGCATAGAAAAGGGGGAAAAAGGAGCCCCAATGCTATAAGAGAAAGCCTAGGTATAAAAAAAAGGGAAAGGAAGAAGCAGCCCCAACGTTATAAGAGAAAGCCTGGGCATAAAAAAGGGGGAAGAAGCAAGCATCCCAACGTTGTAAGAGAAAGCCTGGGCATAAAAAAGGGGGAAGAAGCAAGCAGCCCCAATGTTGTAAGAGAAAGCCTGGGCATAAAAAAGGGGGAAAAAGCAGCCCCAATGTTATAAGAGAAAGCCTGGGGATAGAAAAGGGGGAAAAAGCAGCCCCAATGTTATAAGAGAAAGCCTGGGCATAAAAAAGGGGGAAGAAGCAGCCCCAACATTGTAAGAGAAAGCCTAGGCATAAAAAAGGGGGAAAAGCAGTCCCAATGTTATAAGAGAAAGCCTGGGCATAGAAAAGGGGGAAAAAACAGCCCCAATGTTATAAGAGAAAGCCTGGGCATAAAAAAGGGGGAAGAAGGAGCCCCAACGTTATAGGAGAAGGCCTGGACATAAAAAAGGGGGCAGAAGCAAGCAGCCCCAACGTTGTAAGAGAAAGCCTGGGCATCAAAAAGAGGGAAGAAGCAAGCAGCCCCATCATAGTAAGAGAAAGCCTGGGCATAAAAAAGGGGGAAAAAGCAGCCCCAATGTTATAAGAGAAAGCCTGGGTATAGAAAAGGGTGAAGAAGGAGCCCCAACGTTATAAGAGAAAGCCTGGGCATAAAAAAGGGGGAAAAAGCAGCCCCAACGTTGTAAGAGAAAGCCTGGGCATAAAAAAGGGGGAAAAAGCAGCACCAATGTTAAAAGAGAAAGCTTGGGCATAGAAAAGGGGGAAGAAGGAGCCCCAACATTATAAGAGAAAGCCTGGGCATAAAAAAGGGGGAAGAAGCAGCCCCAACATTATAAGAGAAAGCCACAACTGTTATAAGATTGTTATGTCCCAGGTCGTGAGAGCCCAGGGCAGTATATGACAGGGAATGGTGTTAAGAAGAGCCCCTGTGCAGTTCCAGGGTACCAAAGAAGAAGTTTAGCCTGGCGCATATTCGCTGCGCAAAGATAAAAGGAAAGTGTAATGCCAGTGATGTAAATATGGAATTTAATTTGTGAAATGAAGCATGGATTTCGGGCCAATTGTAGCTAATGACTGTGAGAAACAATCGTGATGTAGAACATACGTACCAGATGACAAAACGTTTAAGAAGTACTGTGGATTCTACGAGTAAAACAGGCAGGGATGGCAGTGTTGTTACCGTGGAGACGGTTGAAACGAGGAGCTGTGCTTTGCTCCAATGCAAATCTGTAAATGGTGATGTCACACGCAAGAAGCCAGTAATGGCGAAGAATGGAATGCTGTTGAGAGGGCCAGCGCCTCTGGCTGTTGATGTCACAATAGCATAAATGAATATTGCGGTACTTAAGGAAGGGAATAAACAGCACCGTGATATAAGATAATATGAAGGTCGACGTGAAAAGCATGTAGAAAGGAGCAAGCCCCGGAACGCAAGCTACATAAGGTGATCAGCAAAAGGAAGGATGATTGAAATGAAGTGAAAGTTACGAGGATGCATTGGAAAGGGAAGATTGATTGTGCTCGCACGTAGATGTCAAGCCATTTGAAGAGGAAAGTAAACAAGTTGGCGAGCGTTAACAGGGTCATTAAGGAGAGTGGTAGACTTTGTTAATTAGAAGTGGTACAGGGGCAGAGACCACAGGAACCGAAGATCCCCGAGGGCAGAAGACTTTTGGTAGATGCGGAGATGTGGCAGAAAGATGTATCCTTTTAAGTATCAGTGCCTTAACATTTATGATAGAAATATAATATTGGTGTTAAAGTAGTATGCAGGTAAGAGGAAGAAATTGTTTGAGCACAAGAAGAGCATATGGTTTGTGCATGTATGGTATTGCAAAGGTGTTAATAAGTGTAGTGTAACCTTTGTGTAGTGTAAACGTTTGAGGATTTTCAGGATGGAGCCAACTGATGGCTATGGACTCTTAGGATATTAAATGTATGCAGATACAAGTGCATAGGTGTAATTAAATGTTTATGTTTAAAGTTCTTACAGTGTCAGGCTTCTATAGTGCAGCGTGGACTTTTAGTTTTTAGAGGTATGCGCTTAAAACAAAAAGTAGGCTGCATGAATGCGGCATGGACTTTTAGGGCTCCATATGTTGGTAGTTTTACAGTTATAAGAATATGTAAATGCAAAATGTTGTATTTTGAAATGAGTCGCCATTGTTTGAAGTGTGCAAGAATTGGAGTATTAAAGTCCCAAAATAAATGAAGGTAGTGCCTTCAAGGGAGGAAGGTAACGCCTCCAAAGTGAAGTAACCCTGAAATTTAACTAGGGATAGCGTCCCAGTTGTAGTTGGGCTAGCGTCCCTTGTGTAGTAGGGATGGCGTCCCGTGTGAAGTGGGGATTGCGTCCCGTGTGAAGTGGGGATAGCCTGCCTTGTGAAGTAGGGATAGCATCCCATGTGGAGTTGGGATAGCGTCCCGTGTGTAGTTGGGATAGCGTCCCATGTGTAGTTGGGATAGCGTCCCACGTGAAGTAGGGATAGGGTCCCAATTGAAGTAGGGATAGCGTCCCGTGTGAAGTAGGGATGGCGTCCCACGTGAAGTAGGGATATCGTCCCGCGTGAAGTAGGGATAGTGTCCCATTTGAGTAGGGATAGCGTCTTGTTGGTATGGAAGTGAATAGGGATAGTGTCTCATTTGAGGTAGAGTTGGGATAGCATCCCATGGGGTAAAATGTTGGGATAGCGTCCCAGTAATGTTTTTGAGCAGCGTCACTCAACAAACAGATGGATGATATGGATGTTGTCTGGCATGGAGGCTCAAAACAAATCCTGCCTCCTATGTCAGTTTTGGTTGCACCCTGTGTGTGACCAACATCCCAGTTATGAATGAATGCTGTTTGTGTGATGTGGCTGTGTGTGCATTTGCGTTGAGGGTGTAAAGAAGGAGAGTGATTGAAGTACTTCTAGGTGGTGTATTTTGAATATGTGTGTTATCATTGGAAAGGAAGGAGATATGTTGTGAAGTGCTTGTCCCTGTATGGAAGAGATGATGATGTCATGTGGAATGTTTGGTGTTGAATGATGTGTGAGTGTTTCAGATAAGGTAAGTTAAGCCTGGGTGATGGGACCCAGTGGTTCTGTTCAAGCTGTCTTAATGTAACTTGAAATAAAGATCTCTGGAGAAACATAAGAAGACTAAAGAAAGTGCTTTCCAGCAGTATAGGCACTATAATAGGAAGCTGGGTAAGAAGAAAGCAATGTAAGGAAATGTAATTCTACACCTAGACTGGATCAGGGTGAACTCTCCTTCGCAAACACTGTTAAAACCAAATAATAAAAGAGGGAGCATTTTATTTATTCCATAGAAACACATTAATTGTTGTGTGCATACATACCTTATTGTACCCATCATTAATTTCTATGAATACAAGGATGTGTGTTTCTATGTAAAGTAACAAGATTTCACTCCTAAACTATGGTATTTCTACTGAGTTTAGCTGCTTTTTATGCATCGTGCCTTCCCTTCATAGGTATCAGCGGCACCTTCATGCTTTCCAGTGTAGCTTGGTAGGAAGAAGAAGACTTTAAATAAATGGATGTGATAATTGGTAACCCACTGACCCGCACCACATTCATGCAGACATTCATGTAAAGTAGCTCAGGTGGCATGGTGTGCCTCTCTCCTGTCTCTTGTATTACCATACATGTTATTGCCATTATTCCTCTCACTAATACTTTCAAGGATGTACTTTTTTTGTTGCTACATTCTGCTTTACCAGAGATCCTGTGCACCCTCTGAGGGTACAGCTTGAGGAATGAAACTCCCCGAGCCTAAACTTGCAGGACCCAGCCTGCATCCTGACTGGAAGAAGCAATGTGTCACACTGTAAATGGCTACTGAAGTTCATGTGATGCACTGCCTCTCTTACTGAGTCTACCTAGGCTTCCAGCCCCGGAGTCTGCAGCAATGGGCCAAAATCTGTAAAGGGTAACTACTCCCTGTTTCTATCCGTTAGGGCTGGAATAGCCCTAGAGCCTGAATCCCTGCTCAAGCCAGCACTTTTGCATTCTATCCCTTTACCTGCTGTGAACATCCACACATGGGGATTCTTCCACACATTGACTGTCCATCCACCACAGAGTTTCCGTTACCTCACAGCACCAGGGGAAATTACTGCTTTTATCCTGATAATTGTCTTTAGGCTACATATAGCTCCATTGTAGCCCAACTGAGAACTTTAACCTGCTTCTTTTCAGCCAACCATCCCCTTCCCCTCCTGCTTACCCACCTACTCTCTCACTTTGGCTGCACCCGTGCTTCACTTGCCTATTTCTTCTACCCCTATCATGGAACTTAACTTTGCTAAATTCTTCATTGTACTCACTCTTCTTCTCCCCATCTCCTGTAGCTTTCAGCCTCAAATCGATTTAACTTCTCACACCCTCCCCCCCCCCCACCTCCTTCCATTGTCCCTCCACCCACACCCCTCAAACACAACACCCCCATTCTCCAAAGATATCCAACCTCATCTATCACCCTCATCTGTACAGAACACCTGCTCCTCTCTCTCACCTCTGATCATCCCTGCTGCACTTGCCACTAGAATGCACAATCCATCTGTAACAAGTCTTCTTACAACACTGACTCCGTTGACTCTTATCACTTTCAACTTTCACTTCTTTGTATAACTAAACCTGGAACTCTCCTCATGGCTCTGCTACACTGGCAGCTCTCCAAACTGACTCTTCTACCTTCTCCTACTCCAGTCGACCTCTCAGGAAGGGTGACAGTGTAGGGTTCCTTATAAATAAGGTCGTCAATACTGCCCATACCCTATCTGACTTCAACTCTTCCTCTTTTGACTATGCAATTATTGAACTGCTCACTCCTACTCCTCTCAATGTTTTTGAACTCTATTGAACCCCTGCTCCTCTCAACTCATTGATCTGAATATTCTCCTGGAGTCACTTCCCAACTGAAATCCCCATTGTCATGCTGGGGGACATCAAACTTCCCAAGCCCTCTGCAGCCACCCACCTTGAAGTTAACTCCCTCAGATCTAACCACTCCCTCTACTCTCTACATGACCAGTCTACCCACTCTGGTGGGAACTTTCTTGACGTTGCATTTCACTCTAGTTCACTTGTCTCATCTGACTTCTCCTTTAACCAGTCTACATCTGGTCATTCCAATTCTCACATCAACATCTCAGTCCCGCCATCCTCTACTCCGCCTCCCCTCTTCAAGGACTATAAGAAAATTCAGGAAGGACTCTCTTTCACCTTACCATGATTATGTGAGGGCATCTCTCCTGTCTCTCTTCTCTATTCATGCCTCCTCCATTGGTAATGCTTTTTCTGACTTTCGCTATGCACTTATGCCTCCATTTGACCGCCACTATCCTGCTCGCAATTTGACATCTTCTCATCCCTGTATTCAGACCTGGATCACCTTTGAGATTTGGACCCCCAAATCAAACATATACTGTGACCTAAGACACTGGTGCACATCATGGACACCTACCCTACTCCTGCTTTACAAAAAGTCCTGTGCTGCTCTCACTTCTGCACTGGACTCTGCCAAATCCTCCTACTTCAGAAACCTAATCTTCTCACTTCACATTCACCCCAACAGACTTGCATCTATCCTCAAACTTCACTCACACCTCCCAAGCCAATATCCATCACCTGCTACCTTTCAGCTAATGACTTTTTCTGACCACTTTTACTCTCAAATCTCTAAATTTGTGGCACTCCCACAGTGGTGCTCTCTTTCTGTTGACCACCTCTGCCCTATGTATTTTACTCTTGACTATTGCTCCCTTACTTCTCCTATCAAATTACCACCGATCCTTTACAGTGCCAACCCTTCTTTTGCTTCAATAGGCTCACTTACTCTAAAAATGGTCAAAGACTTAGTCCCAACAGTCTGCTTATCTCGCAGAGCTCTTCAACCTCTATGTCCCTCTTCTAGGCTCTTCTCTACTTCCTTCAAGTCTGTAGCTGTCCTCCCCCTACTGAATATGCCTTCTGCTGACCCAAACTACCCAGCAAACTATAGCCCAGTTTCCCTCATTCTCCATTGTTTAAAGGTTTTTGAGCGGGAGTCGTCAACAGATTAGCTATCTTGAGGATAATGGCCTTGGAGATCCACTTCGATTTGGCTATTGTGCTAAACACTCCACTGAGACTACTCTCATGCATTTCTCCAACTTTCTCTCTGATGCTCACCACTCCAAAATCTCGCTAATACTAATCTTTTGGACCTCCCGATGATTTCAACACTGTCAACCACTTCTCTCTCCTGCTCACTCTCCAAGAACTTGGTGTTCACAAATCAGCATTTGCCTTGGAAGCTTCCTACCTAGACGGTCAATCCTTTGAAATCTCCAAGAACTCACAAAGCTCTGAACCCACTTCTCTACCTGTCAGCATCCCACAAGGATCATTTCTTGGACCTCTGCTCTTCAATCTATGTAACTCTGTCCTTGGAAGACTTATCTTGCCCTTGGGCTTATGTGCTTTGTTTTCTCGTTTCCCTTCTTCACAAAAGCCATCTCTAAGCCATCTCTAAATGGATTGGCAATCCTCTCGCCCCTCGGTGCATCTCTGCTGCCTCATGCTGAACTCTTCAAAAATAGAAGTCTCCTTTCTCCCGACTTCCAATGCCATCCCTACTCTATTCTCTCTATCTGCTTCTTGCCTGAATTTCTTGCTCCTTTGAACAAGGCTCCCTACCTTGGCGTCCTCTTTGATAGCGATCTCTGACTGCAAAAATGCATCACAACCACTTCCTCTGCTGTTCGCATTAACCTCCTCAACATTTGGAAAATTCATCAATTTCTCACTCACCATTCTATGAGAACTCTAATCTCCACCAACATTCTCACCTAACTTGACTACGGTGCAAGCATTCTCTTCGGCCGTCCTCTCTACTCTTTCCTCCCTCAAGACAAAGTCCTCATCTTTGCTACCTGTGCTTTCTACAACCTACCCATATCCTTCCCGAATCTATGTGATCACTGCACTGCCTGTAATTCCACCGATGAACATGTCGACGACCATTATGGCGCAGTGCAGTGATCAGATAGATCACTGTGGCCTGTATCCCCCTACCGTCTTCCCCACGGCCACTTACCTTACCGGCGGCACAGACGGAAGTGTGTCACCGACTTCCCTCGATTCCTGTGGTGTCAGTTCCCACCCACATACGTGGGTCAGCGCTGGCACTGCAGGGTTCTTTTTTTCTCTTTTTTTTTCTTAAAACATTCTTGTCCCCTGCTCTCCATTTAATGGAAGCAGGGGACTCCCCCGCAGCCCCTAACCTCCATTACCACGACAAAGAAGAGCAAGGAACACCCCTGCAACCCCTGCTTCCCTAAATTGCAGTATTCTTTTTGCTGCGCGAAGGCGCAGTTTCGTACCAGTCCACATGGTGTTGTCGCAGTAATGGTACACTTCCATACTCTTCCACTTCTAACTACCAACAATAGTTTGATTTTCTCTCCATGCACAACCACTTCCTTTTCAAGTCCCTTCTCCTAGTCTACAATGTTGAGTATTGTTTTGCTCCTTAGTACCTGTCTGTTTGCATTTCTGCCTACTTTGCCACTCCACTTACTTACTAAAGGAGGAGCTCTTCCTGCCCACTCTGCCATCCTCCCTACCTGACCTCACCACTCCCTCAAGTTATGCTTAATAATGTAATTTTGAATATTTATATAGTACCCCTTGAGTTTAAAGCACATGCTTCCTTAGATTAATGTTACATTTGTAAATCACCTGTTTCTTACAGATATCTTTTTTTCGTTTTCTTTTGCTTTGTTCCTGGTATATGTCTCACTTTTATTTACACTCACATAAACTGGTTCACCACTTGCTCTCACTTTGTGCTATTGCCCAGGCACTCTTCTGTGAATTCATCTGCTGTCTGTAAATGTGTTATTGTGTGTCATTTTGGGTTAAAATTGACATTGCTGTTCTTCTAATAAATACAACACATAAATAACTAGCAGAAGTACCCTTTCTCTGAACGGGTTCTGTAGACAGACATGATAACACTGATCCTGTAGGTCTCTGTTCCGAGTCGCTTATCGATTGATCTGCTTTGCATCCTGAAGTAAACTGCACTGAGAATGGCTTGTGTGGCTGACTGACATACCCCGGAGCAGACGTTGGGGGGAGGCAAGAGTTGGTGTGTTGCTGCATACTGGGACCTTGTGTGCTCTCTTCCTGCCTGTCGCCTCACCCTGGCATGGTGCAGTTCTTTGTGGTGCATTGCAGTGCAAATATCTTGGAAACGATGCATCCTAGGGCCTGGATATTGAATTTCGTTCCTCATGTCGGGACCAGTCTTTCTACAAACACATTGATGTTTCTCTAATTTCAGGCAACCATCTCATGTGTGAAGGTACTGAATTCCAGGTAAAGTGTTGGGGTGTCCAATTATCATGGTGCTAGTAATGTCTGAAGGGTCCTAAAAGGTAACTATGCAAAATGTGGTGCAAATTGGTAAAACAGTGTGGAATTGGATACGGAACAATGCTTCGCCAACCCACAAACCCACAAACAAATTTTGACTTGTGATAAAATCTGGGGAACGGGGTGGGGTGTCCAAGTGGCAAGTAGCCATTAATGTCCAGAGGGTCCTAACAAGTAACTATTCACAATGTGGTGAAAATTGGTGAAACAGTGTGGAATTGTATAAGAAACAACACTTTGCCACAAACCCACAAGCCCACAAACAAATGTATAGTTTTGCTGCAATCCGGGGAAAGGGGTTGTGTGTCCAAATGTCATCTAGTCAGTAATGTCTGCAGGGTCCTAACAGGTAACAATGCTAAATTTGGTGCAGAAAGGTGAAACAGTGTGGAATTATATAAGGAACCACGCTTTGACAAGCTCCAAACCCACAAACAAATGTTGACTTTTGCTAAAATCTGGGGAATGGGGTGGGGTGTCCAAATGTCATGTAGCCAGTGTTGTCCGGAGGGGCCTAACAGGTAACCATGCACAATTTGGTGCATTGCGTGGGTTAGAGGGCCTGGTTCACAAACCCCGAAGTGACCCTCAGAAATATTGCGGGTCACCAAATTATTGAACTTGTAGCTGAATGACAAATGAAGTTTCCCAATTCTCATTTGGGAGATTTTGCCCTAACTTAAGAGCCTATACCATACTATACAGTAAAGCTATTAGAATAGTGTATATATTTAAGTAATTTAGCACCTACGTGTACCAATGTTTGAGCATGGTCGAGAAAACACAGATGAGTTTAATGCAATGCCAAACTCTAACTCTCCTGGTGCTACATAATTTTATCACTACCACCAGTGGTATGTCACAAGCATCTCCCTTTATGTATGTATGCTGCCTTGTCCAATCCACTTCTGTGCCACTCGCATTCATACCTCTTTGTCAGTAACTATTCCCCATCAGGTTATAGTTTTATAAATGTTAAAGAAAATCAAAAAGAGCTTTAGTAATAAGATAAACCAGTACAGTTGAAGTGATGAAATGCAAGTGGCATCACAACATTGGTTTAAGCTGTAAACAAAACAAAAGATTGTACAGTTCCCCTGCTCTGACTTTTTTTTCCCCCACTAATGCGCTTGGTTAATAAAATCATCCTTTCGTGTAACACCGAACAATGCAAAGATACATCATAATCACAATTAATCATCACAATCACATTAAATACGTAAGAAACTAGTTCAATTCGACCAATGAATACACATGTGTCACCTCAATCTTAAACCATTACTCCATATTAATAATAATAATCAAGTTTTATCTTCACCACAGAAATTAAGCATTGGGCTACCATTTTTCATTACCATCTAATTTTGATGAGATCAAATGACGGCCACCTGATTTATTGGCACGCTTCACACGTGATCAGAATATGTTTGTTTTAATGATTGTACCTCATTATGGATTGCACATCTGTCACAACACATAGGGCCTCATTACGACTCAGGCGGTAAGGGGTTTACGGCGGCGTAAACAGCGCCGACCCTTACCGCCTGAGTACGAGGTCCCTTAGCGCCATGGCGGATTTAACACCTGCTTTTAGCAGGTGTTAAAATCCATGGCGCTAAGGGACCATGGAGTTAATTACGCCACCGTACTTTACGGTGGCGTAATTAACGCCTTCCCCACTCCCATTATGCCCTATGGGGCAAAAATGGGAATGGGGAAGGGTAAATGGGGATTGGGGACTTACCGCCCCGCCGACCTCGGAATGGGGCGGTAAGTCCACCTACCACCATGACGTAAACATAGTTTACGCCATGGTGGTAAAGTCACGGCCCAGGCGGTAACTTACCGCCTGGGTCGTAATGAGGCCCATAGTCAATTCCTCACTGTTTTGATGCACCGGAAAAAAACTCCCTACTATTCAGCAGGTTTAAACCAAACCTCAAGAACTGATTATGCCAATCGGCATTTGGAAACCTGCAAAGGTAGGGAGGTATTGTACCCAATGGCTTATAAACCACAGAAAAGGAAGAATGCATTTTATAACTATGCCTTCCGTCAATCGTGGCAATACAATCCCACTTGCTCTCACTTACCGCCGGCTCGTGGTGCTATATTCAAATTTTCTTTTGAGGTGAAGGCTTCATGGCCTCCCAAACTTGCACGCACGGGCTCTCCAGCAGGTCTGATGCATGGCACAACCCATGATCTATGCAATAAAGGGCCTGTTTTGTGGTGTAATGCACACTTGTGTTCCGCTCCATTTTTTTATCACCTTCTCCCACATGGCCTTACTAACTTGGAGAGGGTACACCGTTCCACTTGACTTCGACCTTCTGGGCACGTATTTGCCATAAACATATAAGGCAAAAAAGTCTATACAAAACTCGTGTAGCCCATCTCCCGAAAATGAAAATTAAACTTTTTGCACCCCCCTCGTCAGGAGTGCGTACGTGGCTGGTAATGGCCGCAACCCTTCAAGAGGCCCTCGCTTTGCTTGGGCCTGCCTACGCTCGAACTGGCGCCCGAACCCCCCTTCCCCCCTTCTCCCCGCAACCACCCCCTCTATGGCTCGGGGTTTATTGCTTTATTCTTTTCCTAACTGGTGTTAACAATGCCTTTTTAAATATGGGTGTATATATAAAGAGATTGTGTGCCATGTTTTATTGAATCAACCTTTCCCACAATGCTTTATGAATGGAGCTCTGTGATGCACGGTTTGGCTGGGGACATTTTGTACATTCTGTGACATTCTGTCAGCTTGAAGCTGCAATTAAAATGCATGGGATTCTTCACGTCACGTGGGGCCGTGGAGCCGTGGGGCCGTGGGGCTTCAAGACGTATCTTGGGTCGACCAGTCAGAATTTAGTTCATCTTTATTAACATCGCACCTGCTATAACTTTACAGTTATTTTCCTCTTCTCAGTTCATTTCAAAAGATACAAGATGTTCTGGCAATAGTTGATTACCACTGAAAACGGATGCTGACGTGCTTATGTTTTCTGGCTGTGGGTTTATATATAAATAATGCATTACGTTGTACGTGGGTGTCTGCAGTTTCGTGCTTAGGAGAGTTTGCGAGCTAGACACCATTTTGAGATTTTTTTCACCAATGCCTAATTTGCTGCTTATTCTCCGACCTTAGACATAAACATGGTGTATTTTAAAGAAAGAGAAAGGCAACAAGGTGATCAGAAATATTTAGAACACTTCATACGCTTAAAATATAGTTATATTACATGAACTATATGATGAACCAATCATTAAATCAGCAATATGCAGGTGTTTAAAGTGAAGTATGCGTACATGTGCTTGCGAGAAGAGAAAGAAAACACTGGCAAGAGCATGTGTGCTTTCACCTAAACCAAGCAGTGTTTTCAATATTTTAGTAACCAGTGGGCACTGATAGTGCACACACTGCATACTGCTGAGATAATTATACTTTAAATTGCTACCAGCTGTGCTCCAGGCACCTCACTCCTGACATCTAGGAAACTAATTTAAATTTATCCTCGGCACGAAAAATGATGGGACTGCAAAATGTCAATTCATGACATTATGAAGATATTAAAGATGAAAAGGCGTATGGCCTTCTTAATGTCAGTCTTACATGATAATTTGAAATGATAAGAATAATCACACTATGGGAGAGAAAAAGACCAAGAATCCAGGAGTTGGCAGGTTCCTTTGTCTTTTCCCCCGCTGGATGGAAAATCAGCTGTAAAACCGGCCATCATAAAGGTGAATTGTGTACTGTATTACAGTGAATCAATATGGATCCCTTCTGCTTTTATCACAAGACAAAAAAAAGGAGGAAACCCATTGGGGATTCAGGCATCTCAAAAAGCACCACAATTGGGTATTGGTTTTGTGTCCAACCCCATCAGAATGGTGGAAGGTATGGTGAAAAACAGCAGGAGAACTGGCCAGCACCTGTTTTACACCACCCACCCCGTTTCACGCCTCCATTAACATGTGTCTGTGAGTGTTACTGCACTTGCTCAATCTCTTTTTCTTTGTTTCTGTAAATCATCAAGGCTTTTTGCCAACCTCCAATCAAATATTCGCAAGAATACGCCTGGCTGGAGAACTAAACGTTTGGGCTTTTTCTAGAACCCAACTCTCTGGTCACAGGCACAGGAATTAGGTTTAGTTTAGTTTAGTTTAGTTTAGTTTGTTTATTTATAAAGCGCGTCCAAACCCTAAGGTAGCTGGGCGCATAATCATGTGCACAGCAGAGTTACATATCGTTACAACAGAGTTACATATCGAACATCTTAATACAGCAGACAGAGCATACATTAGTCAAGGCTCTGAGAGTTACATACAAGCATAGAATATACCGAGAGTATAGTGTACAGAGAATATCACAGTTACATCTTAATACAGCAGACAGAGCATACATTAGTCAAGGCTCTGAGAGTTACATACAAGCATAGAATATACAGAGAGTATAGTGTACAGAGAATAGCACAGTTGCAGTGGCGAATGAGAACCGGTTACAGATTGGTCCTGCATAGGCTGTAGAAGAGTAAATATTACTGCAGGTGGAGAGCGGTGGCTAGCCGGTCATGTCGGGGAGAGTCTAGATTTTCAGGCTAGTAGCTATGATTTTACCATGGCTCTAAAAGGCCAGAATGCGGTTTCCGCTCTAATTGTGGGAGGGAGGGTGTTCCAACATTGTGCTGCGAGCACTGGGAAACAGGAGCCTCCTGCTGTTTTTAGGTTATAGTTCGGGATCTTTATAGTTCGGGATCTTTAGTTGGTGCAGGTAAGGAGTTCTGGTGGGTCTAGTGGGTAGTGTCTAGAGAATTTGTCTGAAAGGTAACGTGGGGCAGTACGAGACAGACACTTGTGGGTGATGACCAGGGTTCTTAGCTTAATTCTGTCACGGATCGGGAGCCAGAGGACTTCTTTGCTAACCGTGGATATGTGCGCCTTGCGCGGGAGGTTGAGGGCACATCTTAGTGCATTATTTTGCAGGATCTGGAGCCTGTTCAAGTTTTTAGTGGTAGTGCCTAGGTAGAGTGTGTTGCAATAGTCTAATTTAGACAATATTAGCGCTCTAGATAGAGTGAGGCAACTGGAGGTGGAGAGAAAAGGCCTACAGGCATTGATCAGTTTATTGGTGTATGAGGTAGCTGAGATGGTAGAGTTTATTTGTTTCTTTAATGACAAGGTAGAGTCGAGGTATACAACTAGTGTTTTGACCTCTTTGGATACTTTTAGGATGTTGCCATCGATGGTAAAGGATTGGTATCTTTGGTCCAGTTTGTTGAGGCGAGCCTGGGAGCCTACGATAAGCAGTTCTGTCTTATCGTCGTTTAGGCAAAGACTGTGTGTAGCCATCCAGGGTTGGATTTCTAAGTAGATATCGTTAAGCTTTGCAGCATCTTCTTCATAGCTGCCAGTGAGCGTAATGAGGACCTGGGTGTCGTCTGCATAATTAGTGTAGCTGATACCCAGATCATCAAGACGGTCAAATGGGAGCTTCGTGAAGATGTTGTAGAGTGTGGGAGAAATGCAAGAGCCTTGGGGCACTCCACATGTGATAAGGATGGGGTCCGCAGACGCAGTGGGGGCGAAGACTCTAGTCGACCTGTCAGACAGAAATGACTAGATCCACTTAGTGGCATTCTAAGAGAATGCAGCAGCTGAGGAGAGGTGTTGGGTGAGGATCTGGTGGTCAACCAGATCAAAGGCAGCAGAGAGATCCAACAAGAGCAAGATGGCCAGTTTGCCCTTGTCTTTGGCGTCATCCATTTGGATTTTTAGATCCAAGAGGGCAGTTTCAGTCCCGTGTCTTGGTCTAAAGCCGGATTGTCTCAGGCCTAGGAGGTTGTTGTCTTCCAAATGTTGTTGTATTTGGAGATAGGCTACCCTGTCCAAGATTTTGAGAATAATGGGACTGTAGTGATAGGCCTATAGTTTGTGGGGATGTTGGTATCTAGGTTGGGTTTTTTGAGCAGGGGTAGGACCCACGCTTCTTTAAGGTTGTTGGGAACCACTGAGTTTTTGAAAGAGGAGTTGATCAGAGAGGTGATGAGAGGGGCTAGCTCATTAGCACCGTCTTTGATGACAGATGCGGGACAAATGTCACCTTTGCAATTGGATGGTTTGAGACTGGCGATTATCTTGATTACTTCTCCTTCTGTGACTGGTGAGAAGTGGAAGGAGGGGCAGTTAGGGGTGGTGTGGTTTATTTTGCTGCTGGGGTTCTGCTTGGAGGCAAGGCTAGCTTTTTTAGCTTCTATCTTAGATTGTAGGAGGGCAATTTTGTTAGCGAGGGTGAGATGGATATTGTTACACCAGGCCTTGTCTTTAGTACAGTCCTCTGTAGGAGGTAATGGTGATTCAAGTTCCCTTAGTATAGAGAAAAGTTCTTTGGTGCCAGATTTGGCATTTTGTATTCTCAAGTTATAGATCTCTTTTTTAGCATTTAAGATGGCGGATTTGTAGATGGAGGCAGCTGAAGCGAATTTGTCTTTAGTGGAGAGAGAGAGGGTGCAGCCTAAAAGGCCGGAGGAGGGAGACACACATATTGGCATTGCTTGAATAGCAAACACCCAAAAACATTTAGCCAGATCCCCCATCACTGTTACATACACCATTTCTATCACTGTGTGAATGCTCTGGAAGTGACAGATGGAGCCTGAGCACCTGTTCCTGATGGTGGCTCCTGGGTGTCTTCTCCTATATGTAGGTTGAGGGTAACTGGATCCACCTGTAGTGTTCCTATAACCAGCTGTACTGTATAATGTACCTATACTGTATGCATACTGTACCTATAACCATCTATACTGTTACTGTACTTATCTATAACAAAGCTACCAGAACTTTTCAAAGTATGCCCTTTTGGTTACTACATTTACTTGCTATTTCATCAGGTAGTTTGGCAGGCAGGCCTGGAAACAGAGGAATCAAAATGCAGCCATGTTTCCTGCTTGATAGCAGCACTGGTCAGGGGCTTGAAATCAGGAACATGGTATCTTCGCTGCCTTGATGCTTCACTTCCTCTCACCACTCAGATCAGATCGGAAACTGAAGAGGCAGCATGTGGGTGTAAAGGGCACTGGCTTCGTAATTACAATGATTTTATAATCACTACTGTAGATCTATATGATCAAGTTAATGGTGCAAGCCTGGCACACAACTAAGCAGAAAATGTGTGTGATGTTATGGTTTCTTGTTCTATAGTGTATGTTCTAACAAGACTTAATATGGCAAGTTCTTTATGAAAAAGTAGAGACCATGGTACAGTGAATGGCGTAAACTAAAAATAGACTCGTGACACTAATGAACAAGGGTTGTGCAAAAACAATGTCATACTTATATTGAGTTTACGGGCCAGACTTGCGCCATGAACTCAATACTTTAGGTGTACCATATTGACTTTAAAGCTCATACACCCGTGTGCTGTTTCTTGCAGCCTGATAGTATTCAAGCCATTTTGTGAAGCTCTTGGATGATAGAAACAGAACTGCAAAGGATGCCAGACACCTGTATCAATCTAGGCCTGGGATGTTAAGGCAAGCCGTGTGTTCCCGATCTCTGGCAGCAATGTTCGGGTACAGGAATGAACTAAACCCTTGCCCCACCTTAGTTAAACTCTATGACCTTCTTGAAGGGTTTCCGCTGCTACACACGGCACATTTGATTTTGGCTTCAGTTTGCTTAAGTGGATCAGCCTATGTCCTGAGCATTTGGCGAATCACTTCCTGCACTATCCTATGCACTTTCCAAGGGTAGAGATCATAAGCGTGACTTATCTGAAAACAATTATACGTTGGGCTGTTGCCCCTTTGGTTGTGTTGACATTGCTAGCAGGGTTTTATTGAAACACCTCTAGGCTCAGAGGTATTACTTAAATATGTAATCTTCTTAATCTCTTATCCACTTGCACTCTGATCGTTTTGCATGTTTTAGATATATTAAATATGAAATATTAGATGTCTGGCAGTATACTCATCTTTCTGATAGACATTGATAAGTGTGCTCAACTATGTAAATTCTGGTTCTGTGCATGCAGCACATGTATTTCTCCATTGTAGAATTGGTTTTATTTCTTGAAATTCACCCTATATCCCATGTATTTAGCTTTCAGTGCATGGCAGCTGTAACTCCTAAATCTGCAGGCTGGTTTAAATCATGCATTGCAAAGGGAACAGGAACTCTGTTTTGGGTCTTGTCGGTGGCTGAGGTAGCTTTTAGTGACTGTGGGCGTAAGGTATCTTAAGACGGCCCTCCATTCAGATTCATTCCAGGTCAGTTTCATTGTCGGTGCATTCACATTTCATCAATTTACCACCACCAAAATTACATGGCCTGCGGTAGCGGCCATGTTGTTATGGTTAAGTTGCTAAACCCATAGGAAGAACACTTTTTGGGCGCCTTATAACTTCGCTCCCCCTGGACGAATCCTCACCAAACTTTGCAAAAAAAGCATATGTCCTACTCTGAATTCTTTTGCAAAGTTTGCTGAGGTTTGGTCAAGGGTTACAGGGGGGTCCTAAAATTTCATTTTTTCCCATAGACTGAATGAAGAAAAAAAAATGTGCGCATACCTACAGCCGAAACCGCTGGATGGATTTTTACCAAATTTGGGGCAGGAGCAGCGGCTTGGTCCCGAAAACGTGCTTTTGTAAATTTGGTGGAAATCATCCAGTATTTTTTTTTAAAAAACGACCAAAAGGTAGATACCAACAAATTACTGATATCTATGTCGGCTCTGCACTTCCCTGTTTGCTCCGTGGAAAGAATTGGATTGGCAGAGAGGGCAACGTGGTGTCTGCGGACATCAGACGCGCCCACAGATTGGATGGTGAAAAGCACAAAGTGTGTCAGATTTTTGGCAACGCCTGTCATCTTGGATTCGCAGACAGCGGCCTGTGTCCGCGGATGTCACAGTAAAAACATATTAAAAAACACACAACATTGCACTTGTCAAACTTATCAAATAATCTCTGAGGAGGTGAGGGGTGATGAGGATGATGAGGAGGATGATGAGGATGGGACAGTATATGACTGCAAGTAACAAAATAAAGGTGTTTTTCACTGCAAAAGACTGTGATATTAGGTATATGGGAGGTGATTTTGAGGTGGTGCGGGTGTAGGGACTGAAGGCGCACGGTCCCCAAAATACAAAATATTATAATAATTATTGTACACATCAATAAGGGAATGAGAGTAGGAGAGTGGCATTCAGAAGAATAAAGTTTTTATAGAGTTTTACCATATTGATAACTCTGCTGCCCTGTAAAATATAATATCAAACACATTCCATTTTCAAATGATTGCAGGGGTGGGGAGCAAAGGGGTACTGCTCTTCAAAGACATTATGAGTGGAAGCAAAACCAATACACTGTTTGAATTATAATACTTTGCGGTGGACCAGCTGTGACAAATAGGTAGTCTGACACAGGCACTGCAGGAAAAAGCTGGCGCCAGTCACTGTTTGTTGCACGCAGCATTTACAAACGTGGGGGTTGTTGGTGCATGCTGTGTGTGGCACTTGCTAGCAGGAAACTGGAGACGTGCCCAGCTGACAGGTGGATAATTGATTCCAAGTGTTTTCATAAAATTAATAAATCTCTGGAAATTTCCTGCGGCATTGCTGTATGCAAGAAAACAATTTGTTTGTTTTTCATAACTATTCCTCATGCTACAGGGGTGCACATGGGAATCGCTGCCATGGGCCTGAAGGTCAATGCATTGAGCTGTTTACTCCCCTGCGTCCTGCCGAGGGAATGTGTTGCTTCTGTTTACCAAAAGGAAGCTAAGCATAAGCCTGTATTGTTTTCTGTCCTTGGAAATAAATGGAGTATTCGGAAGGGAAAAAAACAAATGGAATGAGATATGTAAAAATGTCAAACATGATAAGGGTCAGCATTCTAAAACTGAACAAAGTAACATTCATTTCATTTGATGATCTGAAGAGACACTCCGCGTTACGCCAAGGGAATGGAAATATCAATTATTATGTAAGTTTTACTGTAAACAAATTTGTAATTAGTGAGCAGACTTAAAAACAACCAGTGTGTACTTGTATTTGTCCCATGGCACGTGGGCTGTCCAGCACCGAAATGCAGGGAGTCCACGTCAGTGTTAGCACAGGTTCCACTAAAGCCCAATTCTAGGCTAATGTTACGTTAAAATGCTGCCTATGTGTTATTCGAATTCTTCAGTCAACTTCCACATCGGCCTCCCATTGCGAGTGCAACACACTGCACAGCACTAACCTCTCAATCACATAGTTGATGCCAATATTGCACGTTGTTTTCTCTGTGTTTGCATTGTTTCGCATTGGTGTTCATTCTTAGTTGTCACACAGGGCATAAGTAATGGATCGATTAGAATAGAATTAAGAATGTCTACTGACATTTCTGTTATGTTTTCTACACAGCCACATCCTGCCCTACTGCGAATGTCATAATTACCAGATACCAATTGATGGCTTCTTCAGCCGGCAGTTGATGATACACCTCAATGGTTGGATGAGAATAACGCTCTTTTCGGATGATCGCCCAGGACCGATATGCCCTTTCGTGGTACTGGCAATAAGGAGTACCTTGACATTGTTTACGGTGCTGTAGCAACAAGCTGATGCCGTAGCCTTTCGAATCACACTTCCTCCATCCGATGAGCTTATATCCAAAGGAATACCATGTGATTTACGATAAACATTTCTGTATTGAGAACAAAGAAAGCAACAAAATAATTTGGTTGAATATGGAAATCGGCGGTGGTGTAGCAACAAGCTGATGCCAAAGCCTTGCGAATCACAATGCCTCCATCCGATGAGCTTATAAACAAAGGAACACTGTGTGACCCACGATAAACATTTCTGTATTGAGAACAAAGAAAGCAACAAAAAAATGTGTTTGACTATGGTAATAAGTGGATGTTCGCGGAGTGTTTAATGTGAAATAAAAACACATTCTAAATTGTAGAATATTGCGTTTTCCTTTAAAGATAGTGTTTTGTATTCAGAATAGGGACACGCTGTGCTGTCAAAGGATGTGTGTTGATATTCCGTGTTTTGCATCAAATGACGTCTGGATGTAGGTGATGATTGGCTATGTTTGGCTACGCAGCACAGCAGCGTCATGGATATAGGAGGAGAATATCTCTAGGAATGGTGATGTTAGCTTCAGGGGCGGGGACTATGATTTAGTGTCGAAAGGACACTTGAGCTTAGGGCAATGTGCCAACGGATAAGATTAACACAAAATGGCCGCACCCTGCTACCTGATTTTACATATGTAAAAGTGAGGAAAACTACGGTAAGGTGCATGGGAAATGTTTTTACGGTTGATCAACATATGCTTAAATAGACATGCCCGAACGCTTGGGACAATAATATTTTTGAGAGCACTACTCCTTTAATGAAACTGCATGAAATGTGTCGATTTTATTCCCAACCTAATTCCAAATGACTTTGCAAAGTTTGGTGGGATTCTGTAAAGAGTGGGCACAATTAGAGGAGAGGTCCCAAAATAAAGTAAGGGCTCATAAATGAGGTACCATTTCACGAATCTACACTTAATTTGGTAAACCGATGACAGATCTATATCTAAATGTTTTTATAAAGTTCGGTGGGATTTTGTCAAGAGGGGGCAAAATTAAAAGGGGGGGCCCAAAAATAATGTAAAGGCTCATGAATGAGGTGCCATTTGACAAATCTATAATTACTTTGGCGAACTGATCTACATATACATCTTTTTATAAAGTTTGGTGGGATTTTGTGGGATTTTGCCAAGAGGGGGCAAAATTAGGAGAGTGTTCCAAAATATTGTAAAGGCTTATACATGTGGTGCCATTTGAGAAATCGACACAGAAGTTTGTAAAAAGATTATACATCTAGATATAAATGTTTTCGTAAAGTCAGAATGGATTTTGTCAAGTGGGGCCTAGGTTATATGATTATTGTATGTGGATACATTAAACACTTTTGAAAAAATTAAACATGGGTGGATTTCCAGCAAATGTGTGTAAGGAATATTGGCAATGACCTGAAAGCATGGTTTTGGAAATGAGCCCGTGTTTTATTTTTTGACAAGTGTCATAATGTAGGTAGAAAAAATAGTAATATACCTTTGGTGACCGAGGTGTAGCCTATGGCTATGGGCAGTGGCCAGATTGTCTGGGTCATGGAATAAGGTCATGACCCAGACAATCTGGTTACTGGCCATGACCACGAGGGACATCACATTGGGTTAAAGTGGCCATGTCCACCTGGGACTGACTTTGTGGTAAAGTTAATCGAAATTGGGATAGGTTTCAAAGGGAAGAAAAATGTGCTTGTGGTAATATAGTCGCAGGGTTCTCTATTTGCCTTCTGCAGGCTGCCATGGAAAGCAAAGAGCGGCCCTGTACGAAACCTTGCCTTCCCTTTCCATGGTGGCCATCTTGGAAAAGGATTTTCCTTCCTACACCGGGATGCCAGAGGCGTCCCGGTGTAGGAAGGAAACATTTTTTAGCACTCTGGGTTCCTGCTTTGGGAACCCACTGTGCCAATGGCCTTCATCCCCCATTGCAGGGGCTGGAATGGGGGGATAATGGTCCAGTGAATTTGTTATCCACCCTCACTTCACTTGGGTGATAACTTGGGCTGCCAGGCAGGTATCCACCGTTCCAGTCCCTGAAACGGGGGGTAAACACCACAATATTTCCATTAGCATAACACAAAATGCAAATGGAAATGTTGGAAAAATGTATTGCGTCTATGTACTTTACTGCTCTATGTTTTAACTGTGAAAGGTGGGTCCTAAAGAAAAATGTATTTTACTGTTTTTGGTTGTAATTTTTTTTTGGGGGGCAGTAGAGCTTAGAACGAAAGGTGTGGAGGGAAATGAGGGAAGAGGTACCAAACACTACTATGGAGGGGCAGGTGGACATGGGAAAATATTGTGCATGTGTTATTTCTAAGGTGGGGGGTTGTGTTTCTTATGCTCCTTGATTACAGCAGTGGTGGTGTCTCTTGGGGAGGAGGGATGGCATTGGCTGATTCCATTTTAAGATAAATTGCTGTTTTGCTAAAAGTATGTACCGTGTACTAGATTGTTAATGAATGAGTAGGAATAGGTGTTGGATCTGTGCAAAGGAAATTTTTAATTGAAATTTCCGAAATCAGTAGCAAATGCAGTTCTGAACTGTCCACGAAGTACGGATTTTATCCTGCAGTGCAGATGGGTTCTTGGTCATGTCATCATGCCGCACGCCAGCGTATGGTCATGTGGCACTGTCCGGAAGTTTCGCAATGAAGTCAGATGTTCGTAGACATCTACGGATGCAAAAGTATTTGAAATTGTTTCAAAAAGTGTATAGCAGTGTTAAAAATGTTTCTAGAAGGTGGTAAATGGAAAAGATTTAAGGTGGCACTATGTAAAAGGAACACATAATATTGCTATAAAGGGTAAGTATGATATTAGTAAGTTGTAGGGAAATAGTACACACTGGTAAAAACCCATGAAATCACTGAAAAAACTTTGTTAAAGGGACGTTATGGTTAATTTGCACTAATAAAAACCTATGAAATTCAATGAAAAACCTTTGTTAAAGGGAGATTATGGGCTGATCGGGAGACCTATCATGAACTATTTAATCTATTAAAGAATCTACTCATCTAAAATCATTGTATTGGAGTTTTGTTGTTAATACAGAAACCTAATCATATATAAACATAGGTAATGACTGCAGCATGCACCATAGAAGTACACTATTTATAATCTTGTAATTTTGCATAGTAAATTTAATGAATGCCACCTTATCAGAGTTTTGAGTAATGTTAAACATGTAATAACTAGCTAACAATTGAAGACTTACAACACTTGTACTGGTACAAACAATACATATGAAGAACCACGATGCATATAAATCAGAGGCACATACATGGAAACTAAAGTAAGGAAGAAAGAAACAGCATCATGAGAAAATGTTAATGACATTAAAGTTTATCTTCATGTATACAAATTAATTTTTTTGTTTGAGGCCGGCACATTTCCACATGTATGTGAACCAGGGAAAGTACTTAAAGAACATATGACAAGTTTAACGTCTAGATATAAGACATCTTTTTCAATTTTAATATTCTGACTGTCAGTGAACAAAACCACCTGGCCTGTGTATGTCAGTGAAGAAAAACAAGTGGCCCAGATATGTTATATCAACAGTGATGACATCAATGACACTTGTGATGTCATCTTTTATGTCCTGGGTGTTAGTCTTAGCAGTGCACGTGGTGGCGTGAGTTATGGTTGCTTATCTTACAACAACTGGCAAATATCAGGGTTTATTTGGTTTTACTTTTAACCATAACATCCCTTTAACAAAGATTTTTCATTGAATTTCATTTTTATTAGTGCAACTTAACCGTAAAGTCCCCTTAACAAAGTTTTTTCATTGAATTTCATAGGTTTTTTGTAGTGCAACTTAACCATAACGTCCCTTTAAGAAAACATTTTCAGTGAATATATATATAACCACGGTAGTGGCCATGTAGTTATGGTTAAGTTGGTGTTTCCATAGGAAAGCACTTTTGGGCGCCTTATAACTTCGCTCCCCCTGGACAAATCCTCACCAAACTTTGCAAAAAAAGTATATGGCCCACTCTGAATTTTTTTGCAAAGTTTGGTGAGGTTTGGTCCGGGGGGGGCAAAGTTATATGGGGGTCCCAAAATTTCTTTTTTTCCCATAGACATAATGGGAAAAAACTTTGCTCATGCCTACAGCCCAAACCGCTGGACGGATTTACATAGATATCACTAATGTTTTTGCTTTACATTTTGGTCATTTAAAAATAAACTACTGGACGGATTTACACCATTAAAAAAGCACGGTTTTGGGAGCAAGTTGCCGCTCCTGCTTCAAATTTGGTGTAAATCCGTCCAGCGGTTTGGGCTGTAGGCATGAGCAAAGTTTTGTGGAGGACCACATAAATTTGTGCTGTGTGCATGAGTGTCTGAGTATGATGGTAAAGATGTATGTGGTGGTATGTGATTGTGCATTGGGCAGCTACAATTAGTTGGGAAGGCTATTCTTCTATTTGTGTGTTACTATACTGCAGTTCAGATGACAGTAGAAAGTGAGCTAGTTATGAGGAGAAGCACCAATAGTAAATCTAATTTTATACAATTAAAACAGTTCTTTGTTTTGTAATACTAACATTCTAGGGGCTGAGTTATGTTATTTGTGCACCAAAAAACGGGGATTTGTGTGCCATTCTGCCTGCTAATAACTGTTTAATAAATGGGGATTTGTGGGCAGAATGGTGCAGAAATCTCTGTTTTTTTTGGTGCACAAATTACATGTATCAACCACACAGTGTGTTTGATTAACAGTAAGAATATTAAGGTAGTATTGTACTTACTCTTTTTTTGTGGACTGAGCAGGTTTCTTCGGAAATATTGTTTGTAGTTCAGATGCTGCTGCTTTTCATTAGAGTGGTCTTCAATGCAATTGTAAAAGAAAGAAGTTAGTAATTGTGTGCGTTTATAGCACTGATGTTAATTTAGACATTGATTTTTATGTTTTTGTAGTAGTATTCATGTTTGATATCTGAACATAGTGTATGCATGCATTTCATTTGACTATGTGCAGCCTTTATATTTTATTTGCAATATGTTAGTTTGACATGCTTTGCAAATGAGTAGAATGAAATTCACTTGTTTTTTTTTAAAGCTGTTTTATAGAATGTTAGGAGAAAGAAGAAATAATAATATATTTATTTTGCAATTATTATAAGGTAAATGGCAGAAACTGTATAGAAAAGCATGGAATGTATGCATTTATGAAGGTTTGGGTAATAAAGCAGAAGGATGTGATTTACAGGCAGTGGTGTTATTGCAGCTGGGAGCTTTTCAATGATAATGTCTATGTATGTGAGTGTATGAAGATGCATGACCTTTTCCTGGCTGTGTGTAATTTTATAATACACTACTAAGTGTTTTTCCACAATTATACTGTTATTTCTCTCATCTTCTAATATAAAAGACAGGGTGGAAGTGACAGTTGATTATAGTAGATAGGGAAAATTGAGACACGTTCATTTTATAGATTATACAGATTTAGGTTCATTACTCTGATTATATGCATATATAAGAGTTGTACATGTACTCTGAATACAATATGCATACCTGTAGTTTGTATTCATGCATGTGGATATGCATGCAGCTGTAAGTAGAAATCTTGGAGACTTGTACAGTGGTCTTTGTAGTAGGTGCTTTCCAATGATATGAGACTTGTACTCAGAGTGATCAACAGTACGTTTGAAGTGCTGGACTCTGATGAGGGAGTTAGATGTAGAGGTCTTGGATGTCATTGGTGGATGGTTGTATGACTGCTTAGCTGTATCCAATGAGGGAATGGCAGAGAGAGTGAAGTGGAAAGGGTAGAAGGGCTGTCCAAAGGTTACACGGTCTGCGGACACCGCAGCTGTCCGCGGACAGGGTGTGCCACATCCATAGTTTTCCAGAAAATGCAGCATGGAAAGGGCCCTGTAGTGATCAGCCAATCAGATGTTGAGGTTGTGGATTTGTGCTGAAAGAGGCTGTGTGTAGTGAAGATGGCAGAGGTGGAGAAAGTCAGGGTGTTGGTGCTTGGAGATATGCTTGTACATGGTTTACAGCAGTATGCTCAATGCAGGCATGTGGCAAACAATTTTGATGTTAAAGGAGTGGAGGTGGTGTGGAGCACTGTGCCTGATTGCAATGTACAGGGAATTGTACAAGTTTGTGAAGGTATGGGCAGGATGAACAGTCCACATATGGTAGTTTTGCACTATGGTGCTTTCCATTTGGGCTATGTCAGTGCCCCTACTTTGTTGGCAGATTTGGAACATTTTGTTCAAGCAGTATTGAACATCCTTCCAAATTCCAAAGTATTTTTTTCTGGATTAGCACCTAGGGCATTATGGGACACTATGTCACTAATTCTTAACCATTATGTTCCAGGAGCCGTGGGCTCAAAAGGCTGCAGCACGAGGACCATCATGTCTTACAATGGAGAGCCGCAAACATGGCTTTCCCCCTCCCCCTATCAAGGGTAAGATTTGTGCTATGGAGGGAGTCCTTTCCAGTCACCTGCAAGAGAAATAAAGTGTGAAAAATACATGTACCAGAATCCTTAGAGATACTTTAGTCAATTAACCTGTTACACCTGAAAAGATAATGAAGACACGCCTGAAAAGTTAAAGAAATATAGCCTCTCTGAAGATTGATTGAGTCATGACAACGTGCGTTTGCAGGAAAAGTCAATGCAGGAAAACTTGACTGGCAACAGAGTGCACGCCTTGTCACTAATTCTTAAACATTATGTTCCTGGAGTCCCGGACTCAAAAGGCTGCAGCACCAGGGCCATCATGCCTTAAAATGGAGAGCTACAAACATGGCATTCCCCCTCCCACTATCAAGGGTAAGATTTGTGCTATGGAGGGAGTTGTTTCCAGTCACCTGCAAGAGAAATAAAGTGCAAAAAATACAAGTACTAGAATCCTTAGAGATACTTTAGTCAATTAACTTGCTACACCTGAAAAGGTAATGAAGACACACCTGAAAAATCAAAGAAATACAGCCTCCCTGAAGATTGATGGAGTCATGAAAATGTGCATTTGGAGGAGAAGTCAATGCAGGAAAACTTGACTGGCAACAGAGTGCACGCTATTGTTAACCAATATGGGACAATAGTTCTGTTTTTTGTCCTCAGCAAAACATTGCTAGGTGTGCAATCAACCGAGGCATGTGTGCTTTCATGCTTAGAGCTGGTATGTTTTTCTGTAATAATGAGAATATTGATTCCAGTAATACTCTTTATTTTAAAGAAGATGGCATTTCCCTATCTTTTTTGGGGAACTGCCATGCTGATTTGGAATGTAAGGGTTGCTTTGGAGAAGGTTTTGTGAAGATTTTAGTAGTAAAGTAAGAACAAAAAGTAAACAATAAAATTACAAAATAATAGGTGTTTGTCAAGCATCTGCAAAAAAAAAAAAAAAACGGCTCTTTTCAGAGCCAACCTCAAAGGGGAAATGGGGCACACTATTTAAATTTACATTCACCATGCTCAGATTTTCGATATGTCCGTGGACATGGCGGTAGTCCGTGGACATTGCATATTACATACAGGGATTTTGGGGTGGAGAGGCATGCAAATGAGAATGAGCAGAGTAGGGGATTAGTCAGTAAAGTTTACTGGGTGTGTTGTGTAAGGAGAGAGTTTATCAGAAAGTCTTTTTCCTGAAAGAAGAACAGTTAGCTGTGGCTGTGTGTTTCAGAAAACAGATTATCTGGATTTTGGGAGACTCATGGATACATTGGTTGGAGGTGCATGCAGAATGCTGTGGAGTAGCTGCAGATCTGGGATTTCCCTCATGTGGAAGTGCGCTGGCATGGAGTGCATGGAATGAAGTGGCTGGACTTGGTACCTATCTGTGCTAGTTTGGAGACAGAGCATCACCCAGACATAATTATAATTCATTGTGGAGGGAACAGTTTAGGACATGTGTCTGGAATTTCTTTGCAATTTGCAATGAAAGAAGGACTTGGGAAGGTCATAGGCATGTTTCCAAATTCCCAAGTAATTCTTTCTCGTATTGCGCAGAGACAAATGTGGCTGCGTTCTTCTTTATTTGGTCCACAAATGGAGAAAGCGAGGCACAATGTCAATAAGGCTTTGTGTGCCTTTCTAAGAGATGTTGGCATGTCCTCTTTTCACAATGAAAATATTATGTTTCGTCGCACATACATTTTTCGCAGAGGTGGAGTTCATCTTACTTATGCTGGTAATCAGATTTTTCTGACAAATGTACAAAATGCATTGCAACCTTTTTTGGAATAATAGCCACCCATTTTACAGTAGGTGTTGACTATTTCAAGTTTTTGAAACACAAAATAACACCTCCACAGACTTCTAAAAAATGCACAGGGTCCTGCTCAATTTATTTGCCACTTCTATTTTTAGACTGTGAAAGGCAGCTCTGAAAAGAGCCTTTTTTTAAAAAATGTTTGTTGTTTTATATATTTTTTGTTATTTTGTACACACGGCACACTAGGAGAGGATGGGAAAGGAGGGTAAAAAAGGGACACCAACCATGGGGATAAGAAAGGGCAGGTGGAGAGAGGAAGATGTAGGGTTTGCCTTGTTTAGGTAGTGGGCAGACCTTCTCCTGCTCCTTGATCGTATTCTCGAAAGCACTCTGAAGACTTTCCCCCCTGCAGAGTACTGCGTCGCAGTACATACACAAAACTGTGACCCTCAAAAGGTAAGGGTCCGCAGCATCATGATTGGCCTGTGAGGCAGCTGGAGGGATGCACTGTCCCACAGGAGTGTCTCTTGTGGTGACAGGAGTAGAAACTGAGGATGTGGTAGAGGAACTCAACCTACTACGTTGATCACAAGGTACAGCCCAGCGTGGAACGACCTCAGGTGTCGCTTCATAGATGTCATTTTGCACTGGTTGCAGGTGACCTTGTTTGCACATGTTTTTGGTACGTCACCATGAATGGTAAACAACTGCCATACCCAAGACTCACAGCGAGTGCTGGTAGTAGGGACTTCCACTACCTCATCCTCGTCATCCTCTTCATCCTCCTCCTCTACATCGTCATGCCTGTTCCCTCTTCAGGCCCTTGGGGAGGTGGTGGAGGGGGTGGGGGTGGTACTGACACAGATGTAGCACCAGCTGGAGCTGCAAGCATTGATGCCATCAGGTCTGATGAAAAGCAGCAAGAGCAGCAAAATCTGGAAGATTAGCAGCTAAAGTAGACATTGCTCTGTCAGATAGCCAAAAGTACAATGAGGATGAGCTCTGGGGTGTGGCCTTTTATAGGGGTACGGGCACGCTCTTCGCGGACACCCACGCAGTCCGTGAAAGATCGAACACCCAAAAAAGGCTCAAAAAGTTCCAAAAAGTATGTAGAATGTCGGGGTCATCGTCTGCAACATGTGCTATGGTGAATGTTTACTATAAAATACATTGGATTGTCTGAAAAAGTACTTTTAAAATGTTCGGGGACCCAGACACTGTCCGCAATTCAGGACCCATGCTCACCGTGGGTGCGGTCACATGATGACATCGCGAACACATCCGCGAAGGGCACGGTTGTCCGCACGACACCAAATGGACAGGAACGCCTGTGCACGTGCGTGCGGGTGTTCTACGGACAGTGTTCGGGTCCTGAAACTAATTAAAAATGTGACACAAGTGAGACAGACAGTTATGGACAGGCGCGATGTTCGTAGGACTTATGGGTGTGGTGTGCATGTGCGTAGATGTTCTAGAGTTAGTACCGACAGGTATAGTGTCCTTAGGACAATCTCATTTTGGAACATTACGGACATCCCCGACACAGCGTGTGTTCTAAGAACAGTTTTATTTTGCTTGCGTACAGTACGGACAAGTATAGTGTCCTTAGGACTCCTCCATTTTGCTTAATTACGGACATTCCAGACACTGTGTAGAACAGTTTCTCCTTGCCTGCGAACAGTACGGACAGAAATAGCATCCTTAGGACACCTCCATTTTGGTTAATTACGGATATTCCGGACACCGCGTGTGTTCTTAGAGCAGTTTCATCTTGCCTGCGGACAGTACGGACAAGTATAGTGTCCTTAGGACACCTCCATTTTGTTTAATTACGGACATCCTGGACACCGCGTGTGTTCTTAGAACAGTTTCACCTTGCCTGCGGACATTACAGACAGGTATATTGTCCTAAGGACACCTCCATTTTGGTTAATTACAGACATTCCGGACACCGCGTGTGTTCTTAGAACAGTTTCATCTTCCCTGCGGACAGTACAGACAGGTTTAGTGTCCTTAGGATACCCCCATTCTGGTTAATTACGGACATTCCGGACACCCCGTGTGTTCTTAGAACAGTTTCATCTTGCCTGCGGACAGTACAGACAGGTTTGATGTCCTTAGGACACCCCAATTTTGGGTAATTATGGACATCCAGGACACCTGTCCTGTCCACGGACATCTTAACTGCCTTTTTAAAAAAAATAAGACACAAAGAACTGAATTAAGACTCACATATTTTTTTAAAATTATATACAGATATCAAATTTATGAAAGAGAGGGGGAAGCATTGAAACAAACACAGGGGAATTGGGGGTTTGGAGAGGATGGATAGAAGGAGGTGAAGGGATGGAAGTCTCATCGTAACATTTTTCTTGGTGGTGAGGGTTTGGGGAAAGTTGACTGGCATAGGGAGAGTGGGAACAGGTATATGTGGGACAATGATATTGATTTTTTTTCTTTTATGTGGTCCTCCACAAAACTTTGCTCATGCCTACAGCCCAAACCGCTGGACGGATTTACACCAAATTTGAAGCAGGAGCGGCGGCTTGGTCCCAGAACCGTGCTTTTTTATGGTGTAAATCCGTCCAGTAGTTTATTTTTAAATGACCAAAATGTAAAGCAAAAAAATTTGTGATATCTATGTCCGGTCCGCGGACTCACTTCCCTGTTCGGTCCGCAGACGGGCCTCTGATTGGCTGTGCTGTCCGTGGACTGGCCTCTGATTGGCCGCAAAATTCACAGACTTTTGCATAGTCCGCAAACACCGGGACGCGTCCACTGATTCGATGGTGAGAAAACGTGAAATGACTCTGTTTTCTTGAAACGCCCGCCATCTTGGATTCGCTGACTTTTTTGGGGTCCGCGAACAGCGCGGTGAATTATTTAAAAAAAAAGCAGCATTTCACTTTTCAAACTCAACAAACGATCTCTGTGGAGGGGGATGAGGATGGGATGGGATATGGCCATAACAAGCCAAAAAACGGGTTGTTTCACCCCCGAAATGTCCTAGGACATCTGTACCTATTTCTGCATTACAGTGTTGGGGAAAAGCAGTTTTTGGATAACTTTTGCGCCACTCAGTGAAACTGCATGTAATTTTGTGATTCTATTCTAGGACTAATCCTGAATGGTTTTGCAAAGTTTTGTGGGATTCTGTCAAGAGGGGGCAAAATTAGAGGGGGGGTTACAAAATATTGTAAAGGCATATAAATGTGGTGTCATTTGACGAATCTGCACAACATTTGGCAAAACGATTTTGGATCTAGATATAAATGGTTTTCTAAAGTTTGTTGTGATTTTGTCAAGAGGGGTGAAATTAGAGGGGGGGTCTCAACATTTTTAGATGGCTTATAACTTTGTTGCTATTTGACGAATGTGGACAAAAGTTTTGAGAAAGATTATAGACCCAACCTTCAATGTTTGTGTAAATACTGAATGGATTTTGTCAAGTGGGAACTAAGTTATATGACTATTATATGTACATATATTTTAACACTTTTTAAAAAATAAAACATGGGCGGGTTTCGAGCAAACTCATGAGGAGCATTGGCAAGGACATTAAAGCATGGTTTGCAAATGTGGCCGTGTTTTATTTTTTGACAAGTGTAATAATGTATGTACAAAAAATAGTCATATACCTTTGGTGACTGAGGTATAGCCTGTGGCCGTGGGCAGTTGCCAGATTGTCTGGGTCATGGCATAAGGTCATGACGCGGATATCTGGCTACTGGCCATGACCGCTAGGGACGAAAAATGGTGTTAAAGTGCCTATGTCTACCTGGGACCGGCTATGTGGTAAAGTTATTCGAAGGTAGGATAGGTTTGAAAGGAAAAAAAAGTGCTTGTGGTAATATATTCATAAGATTTCGCATTAAAAATCTTTGTTAAAGGGACGATATGGTTCAAAGTAAAACCGAAAACCCCCTGAAATTCACTAGTTATGGTAAGCTAAGCAACCATAACACGCGCCACCACTGTGCATTGCTAAGACTAACACCCAGGACATCAAAAGATGACATCACAAATGTCATTGATGACATCACTGATGACATCACATGTCTGACTCGCTCTTTTTTCCTTTAGTGCTATATCTTGGCCAGTAATAGTTAGGATCAAAACATTTTAAAATTACTATATTTGTAGCCTTATACTTCAAATATGTTCTCACACTAATTCACTTAGGGTCCACTCACAGCATATGAAACATATACATAAGGAAAATACACATTTAAAAGAGGGCAATGCTTTCTGTGTATGATGAGAATCAGTACATTTATCAACACTTTCTTATTGTTCTGCTATTTTATTATTATTGTACTTTCTCTGGATATGCTCATATTTGTATTTGCATTACATTCTTTAGGGTGCAGTCACATCATGTGATAGTTATACATAGGAAAGTAGTAGGTTTCAAGCAGAGCAATCATTTCTGTGCATGAAGATAATCAGTTAGGTTGTGAACACTTTCTGGTTCTGCTGCTGCTTTTTTTTCATGCTTCACTTTCCCTTTATATACTCTTATTTGTATGTGTTGTTCTGTCTTTGTGTTTTGTATCTAATAATTAAATTATGTAGTAAGTGGATTAGTAAGTGGGTTTTATTAGATACTTATTACATGTTGCACAGTACGCAAAATTCTAATAGGAAAGCATTTATCATTTCACTACTCAACATAGGAAGTTTATGAATATTGCACCTCCATGATGTATGCTGCACACAATCCTTATGTTTATACTTGAGTAGCTTACTATACTTATACTTCAAATATGTTCTTACAATAATTCACTTAGGGTCCACTCAAAGCTTATAAAACTTCATAATAGAATGATATTTATATCAATGCACTACATAGCTCATGATATTTATTCCAATGATTCTTGACACTTTTTTGTGAATATTATAATAAGAATCCTTTGTACAGATTTTTCATGAAAAGTAAATGTACATGTGATGTCATGAGTGATGTCATCAATGACATTTGTGATGTCATCTTTGATGTCCTGGGTGTTAGTCTTAGCAATCCACAGTGGTGGCGCAAGTTATGGTTGCTAAGCTTACCATAATTAGTGAATTTCAGAGGGTTTTCGGTTTTACTTTGAACCATAACGTCTCTTTCTGAATTTCATAGGTTTTTAGTAGCGCAACTTAACCATAACGTCCCTTTAACTAAGTTTTTTTACTGAATTTCATAGGTTTTTATTAGTGTAACTTTACCGTAACCTCCCTTTATCAAATTCTATTTAACTGAATATACATATTCATAGTGTAAATTTGATACATGTTTACTAGGATTCCCTTACTTTATGTACATGTAACATAGAACATACTGAACCCCCAGCTAGTGATTTTGATGTCCGTGGACTGTGCGTATGTCTGCGTACTGACACGGACAACATCAAGACTACCCAAAAACTCAGGGGGTAACTTAAATTGTTCTATCATGCCATATGAACACAACACAAGTTCAGAAAGCAGCACATAAACACATTATATGTAATAATAAATAGGAAGTGGAGCCTATATATCTAACACATCAACCATCCATTTAAATACCATATGTACTAAAATGAAACATACCAAAACAAAAAAGATATGCTTCCAACATAATTAGCTCACAGAAACTGCACAACTAGGAGCAAAAGCAGACCTACAGAACAGTAAGAACACAAATTACCAGAAGCTAGTAAGTAAACTTCATTTTTCTTATATATTTGTAAACTTTCTGTATTAGGTACAGTAAAAGTAATATATATATATATATATATGTATATATACATTTTTTACACAGAAATGTACGGTACTTTAGAATGGCTTGAGGAAAATGTCCCACGTGAGGAAATGTCTGAAGATAGTGTTACTAATGGTAGACACTTCTCTATATAACCAAATTAATAATTATTACTTTATGTGCACTTAACATATATATTTATTTTTAACAGACCATACAAACATTGAAAATAATACATCAAAAGAGACATTAGACAATACTCTGCAACGCATGGAACAAAAAATGGACATGCTCATGGAAAATTCTTTCGAAAAATGCTGCATTTTCTGGAAAACTATGGATGTGGCACACCCTGTGTGGAAACCATGTGTCTATACCACATTGCCCAAAATTTCTCATACAAAAATAATATAAAACCCGATGGGAAAAAAGGTAGAAGGATATTCCTAAATTGAGAGTATTCAATTGAGATTGTGTGAGTGGTTTTGAAGAGATATTGACTATTATGTGATCTTTCAATGTTTGTTTTTCTGGCGGGGATTTCTTTTTCCCTCTTCTGGCTTTTCTCCTCCTCCTAAAAAACCTTCCGGTGCTGGTGTTGGTATTTTCACTGTAGGTGGATTGTTCTATGACCTTCAGTAGGTGTAGGTATGGGTAGTGTGGTACCGCTGGTTGATGGAATTTCCTCGGTCTCTCCACTGGTCACCTCGCTGCTATCCGTATTGTTATTCGTAGGTTGTGGTTTGGGTTGTCTTGGAGTGAAATTAGTCTGTTTATGGCTGTAGAATTCTTGTCAGGAATATACAATGTCACAGGCGTAATCAAGGGTATCGCGCCTGAATTTCCTTATTTTCGCTGTTCAATTTCTTTTTTATAATTGTCCAATTTGTTGTTGGTGTCTTCAAGTATGGTTTGTAGTTCTGTCGCTGTTTTAAGTTCAGATAACTGAATGGTCACCTCTTCGATTTCTTGATTGATCTGTGCTAAGACTTTGATAATTCCTCAATGGTAAGTAATATGAGGTCAAGTGAGCACTTGTTCAGTATTTGCTCCCAACGTTTCACAAATTCCAGATTTTCTTTACAGAGTGTTGGTCGTAGATATATCCGAAGTCCTCTTGGAATTCTCTTTGATTTAAAATATTAGGCCAGTGTTGTTGCATGTAATTTTTGAGCAATTTCTCTACGGATCAATCTTTCTAGTTTTTGTATAAGATTTTGAGGGTTATCTATACTCAATGGTTCTTTACTAGTATCTTTTATGAGTCCAAGTATTCTTACAGCTTCTTCATCAAAAAAAGCTAGTGTGGTAGCTGATTTGTCAGTGAGTGTGTTTATTTTAGAGAATGACATATCTTGGTCAGGCAGGGTGCCAGTGTTTAAAAAGAGATGCCAACCTTCCCCAATAGGAGGAGAAACAAACAATAAGCAAATATTACACTAGTCGTCTGTCCGGTTTCTTCGCCGGTACCTATTTCTTTGGGTCCATTTACAGACCACTGTCCATTCCTTTTGACCACGAATTGTGAAGAGAATTTGTTGGGGTTCAATCTGTTGAAGGAATTAAATGCGGCAATTCATTGTTCTTCTGAAGGAGTGTATTTGCCGATTTCACCACAGCAACGTTCTGTCTCTCAATTCTTAACCAGACCTTTGCCACCAGAATTTAGTAATGTTCCGGAGTGTTTGTGGGCAATTGACGACAATGATGTTGGTGTTTTGCAAATTGAGCCAAGTATTCCCCAGTATAATATTTCGGTCGATGGTGAGCAAGCTTTGAAATGCATCGTCTCCGATTTTGTGCATCAAGGGGTAATTGAGGAAACTGCAGGTAGTTTGTGCAACAGTCCGATTTTGCCCGTGTACAAGAAAGGTGATAATGTAATTCCCTTCCGTTTTATCATTGATTTACGTGCCATCAATAAGATCATTGCTCCACAATTTCATATTGTGCCTGATGTAACAACAAAATTGACCATGATTCCGGCTTCAGCTTCTCACTTTAGTGTTGTGGATCTAAAGAACGCCTTCTTTAGTAACCCTTTACATAAGGACAGTAGATACTTGTCTGTGTTCACCTTAGGGGGACGCTCGTTTACCTTCACCCGTGCACCGCAAGGTTACACCGAAAGTCCTAGCATCTATAGTAGGGCTTTGAAAGAGCAGCTCGTTACCCTTGAGTTGCCCTCGACTTGTACACTGCTTCAATATGTCGACGATTTGCTCTTAGCTGCTGACTCAGAGAGCGCTTGTAAGGAGGGTACTGTGTTGTTGCTTATTCACCTAGCACAACATGGACACAAAGCTTTGCTTAAAATATTTCAATATTGTCGACAGGAGGCCGCCTATTTAGGCTTTCTCCTGTCAAAGGAGGGAAGAAGGTTGACACCTGAACGGATAAAAATCATTTATAGCATGTCTGTCCCAAATACGCAGAAAGAAGTTAGAGCCTTCATAGGAATGGCTTCTTACTGTAGGCAGTGGATCCTGAATTTCTCCTTAGTGATTAAACCAATGTTGGCTTTGACGAACAAGGGCATTTCTTCACCATTGCCGTGGAACTTGGAACACCAGCGAGCATTTGATCTGCTCAAGACTGCATTGTGCTCGGCACCAGTTTTGGGCACACCAAACTATGAAAGGGTCTTTGTGTTGTATGTGCATGAATGTGATGGATGTGCTTTGGCTGTGTTAACGCAGGAACATGGAGGGAATAATAGGCCGTGTGGCTACTTTTCTTCCGCCCTGGATCCTGTTGCATGCGCTTTGCCAAGATGTTTCCGAGCTGTCGCTGCTACTGCTGCGTCGGTAAAACAGAGCGAGGCAATGGTCCTAGGCCATGTTTTAAATCTGATGGTACCACACTCTGTAGATGTTCTATTAAACAGAACACAAATGCAACACATCACCTCCACATGATTAACGAGATACAAATTGATCTTGTTTGCACTGCAAATCCAAATGCTTTAAACCTGATGGTACCGCACTCTGTAGATGTTCTATTAAACAGAACACAAATGCAACACCTCACCTCCACATGATTAACGAGATACGAATTGATCTTGTTTGCACTGCAAATCCAAATTAAGAAGTGTTGTGTTCTTAATCCGGCTGAACTTTTACCTTTCCCACAGGGTACTTTTCGCAGTGATGAAGAGTCACATGACTGTCTTTACACCACAGAGCAAGAGACCAAAGGCAGAATCGATCTAAAAGTCACTCCTTTGAATAATCCACTAGGGGAGCTGTTTTGTGATGGCTCCTATTTCAAACTTCCTGATGGTACATCCACAGCTGCTTATGCAATCACCACATTGAGCATGGTTGTGGAGACCAAAAGAATCACGCATAACTCTGCGCAGGCCGCAGAGATTATAGCGTTGACCCAAGCTTGTGAACTTTCCGAAGGGCTTACTGTAAACATATATACTGACAGTCAGTATGCCTTTGGGGTGGTTCACAACTTCGGCAGACTTTGAACAGAAAGAGGGTTCTTGATCTCACATGGCACTAAAATCCAACATGGCTCCTTGATAGTGCGGTTACTCTCAGCCCTTGCACTCCCTACTCAGCTAGCTATTATGAAATGCGCAGCGCATCTGAAGATTGTAGATAATATAAGAAAAGGGAACACTTTCGCTGACCAGATAGCCAAACAGACTGCCACTGATCTCTCTTCAGAAATGTATACTTCAAGGGAAGCCACAAAAGCCTGTACTTTGGATGAGGGTATTGACTCCGTAAAGAACATTCAAGCCGATGCCACATTAGAGGAATCTAAGAAATGGGCTAAGGGTTTGGGAAAATTGGATGATGACGTGTGTTGGGTGGACAAAGTTGAAGGGAAGTGGTTATTGTCCGATGCGTATGTTATGTTGATGGTTGTTATGGCTCATGGTCCTACCCATATTTGTGCTCGTAAGGTCACCAAAATGTTGCAAAATGTGTGGGTAAATGACAAAATCCCTAAAGTAGCTGAACGCTTCATTCAGGGGTGTATGATTTGTTTGCAGCACAATGTGGGAAAGGGCACATCAACTCCTAGGGGTAGTTTTGGTCCACCTTCTGTCCCCTTTGAAGTGATTCATTTTGATTTTATTGAGATGGAGCTTTGTTATAACTTTAAATACATATTAGTTGTCGTCTGTGCTTTTAGCAAATGGGTTGAAGCTTTTCCCGTCAAAGATGCCACAGCCATGACCACGGCAAAGACCATGTTGAAGGAATATTTTCCAACATTCGGTTTGCCAAGTGTCATCTGGTCGGACAATGGTCCACATTTTATCGCTGCTGTAATTCTGCATATATGCGCGGGATTACAGATCGATAAACGGTTCCATTCGGCCAGACATGCACAGAGTGCTGGACTAGTAGAAAGACACAAAGGCATCATCAAAAACAAGCTCGCTAAGACGTGTGCCGGCACCAAACTAAAATGGCCGGACGCCTTACCGATCGTATTATTGTCCAGGAGGACAACCCCTCAAACTAAGACTGGGCTCTCTCCCTTTGAGGTGGTCATGGGTAGGCCAGCTAACATTTGGAATGTCCCAAGGCCCCGTTCTTTACGCGAGGTCGAAAATGTACTTCTTTCTGACTACTGTGGCCAGTTAACTAACAATCTGTATTTGATTTATCACCAGGTGCAAGAGGCTTTACCCATAAAGTACTAGGGCCCCGGCCACAGCAAATTGCCGGGTGACTGGGTCCTCACAAAGGCATTCGAGCAATCCTCTTGCCTCGCACCTCATTGGCGGGGCCCGCATCAGGTCCTCCTGGTCTCACAGATGGCGGTGCGGGTAGCAGGAAAGAAGAATTGGATCCATGCGTCTCATATCAAGAGAATTCCACACCTTGTGCCACATGTTACAGAAGATTCAGAACCCCTCACCAGTACTGCAACCAATGATCACGAAGCAGTAAACAGCATCGATAGTGCATCAGAGATTCTCCCTGAGCTGTGGGGCCTGGGGAAACAGCCATTTCATCTTCACACTCTCCAACAGTCTCGTCTTTAGAATTTGTTCCGGATCTTGCATCAGATCTCACTTTGCATTTGTCGCTTCTGACGGGAAGTGACGACACGTTGTTCATAGATTACTCAATACCAGGGATCATACCAGGGATCACAAGGTACAATCTGCGTCTGAGGAAATAGACCTCCTGCACGGTTTGGCTGTGCCATCGAAGAAAAGTCATCAAGGGATTGCCTTTTTGGCCTGATCATTTGTTTGTAAGGGGATTCTGTTGGCTAGGGTTGTGGAAGGACTAAGAAGACGCTCGGCCTGGAGGTCGCCAGCAAAAAAACATTGGTGCAAATCGTTTGAAGAACCATGCCTGCAACCGCTCCCGCTTGTACGGAAAAGATAAGAGACTGTGTGACCAGCTTCAGAAATGAACATTCAAATGTGTGGGCCTCGAAAACATATTGTTGTTTAGTGATAATGTTGATTGGTTTTACAATAGCCATTGCCTTAGGATTCTGATATCTGGAAGAAGTACATTCGCTTGAAAATGTGTTACCCACTGAAAATGTACCCACTGTTTCTACTCCTTTTGTGCATCTGCATACTTTATCTCCTACAGATTCTTAGCACAGACAGAAAGAGTTACCACAACAACACTCTACTACTCATTATGAACGCTACACATACCATTCTCAATAGATCCAATTGTTGGGTTTGTTCGCATTTACCGCAGCATGGGGATAAGGGCCTGGGTTGGTATATTCATCCGTTGCCTTTGACAACTGCTTGCTATGCTTCTCTTAGAGCACTATTCTTTGGCCGATGGAATGATTGCGTCTCAGGGAACTTAGATGGAACTAACTTGAATGATTTTGAAAAACGTGTTCTGACACCCCTGGGATGCTCACACTTTGCGAATAGGAGCAAGCCAAATGTTGCTTCTATTAGGCCTTCTGACAGACTGTCCCATCCTTTTCAATCCTTGATCTCTTTCAAGATGGCTCCTATAGGCAATAGGGATGCCACGCCACCTTCTTATACTGTCAACCACAGCCCGATTCAGTTTCTTTCTGCATACAAAGGAATGGCACTCAGTCAATGGGTGATTTTAAGGGTTGCGCCAACGTTGCAAATTTGACTAGTGAGGACAGACCTTTGTATGTAGGCGAACCTGTCTACCTTGTTTGCGGTAATGAAGCATTTCCATGGTTACCCAGGGATTGGCAGGGAACTTGTTATTTAGGTATTCTGTTACCTGGGGTATTCATTGCCAGCACTGTAGAAATGTCAAAGGCTCGTCCACGGCAGGACGAGAATGGCAATACTTCAGCACAAGTTCTGGCCAATGTAGCTAAATCCTTTGTGCCATTTTGGGGGCAAATACTGAACTCAGAAGATATCAGGAGACTTGCGAGAGTACTGGAGAGGACGATCAACCGCACCACTGACATACTCTATAATATGACGTTAGAAAAGAAAGCAATAAGATTAGTGGCACTTCAGAACCGGATGGCATTTGATGTCATCCTGTCTGAACGTGGTGGGGTATGTAAATTAGTGGGGTCCGCTTGCTGTGTTTTCGTGCCAGATTCCTCCCCAACAATCTTTAGGGCGATTCAAAATCTGCATGCTCTCAGTTCAGAAGTGCATGTTCCCGAGGGAAACTGGGATTTTAGTGCTTGGTTCTGGGACCGCCTACGATCTCGGGGATGGAAGTTACTTTCACTCTTGCTGATTATTTTAGGTGTTCTGTTGTTTCTTTGCTGCTGTATACAGTGTCTTCCTGGTATGTGTTCGATGTTAGGAGGATGTTGTGCACAAGCGATGGGTGCATTAGGGCAAAGGGTATACGCCCCAGAGAAAGTCTCCAATGAATTTGTGCTGAAAGAAATCTTAGTTTCTGACCTCATGGCAGTTGATATCTCCAATAGTGATTCAGGATGTATGGACATTGAGACGTGGAGTTACTCGTAAAGTGTCTAGAAGTAGTTTAGCGCTTGGCTTAGGCCAAAAGGGTTTGTTAAACGGGATATCATATTGTGCCTCCTTTATAGTATATATTGGCCTAAGCCCAGTCGCTTTGCGAAGAAATCCGCGTTGTGGAGCTCTGACCTTAGATTGACTTAGCCGCCATTTTAGGTACATCCGCCATTTTGATTTCCATCTCAAAGTCATTCTGTATTCTAAAATGGTGGACAATGTTCTCCTGCTTGTAACCTGATCCGTCCTGACCTTTACATAGGTTAATGTCTAAACTGCCCATAGGCTAAATGTTTGGGTCATGTAATGAAACCTTGTCCTACATTTGACCTGTAGATCGAGGATTACTCGTGCCAACAAATCCGATCCGCGGACATACATCAAATACAATGTTGTTTAAATACTGAATGTGAACACTTATTGAACTACATTGAATAAGACATGTACTAAGGCTTAATGTTAAATCTGAAGATACATTGTTGCTATTGTGACTTGTTGTTGTACAAACTGGAAGTAATCCACATACATATAGTTGGACTAACTAGAGGTGAACTCGGCACGAACCGTAGATCGAGAATAATTAACCTGCAGAGGGGCTGGACATTGCGATTGAAAACTGTATAAAAGATGTGAATATTTAGACATCCAGTACCTCTCACTTCTCACACCGAAAGGGCTGATATTCGTTGTGATGTACTGAGGGCTAGATAGCTATCTGATACTTTGTTTCTTTGTAACCGTACAGTTATAGAATAAAGATCTCTGAATCTTTATAAGCCCGTGTTTGGTGTATTTCCTTTTGGTGGTACTCAGCCTTGATATTTTCTTTTGCTTTTACATATGTTGACACAATTCTTTAAGGTCATCTTGTCTGACCATCACTATCTTATTCTCTTTTTTGTACTACAGCTTGATGATTATTTCAAATCCATCTATCAGACTCTTAGGTGCCAAACTTTCTGATTTAATAATTAAGGATGAATTGTTTATTAGGGAAATTGTATATCTAAGAACTGAAAGATAACTATGTATGCCCCTGATTACCTAAGGTTGAATCTAGAGCTTCCTTATTTCCTTGTTGCTTCCATAGTGCCTGGATTTATGTAAACAATCTCCTAAATTATACTAGCAACCAGCTCATCCTTCTGTGTGCCTTCTATTGGATCTCCACGTCATCACCTGATTAGTGGGACCACAGTCGGAGGTATACTGAAGTTCAGTGCAGGTAGCCAGATCTAAGAGCCAAAAAAGAGACCACACATCTGTTTCTCCAATTCCGGATGCTCACAGGTGTCTCACCCACTTCCCGTCCACAGATGAAACACTAGCAAACCTGGAACGCAGGTCTGCACAGTCAACAAAGGTGTATTTTGAAGTTGTAATAGCAACAATAAAGAAACTTAGGGCTCACCCATGTGCCAGAAATTCCCCTACTCCCCAAAACCCATTCTATGAAAATATGTGCATGTGTTTGTGTGAATCATCGGACTGCTCAATTGAGAATGTGAATAAAAGAGTTTGTCTACTCATAGTAGCACAGGATTGATGAAATATACGAGGCTCTCCTGGCATGCTACACCATGGGCACAAGAGGCCTCTCTTAGTTATGAATTGCTTGGTGCATGAATTTGTATAGTAGTAGTGTCAATTATGTAAGGGATACAACAGTGTATGGGAATAATCTTCTTTATGAGATTCGCTGGAATCTCCTGCTTGCCCTCTAACTATTAATTACTTACTCCTGAGTTAGGAGGGAAACCCAGTGTAAGTTAGCTGGGAAAAGAGGACTGCATGGCCGTGTCCCATCTGCATTGGTCTTGTATGACTTAAGTATTCCTTTAGTATCTGTTGATCAGATATGGGCTCTGCCACTCATATGGAGATTTGTTTCCTTTTACCAGAAGCACTTTTTTTCCAGATCCAGAGATGTGTCTCTGAGCCTGGTGCTGTCCCAGAAGTTGCCATCTTGGATCAGGCGTCAGGTCCTCCAGTTTTTGGGTGGGGATTTGCCTTTGGAAATATGCTTGGCGGCAATCGATTTTTATTTATATGAACGCGGAAATCCTAACATTGCATTTTTAGTTGAAACGTTCAAAGAGATGAGTGTCTATGCAACCGAGGTTGTAAGAGGACTGGAACATTGACCTGTTCTATGGAATTTCACAAATGTTATCTTTAGGATATGTGAATAAAATAAGGTGATTGTCCTCATAATCAAAATCTTTGTCCTGGGTAAAGGTAAGGCCACATTATAGTATGTTCGTCCCTTCTGTCCTAACAGAGATGCTGAATTATGTAAGCTTCATTTGTGGTTGGTGTTCTTACATTTGCCCCTCTGGCTTCTCCTACAAAACATTGGCAGACTGTCTATGGTCTGATCTCACACTTTCCATCTCAGGCTTCACGTCACTACAGCCATGTGGTGCTTGGGTATGTTTGGTATCTAAGTGGAGTTGTTTCTAGTCTCTATTCAACTTCACTACTTGAGCTTCTCTGTTTATATATTCCACTTCTGAGCTTCGAGTCCCCTTCTCCTTGGATTTCTGTTTTGTGGTAGAACCTTGAACTTCTCTCCTACAGTCAGAATCAAAAGGTTTTTCACACATAAAAATCCATTGTTGCTCATAATCTGCTGTGTCCCTGCAGGAGTACTACTGTTTTCATGTGTACGTTTTTCTCTGAAGGCGCTGCAAATGTTCATCTTATTGTGATTCTCTTTTTCAATGTCTTCCGTGTCAGCACCTATGATCAGTTTTTCTTCTTTTTTGACTTGTTGTCATATTCATTAAGGTATGTAATTTGTCAGGTTTTGCCAGCATTATAAACATGATTGCATTAACGTTCTTTGACTATACCGTCAGCATTGACACATTTAGCTTATCAGACATGTATATATTATACAACATTGTGACACTTTGGACGAAATTCTATGTATATGCATTGAGTAGCTCACATAGTTGTTCACAATCCCGAAATCCAGCCGTACCCACAATAAATGTTTAAACAACCTCCTAGGCAAGCCCACACCTAGGCAAGTCATTTGTGAAGAGCTAGGATTATCTTCATTGAGTACCTTGATTAAAATAAGAAGAGGAACAATGCATCTAAAGATTATTCTAGAAAGGGGAATACATGAGGATTCATGCAAAAGCTTGAGAACATTTAACAATCTAAATGAGACCTTCGTCAAAGAAATACATTGGACACCGATTTGGATGGATGGATTGGGGGGCAGAATTCATAAAGAAAGCAAACAAGTGGGATTGGGTATGCAATCATGAGCATGTTAGTAGATTGAAATCACTAGAGGATTATGAGAAAGTTTTCTATACCTAGAACCGAAAAAAATAAAATATATATATATATATATATATATATATATATATATATACCTTTTCCCAGACCCTAGATTTCGCAGGATCTTTATGCAAATAAGATTCAATAAACTCCCATTTCTATAGATCTCGGAGAAATGGTTGAATATTCCAAAAGAGAAAAGAACATGTAGATTATGCAAAGATCCGAGCGAAGTGGAATCGCCTAGACATATCTTAACTGAATGCCCTTATATGCGAAAATATTAATGTTCTGGTTATATTGTATAAGCAGACAAACTTTGGGAAGAGCTAATGCATTGATCCAGGTAAGGACTAAAATTTGAGAAGGAAAAACTAGTGATGAAATAATGTTTGAACTTGATGAAATTGATTTGTAGAATGTAGTTTAATTGAAATTAAATTTTAAAGATCTGTGTTTCTTTATTTTGTTTTTATATGTGAAAAGTTCAATGTTTAAACAAATATGCATTTCATCTCCCTAGCCCATTTAGGCTTTGTCCCGAATTTCGATAGATGGATAAGAAATCTGCCATTTGAAATGTGCATCTTTATCAGTTATTTTAAAATAAAATAAAATGGCCTTTCATACTGACCAATAGGACCATTTCTATTTGCAAAATGATAGACAGACTTCCTTGGCAAGCAGTCATTATTGACATGCCGGCTACAGTGCTTGCACCCTTTTACACGGACCCAGTGGTGAAGGAGGGACTCAATTTAGCAGTGGACACATGGCGCCATGAATCAAGTATCAGCCTGCTTTTTAAGATACAGGTTATAGATGCAGAGCGCCATTTCAAGCAGGAATTTTCATTACCAAGCGAACTATGGCATGTACAGCGTATCATATTTTTCAGTGGCACCAGTATTCTTGCATACTGCGCAGTTTCATTTATAGATTTACAGTAGTAAGTATACATTGAGATGTATATTTTGTACATTTTAGAATTTTTGTACGAAAAATTTAATTTCCATAGGCCCTTCCATCCCAACATGATACTTTTTGAACAGGTCCTAATTAAACATGACTGACCATACACTGTATGCCATGAAAACAAGGATACAGCGTTTGTTACCAGAAGATGTTCACTCCCGAAAAAATGTGTTTATATTTTTTTAACTCCCGACTGTTGTTTTATCACTAATATGTATATATAATAAGCTTAAATTGGTCTATTCCTTGTGTTTCAGAAAATACCAATAATGTTCTTGTAAAGAATTGAGCATTTCACAATAGCAGCATTGGACCAAGCTATAATTTTACATAAAGAAGACAGACATATCCCTGTCCTTATCCGAGGCCATCATCTTCTGATCTGTCAGCATAGGTATGTAATTCCTAGGAAAGTGCTTGAAGAACTCATCTACATTATAGAGGAAATTGTATTTCCGTCCGCTCAGCTACAAAGGTGGCTGGTAACATGGACAAGAACACACAGTGTACATCCCACGTTTCTCCAGATCTTTCATCAAACCTCCTCTCACCCCTAATCTCACCCTGCTTCCCTTCTTGCACTCCCAGCGTTGCCTCTACTTTCTGGGCCCTGCCATAAAGAAAAGGGACAAACTCCCTTTTCTATTTACTTTAAAAATATATATATATATTTGTTTTGGTTACACAGTAACCTTTACAAAAATGAGATATATTTACAACCAAGAACAAAATATATAGATCTCAAAAGTTCACATAAAATTGAGCATGCAAGAAAGCACACAGAAGTTACAAAACCTGAAACATTAGAACAAGGGCACAAGGCATAACGAACATAAGCACAATTTATAAAACTGCTGGTGCTCGATCTATTAATCCCAGCGTTGTGGCCAGTTCATTCATTTCCCAAAGTATATCATACAGTAGTCCCATCATAGTCCACAGTTAAACTTAAGAAAACGAAGAACTGCTAGTTGGAACTTAACTCTCTTTCCATGTAACATCTCTTGCCATAAAGCTTTGCGATCGATACATTCGGTGTTAGGAACAAACTCAATAAAGCATTTAATACGTTCTTGTCTTACACTAATGCATTCAGTTCAAATATGTTCCAGAGTCTCCTCCTGTGCCTCATTTCTATAGAATCTGCATCGATGAGCAGTGTCTAAATCACCAGACCTAATGTTTAATATCATTCCTGTTTCCAATACATTAAACCCGAACCTCATAAATGCTTGCCTCCACACTTTGCTCGGAAATTTACATAAATATTGTTCCATGACACCCAGTTTTTTGTTGGATACTAATTGGTAATAAAGTTTGTTATCCAAAACATCAGCAACTGTAGAGTTCCAGTCACAATGCTGCAGGAGACTCTTAACCTTCATTGGATTCATAATCAGGAGTTCCCGTGAAACCCCCACTTTAGCCAGAGAATCCAAAGTCTCCTTTTCCAATTCCTGCAAAACAATGGATACTGCATTACCCTTGACAAGCCGCCTACTGATGATTCCATATAAATTAGTGTCTTTACCAACTACCAGTTTTCTGTATAGGGTTATGCGTCGCCAATCGATTATACATGATAAGGAGAATAACCCCAATTCATAACGAATGGTGGCGACTGGGACACATTTAGGTAGGCACCAGACCAAGGATCTCAAAAATCGGGCCTCATATTTGACAATTTCCTTCCTACATCAAGACTGTGCGAAGTCCAGCCCATTACAAAACTGGGCAACCGTTTTTAAATTATACACGTGAAGGCATGGTAAGAGGGAAAATGTCCCGTATTTATTGTCTATTTTTCATAACTGAGCAGTCAGAGGACTGATTTTCTTATCTAAGTAGGTACGGAAATTGATCTTTTTAGTGTGCTCAAAAATCGGATAACCTAGATATCTAAAGGAGTGGCACACTGTTAATTTCACACGATCCATAAACCAGGAATGCCTAATAAGACTTTTCCTGTGACTTAAGCGTAATATGAAGGTTTTGGCTTGATTAATTACTAAAGAGTTATCCTGGGTATAGTTCCTAACAGAGACCAATAGACACTGCAAACCAATAGGAGTATAATCATACAAGTCCTTGGCCCATAACCTCCCTCCTCTGGAGGTAAATTACACCCATCATCCATGGCCCATACCGTGCCCCAAAGCCTCGGCATAGGAAAGAGCACCGGCCTGGGTCTTAAGTTCTGTTTGCACACTTTGGTCATGAGCAATTGCTCTAGATAGGACATTACTGGGCCCTGTAGGCATGCTACATCTTTCCACAGCAAAGGCAAAACCCTCAAGTTTACTTATTTTCTCAGAGCTGTCTAGGATACGAAACCTCAATTCTTGAATGTATATGTGTGTTCTCTCGTGACCCCTGTCTAGCAAATTGAATATTCTTGTTAATACAGGGAATGTGGCGTATGTAGCAGCAAAATCCTCTGTATTAAAGCCATCAAAAGACGTGCCCATTTGGGGGGCTTCATATTCCTGAGGAGAGGAATGATGCAGGGGGATTGGGCTGGCGCCCTTCTAGATGGTGTTTGAAGATCTACCCTGCCCAACCCCACCCATGTTCTCCACCGCTACCCCCCTAACCCGGAAGACTCACCCATAGGTAGCCATGTGCGGTTTTCTTCAAGAGGGAATGTTGCAGTGTGCTGAGAAGGTGCTTTGTACAAATGAACATTGTCATAACCGCCTCATCTCCCCCTTGCAGGGGTGGAAGGACCCCTTGACAGGCGGACCCTCCTATCCAGCTCTGCCAAAACTACTGGGGCCAGTAAAGAGGTGTCTGCCGCAGATTTAAGTTTAGGTCCCTCTTCCAAATTCTCCTCAAGTGAGTTGCCCTGATTGTCATGTATGCTTAGCTTAGGAGGCTTTTTTGCAGGAGAATATTGACATTGTCTGTTTTTTTGGTTAAATCCCCAGAAGCCTCAAAAAGCGGGGAATTGATGAGTGTTCTGGGCTCTCACAACTGGTAGTTGAAAGTGACACATCCTTGTCACTAGACATTATTGATAGCGATCCCAATCATCGCGGGGACTGAATGCCACCCGTGAGGGTGCACGATAAGGACTTGGACAGTGTATAGATTTTTTTTCCACCACCAATCAGCGTGTCATTTTTCCGCTGCGCAGCAGACCGACCATATTCTGATTGCCCGAGGCCCTTATTGATCTTTCAACACCCAGACAGCATTGGCCTTAGCCGGAGAAAAACAGACAGGGATGCATCCTCTACTTATCACGAATTGGGAGTCACAATGAATGCTTCTTACAATGTGCCCACAAAGCAAGAATTCTCTTGTAACTCCACGCTCAACTTGGAGTATCTTAAATATGTCCAATATACAACCCATATGAAAATGTAGAGATTTGACTCGCAGCCGCCGCGCCACCCCTCGACACCGCCAAACAGCCACTTACGATCCACTTGCAGGTGGATTATGTAGGTGGCTTTGCAAAGTGGAATGGGCGGAGCCTGGGTGGGAGCGTGGCTGGGGGAGTGGCATGATGATGACGCTGGGAGAGAGAGAAAAAAGATGTTAGCGAGCCTTAAGGGTTAGCGTGGCTCGAGTCATACATTGAAGTCCAAACACAGTCCAAACAGTGGAGTTCCAGCAACTAACAAAGCTTGCCCATAAGCCTAGTGAACAGGCAAAGTCATATTAATGTGCGTGTTGTGAGCAGCAACTTGTAAACAGTCTTTCTCCTTGCCGACTCGGCAGCACAGGAGCACCATGAAATGGAAAGGGTCCAACACACGAGCAGCCCCACAGCAGCCCAACAGCCACTTACGATCCACTTACTATGAAGGAGGCGGCCAGGTTTATTCACTGGAGATTGGGCTTGCACAATGTACATGAAGCTTGTCTCCAGTAAAAAAGAAAAAAAAAAAAACATGTGCACCCCTGATGAACCCGCGGGTGTGAATAGCAATCACCCCAGTTTAGGGGGAATATAGGGCCAGTAACAAGAAAAAGGCATGAGAGATTGTTTTACACTTCAAATAATATGTGCAAGCATGTCCCCTAACGCAAAGAAATAAAGTTTCTGTGTTATAAACAGATATGGATGGTATTTCCAGAAGTCACGGAGGCGGAATGGTAATATGAGTCCGGCGGTAACCAGGCAGTTTACTGCCTCGGTTACCGCCAGACTTGTAATGAGGCCCAATGACCCTTCTTGTTCACTCCCGTAGTCTGTATTTCGTTTACATCTTGTCTTCCATCATCATGTGATCTTTTGCTTCCGAATCAGTCACTCCAGTCTGACGATATCCGCCATTGCCCTCCTCAGATGACGGGTGTGCAGCCACCTCCCACTGATGAAATTCATGTCAAGCATAAGGTCCCATTGTTAAAACCGTTCGGGGATGTCGTAATTCAAGACTGACACACAGGTGGCCTTTGCCATGTGCTCCTAGAGCTCTTGAAAGCGCTCTTGAAAGCACTGCCTTAGCAGTCCTAAAGCACATGTCTGACTGAAGGAGCCCTCGGGGCAAGATTTGCCTAAAGCCAATAAGTGGTGATTTCCCTATCTAAGGCCCATTCTTATTTAAAGAAAAATAATAAACAATTGGGCATTAACTTGACACTTCAGGAATTCAAATATATCCCCAGACTCCCTCCATATCATTACTTGTTAATTTTTTATTTTATTTTGTTGTTTAAAGCACAGGTCTAGCTCGAGAGCAGCAGAGCGCTGTACAGAGTGTGGGGAGCTGGCATTTGAGCTAGCAACTTTTAACAGTAGCACAGTTCTGTGAGGTATGTGCATCGGCATGTGTGTCCATTGGAATTAGTCCTTGGTCAGGTGTTGTTGAAAGAGCCATTTTTTGAGAGATTTGCAAAATTGGAGAATTGTGCAGGCATTCTGATCCGAGGCATTCTGGATGGAGTTCCAGAGGGTGGGCTCATGACAAGAGAAGGGGTGTTTGCAGTTCCTCTCTTTGCGGATGAGTTGTGATTCAAGCTGCTTAGTCGATTTGCTTTGCAAGGAGCATGTGCCACCAGATATGTGGCACTTAGCAGCCAGGTACGCTGGAGTTCAACTCATTACTGCTTTGTAGATGATACACGCAGTCTTGAACACTATCCTGGCTTGCAGTGGAAGCTAATGGCCAATGTAGTTTGTGTGGGATGCGGTAATTCGGTCACACTTCTGGACTCGCATAATAAGACGTGCTGCAGCATGGTGGGCTGATTTTAGGAGAACCAAGTGAGCAGCTTGGAGCAAAGTCTAGGGGAGCATGTCCGCTATCGATTTTCTGAAGGATAGAGATTCTTTGGCAGGCTATTTGGGCCTTTTTGGATATGTGCTTGTTGAAGGACAGGCTGCTGTCAATGGTGATGTCTAAGGATGTTTCTGAGTCTGAGAGTTTTGGATCAAATCCTTCTAGGCACGTATCATTGAGCCAATGTTGGACGAGTTGTTTTTTAGTGGCCAGACCGATAAGGACGCATTCAGTCTTGGATGGGTTTAGTTTGAGGTAGGCAGTTGATATCCAGGACTGGATGATGGCTAGATAATCACATAGACAAATTATATCCTCTATTCTATTTACTCTCGTGTACAACTGAGTATCGTCTGCATATTGGTGGATGGCTTTATTGGGATCTTCGAGGACAGTACCCAGAGGCTCCATGCAAAGGTTAAAAAGGATTGGTGAGAGGATGGAGCCTTGGGGGGACTCTGCAGGAGACCTGAAGTTGGTTAGAATGCAACAAGTTACTCTGGCCACCCTGTGTTTGCCTGAGAGATAGGAGGTAAACCAGAAAACATTGCCAGCGAATCCCATCCTGTCAGCAAGGAGGGAGAGAAGGATGCAGTGGTTGATGGTGTTGAATGCAGCCGAGAGGTCAAGGAGAACAAGGAGGCATGAGTCACCCTTACCCTTGGTTTGGAGAGCATCATCCACCACCTGGAGGGTGGCTGTCTCGATCCTTCACTTGGGGCAGAAGTGGAGTAGTTTTATTCTTGTGAGTAGTTGTGTAGTAACTTTTTTTCCCAAGATTTTACCAATAAAAAATGAGCCTGTAGTTGACCAGGTTGTCTGGACCAGGGTGGGTTTTTATCAAAATAGGTCGTATGAGACCAGTCTTGAGGGTGTCTGGGATTGATCCTTCAGCGAGGGAGGCATTGATGATACTGTGCAGCGCATTACGCGTCGGCCTGTAAAGTGTTTATTGATGGAAGCCGGAATGATATCATCAGAGTTAGACATAGGTTTTGAGGGAGGTAATAATTATTAAGAGATCCATGGGAAAAAATGAAGAGAATTCAGTACAGAGCAGCAGCGTGCGTGCCCAGATGCCAATGCTGTGGGAGGTTGATTCTATGGTCTCTTGGATTTTCTCAATTTTTTCAATAATATATGTGTTGATTCTGTCACATTTTTCCTGAGTTGGTGGTACCTCAGGCTCACGCTTGCGTTTGGTACAATGTTTCAATAATTCAAAAAAGACTTTGCTAGTATTAGAGGTTGCCACAATGGTGGTGGAGTAGTAAGCTGATTTTGCCTTGGTAATCAGAATCCTAAAGTTTGTGCAGAGATTTGTGGTTGGTTAGGTCTCCCGAGTTATGTATTTGCGCTACCATTTCACTAGGACTCTGATGGAGAGTTTGTTGGAGGCTAGCTCAGGGGTGTACCATGGTGCGGATGGTTTGGTTTTAGCCTGGCTGGACTTTAGGGGGGCATGAGTGTCCACCAGTTTCATAGCAGAGTTGGTATTCTCCGTGGTGGGGAATCTGCAAAGTTTGCTTCCAGCTCATTGACCGGGATGGTTTTGAATGAGCAGCTTTGCGTCAGGGGATGTTTAGCCTGACCTTTGTGAGCCATAGTCAAGTGGGTGACTGATAATAGGATGGCGACATGGTCAGACCAGTCAAGTGGGATAGGGTCTGCACAGGGGGTTGATGTGAAGACTAAGTCTAGGGCATTGCCTTTGTTGTGGTGGGGGAGAGCACAATTTGCTTAAGGTCCATGTAAGCGGTCAGTGAGAAAAATGTGGTGGTCAGCCTATGACTCATGCACATGAAAATGCCAGGGAAAGACATTATTAAACAGTGCTTATTTGAGTAGAGGAGAGTACGTTGAGGATATCTGCAAAGAAAGAGTCATTTCTCTGAGGTGGTCTGTAAATGAGGTGGAAGGTGATGAATTCCTTGTGTGACAGGGGTAACAGGCAGGCAATTGATTAAATAAGAGCTTGTTCTGGGCAAAGGGATGATGGAGCATGGCCAGTTACTCCTGTGGATGATTGACAATCTGCATTCTGCCCTTTCTACACGGTTGGCATGTTGGATGCAGTAGCCTTGGGGTAGGAGGATGTTGAAAACATGTGGGAAGGATGAGGTAAAACCTTGAGTCAGCGATGAACAGGGCATCAAGGTTGTTGTACTAGATTGGGTCAGTGATCTCTGCAGTGCGAGCGACTGCTGAGCGAGCACTGATCAACATGAGAGGGTATAACCATGTGGTATGTGGGTGTTGGATGGGGGCAAGGGCAATATTGATGAGGTTTGCTAGGGTAGCTTGCTGGGACTGGACAGGGCACTTGGCCATTCAAACCCTAGTGAGAGTGGAGATGGGTTGTGGAGGGAGGTGAATAGCAGTAGTAGCGATTAGTTTGCAGGTGAAATACAGGACAGCCGGTCAGGGCCTTGGCCATATCAGGCACAAACAGGTGAGGTCCTTGTCTTTTCCAGTTCTTTTCTGAGGACGCCTAAGGAGGACTGACTAAATAGGTGGTGGTCGGAGCAATTGAGTGGCAGGGCCTGATCACATGGCCAGCATCCTACTCAATGCTTTCTGCCTGGAGCTGACCTAGAGTCCTTAAGTAGAGGCTTGGAAGGCACGAAAACTGGAGCTAGGTGAAGCAACTGAGTGTCAGGGCCTGTTCACGTTACCAGCAGCCTACTCAGTGCTGTCTGCCTGGAGCTGGCCTAGAGTCCTTATGTAGATATTTGGAAGGTGCAAAAACTGGTGGTGGGAAGTGCAACCTAGTGGCAGGGTCTGGTCACATGACTAGTAGCCTACTCAGTGCTGTCTGCCTGGAGCTGTCCTAAAGTACTTAAGTAGAAGCTTGGAAGGCATGAATACTGGAAGCGGGAAGAGCAACTGAGTGGCAGGGATTGGTCATGTGACCAGCAGCCTACTCAATGCTGTCTGCCTGGAGCTGGCCTAGGGTTCTTAAGTAGAGGCTTTGAAGGTGCAAGAAATGGAGTTGGGCGGAGCAACTGAGTGGCACGTCCTGTTCATATTAGCAGCAGCCTACTCAATGCTGCCTGTCTGGAGCTGGCCTAGAGTCCATAAGTAGAGGCTTGGAAGGCGCAAAAACTGGAGGTGGGCAAAGCAACAGAGTGTTAGGGCCAATTCCCGTTACCCATCAGCCTTCTCAATGCTGTCTGCCTGGAGCTGACCTAGAGTCCTTAAGTAGAGGAATGAAAGGCGCAAAAACTGGTGGTGGATGGAGCAACTAAGTGGCAGAGTCTGGTCACATGACCGGCAGCCTACTCAAGGAGTTCTTAAGTAGAGGCTTTGGAGGTGCAAAATATTGAAGTGGGCAGAGCAAGTAAGTGGCAGGGCCTGTTCATGTTACCAGCAGCCTATTCAATGCTGTCTGCCTGGAGCAAGTCGTTAAGTAGAGGCGTGGGCTTGGAAGACGCAAAAACTGGAGTTGAGCGAAGCAACTGAGTGTTAGGGCCTGTGCACATTACCAGCAGCCTTCTCAATGATATCTGCCTGGAGCTGGCTTAGAGTCCTTAAGTAGAGGTTTGGAAGGTGCACAAACTGCTGGTGAGTGGCAGCGTCTGGTCTTGTGACCAGTAGCCTACCTAGTGCTGGCCTAGAGGACTTAAGTAAAGGCTTGGAAGGCATGAATACTGCCTGGTCACGTAACCAGCAGCCTACTCAAGGCTGACTGCCGGGAGCTAGCCTACAGTGCTTAAATGGAGGCTTTGGAGGTGCAAAAACTGGAGGTGGGGAGAGCAACTGAGTGGCAGGGCCTGTTAATGTACCAGCAGCCTATTCAATGCTGCCAGCCAGGAGCTAGCCTAGAGTCCTTAAGTAGAGGCTTTGAAGGTGCTAAGACTGGAGGTGGGCGAAGCAACTGAGTGTTAAGGCCTGTTCACAATACTAGCAGCCTTTTCAGTTCTGTCTGCCTGGAGCTGGCCTAGAGTTCTTAAGTATAGGTTTGGAAGGTGTAAAAACTGGTGGTGGGTGGAGCAACTGAGTGGCAGGGTCTGGTCACGTGACCAGTAGCCTACATAGTGCTGTCTACGTGGAGCTGGCCTAGAGTACTGAAGTAGAGGCTTGGAAGGCACGAATACTGCCTGCACACGTTACCAGCAGCCTACTCAATGCTGTCTGCCTCGAGCTGCCCTGTAGTCCTTAAGTAGAGGCTTTGGAGGTGCGAAAAATGAAGACTGGCAGAGCAACTGAGTGGCAGGGCCTGTTCACGTTACCAGCAGCCTACTCAATGCTGTCTGCCAGGAGCTAACCTAGAATCCTTAAGTAGAGGTTTGGACGGCATGAATACTAGAAGTGGGCAGAGCAACTGAGTGGCAGGACCTGGTTACGTGACCAGCAGCCTTCTCAGTGCTGTCTGCCTGGAGCTGGCCTAGAGTCCTTAACTAGAGGTTTGAAAGGCACCAAAACTGATGGTGGGTGGAGAAATTGATGGTTGTCTCATCATTTACTCTCATTGGTGTTCACTGTTATCGCATGTCTTCAAGGGATAACCACAACATGAATCCTGTTTATCCCTTCACGGTGGTCATCAACATTAACACACACAAGGGTAATGTTAGTGAATTGATAGTTAAAAAACAATGTTTTTCTTTGTAAATTGGCATGTAAAAAAAAATTAAACCAGAGTACAAGTTATATTTTTGCTTTTTTGATGTGTGCAGATTCATACGAAACATAAGGTTCAACTTTGCTTTATTCGGCTATAGAAGCATCACTTCCCCTGCACCAATGAAGTCTATGCCCGATAAGAGCGATGGTGGCATCACCACACACGTAGATGCCTTTTCTGCTCCAGCCATAAGCATCTAGGGGTCAAGGGGCAGTCGAGGCAGAACACCTGGAGTTACTGAGCTTTAGACATACAACATGCGGACAGGAGAGCACAGTATGCACTGGGAAATGTCGGCATGTCTGTCTTTATCTGACACACATCAAGAGAGCACATTATGAATCCCTTCTCACCTGACCACAGACTCACAAACACACACATGCACTCACACAAATAGACACATGCATAGTTGCTGGCGCACACAGACACACACACACCCCACACACACTGGTGTACAGGCAGGTTCTTAGTGCAATCAATTTGTGCAAGCAGAGGCTGAGTAGAATGACATATTATTACAGAGGTATTCTACAATATAATCATTGTGATGGGGAATATCGTATGAATATTTGGTTGTATCCCATATTGCAATAAAAACGGGAACTGGCCACAGTTAAATTCAAACTGCACTGCAGTGTAAATAAAAACAATTGTCACGCTCTGCAAAGCAAAGCACCAAGAGGCCCAATGCCTGGGCATATATATCGTGATAGCCAAAGCCGAACAACTCATGTACAGTTTAACCTGACCCCCATCTGATTTTATATTAACTCTTTCAACAGAAAACTACTTTTTGCCAGGCTACTGGCACAACCTTAATTACTTATGAACATTTAGATATACACATCAAATGTTTTCTTTCTCATTTCATACCGTATAAGAAATGTGTTCGATTCCCAACAATGCCCGCAAATGCATTCAATAGAAAATTGGTTTGCCGCCCCCTCTATTCTGCAAAAACCATAAATATTGCATGAGCATGAGCTTCAAGTAGTTTTTGATTGACACCTGCCACACTGACCTTTTGGCGAGCTCATCAATATGACGTCTGTGCTTTGTGTACATTCTAGTTCCGTGACTGCAAACAATGTGCCTCTGCCTGCTTGTAAGTAGTTTTTCAAGGATTTAACGTATTTTGCTAAATAAAACGCGCAGTTTTAACAAGAAATGAAGAAATGCATCATGCTAGCTCACAATAGAAAATACATTTTATTTTTTAGACAAGAAAACAATAAAAGGCAATGGGCATGCTTTACAAAAAACGTTTTCCAATGGGAAATCCTATTGAAAAACGTTTTGTAAATCAGGTCCAATATCTCTAAATGTCCCTCCAATCATAAACAGGTCACTGCTGTTCAGGGATTCTCTGCCAAGAGGTTTTATCTCCGCAAGAAGAGAATTTAGACAAATTGCATCCGAATGTTTTCTAGCGTAAACATTTAAAATGGCGCCCTCCCCAATCCTTTCAAGAGGCTGTGAGATGAATGGCAATAAATACAACCATGTAGCACAACCTTTCCGTGACCCCATTTTCAAGGGCCAATTTCGTCTACTCTGGACTGAGCTCATTAACTTTCCATTGAGAACACAGGAAGCCATACAGATTTACATCTGATCAGGCCTTTCTAGTTCAATAAGGAATAAAACAAATAAGAGGAAGCAGCATCAGAGGGGCATTGATTAAAAGGGAGCACTGGCTTTATGAGTTTGGGGCATGGGATATTCGCTGATCTAGGTTTATTGACATTTAAGCTAACTCAACAGAGACCCGGAAGAAGTGGTGCGCTGAGAAGCACAGCACCATTGAGGCACATGAGGGGGGACGTAAATATTTGCCACAAATAAGCATAAGCAAGTGATCGAACCGAGGGACCCCAGATCAACAAAGGGGCATTCGGGGGATTCGTCCTTCCAAACATTTATTTGAATAATGGGTTAAAATGGCACGTTGTACAGCACACTTTCTGTGAAAAATTGAATAAAAAGCCAGACAATTTGCAATCAGTTTTTACAGGGTAACACTCGAAAAAATCCAATAGATGCAAGTCACCAACAGTTCCCAGGAGCATTTCCCAATGCATTTTCACGATGCCTTTCCCCACAATATATGTCAGTATAAAAACATGTTCACACTGGCTCTGCCCATACATTTCTATGCTGTTTGCAACTATACGTGCCCATATTCCCATATTAAACATACTCATGTTTGCTTTGTGCATAACAACAGTAATGATACTATAAGAAAACATGCTCAAGCTGGCTTTACCAATACATGCAAGAACCTGCACATAATTACATACTTCCATTAGCTTTGCCATTAAAAATGCCACGACACAATAAGAACACAAGTATGACATGTATTACCTCTTATCATGTTTGCTTTTCATAAATGCCCAGTACAAATATCATGCCACAGTAAGAAATGGATGGACTGCACCTAAATATCAGTCTAGTCACGTAATATCACTTATCATGCTTGCTTTATCATAGACGGCCAGTAAAAAATGGCATGCCACAGTAAGAAATGGTGTAGACTGGCAGCACCACAATGCCAGTATAGCCATGTACAAACATATATGCATGATAAGTGTTATTATGTGACTAAATTCTACTGCATTGCTACAACTAGTCTGGTTATGTTTTCGGACTCTGGCATGGACGTTTTTACTGTGCATCAACGTTAAAGCAGACTTGATGTTTGCTTTAACATTGATGCTAAGTAAAAGAAATGCCATGCCAGAGTAAGAAATGGCTAGACGACTACACCGAAAATGCCAGTCTAGCCATTGAGTAACACTTATCATGGATCATATATGCCACAGTGAGAAATGGCTAGGCTGGCTACACCAAAATGGTAGTCTAGCCATGTAACAATGTTTATCATGAATGATAAGCGTTGTTACATGGCTATAAGGGACTGCATTGCTGCAGCCAATCTGGTTATGTTTAATGACTCTGGCAATGAATTTGTTACTGGGCATCAAAGTTAAAGCAAACATGATATCATGTTTTTAACAGTGATGCCCATTAAAAAATGCACCCCCTCACCCTGCAACCCAATATCAGTTAGGGTGTGGGGGTGCCCCCAAATCAAAGTCCCATTCACCAGCACAGTGACAGGCGCTCACCTGGTGCACCCCTGCGAGATTCATTCCATAAACCAAAGTCCCCGTTACCATCACTGTAAGTCCCTGATTCATCCCGATAACAAAGGTCTGCTCACCAACATGGTGAGCGGAACTCACTGTGCTGGTGAGCGAGCATTTGCAGGATCGTTCCCAGGTGCTCAATGTTCTGGTGAGCGAGCCGATTATTTGGGGACAGCCCTGCAACCTCAAATCAGAGGCCGATGAGCCGGACTCTGACTTGAGGATGCGGGGGCAGGCGAGTGCAATTTTCACACACCCATACATACACATTCCTGCACGCATCCATACACATTCACTCTCTCATACACACGTGCACGCACACAACATGCAACCATTTATTCACCCATCCACGCACACATTTATTTTGTTACCTCATGCCGCAGTTCAAAATCTTTTCTGCCAGGCCCCACAATGCTCTCCTGCACTTGTGCCACATGAATATGAACCAAGAAGCAGGGACCGGGGGTCCCCTGGAGGATGCCCCAACATCTATGAATGTGAGTGGATGCACAAACACACCATCTCCCACATTCCGAGCTGCTGTACTCCAGCCTGCATCCCTGATGGGCATGCGAGGATGGGGAAGCAAAAAAAAAACCCTGGTCTTGCATGGTCCATTGGGCATGAGCACTGGGGTATGAACTGGCAAAGGGAAACCATGTTTTTCTTTGACAGTCAAGGCAGCTCAGGAATTGCTTCCTCAACTACATCAAGCAGGTGAAGCACTGCATAATTTTGGCTTGCCCAAAATGGGTGGATTGACGCCCCATCGCCCATTATGGATGAGTCGCCACTGTTATTATTGGAAGTAGGGGTGCATAGCAATGTAGCTCATATATGAACAGGAGGAAAACATGTATGTCTTAGATTATAATAGTTTACACTTGATAATCTAGTCTTATTCATAAATGCTGGGTTGTGACTAAACCACTCAACCAGCCCCTCTCTACCAACCAGACATCATTGTTGTTCTGAGGTTTCACTGGGTGCACTGGAGAACAGCATTACATAAATAAAAGTGGTGGTACTGCTCGCAGCTCTATACATTAATGAAGTGCAATGTTAGTGCATAACCACTTAAATACCACTTTCAGTTCTGACAGGTCTGTTCAATATTTTTTCTTTCACTTAATTTATTTATTTTTATTTATTTTGCATTTGTAACGCACACATAACGCAGAGGCATCTAGGCGCCGATAAAAGGCAGATGAGCTAAATGCAGAGATATGAAACCTGTCTACAGTGCCTACTGGAAAATCAATTTGCTTGTGATACTGACTATGTGTCAAAATTACAAAATCTTCAATTTGTGTCACTGTATTTATTTAAATTTTAAGTGTGAAGGATTCCACCAGTCCTCTTTGTATTTTTGTATGCATTCTGAGGGGGCTCCACAAGGAAGGTTAAGAATCCCAAGACTGGACTAGTCATCCTCTGTATTTCTTTAAGATAACATTTCCTGACTGCAGTGTTTACCCGAAGACTGATTTGATATAAATCGTCAGACGTAGGTCAGAGGCCATAGGCGTACAGGCTACTGCAAGGACTGTCTTGGCAGGTAAACATTAATGGCTAGGAGGGCACAGCTTCCCTCTCCTGCAGGCACCGAAGAGCCTATCCAGGTCGTTCCTGCTTATGTACACTGGAGAATGCCGACAAAGCTGACACATCTTTATTTTCCTGGTAGTAGGTTTCTTCACTTAACCTCGAAATGTTTATGTACTTTGGAATGACTTAAACGGGTTCAAAGTGCCCTTATGTTTAATGTAATTGTAAAGTACAACTTGATTAGTAACTATTCGCCAGCTACTTAGCCAGGCTAGATTCCTACATCTAGGAATAAAAGAGTTAACTTGCTTTTTGGGACGCTCAAACACATTTTTATGTACATGGCCTGAAAACCTGTCCCTACACCACTTTCCCTGTTGAGGGGGAATTGGGATGGAACAAGGAATTAGGACTCATTGAGGGAGTTCTGTGTTGGGTGGAAGCTGAATTAAGCCCCATAGTGAACTTGGTGGCAAGGGTCATTTGCCTTTATGCACAATGAACTGATGGCCCCTGCTCATGATAGGGCGTATGATAGAGCACAGTCATTCAGGGCTGAGACTGGCTTTCCCTGGCCAGAAGGGCTCATTCAAATCATGTGAACATCCCAATCTAATTGAATTAATCACTTGATGAATACCAGCCAAGAAGCTTGGAATAAGGTTAATAGGATGGTGGACAAATTAGCCATGGATGGGCTTTAAATGTGTTTGTCAAATACTGCGAGTTTTACTGTAAGTAGTAGTGTTTGGTGGAGCCATTGCATGTGCGATACCTCATGGGACCCTGACAGACCACAGCCTTTGCACCTGCCCTTCTGGTGAGACGTTTGCTTTTTGACAGAAACTTTCTTGTTTTCATCTAATGTTTTGACATGTTTTTTTGATTACCATAAATGCCCTCAGGAACCATTGCTAGCTGTGATCCCTTTGATTTTACCAGAACAATTGAGGCCATTTTCCCTGGGTTCCATTTTTATTCTCAGCTTTGCTCTAATCTTTTGTTGTCATTTGAATATAACATTGGATGTTTATACAACTTGTGTTGAATAGCACTATCTTTCACGGGTCTCACAGAAAAACAGGAAATCCCTTGGGCCTGATTTGTTAACTGCCAAGATTCGCAAACGTGAATTTAATTTCTGGGCACCTGTATTGGTTACATTGTTTATGTTAATAGTAATTTGCCATAAAATATTAAATCTTGGAAAACCGCTTAGATCGTTCGACTTTATTGAACAGGTAGGAGAACGGGGCTGGGTATTTGTCATTTTAATAATTTGTTGGAGGGTGTGCGGCAAATTCTTTTGAGTCACTTGGAAATAACATTTATTGAGCCCACACCAAGCTGGGTTTCAAAAGGCAGTGCACAATAGACCAGGCATCCTGTCTCTCTTTAAAGTCCCAGGAAAATGTATTTTGACCAAAGGGACTCTGTTGTTAGTGCTCATTCATCTTAAAATTGTGTTTGATAGTGTTAAAAAAAACCTCTGTAATAGTTTTTAGTTATAGAATATTCGCCGTCCGTCACTCAGAGGATTAATGAACTATACTCTCAAAGTACTCTGTGCATGAGTTTTTGGTGGAGAACTTACTACCCCATTCGAGGTAAAAAAAAGAAGTTGGACAGGGCTGTTTGCTCGCCCCTACTAGTGTCTCCTCTATATCGATATATGTGCAGAGCAGTTAGCTGTCCTAGATGTGTATGCATCGATTTTAAATGGAGAACATAAAGATAACCTCCTTGGGGTCATTATAAGTTTGCTCGTTCGGGAACTCCGGAACTGGTAAGCTTGCCGGTACCGTAGTTCCCGAACCAACAAACTACGAGTTCTGCTCGCGGGTTCCATCACAGCCGCCAGGTCTGTCCTGGCGGCCGTACTGGCACCAGCAAGCAGAACTTGATGGTCGCACTGGCACTGTTATGAACGGTCGCCAGTGCTACCGTGCTGCCCATTCCCATTGAGCCCTATGGGGCTCAAATAGGAATGGGGACTGACAATTACCGGCACGCGGCAATGGTTAATTACCGGGTCCGGCGGGGTTGGAATACCCCGGTAATTGCCCATTGCCCGGTGCCAGTATTTTCACGAGTTTTACCGGCACGGCTACCGCCAAACTTGTAATCAGGCCTAGTGTCCTTTTTCCCAAATCCATGTTGGTTTACAGAAAAATTGTTCTAATCTTTCCGAGATCTGTTTGGGGAGATGTAGGAAATAAACGGTAGTAAAAAGAAGCTGATGTGTTCACAAAAGAAAAAGAAAACACTTCAAAGGAAGCTTAAAATAACTAGTAACAAAATCGAGGAGGTTCAAAAGAGTTTGTCTGCCTTGGCTTTTGTTTCTGCTGTGATGGAAAGTGGAAACATGAGCTGATTAAAAATAGCTTATCATTACAAATACATATGGGCCTCATTACGACCCTGCCGTTCTGGAAACAAGGGTGCCGGTAAGCCTATCAGCACCCTTTTTTCCAGACTGACAAATTACAAGTTTGCCTGCCTGGGCCACTGCGCCCAGCAGGTCTGACCCTGCCGGGCTCAACGTCCCCGGTAGGCAGATTCTTCACGGAAGTGCTGGCACCATTAGCAATGGTGTTGGCGCTTCCGTCTCCCCACTCCCATAGAGTCAAGGGCAATGGGGAGTTACGAAATCCGGCGCCTGAATTCCCATGCCGCCGGGACTTGTAATGTCCCTGTGGTACTGGGAAGTCAGGCGCCGGTAAAATGATACAAATCCGGCAGCAACCCACCGGTAGCACCAGCAGGGTTACCGCCAGACTCGTAATGAGGCCCATAATGGTGCTATCCTGCAGTTTGTGTACTCTGGGCCTGATTCACCAAAAAAAGCAAACAAGAGTTAGCGCCACCACTAACAATGTACCTTGCAAAACGTATGCAAAGTGAGTTGATACTCAAAGAAAAGTCTGCGCTATTCCAAGCAGCGCAAGATAAAAAGCATAGCGTGGTACACGCCCACATAACTAACCCAGCGCAGCCCAACACTGTAACTTGCAAACACATTTCTTCACGGCAGAGCTGCTAAACAAATGCATCCGAGTGCTAAACAAGTGAATGCAGCAAGTGAGTGGTGCAGTCATATTCAAATCCTCAACACACAAATGTACCCCCTAGGCAAAGACAGTCTTTTACTTGCCCTATCATACAAAATGGCTCACTATAAAAACATGAAGCATGCCTGAAAGAGGGACTGCCAAGTGTGAGTGGCCCCAACATACTGCACTATGAAGTAAAAGGAAATTATATTACAAACTGAGCAATCAACAGTACAGATGGTAGCAGTGACTGTGCAGCATCTGTCTTCGAAAAATTTGGATTGCTCGAACAGAAGGATATTGGTGCCATCCACGTGGTGGAGGTCATGCATGGCTACTGCTTCCACAAGGATCAAACCTATGAAGGGAAAATCCATGCAGGAGAAGTAGTTGCTGAGGGAGTTGGTGTCCAGTGTTTCCTACTTGACAACTGTGGATGCCTAGCAGTGAAGGGATGGAAGTTTAAGTCAGAAGTGTCTACAGAACCAGGCAGGGAGGATGTCAAGCATGTTCAATGCGGCCTTCAGTGAAAATAGGCTTGCTTGCAGATGTTGCATGGTGAGAGACATGAAAGTTGTCGTGTCAATACTCTTTCTCCAAAATGGGATGTGTGTACTGGAGACAACTGTGGTGTTTCAGACAATCTGCGTAAATATCTACTACATGACGATACATTTCATGAAGTTGGAATCCTCCTTGGGCCACAGTATGTGTATGTTTTAGAGACACTTCATGCACTGCTTCATGGCTTCCAAGAGGTTTCTGCCTCTGTTGGTGTCCTTGCCTATGGTGTTCATGCAGCATTTGGCCTTGGCAGTGCTGATCAGTTGACTGTGAGAAGTGCACACATCTAAGAGCTAGGTGTGCAAGGATGCACTGTGGGATACTTTCCAAGTTGCTTCTTCTCTAGTAATGCATATTTTGTAGAGTCTGAGTTCTTCAGTGTACCTAGGTGTGAAGGTGAAGGCTTCAGTGTGCCATGGATGAATGTGCATAGTGGTTGATGTTGTTTGTAAGACTGATCTTAATTAATTGGATAAGGGAGGTAATGTCATTCCTACTTTCACTGACATCAGGCATTGTGAGAAGGAGGTTGCCGATGTCTTCCGTGGCATCTCGCACTGGAAAGAGACTAAATGGTCTAAAGGCTCACTGATTTATGTGCTTGAATGGGTTGGGGTGACTAATGGAACAGTTCATTGTCAGATTCTCCACAAGTTCCTTGTTGTTGGAGAGCCATGACAGAGTGAGTTTACCGTGTTGATGAGGAACCTTTCCTGTGTGTTGGGTCTTTTAAATATTGTGTATGGGTCAGAGTGTTAGAACGGCAGTGGAAACCTTCCTTCAAGCAATTGTTTACTGAATTGTTTGTTTGCTCCACTGAGGAAGATGTTGTTGGGTTGAGAGACGTTGTTGTGATCAAGACTGTGAACTCTCCAATAAAATAATGATTGCCCTTGAGTGGTGGTTAGATGATGTTGATGGAAGCAAGAAGTGTCCAGAGAGTGCGTTGTCACAATGCACCAGTGTTGCTGATATCCCTGTGAGTGTGCATTCTTGAAACATTGTCAATGTTTGTAAGGCTTCTGACCATTTTCTGTGGATGTTGTCTTCATAGTAAGCCGCAGTGATTGGGGAAGAAGACCTCTGTGATGTGGTTGTAGGTGGATGCCACATAGGTTTCAGTCATGAAGAATCTGTTGAAGTCTTATGTTGAGTTCAAGTTAGCGATGTATGCTGCACGTCAAGTTGTTGAGAGGATGCAGGGGGCCATCACTAGTCTGTAGTGGCTTCTGTAGTAGTGCTGATGGGGCCTATGGATGGTGCATGCAGAATATTTGGTTCCATCGGAAAGTCCAAAGGTTATGCTTACATATTGAATTTTTAAATATAACCAATATGTGAAAATTAATTGGGCCTCATTATGAGGTCCCGGTCTGGTAAAGATGCCAGAACAATTGCTGGTAACACTGGTACCAGCATTTTTACCAGACCAGGGAAACCCAAGTTTGCCAGTGGGGCCTCTGATCTATCAGCCGGCTTGACCTGCTGGTAGATCAGGCCCCTACCGGTAAACAAATGCCGACATCACCGGTAAGATAGACTGATTAGACATGTACATAAAAATTGCATTGTAATTTAAAAATTGCACTGTGAAACCTAGGCCTTTTTCCCCTCTATTCACGACTCTGAAACGTAGGTGTGTTTTTCTCTTATTCTTAAAATTGCATTGTGAAAGTATTTCTTTTTAAAAATTGCATTGTGAAACCTAGGCCTTTTTCCCCTCTATTCAGGACTCTCAAATGTAGGTGTGTTTTTCTCCTGTTTTTAAAATTACATTGTGATAGTCTGTTGAATCTAAGTGTCTGTCGTCTTGTCCAATTGTTGAACTTGTATCTCCTCTCTGTCTCGTCTGCTCGCACCCTGTCCTGTGTCCCTCCCTAGTGTTCTCCCCTTCCCTCTCCCTTCCTCATCTCTCATCTCCCTCCCTCTTCTCTCCTCTCCCTACCTACTCTATGGTGTGCTCTGTCTCTCCTATTTTCTCTAACTGCTTCTCTATCGACTATCCTGCTCTCCTCACTAAATCTGGTAGGATTAAGTTGAAAAAGGACATCCTGGTCTCCAACCCTGGCCTCCCTATTGCTGACACCTATACCAGTGCCTCCTCCAGGCAAACTTTCACTGACATCCTCTTTGTCTTTCCCTCACCAGACCTATGGACACTTCATATGGTCTCTGTGCTTTCCCCCTTCTCCCCCTCTCCCATTAATGGTGGCACCCAGTGGGAGGCCCTCCTGGTCTCCTTCCACTCCTCTAAGGTCATCATTAATATTTATGTGAATGGTACTGTCTTGGTCCAAGGCCCTGAGGCAAACCTTCCCCTCTTTGATAGACGCTTCCAGCACCTCATCAATTTCCTTTCTTCTCCTGCTGTCCCCTTTCCCCCTCCACGGCTTCCTCACCTCCCCCTGCAGCCCCCTCCTTGGATACCTTGTCTCCTCCTCCTTCCCTTTCTGCTCCCCCTCAGGCTTCTTCTACACCTCCGCAGGGCATACCTCAGATCTGTACCCCTCCCCGGAAGGCTTTCAAGGACGGCAACCTTCTCCATATTGCCACTCTTAACTCTCGCTCAGTTGTCAAACACTCCTCCGATATCTGCCTCCTTCTGGAGGAACTTGACCTTGATGTCCTTGGTCTCACTGAGACATGGTTCCCAGCCAGCTCTGTCATGAGCTTTGACACTCTCCTCCCTGACGGCTACAAGATCCTATCCACGCCCAGGTCTAACCGTTCCGCAGGGGGTGTAGCCCTGATCTTCCCCAAGTGGATTCCTGCCTCTGTCGTTCCTACGCCGGCCTACTCCTCTTTCGAATGCCTTGTCTGTGTGAAGCAGAATTACATGCAGTACCCTTTGGGAACCCTAAACACAATTAAGACTACTGGTGTAAGCACAACCTCACCTTTGGTACAAGCCTGTACTACACAATTATGTGGTAGCAGTGGCTGAGCAGCCAGACTTATCTCAAGAGGGATGTGAGCAGTACAAGATGTTACACAAAGGACTTGCAATCGCAGTAGTTCAAACAAACACTTACTCAAGGTTTCTTGGTAAAATAATATACATTTATTTACACAGTTCATTAGAAAACATTCCACTAGCAAGAAGAAGCTCAATATCACACTATAATACACTACAGTACACAACCAATAAGTTCCTGAACAAGTTAGGCTCCCTGAAGTGGGAGCAAAATGGCACTTCAGTAACTTTCAAAAGGTATAGAAAGACAAAGGTTATAAGAATCAAAACACAATTACTTTCAGAGGCAGGGCAAATAGTTTCAGTTCACTACAAGAGGCAATTCAATTCCATAGGCCTGGGCCAATGTCAATGGTTCAGTGTCTTAGATAGGATTGCACAGTCCTGGTAGTAAACGGTTAAGTCTCTGCCAATGTTCTTAGAAGTAGTTTGCCAGAAAAAGATTTATATGTCGGATTAGGAGTGAACAAGACTCCAAAGTTGGAAAGGTTTCCCAAACTTTCACCGTGGCAGAAAGGATTTCCATACCGCATTTGCACAGCACCTTATTGAGGAAGAAAAGCTGTAACTGAGGCAGTTGTTCCTGGCAGTTCCTGCAGATCTCGCTGTTCCTGAGCTTCAGTCGTAGAGACAAGCAGGAGGACATCGGGAGGTTCCGGCACTGCCTAGGGAAGAAGCCACAAGCTTGGCTAAGCGTCGGTTTTAAGGTGTGAGTGCCTTAAAGTCCACAAACTGGTATCCTTCTCACTGGCTATCCAGTTTTCAACAGCACTCTGAAGAAAATTCGGCCTGTATGGAGATGGTGTCCAGTTGGCTATCGAGTTGGTTGTTCCCACCAGCTTAAGGGAAGAAATCGTCCTTGAAAGGGCTTCTCTGTCGAGGGTGTTTCAGGCAATTCGGACCTGCAGCAGGGCTTTACCGGGCAAATCAATGGTCCAGGAGTTGCAGCAGTCGTCTTCCTTCAGCTCATCTTCAGTTCTTTTGTTCCAGTGGTTGACTCTGCCTTCCAAGCCCCAGAGACCTGTTTTTAAACAGTTTTCTCCCATTCATTCCAGCATTCATTGCAGCCTGGCTGTCACTCACCCAGCAGGGTGGCTGTCCTTGCCGGACAGTCAGCCAGCCAATCATGCCAGAGTGCATTCAGGTCTCCTAGGAGACTAAGCACAGGGAGTTTCGGGCACCTCCTTCACATCCTGTACACCCCAGGCACTCAGGTGCCAGAGGAGGGCTTCAGCACTGAAGCCTGACAAAGGCCATCGAACAAAGGGACCAAACCTGGTTTGGCGTGCAGAGACAAACACTAGAAGGACCTTTCCTAAAATAAACAGCAAAAAAAGATGACCAGAGTCTGTTTTTACAGAAGTGTCTGGGGGCCATGTTGAAAAAGTTCATTCTAAAACCACTGCCACCAGCCATTTCAAGAGGAAAGGTTAACATTTGGCTGTTACATGAGTGTTTAGACATAGGGAATGCTAGGCAACCCCTCCAGCACTCTATACGAAGATAGTTTGTGCTGGGTCTATGAATTTAAAAAGACCAGCAAAGTCAATTTAACTTTACATGCACTGGGAGACAGTAGTCAGTCCCAGAGAAGGTATTTAAGCCTTGGGAAGTCTGAAAGACATCCCTGTGCCACTGCACTGAAGGTGCTGTGTGACACACAAGAAAAAGATGATGCCTATGGAGTTTGTCTAAAACTCCATATCCAAAGAACACAAAAGTAAAACACACATCAAAATACACGAAAGAGTGGGAAAAAAGGCTCACACTCTTTCCAGGTAAAAATGAAAGTCCTAGAAATCCAGCAAAGTTGCTGTGCATCTCAAAAGGTAAGGGAAATTAGCACATTTCTGAGAATTCTCCCTAACAGTCTGCAGGCTCTCTCTCTCTCCTAGCCATTCCCTTACTGTGGCTACTATCTATCAGCATCTGGTCAGAACTCCTCCTTCCACTCTGAGTGGGTGGACCTCTCCTCTTCTCTCCTGGTCTCGACCACTCAACTCCCCCTTCTTGGAGACTTCAACATCCACCTGGATACTTCCTGTCCTTCTTCTGGGCTCTTTCGCAACCTTTGTGACTCTCTATCACTTTCTATTCTCCCCTCTGTCCCAACTCACTCTGCAGGGCACACTCTGAATGTTCTGATCTCCTCAGACCTTCCCCTTTCTATCTCTCTCACCACTCCTCTCTCCTGGAGTGATCACAATCTGCTTTCCTCCCAGCTCACCCTCTCTACCCTTCAGGCCAAGCCAACTCCATCACTGCCACCCACCTTCTTGGTCATCTGACCCATGAAGCGTTTGTTGTTGAGGCTTTCGCCACCACTTTGCCCCCCCCCCCCCCCTTCCCCTTTGGCTGACTCACACCCTGACACAGCCCTTTCCATGGTCCACTCTGCTATATCTGATACTTTCGATGCTCTTGCTCCTGTCATGAGGATTCGCCTGAAGCCCAAAACCAAGTGCAACTCCTGGTACGAATCAGACCTTGTCACCCTTAAACACAAGTGCAGTGTGGCTCGGAGGATATGGCGTGCTTCATGTACATCCTCTGACAAACTGGCCTTGCTGCCAACTCCTAAGGCAATACCAGCTCTCTGTCCTCCCCAAGAAGAGAGCTCCCAATCCAAGCTGTCATCCCTGCGGCATCTAACAACTCGGCGAACTTTTTAAAATCTGCAAGGAACTGGCCATTCCTGCTGCAGTCTCTACAACTCCTGTCCCTTCCCAGGCCCTCTGCATGGCACTGGCTTCTCATTTCATCTTTAAAACTCAGGACATCCTGTCCTCTCTCCTCCTCTCCCCTTCCTCTCTCTATACTCCCTGCTGTACTTCTGGCCCTTCTTCGGCCACCTGTCCTCCCTCCTTCTCTGCATTTCCCCTGTTCTCCCAAGGCAAGGTTTCTGGACAAGTCTGATCTATGAAAGTCTTGTCTAAATAGGTTCATCCCTGTTCTTTCAAAACCATCAAGGACCACATTGACTCCCTGGCTCCTGCCCTGGCCGACTTCTGCAACCACTCCTTCGCCACTGGAGTCTTCCTCTCGCCCCGAAGCACTCCCTTTTGCACCTTCTACTTAAGAAACCCTCTGCTGACCCATCCTGCCCGGCTAACTATCGCCCAATCTTCATCACTCCTTTCGAGGGCAAACTCTTGGAAAAGCTGGCCATCTCCCTGCTCAATCTTCACACTGAATCTGTTGGTTGTCTTCGTGATCATCAGTCTGGCTTTAGAGCTGCCAGAAGCATGGAAACTGCTCTCCTGAACCTCTGTGAAGACCTGCTCTCCAACCTTGATTCCAACACCCCCTGTGTCCTCATCTTACTTGATCTCTCTTCTGCCTTTGACACCATGCCATCCTGCTGAACCGTCACCGTGATAACCTGGGGATCACCAGTCAGGCCGTGGCGTGGCTGACTTCTTTCCTCTCTGATCGACCCTCCCAGGTTCAACTTGGGTCCGTCCTCTCCTCTATCTCTATCTCTACCTCTGGTGTTCCCCAGGGGTCTAACCTCTCTCCCTGGCTGTTCAACCAATACCTGCACTTCTTGCCCACTGCATTGCCGCGCTCTGCCCCAACTTCCAGTGCTATGTGGATGACACGCAGCTCATTTTCAGGCTACCCTCAGCCAACTCTTCTCCCTCTCTTATTTCTGACTGTCTGTCTGCCATCCAGGAGTGGTGTGCCGCCAATGATCTCTGCCTTAATATCGGTAAGACAGAGATTCTCCTCATCGGCACACCCGCACCCTCATTTCCAGTCACTCTCTGGCTGGCCTCTCTTGGCCTTCTTCCTGCTCCCACCTGTGAGGTTAAAACCTTGGGGTCATCTTCAACTCCACACCCTCCTTCTCTCGCTTGAGTTGGACCTTTGTTCACTTCAGTTGGATTAACGGGCTCAGAGCACGACAGATTTGCAGATGATACTGCTTAACACCCGCTCACTGCCTGCACATGCGGCTGATATTCATTATCTCTTGTCAGACCGTCGCCATGTTCTGCTCTGTCTTACTGAGAGATGGCTACAGGAGGGCTCGGCCCCGGCTTTGGTTCAGGCCATTCCTGATAATTATAAAATCATCCATCTAGACCGCCCCTTACCCAGGCTTGGGGGTGGGGTAGTAGCGATTTTTAAATCAAATTTTATAGTCACTCAGCTTGGCTGCCCCCATTCTTTGGCTATGCAAGCCTTATTATTGAGATGTGTTTTCTCCCCTTTCTTTACCCGTCATTTTCTGATTATCTATCGCCCCCCCCAGGCTCTCACGTTGTCTTTCTTGAACCCCTATTAGATCTTGTGGCTGACCATCAAATAAAATATATACACCTTGTTGTGCTGGGTGACTTTAATTTGAAATTCAACTGCCCTAGGGCACCAGCACTCAACCTATTTTTTGATAGTCTGGGTGACCTTGCCCTTCAACAACTTGTTATTTGATCCACCCACAGGCTGGGGAACACACTTGACCTGGTACTGGTGAATGAAGCCTTGTTAACCTTCCAGTCTGTTGAGCCTGTACTATGGTCAGATCACTATCTGGTGACATGAATGTGTAAAGTAGTTCAGGTACAGCCTAAGACTCCCCCTCCTAGAGTGTGGCAGCGCTGCTGGCGCTCAGCGTATTTCCAGGGGTTTGTTTCCTTAGTTAAAGCAAAGTGTTGGGTGGCCCCTGCTACTTCCCTCTCAGTGCTCTCCCGTTCCCTGCAAGAAGCAGTGGATGAAGCGGCGCCTCTATGGGTTATTCAACCACACAGCCTTCAGTCGGAGTCGTGGTTTTCCGAACAGCTAAAAACAGCCTGACTCATTCTTAGACAGGCTGAGTTGAAATGGAGTATTTCCTATGATTCCGATCTCAGAGCCCAGTATAAAGCCAGTTCAGCAGCCTATTTTGTGGTTATTATAGCTGCTAAGAAATCCCATCTGGTGCAGAAAATTGAGTCATCTCTGTGTCAGCCAAAAGCTCTCTTAGCTATGGTTAAATCACTGTCTTACTTGGCTAAATATGTTCATACAGTTAGTCCTTCTTAGGAACTCTGTGACTCGCTTTCCCAGTTTTTCATCACAAAAATGCAAAGCATCCGAGCCCACATCTCAGCGTCCATAATGACGTCTACTCCTGAGTGTGAACTATCAGGTCCTAGTGGCTTGACTGTATTGAAAGGATGGTTATCCTTTCTTCTCTTTACTGAGGTAATGTTATCCATTGCCTTCAACATATCAAGTCAGGTGCTCCTTCAGACCAGGTTCCTTTGGCAGTCATGAAGTACATCTCCCCCGAGTTACTGAGGGAGCTCACAATGGCTATTATTACTTCCTGCCAGTCTGGGCTATCCCTCCAGAACTTAAGGTCGCTACAGTGATCCCCCTTTTGAAAAAGCCATCTCTGGACCCATAATTTCTTTCCAATTTCCAACCATTTTTCTTCTGCCTTTTCTTATTAATCTTCTGGAGTCCTTGGTCTCACCTCTTTTATCCTCTTTCTTGGAGTCCTCTGAACTTCTGGACCCTGCTCAGTCAGGCTTTAGTTCTGTACAGAAAGTGTCTTGGTATCGGACCAGGACGATATGGCCAGGCTTGTGGATGCAGGAGGGTTTGGTGCCCTGATTTTATTAGACCTGTCAGCAGCATTTGCCACCATGTGCCACCCAACCCAGCTGACCCGTCTGGCCCAGATTGGAATCTCTGGTCAAGTGCTGGCCTGGTTCTCCTTATTCCTGGCCAATTGAACTGAAATCCTTTCTCTTCTGGTTTCTGCCACCTTTGTTGCGGGGTGCAACAGGGCTCTGCCTTGTCTCCCATTCTTTTTAAAATCTACGTTTGGCCACTCCTTCAGCATCAGGTGCTATTCTTATGCCGACAACACTCAGATCCTGATCCTTCTCGATCTTGATCAGGCTGAGATGCTGTCATGCCTTCACCAGTGCCTGATGGCCGTGGGTGAATGGATGAACTACAATTGGCTGAAGTTGAATGGAGAGAAGACAGAGGTACTGGTGGTAGGTACCCCCCAATCCTTCAATTTGGGTGTCTTATTTTTTGGCCTGCTTCTCCTGGCACCCTGCCCGTTCCGGCTGCTAAGGAGAAGAACGTAGGGGTGGTCTTATCTGCCTCCCTCTCTACGGATGCCCAACTGTCAGGGGTATGTCAAACCAGCCATTTCCATTTTAAAATATTGAAAAAGGAGCTTCCCTTGTTACCGGCCACCGTGCGAACGCTGGTGGTTGTGGCCATGGTGTTGAGCCGATTGGTCTATTGTAATGCCCTTATTTGCGCTCTTTGCACTGGGTTCCGGTGGCTCAGCGCATCAGGTTTAAGGAGCTCTGCATTGTCGATCGAGCACTGCAGGATCAGAGGGCAGAATACGTATGTACTAAATTCACCCACTACCCTCCAAAGCGCTCCTTACAATCAGCTTTGGCAGGCTTGCTATGTGTGCCTCCCTTCCGCTGTTCTCGTATTTGGGGCTGGGCCTTCTCAGTGGCCGATAGCACATTCATGGAATGACCTCCCATTGGCAGTAAAAAAAAACTGCCAAATCACCTGGCTTTTAGAAAGGTGTTAAAAACATATCTGTTTTAGGTGACAGTTGTTGTTGGGCCAATGGTTCACTTCCTCCCTCTCTAGCGCCATGATACCTCCGGGTGCTTGCGCGCTTTATAAAGCTCAATAACATAACATAACATAACATAGCATAACATGCTTCCATCTGCTGGGCCAGAACGGAAACAACTAGAACACATACTTGTCCAAGGACACAGATCCTGGGACACCCAAACCGCTAATAGCTGACTCCGCACACCTCTTCTAACACTTACAAATTAAATCAATACCATCATCTACAAGGAATGGCTCCTCCACAGCAACTACCTCCATACTCCTTCCACTCCCCACTTAATGACAGAATTGCCCTATCCCTGTTATATCACCTTGTTGGATGTAGATCCCTTACAGCATATTTTCCCTCACTCCTCAATTGAAACCTCCCCTCTCCCTTGTGTTGATCCATTGTAATCTGCTTCCATCTATGTGCAAATCAACAAATGTCTCAGAAAGTGTTTAATTGCTTCCCAAAGCACCGCTCACCATCAATACATACACAAATTAAATAAATTGCAATAAATGTCCTAGACCTATCACTGGCCATATTACCTCCATGACCACCCAAACACGATTTACAGGAATCAACTGTCTTCATGTATGGCATACAACATAAATTGAATGCTAGATATGTGCTGGGTAAAGACACAAAGAAGAACCCCACATCATATGGATTTATTGATGTCACAGAAAATGTTCACTGTTACACGCACAGGCTGCAAGGGAGATGTCCAAAATGCAGAGAGCATGCAGCTATTCAACCACTCCAGAAACAGGTATACCAGGGATTGGGATCAAGGTGCTGTGTGCAAAGCTAGATCATATCATAATCTCATAGGGCCATACATACATACATACATACCTGTGTTAATGGTATGCCATACATCTCACAGCAGGGATAACTGTACACACGTCATCTGCTAAAATTGTTCAGTGTTCTTATCTAGAAAGCAGCAATGCTACACTGATACATATCCACATGGTACAAGAAACCATGGACACATGTACTGCAGGACTTTGTAAGTTACCAGAGTGACCCACCAATTATTGCATTCTACCTTGCGACAATCATTCCACACACCAGGTAATATGGAGATGATGGCACTAGCACATCGGAACATGGTCACTAACCAAATCAGACACACATTCAACCGCAAGCAACCCCATTCACCACATGCACCAGTGACAATGCAACAGTACGGATTGGAATAGAAAACAGTTAATGAAAAAAACACATAAAATATCTGCAACCTTTAAAACACATATACAGAGAAAAAATAAAACATACCCAAACAAACATTAAGCTACCCGTCCAAAATAATAAATAGGAACAGACTAATATAAACGTTCACTAATTGTCTTCCTTCTATCATTCAGCTAATTCACAGGCAAAGGACAATTTAGCCTCCACCATGGCCTTCCAGAATCTGGCTTCCTTCTCCATGTGGAGGTTCACCTGTGACTACCTCCTTCTTGGCTCAATTGCTTAAGCAGCCCTGAGAGAGTCCTCCACAACAGAATCACAAGCAAGGGCCATGGCTTCCTCTACCTCTGCTGTGGCCCTCACACTGGCCACTGCACATGCTGCAGCTGTCCCCATCCACCTGCTGCCTCATCTGTGAACACAAAGGTGCCACCTGTGTGTGCACCCTATGCCTGCCCTCCTGAATGTCATACCTGATATCATGAAATTGTTGTCCCCCCTATCTGCCTTGATTGTAATCTCCTGCCTTCTATAACAGTACAACTCCTGCTGCCTGGCAATCCATCTTATAAGCTGCAAAGATGATCAGCGGCAGAAAGAGAAACTAATACTGTTACTGGTCTGGACTGTCTGTTGAGCCACCACATCCTGCCCTCCAGTGGGCACCATGGCAGGGTCAGACCCCCTTTAACCCCCTTCAGTCCATCCATGAACACTTACTGGTCCTTCTCTGTTTGGACCTCCGATTTCACCAGGGACAAAGGCACTTCCAAACTGGTCGATGTTGGGACAGCAAAAGAGGAGCCAGAGATGGTGACAGACATGACGGTCCCACTTGAGGTAGTCTAGGGCACAGATGTGGAGGAGGATACCATCGAAGTCACCCATCTGATGGGACAACCCCTGCTGTGTGCTACTGCCACATCTGTGAAAAACTTGACAATCTCTCTTGATGCTGTGCAGTCTGCTGTTGAGTGGAAAGCACACCACACATGAGAGCATTGGTCCTTTGCGATCCACTCACCAGCAGTGCAGCTTGTGGCCTGCATTGTCTCTTCAGCTGATGAACCAAGCAGTGTCTGCGGGGAGACATCCAAGAAGGTGTGTATGCCTGTCGATCATGTCCATGTCCACAGCATATAATTCCCATTGGATTCTCTAGCATACCCATAAAGGTCAGACTCTCAATGTCCTTCTCCCTTTCCTCTACCAAAATGACACCACAATTGACGTCTCCAGGCATCCACACCTTTAGCAACTGTGCCACTGGAGGAGTCCACAACCTAGGATCATGACCCTCCATGGAGCTTCATGTCAGAAAGAGTTCCTAAAGTCTATTGTGTCGACTTTGTCCCTGGCATGCAGTATCTCCTTTGGGAATGCCCATCTTCAGCTCTTCAGACACTGCAGAAGAAGGACAATAGAAAACATCACTTTAAGAATGTGTATACACATGTTTATTGATAACTATGACATGCGGTCATGCAGAAATTAGTGCAAATGACTATGTTCATAGACCCACATATTGTGTGATTAATGTATTAGCAAAGATGGCGTCAATTGCACAATTACTGAGACAGAATGCATTTCTCATGCTCGATTGACCTTCGGTGAACTCAAAACAACCCAAAATATGCATGTAATGCTGATTCAATCATTAGGTAAGCTCTTTTGAAAGGCAAGACAGTCCAAAGGACTTTACCCATCATTTGGATCAATGAATAGAAGATGAGTGGCCCATATGTATTTGCTGCAGACCATGGGCTTTAGTTCCCAAAATAATAAAAAAAAAACAACCTTAAATTCTTTATATTGGAAATTCAGGCTAGAAAATGTTTCATTAGCTAATCTATGAGAAAAATGCATAGTTGATCATTAAGAGCAATTTCAAAGAAGCAGATGCCTAGGGAAGGTCATCAACACTTACCCTTGGAGATATTAGGTTCTAGAAAAGATATGCATGTGTTCCTTTAAACTGAATATTAAAAAGATATGTTGTTCAACATGATGTGTCCTTCTCAGAACATATGGTTTCTGATGATAAAAGAGTCAAGCCACACACAAATGAAATGCTACCTATAAATCATCAGCCCAAAGTTGATTTCGAAAGGGTCCAGAACATATGACAATTGGAAATAAATTATGAGTTTATTAGTTATAATTTCTGAAAATATTTGTCCGATAAACAAAATAAATCAAGATCTGGATCTGGCAGAAAACACAGATCATAAGCATTAAAAGGATGAATTAGAATACATTGCATATGCATTATGTGCATATTTTAATAACTGCATGCATATTTTAATAACTCGTTGCTTGTGCTTTCTTCGGTTAGGGACTCCCTCTGGAACACCCTCCCTGCTACTCTGAAACTTGAGGAGAACCATCTCCGGTTCCAGAAGCACCTCAAGACCTTCCTCTTTGCTTCTGCTTTCTCTCCTCCTCTCCCCTGCTGAATTCCTGGCTGAAAATGATATTGCACTGGTCACCTGGCTACCCTCTGCTCATGGGCCCAGGTCCCCTTCTGGCCAGTTGCACACTGGCACTGCCTCCCTGGCAAACCCCTGCACTCGGGGGCTGTTTCTATATCCCTACAGCCCCTTACCAGCACCAAACACCTGATGTCTGCACTAACCCCTGCACTTGCCACCACTAGGCTGCACTTCTTTTAATGTATTGATTGGTTTTTATTTATTTGTATTTATTTTATTGTTATACTATGTATTGCACTGCTCCCTCCCCTTTCCCCCTCACACTTTCCCTTTCCCCCATCCCTGCACTTGAGCGATCTCAATGTCACCTAGCCTAGTAAGCTTGTTGTCTGTCTTCCCTCTATCCCCGCTCCCTTGCCTTGCCATGCCTTGAAACACTTGTTTAAAGGCGCGTTATAAATGCCATACCATATCATATCATGAAGTGGCAGAAGCATAAATGATAGTTCAGGATTCAAACTATCCTTGTGAACATAAAAATCTTATTTGTCATGATATAAGTGGAAAACTATTATACAATTGATATTTTAGTTAATGATTGGTTTCTTTTTCCTGGTGAGGGAATTTGATTGCAGCTGAGAAATCTCCTTATAACATGTCAAGTTCAACTACCCAATGGAAGATAGGACCTGTCCTTTACTGAGTGTTAGAAAGTGAAAGAACCCATCAAAGGCCCTATTAAATCCAAAATATTGTATCATATGATACTGTATGGGAGGAGTTTGCTGGGGTCTTATGTTCAACCACATTTGGAAGAAGGGAGATTTGTTTTGGGAAACCGGATAACCAAGAGATCCATCTGACAACAGAGGAACAGATTTGGATTCAACTGGATGGAGCTGATAGGGGAATCTCTTTAAAAGGACCAGGTCCAGATTGCACTAAATGCAGAGGCCTTTTGTCAAGGTAAAACCAGATTATCAGAGTGGGTTTTGGAGTTTGTGCAATGACGAAAGGGAGAACCTGTCAGTGCTGAGTAGGCATTGATATGGAGCTCTGTGTGGATCAAGCCACCGCTCAAAAGGATCCAGTTCAATGAGTTCCAACTGGTTCTAGATGGTGGTTGAATTGGAGCAAATGGATGCTTCTTTTTGATTGAGTGGCATTTGACACAATGGATTACAGTGGTTTGGTCAGCAGTCAAGTCAGGTAGAGTCAATTCAAGATTCTTTTGGATCAATGTGATGTTCGTAGTGCAACAGTAGAGCCAGTGCTGCAGTAGAGACAGCAGTGAACTGGTGCACAATGGCATTAAAATAGCTCAGAAAAGAAAGCAAGCAGCTTGAAGTTTGGGAGTGCCAAAAGCAGCACAATGTGCCATGGGTCGGCTGGAAGGGCATGGTACACAGTTGAAGTGACTCAAAGACATATTCAAGTAGTGAAGCAGGATTCCACGTGCTCTTGGACTTCTGGTTTGCTGTGAGACTTAATCCAGGGGTTCAGGTCAAGTTGAGTCCTTCTTGCTTTGCACTCATCATCCACCAAGCTTTGCGGTCCCCAACAGGGGTCCTTTCACCTCCAGTGAGGGGCCTGGTTCCACTGCATCTGGAAGTGTTTGCAGGGGATCATAAGGGGACAGTGCTCCCCTCTGCTTTGAATGCCTTCCTTCTTCACCTCTATGACAGAGGAAAGTAGAATGGACTGCACTCACAACAAAAGTCAAAATGTGTATTATCCTTCTTTCTTTGGTGTGTCGAAAGAGGAATCAAATAAAGAGGGTGTGCCCCACTCCCATTGAAGGCAAGCTGTCACTGCAGATTGGTTCAAAGCATGGTTACTGCAGTGTTGAATCCCTGATGTTGTAACAAGTTCCCTTTGTCCTGTGACATCACACTAAGCCTTGTTTGCAGGAAGTTGACCAAATAGAAAGGGGAAAAGAAAACCCTATCAGAAAGCAAGATGGGAGGTCTGTTCCCCAGGCATATCGTTGCTATATGTCTACTCTAAACCCTTCCTTTATCTGTGCTGCTAGCTTCAAAAGCACACCAGTGAACAGCACCCTGGTGTTGAGCTGGCTGAGTTATGTCAGTGTTGCTTCTGAAGAACCATTCTGAGGAGACATCCTGAGGAAAGTATATATATTGTGGGAAAAGGTTCGGCCCTTCCTCTTGGACAATGGACTAATGCAGCATCCAGGCTATTTTTCCACGAGGGAGCTGTGGACCCACTCAGCCTAGACGTCAGTACACATCAGTGCTGTCACACCTGGGACATGATCACAGAGCTAATAGCGGTGTGATATCAGATTATTTTGGCTTTCATAATTGTTTGCTCCTATCGATGACCATGCCACAACCCTGCCATGGCTTATATTTAGACATATTTCTTTCAATGCCATTCAATTGAATATCAATGATGAATTGATATGATTTGTGTTGTTATGTTTTAATATGTTGTAATCAGTGGTCGAAGTGTAAGAATAGAAGTAGTGGAGCTATGTTCCCTACAGGCCTGCCCCGCTCCTCACAAACCCTATTGCCCTGCCCCCTCCGACAAACAATACAAACCCCCAAACACATTGGCCTGCTGTTTAAGGGTATGTTTAGTGCAGTGCACTGAAAGTGCAAGTTTCAACTTCTTCCTACACTGTTATTATAAAACCAATCCGTTACGGAACGGTTTCTTTTTAAAATAAAAGTATAGGAGCTGTAAAACTTAATTTAAAAAAGTAGAGGCGCACCGCTCCAAACCTCTCCCGCTCACTTCGACCACTGGTTGTAATGTGTTCTTATTTTATCTTCCTTGTTTTTGTTTCTAGTGAAAGGTTCGCATGTTGGCCTGTAACATAATGAAAATAAAAAATAAAAATATATTAAGAAATGTACCTACCACCAGACAGATTAAGGCAGACAAATATTGTGATTTAGATCGGAAGTGCCAACATTAAAATGTATACAACTAACTGCAGTGAATTGGTGGCCCACCATCATGAGGTATGCACCTATGTCCTTTGAACTTGCTCTATGCCACAGCAGATTGTCACTTCAAATTGTTTTTAAAAAGTATGGTGTCCCTCCCAACCTGCCTCATTCCCCTACACTAGTACACCTATCCAAAGGCCCTCCCCATCCAGTTTAACCCCTTAATCCACAAACCCCTTTATAATTCAAAGTGTTTTCAAAGTAATTACCATGGGACACCATCAATTTGGCATAGAACATTTTGAATGGAGGTTCTCATTAGCAAGATTCCCTTTTGGAAACACAATGACCGGCATCATTTTATAGCAATACAAATCAAAAAAGCTAGGGCTTTCTCAACCTCCAAGGTGGCAATATTTCTAACAAATATCTTGGTTAAATTCAGAGGAAGTAATCTGTAGCTACGAATTAACTTTTACGGCTGGCACAGAGACCCACACATTGTCTGAGATTGCAAATACAAACAGCTGCTGTAGTGGCAGGTGATGAACACCCACAACAAATATTCTTCCATCCAGCCTTAGCCCATCCCCTTTCTTGTTCGTCATCCTCCCCTGTTGTTGGCTCCCATCTCCTTTTTACCCTCCTTCGCTCATTGTGTTCTTCCCACTATGATTGTAAAGTGATCTGTTGCTTCCAAAGCTATGTCTGCACTCAGTGAATACCATAACAATAATAATGTTTATACTGCAGTATATTTGGAAATGGTAAATCATTCACAATTCTTTTCAATATTGCATAGAGTGCTCTCGTGCTTTGATCTTTTCTGCCGCTTTCTAAATGCACATGTGGTTCTGAGTCATTTGGCCTTCTGTCTGTAGGGACTTCAGTCCTCTGAACTTCTCCTCCACCTGCAAAATTTAAATTGTATTTTCAGTGGTTTCGCCTTCTATAGCAACTCACTCAATTAGTGGCTTTGTGCTTTGGAAAGCTTACCACAGATAGCAAAGTGGAAAATTACTCAGAATGTGAATTAGTAAGCCCGGGAGCATGTGAAATCACAATGGCACAGCTTGTAAAGGCATACAAGGTATGGGTGATGTTTCTAAAGACATTAATAAAGGGAAAACAAAATCTTATTTCGGGACAATAGTCCAGAAAGCAATCCTCTGCTGCATTCTGAGCCTGGAGGTATGTTATCCATGATTGCCCCTCTGACAGATGAAGACATGGCTGGCAATGGATTACTGGACCTATATTATATTTTACAGAAGGAGGTCTCACTCATGTTATGCATAGAGCATGTATCACACATTCAAGGATAGTGTGTGGTGGCAACCAATAAAAACAAACTACTCAGAACAACCTTCCTCTTGTACCACAAAGCACAAACATGCAGACTGTTAACCATCAGTCTCAAGCATAGGTCTTGGATGACTTATCACAGATGTATTACTGATAACACTAACCCGGAAGATTTTTCCACTTCCTTGCCAGCGGAAATGATTGCCTTGAAAGCTTTACACTTTACAGTGAAGCGTTTGGTAAAGGTCTGCCAAAATATTCACACAAAAATAATGGAACACAGCCTCAAATTAGACTCAATAAACCAATTAAGCACAAATCTAGTATAATCAGAACTAATATTGGAATCATCGCCTTCAAAATTTTTTAGCAATGTCTCTGAAACAGAGGTGATGTATGATCTCTTCCCTGATAAACAAGACCTGTTCTCTATTATTATCGTAACTGACCTTCTGTGGGCAGAATAAGTGGTTGAACTGTAACCTAAACATGCAATCCCTTTATTTTGCATAGGAAATCCTAATTTCACCCTCAAGTCTATTGAGAATAGTAAAAAAAAAAAAGAGGGAAACAACATTGACAAATATTCCAAAAATCTAAACATAAAACTAAGAGCAAAAAAAGAAAGGCTCACAAACACAGAATCAAGGAATGTTTTATCCAGGGATTGGTTACTCACCGATCATAGAGGACAATAACAGCGACTATACATCAGCAAACATGGCCGATGGAGAAAATGACAAAAGATGATATGGACTTAAATGATTGGTTAATCAAGACTACATCCACGAGTACCTTTCTGTTCAGTAATGATGAACCTGAAGTGCCTAAACCTAAGCAGCGAAAGAAAAATAATAGGAAGAACATACAGTCAGCTGCTAACAATTTTGGAATAGATCTTCAACTTAGTACCTCATCACTTAATGGAACTACAAACGTCATTCAATTTAACATGGAGGCAAAGAAAGAATTACATAATTACGATGCACATTTGGACAGAAGCTACAATAGAAACCCTACGACTATATTTAGGATAAAATAAATTTTCAAAAGAGAATGAGGACCCGTAATCTGGTGGACAAATCACATGTTGTTTATGATTTCATCATTACTGTTCATCATGTTACATATGGGGTATTTCTAAATTATAATTGTGTTTCTGTGGTCTGTTTACATCATAAAATCTTCTTTTATTTGTAATATGATTTTGAACATGTTAAACAGTTTTTCAAAATGGATTACAAGTTGCAATTCAACACTTGAAGTGAAGTTGCTTGACAGACCTGCAGGCACTTTAGGGAAACACTGAACAGCTGATGCTTAATCCTAATTATTATTCTCGACAAGAACTAATAGCTATTAAAATAACTAGTTGAGGGAGGCCAACAGGGGCGCGGGCAAGATGGCCGCCTAAGCTCTGAGCTCCGCACCCAGCCCCGGGTAATCCAAGGAGAAGAGACGGAACAGGAGCCCCGCCAACCAAATGACCCCCACCCGATGCCACATGAGATCGTGGCCCCCCACTGGGTCCAACTGCGGAACCTCTCCGACATCCACGGGCCGAGATCTGCGGCTCGAGGGCCCACACGGCCCCTCCCCCACAACCTCCAGCGACACGCTGGGCGAGATATCTCGCGCCGAATCAAGGAGGAGGGAGTCCACCACGGTGAGGGAGGAGGCCGCGGCAGAGGAGACTGGGTGCCGCGGCGGGCACCCAACGAAACGCCGGGGCTCCCTGCCCCACTGTCCATGACAGGCCTCCCACGGCTGTAGCTACGCGGCCCTGTGGGACGGGCGCCTGGCACCTCTGCCCGCCTCACTCACTGCGCTATTGATGGGGTAGTGCCACCCCAACCCCTGCCGCCGGACTTGCCTAAGCATTGGGGGGGCTGACGCGGGAGCACGCCCCCCACACCCCTTCACCACCGGCGCAGGCCGGGAGGGGGCATACGGATCCCCGGACACGGACCCCCCACAGGGGACACTGCGGAGCAATCTCGCGGGGCGCGAGCTGCCTACCCGGGGGCTAACACCTGCCAGAGCCCACCCTGATCCCAGCCACCAGGCGGAGTGAGGCTCCGGGGGCCGACACGGGAGCGTGCCCCCCCGCCCACAGAGAGCACTCAAAGGAGGCATTTGAGGCATCAGGTGAGGACCCCACCCACCCAGGCGAGGCCCGACTCGCATCTCCCCATACCCCACCTGGGACTACCCCTCCACCCCCCCTCGGTTTGGGCCGTTGCAGGAGCGCGCCCTTGTGCCTAACAACTGGGGGCCACAGGAGGCCACACGTTGCCATCCCCCCTCAGGAACTGAGCCCACGGGGGTGGACTACTCAGAAAAGGGTCTTGACCGTAGGGCGCAACATAAAGGACATAATACATGCTAGACCCCCGGATGGATGCATAGGGCACACCCCGCCCCAGAGGACACAGAGTTGTGCTGCGTGGCCCGCTAAAACCCCGGAGACCGCTCGCCAAAAAACCCAGAGAGCACCATCACAGGGACACCGATCTGCTTCACGCAATCCTGACTCCCATCGGGTGCCAGTAACCACGATCAACGCATCCCCAACCCCTCTCCCCACTCGGGTTGTTTCCAACACAGCCACAGGCTGAACAACGTGCACCGAGAGAAATCCCCCAGAACAAACACCCCATGAGCTGGAGAAAGAGCCTGTCTAAATATCAATTTGTGGCCAGCGAGGACGCCATGGTTCCGGAGGTTCACCCACCCCGCCTCCCGACCTGGGCGCCATCCAGAACAATATCCAGATGATCTTGGAGGAGATCCGTGGGATAAGAACCGACATGGGCGCCAAACTGGCCGATCTCACAACCAAAGTCACCACATTAGAGGACCGCATGGAGGGAGTCGAAAACAACCAGCTCCCCACAGCACTCCTAGAGACACAGATGGAAGCCAGATTCCAAGAAATGCAACGGCGCAAGGAGGAACTCCGGCTCAAGGTGGATGACATGGAAAATAGGGAGAGGAGAAACAACCTACGCATTTTTGGATTAGCTGAAGCTGAAGGAGAAACTATACAAGGCCTGGAGGGCAAAGTGCACAACATCATAAGAATTGTCATGGGGGCTCACGCCGATAGCGAGATCAAACTCGACAGGGTCCACCGCGTCGGCAGAGGGGACAGAGGCCCACGCTCGGTGTTAGCCCGCCTACACTACTATAAAGACAAAGCCAAGATCCTAGAGAAAGAGAGGAATCTCAGTAACATTCAATATGGAGACTCTAGGGTGTCTATCTTCCAGGACCTCTCAGCACTCACCCTGGCAATGAGAAAGAAGTGCAGCAACCTCACCAGATGGCTTCAGGGAAGGGGGGTCAGATACCGCTGGGGCCACCCCTTCTACTTGACGTTCGAATGGCAGGGGGAGAAACATCACCTAGTCTCGGAGGAGGACATCCAACAGGTCACAGACAACCTGGTGGGCGACCGTGCCGGCTGCTCCGGTGACCGGGGGGAGGCCCGGGACCCCCCATGAGGCCCTAGCAGACTGGAGAAGCTCAGTGGGAAATCAAAGGTCAAGGGGGCCCGCATGTTCCAAAAAACCAGGCACCCATCAACGGCCTCGGAGGACCACCCGAAGTGACACCACCACCTCTGCGGAGGGGGAGGAAATTCTCTTAGGCCTATCGTCACTGGACTGCATCACTGGTGGAGTTGAGGACCGGAGGCACTACGACCACATGCCACGTTGGCACAACGTTTGGCCCGCGAGAGTACAGGGCTGATTATGTTCACCAAAATGTTGATAATTCTGTTAAGCGGACCCGTGTAAGGGTTTCGAGTTTGAGGTTACGGGGGAATGGGGGACCATGGTTCCGAGATCCCACCTCGGGCACTTGAGCCGAGGTTTGAGTGGGGTTGCCCCACATTAAAAGAAGGAAACGGGATTCCCTAAATACACGAAATACCCGGGGCTGGGGTTAGAGTCCTTGGTGGTTCGTTGACCAACCCCGACATTTGTTGGGGGGATGTGGACGGACGCCTTACAAAGCGGGGGAATGGGGAGGGAGGGCATGGGGGGAGGGGAGGGACTGGGTTAGGGATGGGGGGTGGGGAAGGACCAACAGGGAGAAGATGATGGAGACACGAAGAGGGGATGGAGGGAGGGGGGGGTTAGCCTGATCGATCCAGAGACCAACGTCCAACAACGGGCCTCACACCAAAACTACATCAAGGAGCAAAAGGTGGTAGACTCCAAAGACGACCACGGTTGAAGGCAAGATAGGCACACTAAATGTCAAGGGCCTAAACTCCCAAAACAAAAGATCGCTGACTAGCAACATGTTCCTAATGGTGCTCTTCCTACAGGAAACCCACTATAAACAGGGGAAAGAATCACCTATCAGGGGTAAGGAAATAGGGTCTAAATATTGGGCCTCTCATAGAAGTTCAAAGAAGGAAGGGGTTGGGATCCTCCTGAACAAAACATTCCAGCTCTCAAACATAGAAACCAAGAGGGGTTTTGGGGGGAGGTTCTTGGGGATTAAGGACACCTGTGAAGGCAAACGGGTTACCCTAGCCACCCTATACGCTCCCAACTCAGGCCAGATACGGTTCCTGACCCAGATCCTAGGGGTAATGGACGAGTGGGCAGAGGGAGCCATGATACTGGGGGGGATTTCAAAATTATCAAGGACCCTAAATTGGATTGGTGGACAGCAAGAGGGGAGGAACAAAAGGGGATCACTAAAGATAACCTTGCACTGCAGACCCTCCTAAGAGAAAACTTCTGGACTGACGTATGGCATTCAGCATACCCGGTCCGGGGGGATACACCTTCTTCTCCCCCTCTCATTACACATACACCAGAATTGATTTGCTCCTGACCTCAGAGGAGGGTGGGGGGGTGGCCATGGTCCCAAAGGTTGAAACAATAACTTGGTCTGACCATGAGCTACTAGTGGCAACCTGGTCGCTGCCCCTCTCCCCCAGATCTTCACGCTGGCGATGTAATGACACTCTCTGGAGGGACCCAGTGTTTAAAGATTTCTTGAGAAAGGAAATGGAGGCATATTTTGATACGAACGATAATGGGGAGACGGATATGGTGACAGTATGGGAGGCAGCTAAGGCCACCTTCCGTGGCCTCCTCATGACCGAGGGCACCAGACGCAAATGGGTGAGAGGACTTATAGAACACAAGTTACGAATGGAGTTGAAGGCCCAACGGGCCAGGCTCAATCAGGATGGAGAGGACAGGGTATCCCTCCTTACGGAAATGAGGGAGAAGAGACAGGCATTGCATACAGTCCTCATAGAGGAGGTTGTCAAGAAAATGAGGTACACGAGGTGGAGGTACTACGAAAGGGGAGACAGGGTGGGAGCACTATTGGCGCGTAGGGTCAGGGGATTTAGACTGGAGAGGAAGGTTGGGCCAATCAGGGATAGTGAGGGCAACAGGCGCAATAAAAAAGGAGAAATAGTCGACTCCTTCGCCGTTTTCTATAGGGAACTCTATACAAGGCAGGAGGGGGAATCAGTGGAGGACATGCGGGCATATCTGAGGGAACACCCACTGCCCCAGCTGACTGAGGGGGAATTGCAGGAATTGGAGGTGGTCATAGTTGCGGAAGAGGTCGAGGCAGCCATAAAAAGATTGAAAGTTGGCAAGGCCTCGGGGAACAATGGGTATACGGCCGACTTTTACAAACAGTTTCAACCTACACTAACGGAACCTCTAGCCAAGTTATTCAACCAAATCAGAAACCGGGACACAATCCCCCCCACCTTCCAGCCGGTCCTCATCACGGTAATCCTGAAACCAGGTAGAGATCTGGAGGTGTGTGGCTCCTACAGACCCATTTCACTCCTGAATCTCGACGCCAAGATCTTCGCCAGAGTGCTCGCAACCCGCCTAGAGAAATGCCTACCTCGCTTGGTCCACCAGGATCAGGCTGGCTTCATACTTAACAGGCAAGCCTCTGATAGTATGCGTAAAGCTCTCGACGTGCTAAACTCCAAGATGACCCGAGATGAGGGAACCCTGGTGCTTGCCTTGGACGCAGAAAAGGCCTTTGACAGGGTCAGCTGGGCATTCATGGGGGAGGTCCTCTCGGCGGTGGGAATGGGCCAGAGATGGCTGGGCTGGACGTCGGCATTGTACTCATCACCCACGGCCAGGGTAGTTGCTAACGGTATGGAATCCGAGGCCTTCCCTCTAGGGAGAGGCACGAGACAGGGCTGTCCTCTGTCCCCCCTGATCTATGCCCTGGTCATGGAACCCTGGGCGATTTCAGTAAGGAGCAATGAATCGATCAGCGGAGTGCGGATGGGCGACTCCCACTGCAAAATCAGCCTATTTGCCGACGACGCCCTCCTCTATGTCACCAATCCCTCACTAACAATTCCCCATGTAATGCGGGTACTGGCACATTACGGGGATCTTTCGGAGTACAAGGTCAACCTGGGTAAATCAGTGGCATATGTAGGGGGTCACCTATCGGAAGCAGAGACAAAATACGTGGAGGAACTCCTCTTCCGGCTCCAGAAAGATGGGGATCCAGGTCACGGCCAACCCCGCTGACCTTTTTCAGAACAACTTCACCCCGTTATGGACAGAAGTCAAGAGGGGGATAGAGCGGGCGGCGGGATTCTCATGGATGGCACGTCTTAACCTAATCAAAATGGTGGTCCTCCCCAAATCCCCGTTTCTTTTCCAGATGCTCCCCGTCCAGGTGCCCAAGACCTTCTTAAATTCAATAAAACGCACCTTACTCAGGTTTCTTTGGGCTGGCAAGAAACACAGGATTTCATATGACGTACTAACACGACCCAAGGGGTAGGGTTCCCGGATTTTGAAACATACTATAGGGCAGCCCAATTGAGGATCCTCGTAGACCATTTTAACCCCGGGACAGAGAAACAATGGGTGGCCTTAGACAACAGGCTACTTGCCCCGGTCACGCTTGATGAGTGGCTATGGGTCCCGAGGTCACGGGTCCCCAGAAGTGTTATAAACCACCCGGTGTTGGGAGTCCTGTGGTCTATCTGGAGGGAGGGAGGCTACTACAGATGGCTCACAACCTGGCCCTCCCCGCTGAGCTGTATTTGGGCTCCCCCATTTATAGATAAAGTGGCTGAACCAGCCGCCTACCAGCGGTGGTATGAAGCTGGTCTCACCAGGGCAGGCCACCTCTGGGAGGGAGGGTCATTCATGCCGCTACTGGACCTGGAGGAAGCCCTGGGTCTGGGAAAACTGTCACCATTCCGCTATCTCGAAATTGAGGGGGTCCTCACTGAGCCTTCGACAAAATGATCATCTCCACCCGGAGCTCGAAGGGGGTCATATCCCATCTATACAAACTCCTCCTGTTCTCAACTCCAAGGGACCCCCCGCCAGCACGGACGCAATGGGAGAAAGACCTGGGGGCGGCTATAGACGACAAGAGGTGGACGAGGATGTGTATTCGAGCCCACCGCGCAACAACCTCCCCTCAGTACTGCCACCAAGCTCTAAAAGTATTACATAGGTGGCACTATCCTCCACAGAGGATCGCCAGAATGAGCCCGGGTTACGACCCCCACTTCTGGAAATGTCGCAAAACAAAGGGTGATTACATTCACATGTGGTGGAGGTGCCCCAGGGTACAGATGTACTGGGGGGAGGTCCTGTCCTGGATCAGGGGTGTTGATGGAATCCGCAGACCCTTGTGCCCTTGGTTGATTCTCTTTGGGATTGGGGTAGGGGATGACCATGAAGACACCCAGGGGCACATGCTGCAGGTCATGCTAGTGGCAGCCAGGTGCTGTCTGGCCCAAACATGGAAGAACCCGCATATGCCAGAGGAGAAGGAATGGGTCACCAAGGTGCAGACCATATATGCCATGGAGTTCTTGACTCATGTCCTCGATGAGTCTAGGACCAACATTGAGGAACTCTGGCTCCCCTTTTTTGAAAAATATGAACGCCCGGCCTAAACGGAGGAACCTACACCTGGAGTCATGTCTGATCATCAGACAACGACCAAAAAGTTGCCCCACAAACATAAACCAATCTATAAGGGATCCCCTCAATGAGGCACCTACGAACTGAGCCCATGACACGTGTGCACAAGATAAATGGACAGTCGGAGTCTACGAACGAACTCTGAGGGCTTGTTGGACATATTATAAAACAACACTTGATCACTGGCTAAGGGGAGGTGGGGGGGAGGATAAGGGAGGATAAGGGTTATTATTAAAATGTTTATTTTTCTTTTCTGTAACAATTAGTGTTTGAAACGGCAGACATGATGTAATAACCTTAAAAAATGCTAATAAAAATTCTATTTTAAAAAAAAAAATAACTAGTTGAAATAAATGTTGCGATGACATTTTCCATGAGACAGAGTTTAAATACCAGTGACACAACAGATTATTGGGTATGTTACAATCTGGGATTACTCTGCATCCCTAACATTCGAAATACCATCCAATACTCTGGGACACGGCCACTTTATCAACAGGAAAGAATGTGTCAATCATAGGTGTAAGCACAATGTATTTATGATTCAGAAAGGTTGGTTAATGGATATTCTTTAGTTCTGATGTCTATACGACAGTAACTAATTCAGCAACAACAAAAAAAAAATCCCTAAAAGTTGTCCCAGAGGCAGCCGTTTATTAGGAGTAAAACTAGATCTTATATAGTCAAGAGTAAATTGAATGAATGGTGTCCTGGCTTATTAGGCACGCACACATTTGGATCTATCATCAAATCAGCAGCCCATCACTTTTCTGCTGATAGATCTCAATAACCCCCCCCAGTGATAAACATACTGCAACCATAACAAATTATTTACTTGATCTTTTGACTGAATGTAAGGACAGACCATCAGACCGGCATCATACTAGTTGCCACATATTTCAATCATGGGTGTCCCCCAAAGGTTCCTGAACCTGACTCACAGGATCTTTGCATATGCCCATGCACAATGGTAGGACTAGTAGAGCTTCCCTGGGAAATTGCACATGGCAGACTGGCAATGGAACAGCTATGTTGATTATGTCTTTATTGGTTTGATTTGATTTAATGTGATTTGCTCATATGTAGCATGCTTAGTCCTCATGGGAGACCAGACAGAAAACTTTGTCTAGGTGCAGATGCATTAATTAGATAATGAAAAGGAGGGAAAAAAAATAAACCACATTGTTGAAGGATAAAAGAAAAAGGTGTGTTTTTAGCTTCTTCCTAAAGAGGGAAAGAGAATCAGGTTTCGGGAGGTCAGGGTTGTAATGAATTCCAAGTGGCAGGACTAAAGACAGAGAGGCACACGTTCCCACGATGTACAAAGTGGGAGGTAGCTACTACCAGTAGATTTTGAGCGGTAGATCGAAGAAATAGAGCTGAGCAGTAAGGACGAATTTTAGAAACAAGATAAATAAGTGCCAAGCCATGAAGGCACTTAAAAACGAGACAGAAACACTAAAGCAGGCCATTGTGATCCTCCCCCATGGATGAGATTGGTCTGTCTAATTTTCATCCTATTTCTCTTCTTCCCTTCTCAATGAAACTTCTGGAAAGCCTGATCTCTCCATTTCTCTCTTCTTTTATCGAGTCCTCTTCTTTGCTAGATCCCTTCCAGTCAGTATTCCAGCCAGGAATGGGGACCGAGAGTGTCCTGGTCTCTGTTGTGGACGACCTAGCCAGGTTGGTTGATGGAGGAGGTGCTGGTCCCTTGATATGGCTAGATCTGTCTGCAGATTTCAACACCATGGACCATCCCATTCTCCTGCCCCGCCTGGCCTCTGCCGGCCTCTTTGGTACCGTCCTGGCCTAGCTTACCACTTTCCTGAAGGATAGTGGTCAATCTTTTTCTTTGTCTTCATTTATTTCTTCTTCCATCTCTCTTTCCTGTGGTATTCCTCAGGGCTCTGCTCTGACCCCGTTGTTGTTCAACATCTATGTTCAGCCTCTAATTGATCTCATCGCTCTCATGTCTTCAGCTGCTACTGTTATGCGGACCACACACAGATTCTGGTTTGTTTAGATCTTGACCGAACTGAAGTGTCGTCCCACTTGCGTGGCTGCCTTGGGGCCATAAAAGACTGGATGGGCCACAATTGGCTTAAACTCAATGGGGACAAGACTGAGGTTTTGGTGGTTGGTGCTCGTCCTTCTCTGCTTCTGAATCCTGATCTTCTTCTTTCTGGCACTCTTCATTTGGTGAGTCTCCTAATCCAGTGACAGTTGTGAAAAATCTTGGGGTCTATTTGTCATCATCCCTTTCTATGGCTTTGCAGGTTAGCGCAGTGTGCAATTCTGGGAATTTTTTATTGAAGGAATTACATAAGGTTTTGCCCTTTCTACCTACGCATTTCCATCCTGTTGTTGTTTCTTCTCTTGTGATTAGTCGGCTTAACTATTGCAACACGCTCTATCTGGCTCAGCCTGAGGGCCTAATTCATTGCCACGGCCCCTCCTTATGGCTATCTTATCAGTCCAGTCCTTGGAGCACTCCATTGGCTCCTGGTTGAAAAAAGGATTATTTTTAAATCGCTTTGCCTGGTTCACCGGGCCTATTATAAGGGTGGGGCCGTCATTCTCCAGGACAGGTTTGTGCCTTATGTTCTAGGTAGGTCTCATAGGTCTGACAACGATTACCTGGTTGTGGTCCCCAAGGTTTGTCTGAACAGAGTGGGTGGCTGGGCTTTCTCTTTGGCATCTAGCAAAATGTGGAATGCCCTCCCATTTAGCTTACCATGTACTATCAATCACTTGCTATTTTGCCTTCTGCTTAAAACCTTCATATTCTAGCTCTGGGTGGTTATTTTTTGCCAGTTGTATTCCTCATGCCGAGATGCCCTGTGGCGAATGTGCACATTAGAAATTACATTAACATAACATAACACAGTCTTAAAAAGGATCCTCTCCAAATGGAGGGTTTCACGAAAGGAAGACATGGGGGAAGTTTTAGACAGTTTGAAAAGAAGACTAATGGCTGCCTTTTGAGAAACCTCTAAGCAGTGTATCTGGCTTTCCAAAATATCGGCAAGGATATCATTGCAATAATAGATAGTTTGGAACTTATCAGTGCTCCACCGACAACTTTTTCATCCCCTCAGCAATGAAATGGAGGATAGGTTGCAAGAATCTGAGTCGGTAGTAGATTGACTTTAGGCTTAAGGCACATCAAATAAAGCTAGACAGGAGACAAAGTGGTGTGAATGCCAAAAGATGTTTCGGGCCAACCAAAACAATTTCAGTTTTGGTTGGATTTAACTGCAACCGATTTGCCAGCATCCAGCTTTGGATATCTAAGATATGCTTAATTGAATTTGGAGGATTTTTCAGCCTGACAGAAATCTGTGTATCGTTGGCATAGTAGTTATCACATTTTTAAAAGATGCCGAATAATGACTAGATGTAAAATTAAATAATAAAGGTGAGAGGGAGGAGCCCTGTGAAACACCTCAGGGAAGAGTAAAAGTAAACTTTTGCTTAGTGGTTAGACTTACCATAATGCACACACTTCTCGCAGTGACCATGTGATGGTAATGCTTTCATTACTTCTGAAAGTTAAAGAAACTATTATTAAGCCTATAGCAGGTGAAACAACACCTAACAGAGGAGGTGACATCATTTGTTGGGAAGACCGCAACATAGAAGCAAAACTTACTTTGAAAATAAAATACCCACATTTTATGTCTGCATGGCATGAGAAGCGCACCAAGGTGTAGGCTGTTCATACTATCAGTTATTGCTCCATTATGGGAATTCTTAAACCTTCACAATACGATCCAAAAATTGCAGTAAATAAATGTGTGCCGAGACTATCATTAGGCAGCTGCACAAGGAAGGGACTCTTGCCAAAAAAAAATCCCAAAGCAAAAAAGAGAAACAGAAAAACCATAACTGGTTAAAAAGTCACAAATATTCTACGAACCATCGAAAGTATTGTTGCAGTTTGTTGGCAATAGTGATATGTGAGTTTTGGGGCCCATGCTGAACAACGGTAGGGGAACTAGTGAGGTCACCCAAATTAATCCCACAGGTAAGGGCATTTGGTATTCACATTGGAACACATGGCCGTAAGAATCCAACAAACACGGAATACATATCAGGGGTTCTGTTTATAACCTACAGCAGGTGTTCCACAAACCTCAGGCAAGGTCAGACTAAGAGGAATCCTACTACTTCCCTCATCCTTCCCAGGTCTCCCTGCACCTTAGCCCAGTCGTCACTACTCCCTCTAGTTCCACAAAATATACTTCTAATTGTGGGTAACCCCTACTACCTCTACTGACTGACTACTTCTAAGGGAGGACCTAAAGGTCAACTATCTTCACCTCTGGGATGGCATAGGGATTACTGATCTTAAAATGTCTCTTCGTAATGTGCTCAGTTCTTTCAGGGTTTTACATCATGCCCGTTCACACATTCCTCCTTTTTGTCACTGTCCCTCGTTTTCAATCTCCACACTTCTCCCCCTGTAACCTAATTATCTCCTCTTCTATCCTCACACCTCTACTTCTTCTTTCTTTATCTCCTTCCCGCTGTCTCCTGATCTCACACTGTGCCCTTTTACTAATCTCCCTGATTTTCCTCTAGCTCTCTCACTCTGCCTGCGTAATGATCATATCACACTGACTGCTTTCCTGTCCCTCTTCTACTCTCTCCCTGTGTCCTGATATTACCATATCCCCTGCTTTTCTCTCCCTCTCTCTCTCTCTCTCTCTCTCGCTCCTGCCAACCACTGTCCTCCCCCTACACTCCTCATAACATTAACATTATTTCCAACAATGCAACTAACCTCCTGCCTCTCTCTCTCGCTCTCTCTCTCTCTCTCCCTCTCTCTCTCTCTCTTTCTCTCTCTCTCTCTCTTTCTCTCTCTCTCTGCCACTTATCCCCTTTCCATACATGCCTATACGCTCTATAACCATCTACACACTCTTTCTCTTGCTAGACATTTCCCAACTCTCTTAACATCCATGCAACATCCCACACTACATTACCTCATTTGTGACCACTATTTCTCTCACACACAGCAATTTACCTGCAGTCTCACAAAACACAGCCACAGCCTCTCCGCCATTCATCCCCAAAGTCGGTTTTCCTCTGACTAGTTTCTCTGTCATCTACCTCCACTCCTGGTCTCACCTGAACACTTTTAAAAGTGGCCTTGCTTTACTGGGCTTTAAAAGCCCAGTTTACCTAGTTCAATGTCTGTTCCTAGCTCCTATTGCGGATTCCTGAAACCTGTCTTGTGTGCTAAATCTCTGGCTCACTTTGCTCGATGGGGTAGGGACTGAGTGTTGGAGATTTTAAAAGGAGACTAGGCCCTGCCCCCCTTTTGGTCTCTTGCAGATTTCAGGTGGCCATTAGATTAAGCAGTTAATGTTCACGGTTCTCGTTATCCGGATTTCCTGCAACTGTTAGCATGGGGATCGTCTAGGGTTGAGGGTTTGTGCATCAGTCATCTCATGAGGTGGCAGTTTGGTGTGGCTAGGCTCCACTGACCAGGTTTCTTTTGCGAATCCACTGTGCATTTTGTGGGTTTGAAGACTGCTCAGAGTTACAGGTCTGTGACACAAATGAGAGAGGCCTGGCTAGAACAGAAACTGATAGGCATTGTGTATTTTAGGGAGAATTTTCATAAATGGCTAATTTCCCATGCCTACTTAGTCCCTCAGCAGCTTTGCTGGATTTCTAGAGTTTATTTTGTCACCTGGTAAGAGTGTGAACATTTTTTCTCACTCTTACATGTGTTTTTCTGTGTGTATTTTTACCATTTGTGTGATCTTGGGCTCTGGAGCCTCACCTACTCCATGAGCATCAATTTTATGTGTGTTACACAGGACCTTCAGTGCAGTGACGTTGGGTTGCCTTTTAGACTTCCCACTGACTCCATTTGTCTGGGACTGACTACTGTCTCCCAGAAACCTGTAAAGTTGCCATTAACTTTATGTAGTCTCTTTAAATCACAGGCACAGTACAACCCATCTTACATGGACTATTGGAAAGGGTTAATTCTTATCCCTTTTTGTCTGTTTCTCTTGGAGCACTGTTTCGCTCCCTTTTCATCAAGACCTGGCTGGTGGCAGTGGTAACTAACTTATCTTTTATACCACGGTTATCTTATATAACCATGGTATTGTTTTAGGCTATTTTATTAAACTCGAAAATAAACCGGCTTGACCAAATATATTTTATTTTGGCTCCGCCTGGGTTTATTCGCCATTTCTTTTTGTTAAAGTCTTTCTTGTGTTTTACTCTGCACGCCAAACCAGGTTTGGCCCCTTTGTTCGCCGTCTTTTTGTGGGCTTCTGCACAGAAGCCCTCCTTAAAGCACCTGAAAGTCTGGGTAGGCAGTATGTGAGGGAGGGGTCTTAGGACCCCTGCCATGGGTTCCCTTGGTAACCCAAGTCGCACTCCTGTTTGATTGGCTGGGTGTCTGTCCTTGCAGGACAGCCACTCTGCTGTGTGATTGACAGCCAGGCTGTGTGAATGGGGTAAAACTGCATAAAAAGCAGATCTCTGGGATAGAAAGGCAGAGTCGCCACTGGAACGAAAGAACCAATGAGGAGCTGACTGAAGAGAACCCCTACAACGACTGAACCGCCCGGTGAAGCCCTGCTGCAGGTCCGAATCTTCTGAATCAGACGACAGAGAAGATCCTCCAGGAATCCTCTTCACTTGAGCTGGTGGGACCAACCAGTTCGCCCAAACTGCAAGCCACTAGCCCTCCTCTGGTCGGATTCGCTGTACAGAACTATAGTTGGCCAGATAGCCAGGAAGGTCGGACCCTCCTTGGGTTTTAACAAGCGCACTTTTTATTTGTTGTTTCGCTCTGCTGCTGGTTTCTTCCCTGTGTAGTGCAGGACCCTCCAGTCTTCTTACTTCTTGTCAGTCCAACAGTCGCTTCAGGAACCGTGCAAATCCGATTCTTCGTTTCGTTCAACTGCGGTGAAAGTGTTTGAAATCTTTCTCCAATCCGAGGACTTGTCCTTCTGTTCTCTTTGAACAGACGTTTCTGCGAACCAACCTCAGCCGGAACCCGTGGCACAAACTTTACCGCAAACTACTCTTTACCGTGTGATCTTGAGCAAAAGACATTTGACCTGGTGACTTTGGCCCTAAGCCTTTTCTACCTGATTCTTTCACTGTAGTTCCTCTTGCTCAATTGCCCTGAGTACTACTTACCTGTTGGTGTGGTTCAATTCCTATTAACTTTGTCTTTCCCTCCCTTTTAAATTGCTGGAGTGCCATTTTGATCCCACTACAATTTGTGAGCTTAACTTGTCTGTAACTTTTTGGGAGTGGTGTGGTGTATTACTTGGAAACCTTGAGTCAGTGTTTGTTTGAATCATAGTAATTGCTGTCCTTTGTGTAACTATTTGATACTGCTCACTTACTCTTGAGATAGGTCTGGCTGCTCAGCCAGCGCTACCACTTTTACTGTGTAGTACAGGCTTGTACCAAAGGTGAATTTTTACTGTCACTTGTCTTAATTGTGTGTGGTGTTCCCAAATAGTACTGCATATAATTCTGCCTAATACTGGTGTACAGCGGTGAGGATCAAAGTGTAGTAATTACACTTAGAGTGCTGCCATTACCTTGGATCAACTAACCACAAGGCTATCATCAATAAAAAGCAATATTAATCTTGCCTGATATGGAAAGCCACAGTCAGGAGACCCTCCTGAGTTACACTGCAGATTATCTAAGAAATCTATGTAAAGAAAGGAAACTCTCTGCCAAAGGCAAAAAGACTGAATTGATTGAAAGGTTGTTAAAGAACCAAAGTCTGGAGAGTGGGTCTGAAATACCTGCCTCTCTAGCAAATGTGGAAAGTATTGAGGATGATAATATGTCTGTTAATGATGAGATGGAAGAGGCAGATGTCTCTCCTAATTTAGGCCGCTCTGCTCCCTTGCCTGCTCAGCAACCTCAACCCTTGTCCACTGGGACCCCAACAGGTCCTACATTCAGTCCTGAATTCATTGCACTAGAGAAAATGAGGCTTGAACTGGAATTCAAACGTTCAAATACTCAAACTGAACAAAAACACCAAGAACTTAAGCTCAGAGAAATGGAGTTGAATCAGGAACTAGAAATGAAAAGATTATCTCTTGAAAATGCTTCTCTCCCAGAGTCTTCTAGGTCTTCCAGTTCTAAGAGACCCTTATGCCTAAATAAATTGTGGGTATGTATGAGGTTAAGCTTGATATTTTGGATTGGTTGGCAATGCTTGAATATAACCATGGTATTCAAGGTCTTACAAGGGATCAATTGCTTACCTGGCTCTTCTCTAGGCTACCCAGTCCTGCATCTGATGTGGTGAGGGAGTTGGGGGAGGTGGATAGGATGGATTATGAGTGTGTGAAGCTAGATTTAATTGCTAGATTTGGGAAGACCCCTTACCAGTACCTTAAGAGGTTTCGGACCCTCAAAAAGCATGATTGTACCCCTTGGGCTACGTGGGTATGTGAATGTTTGAAAAACTTAGATGGTTAGATTAAGGTTTACAGAGTAAACACTTATGAAGGAATAAGAAACCTTGTTATGTTGGAGTCTATTTTTGATGTCTGCTTTCCTGAGCTCAGACAGCACTTGGCTGATTCTAAGGAGATAGATCCAAAGAAGCTAGCTAAGGCTGCTGACTTGTGGGTTGCCAACAGGTATATTCACAAGGATTCTGGGGCTACTCATAAGTAGGATGAGGGAAAACAGCCAAAGAAAGATAACAAGGAGAATTCAAATACCTCCCATCCAGGAGAGGTCCCCAAACATAGCCAGGGTAAGCCATGTGGGAACCCAAAATGGGCTAGTGAATCCTCTGGTGCTGACCCGGAGGGAGGTCAGCAGAAGCCCCCATTCCAGAGAACATTTGGTAAATGCTATGTTTGTGGGTCAACTGACCATGTCAAAGGAGATCCCAGGTGCAAGGGTAAACCTGCAGGGATCAGCACTGCCTCCTTAGCCTTTCCCCAGAGGAAGAAGTACAAAAAGCAAGTGCCCACTTTGAACTATTTGCTGAAACACCCTTGGGTCTTCAGGCAACTATATCCTTAGAGTTCATGGGTCTGGGTAAGAAACCGAATATGGATGTGTACAATGCTATTCCAGAAAACTTTAGGGAATAGTATATGGACAGTGTTCTTGTCAATGGCCAGGATACTCCTGCCAGTAGAGACACTGGGGCCAGCAGAACAGAAGTGGATGAAAGCTTTTTCAAGCCTGAGGATGTTGCTAAGGCACCCAAAGGTCCCACTAAATTTTCTGGAGGCCCTGTCCAGTTGGTTCCAATTCTGCCAGCTCTCATTCAGTGTAATAATATGACAGTGAGGATCCCTGTCAGTGTCCCGAATGAGGTGCCTGGGTGAGTCCTGTTGGGGAATGATCTAAAAACTCTAGGAGTGGTATCCAGTACCCCCAGGCCTCCCAGTGAGAGAAAACAGAATCCACCCAAATTGGCTAGAGAGGCAACCTTAAGAGACCACTCTGAGCCTGTGGGAACTTCTACCGAGAACCCCACTGCAAGCCATGGTGTTAGTAAATTGACCTCTAACCCAGGCAAATCTGAGGCTAGTATAGTAGTGAAATGGAGCCCTAACCAAGCTCCATCATGGCCCATCCAATTATAAAGTCTTTGACTCCCCCTGCTTCTAGGGAAGAGGTGGATAGACAGATTGGATCACTCTCTAGGCTTGTGAGAACTGCTCATTCTCAAAGCTGGTGGAAAACCAGGAAAAATAGGTCTAGGCTAAACCCCTTAAGACTATTGGAGCTTCTACGGAAGACTCTAATGAAAATCCTAGTATTAGGAGAGAAACCTCTAAAATAGGTAAGGTCAGATCTCAGAGGAAGTGGCAGCATGTACCTTGCTTGATCACAGCCCCTCCAACCAAGATACCTGAGACCCAACCTGCTCTTGTTAGAGAGGTGGTGAGGAACTAGGGAGGCCCCTCTAGATATAAGGGATTCCTTTCTAAGGGCCCCTTAAAAAAAGCCTATTGTAGGTTCAGAGGTTGTTACAACTTCTGAGGGACTGATAGATCAGATCCCCTATACCTTTCAAAAAGAGTGACATATCACAACAGGTTTGTGGGTCATATAGTCTACAAATAAGGAATATCACCACCAAAATGCTGATGGTCTCTCTAGGATGTTTTTTTAACCAACTAGAGGTAGAGATTCATCCAGGAGTGGATTAAATCCTCCTGTCCCTTAGTCTGGGGGGGGAAATGGGGGTGAGTATTAGGGAGAATTCTCATAAATTGCTCATTTCCCTTACCTACTGAGTCCAGCATTGATGGATTTCAGCAGCGTTGATGGATTTCTAGGGTTTATTTTTTTCACCTGGTAAGAGTGTGAGCCTTTTTTCCCACTCTTACATGTGTTTTGTTGTGTGTATTTTTACCATTTGTGTGATCTTGGGCTCTGGAGCCTCACCTACTCCATGAGCATCAGCTGTATGTGTGTTACACAGCACCTTCAGTGCAGTGACTCAGGGTTGTCTTTTAGACTTCCCACTGACTCCATTTTTCTGGGACTGACTACTGTCTCCCAGAAACCTGTAAAGTTGCAATTAACTTTATGTAGTCTCTTTAAATCACAGACCCAGTACAACCCATCTTACATGGAATATTGCAAAGGGTTAATTCTTATCCCTTTTTGTCTGTTTCTCTTGGAGCACTGTTTCGCTCCCTTTTCATCAAGACTTGGCTGGTGGCAGTGGTAACTACCCTATTTTTATACCGCGGTTATCTTATATAACCATGGTATTGTTTTAGGCTATTTTATTAGCCTCGAACATAAAGCCGATTGACCCAATATATTTTATTTCGGCTCCGGCTGGGTTAATTTCTTTTTGTTAAAGTCTTTCTCATGTTTTACTCTGCCCCCCAAACCAGGTTTTGTCCCTTTGTTCGCTGTCTTTTCGCGGTCTTCTGCACAGAAGCCCTCCTTAAGGTGCCTGAATGTCTGGGTAGGCAGGATGTGGGGGAGGGGTCTTAGGACCCCTGCCATGGGTTCCCTTGGTAACCCAAGTCGCACTCCTGTTTGATTGCCTGGGTGACTGTCCTTGCCAGGAGAGCCACCCTGCTGTGTGAATGACAGCCATACTGTGTGAATGGGGGAAAACTGCATAAAAATCAGGTCTCTGAGACTGGAAAGGCAGAGTTGCCACTGGAACGAAAGAACCAATGAGGAGCTGACAGAAGAGGACCCCTACAATGACTAAACCGCCCAGTGAAGCACTTCAGCAGGTCTGAATCTTCACCTTAAGCTTGTGGGACCAACCAGTTTGCCCAATCTGCAAGCCAGGACCCCTCTTCTGGTCGAATTCACTGTACAGAGCTACAGTGGGCCGGATAGCTAGGAAGGTCGGACCCTGCTTGGGTTTTAAGGAGCACACCGTTTATTTGTTGTTTCTCTCTGCTGCTGGTTTCTTCCCTGGGTAGTGCAGGACCCTCCAGTCTTCCTACTTCTTGTCCGTCCGACAGTCACTTCAGGAACCGTGAGCCTGCAGGAACTACCAGGTGCAGGACCCTCCAGTCTTCTTACTTCTTGTCAGTCCAACAGTCGCTTCAGGAACCGTGAGCCTGCAAGAACTACCAAGAACGTCCGCCTCAGCTACAGCTTCTTCTCCGTTTTAAGGTACTGTGCAAATACGGTTGTTCATTTCGTTCAACCACGGAGAAAGTGTTTGAAAACTTTCCTCAATCCAAGGGCTTGTCCTTCTCTTCTCTTTGAACTAACTTTTCTGCAAACCAACCTCGTCCGGAACCCGTGGCAAAAACTTTACTGTGAATTACCCTGAACTTGCTCAATTGCCCTGAGTGCTGAGTGAGTACCTGTTGCTGTGGTTCAATTCCTATTAACTTTGTCGTTCCCTCCCTTTTAAATTGCTGGAGTGACATTTTGCTCCCACTTCATTTTGTGAGCTTAACTTGTCTGGAACGTATTGGGAGTGGTGTGGTGTATTGAGATTGTGACTTTTAAAACTGCTTACCTTAGTGAAATGTTATATAACTAAAGAGTAAATAAATGTGTATTATTTTACTAGGAAACCTTGAGTCAGTTGTTTGTTAGAATCATAGTAATTGCTGTCCTTTGTGTAACTATTTGATACTGCTCACTTACTCTTGAGATAAGTCTGGCTGCCCAGCCATCGCTACCACTTTTACTGTGTAGAACAGGCTTGTACCAAAAGTGAATTTGTACTGTGACTTGTAGTCTTAATTGTATGTGCTGTTCCCAAAGGGTACTGCATATAATTCTGCCTAACAGTATAGGGGACAGTGGTACCAAAGGTTTCTAGCATGGCCATACACACTGGGGAGTCAGGTACTGCGCTCTCTCTTAACTCCCTCACACTACCTACCTTTGGGGAAGGTCTGGCTATGGCAATGCCCTAGAAGGCCATCTACCCCTTCTTGAGGGGGATCCCATATAAAAGGGTCTTGATCATACCCCTGTCACACTAAATGGAGGACATCTCAGATTATACGGATTTTGGGTCTCTGCGTTTTGTCACTGCCCTTGAACTTAATCTGAGAGTAAACCTCTCTGTGGAAGACAGCTTAGTGCCAACAAAAAAGGCTACACATTCTTGGATCCCGGGACCCAATATGCTAGTGCATGTAGTTATTTTAATTTTTTTTTAAAAAAAACCATGCTGTGGAATGACTATTAAACTGTTAAAAAAATATAAAACAGAATATGAATACATAGAATAGCAAACCCTTGGAAAGAAACTTTGCTAATATCTGTGTGTGAATCGTGTAACAGTCTTGACCCGAGAAGCTACCATTTACCATTCATGCTTGATACATCAAATACACAGTTTGCAGCCATGTTATTACAAGAATTAATCAATTGGTTTGGCAGTATGCATTTGCTCCCCTCATTACAAAGTGTCAACTACCACGGTATGTCCACATCACATAATGCTTTCGAATTACCTATCCTTAGCAGCAGTACATTCACAACAAGGCAGCCCACCATTATTTGTTGCATTTGTGGATGACGTGGCTGCCTTTCACTGTTTAGATATGAGGCTCTCCGTGGAAATGGGAAGTAGATCTGAGGGTCATTAAATATGTTGGTCAGTTACAAAGTGAGACACACGTTGAATTCAGATTGGGCAGCAGAGTGTCCTACTCAAAGCGGATGATTGACGCTTCCTGCAGCAGGAAGCAAGGGTGGGTTCTTTCACCCTGGTCTTTAAACGAGGCCGTGGCTGATCTACCTGACGTGATCCATAACATGAAAACGTTTCCTTCTAAACTGAATGTGGTCATTATGGCAGCACATCTATAGGATTAATAGGATTACATAGTTCTTTTGCACCCAAATCACTACTTGAAAACGAATCCTGCAAAAAGACTAATTTAATGCCGTTTGAACCATAAGCGCAAGAAGAATGCATTTTTTTGGCAGATTCACTGGTAGGTGAAGTCAGCAAATATACGTATCTGGGGGTGCTTATGACGAGGAGTGGAAGTGAAGATCACATAAACTAAAAAACTAGCAACAAAGTTCTCCATTGGATGTCAATGTTACCCAGTATTTGTAATAGACTAGTAGGTAACCCTTATCAGGCCTTATAATGACATATAAGCGAAAACATACTCCCATTGCTCTATACGGCATAAAGACAGGGCCTAGTTCACAAAATGTTCAGTGTGGAGCAAAGGGACTTTGCACTGTAAAAGTACACTTTGCATAGTGCTTGGGCCTAATTTACAAAAAGTATAGTGCAGAGCAAAGTGAAAAAAAAGAAACTTACAACTAGTGAACTATATAGAAGAGTCAGCAAGCTAGTCCTTGCTTATCTCAGAAAATGCCACAGCTAATGCCGATTCACCATTCACATCTGCTTCTTGCAGGTGGGCCTCCATTTCTTCCCAAAGGTCTTGCAGGGTCTCCCTCATCCTATGCTCAATGTTCTCTGGTGACCTGCAAGACACCTACAGGATAGCAGCATGCGTCCACAGCAACCTTTCCTCAACCACAACCCTGCCCCTGGCAATTGCTGCATCATGTGCCCGCTACAGCTCTTCATCCTGATGCCTCAGAAACTCCAAATGTGATGACACCAGTGACTGCATGCACCGTTTTGCCTCCTGTCTCAATTGCATCATGATTGCAACGCCTTGTATCCTCCTACTGGAAATGCCATCCAGGAGTTTCCTCAACAACATCATCTCTTGCTGCTTTGGACAGGAGGTTGTTCAGTTCACCATGGAGAGGTTAGCACAACCTCCTGTCCCAGGGCCATCTGCTGCAGAAATACCCACTGTCACGTATGCCTCCACCCAGCAGAGGCCACGCTTCCAGCTGATGTGGCCATCCGGAATGGAATGCTGCCACTGGTGATGGGTAGCTTGAGGCAGCAGGCATCTATGTGTGAAGTTGTACAAGCAACTCATGAGATGCTTGTAGAGCATCAGGACAAATGGGCCATCTCTTGTCCCAACTGGTAACAACACTCATTTTCGATGGCCTCTCTGGACAGGTCACTACAATGGTCCCTTCCTACTCATCTACACCTACATGACAGCTACCACCATGTCTTCCTGTGCCCCTGTCCCGCCATTGGCCAGTATGGATGTGCCTGTGTCCCTGGTGGAGGTGGAAGTCCATACCATGGCAGATGAGGGGGTCATTGAGCTTGCCCAGGAAACTAAAGGAGTACAGGCTGTGGTGGAACACCAGGCACTTGATGACAGTGCAGGTGCTGTACTCCCCTGACACAGACGGTCATCCAGTTGGAAGACGTACATGTGACACAGACACATTGCAAGGCAGCAGAAGAAGATGTCTTTGAGGAGGCAAATCCTGGATGGCATTGCCAGCAGGAGGAGGAAAGTGAGACAGGAGGCACAAAAGCACCTGAAGGTACTGGTGTTATCACAGGTGGAGTTTGTGAGGCAACAGGATGAAGAAAGGCAGCAGGCACATGATGCAGCAATTGGCAAGTCCAGCACTGAGGTTGAAGAGAGGTTGGAGCAGACGCGAGCTGTCGTCCTTGAGGATTTTTGCAGGGCACGAGGGAGTTTGAGTGTAGGATGAGCGAGGCCCTGAAAGCTCTTTGGGAAACAATGGAGGACTGCCTGTAAGAGGCAGATGTGGATGAAGAATTGGTCTTGGCTGAGGCAGTGTCTGAGATGAGCATGGATTAGCCCGCTGACTCTTGTATATAGTTCACTATGTGTATGTTTCCTTTTGTTTTATTCATTTTTTCACTGACCATTATTCTGTTTTGATCATTGTATTCAGTTTTGCAGCAATACTGTTTTATTTTATTCTTCAACACCACCATTTGCTGTCTCTTTTTGCCATTTCCAGCATGTGCTGGCTTGCTGGTGTAAACTTGCTTTTGTGCTTCATTGTCCATGTGCACCTTTTGTAGGAGCATGGACTCAAACTAAGTATTTCCGATGGCTGTCATTTGTGGTTAGGGCACACTGCGTGGGTCATTTTGGTACTGGCCGATTTGCTGGGGGACATGTGCATGCTTCATGTGAGCGTCCCATATTTCACGCATTTGTCATTCACATCTGTTGCTTGGCTACTTGCATGATTTGCAGTAAAGGCATATTGGTCATTAATGTGCATGGTGTGTGTGGGTGTGTCAAACTTATATGCTGTGGTTTGCATGGCAGTTCCTTTGTACATGTGTTCATGGCTGTTGAGTCATGTTGGGGGTTGTTTGAGGTAGGCATGGCTGCATTACTTTCATTGACGTGCCCATATGGGCATGAGCACATGTGTTTCACATGTAGGGGAGGGTGCATCACAAGGGTAGGTGTAGCAAGGTATGGTTGCCTGATCCCATTCCTTGTACAGGGACATTTCATATTTGCTGTCGGTTGATCAGTGTTTGTTGAGTATGTTTTGAATTGTTTGTCTAATGGTGGCAATGTGGGGAGACATTTGGAGATGAGAGTTATGTTTCATGTCGACATTTTTCAGTGTTTTATTGAGGATGGGTATTCATTTGTTTAGGTGTCTGGCCAGATGTTCCAAAGAGTGGGGATGTTTGAGGCATCTGTTGACAGCTCACTCACCTCTGCCCATTCACTTTCTCAAGGATTTCAGTTTCTTGGATGTTGTGTTCCTTTATACTAACACAGCAGTTTAGGTGCCCCTTCGATACTTGCTTGTCAGTGTGGAGGTGCTCACACTTCAAAAACAGGTATAGCATATTGGCATTAGGGATGACGAGAAGGGATGTGGTCTCACTCTGATTCACTATGCTTCATACCTCACATGTGTACTATGTCACCTGAGCATCAAGGGACCAAAGTGTAGCAACAGTATCAATTTGGTTGGCTGTGGTGCAGCTGAGTGTGATTCGAGGTGACTGTCCTGGATTCACCAGCGCTGCTTCCATGGGATCATGTTGGAGGTGGATGTCTGCCAGATGTAGTTCATGGAAGACACAGGCCAGAGGAGTAGAGGAAGGTAAATGAACCTGTGTAACCAACACTAGGCTCTTTATGACAGGATAGCAATACTTCGAGATGGATGGGGATGCAGTAACGCTTACCTTATCTCTGCAGGAGCGTAAATGGCCTAAATACCCTTGTGTTCTGCAAATACTAGATATACAGGAACTTCCCCTGTCATCAAAGAGAGAAAAAGGGGGGGAATGGAATTAATCTTATGCGGGTCACTATACTATGGCTCACCCTTTCCCAACCTGCTGAGTGCCCTTATAATAAATGTCCTGTTCCCTTTCTCAACTGTGTCTTTTTGTTAAGGAGCTCTCTGTCCTGCTTTTGCCAATGTTCAAGTCATTTTTCGGAATCACCAAAGCTGGAACATGGACGATCACTATAAAACACTTTCCTCCTCAATATCTGGGCAGCTTCATGTAACCTCTAGATCCACAGGCCCAGTACTGATCCATTATCACTGCTGTTCCAATGTTCATTCCTGGTACATCAAAGACTCAACCACAATTTTGATTCTCGTCAACTTTTCTTGTGCCATTGTTTCTGAAATACAATTTTGCATTGTCTAGAGGCACTGTCTATAAAGGGCCTCCTTTAACTCCGACCCATGTCAGTAGTTTTGCAAGTCTTGGCCATAAAGGTTTGCATCCATTTTCCACAATGTCAATGGTTGGTTTTCAGTAACCAATCACTACCCACATTCTGCTAACCACACCTTCCTCCCAGCCGTTTGGAGAAAGTACTGATCCCCAGATATGCATCTGGCCTCTTTCCTTCCATCTTCAGATTTCTTCTGCAGTTTTTCCTGTGCTCTCAAGTCTTCTGTTTACTTCCCGTCTGATTCCAGCTCCTTTCACCCTAGGCTGTTCATATTTTATCACATGATTTCTTGTATGTGCTCTTGATCTTGTCTTTGTGTCTTGGACATAATCATCTTTGTCTGGAACTGACCGTTCTGTTGCCCATACCAAAGATGCTGTTTGGACCTCTGAGATTCTCTTTCCTACCTCTTTCATGTGCTGACACCACAGCACTTCTCTTAGGTCTCTTTCTTGCCTAATGAGCCCTTATGATCATCTCATGAAGTATATCAGCATAGTTTCTTCTCATTGAAGGAATGTTAGGGACACTTGTCAGTGAACTTGATGTTCTTTCATGAGCTACTGATGTAGGAACAATCATATAGGGCCGTGGCATCTGTACCTTCCTTCTACATAGGAACTACTGCTCTCTTTGGACCAACACAATAAACAGTATCTATTGTGAGAAACAGAAGAATAATGACGAATATAATACATGTATATATTATATACCAATAAATCCAACTCCAGCAACAGTGGCTTATTATTATTACTATCAATATTTCCCATTTTGCCTGTGATTACTTTTAAGAAAGGAAAAATAACTTTAATCAGTCAAGTTTGTCAGATCCTCGGGTAGTAGATGAATCTGCTTGATTATTTCGTGTATCAGCCAATGTATTGCAGGTCAATTTCTAGGATCTCTCAGAAATATACAAATGTTAGTTTGTTGTCCAACAAGATAGGGATGTTTGTGAATCAGAAAATAAAAGATCATTCCAAATAGTTTGTGGGCATCTTCGTCAGATAGGACCATCTGTACTTTCCGTACAAAACTCACGTAGCTGGAGGATCTGCTCAGTAATGGCTGTGAGCAGTCTCTTCACAATGCAACAATTTTTAGGATCTTGCAGAAACAGGTGAATGTCACAAGTTCTCCCCAACAGTGCAGATATGCACGAAGATTAAAGAGCGAAACAGCAAAAATGATCTGATAAGTGTTGCCATCAGACACCACCATCGGTGCTTCTAAAGAGAAAGTCGGTAAGAAAGGAATTGTGAAACTTCTCTCTTTTCCAGTCATCAAAAAGGAACTGGAGATTTGGCATTTATCTTCTTCAGGATCTCAATGCCACACAGTCCAATGTTATCAAAATCCTGTGGCTCAAGAACAATAGCTTTTTCACTCCTTGCTTAGTAGCTATAAACTGTGTCTCGGAAGAACCACAGTCCAATGTACTCTTATCTGTCTGCTGGACAGTCTCTGTGTCCTTCTTCCTCCTCATTGATCTAGTTTGCATGTGCTGAACTTCGTCTCTGTGGCTTGCTTCCAAATGGGGTGTGGTGGCCTCTCCAGAGTAGACTTTTATGTCCCCCATGTGTATCATGCGTGTCTCCCTAGTACCTTTACTGCAGATGGGGTAACGTCCTCCACTACGAAAGAGCCGTTAAATCTGGGCTCGTGCCACTTTCGCAAGAAAGTCCTAATTATAATTTTATCACTCTGAAATTGTCTGGGGACCTGTAGTTCCTCAGGTCTGGTTGCTGAATGGTCATCATCTGTGTTCTGAGACAGACACCCAGTCCATTTTAATTGATCTGAAATGACAGTGATACTTGTGTTCATACATGTTAAGTAAGCACAACGCACATTTCCTAAAAATGTGGTTGTTGTCTGTGCATCACTTCTAGTCCTCAATGGAGGAGTGAGAGGCGTTCCCATTTGCCTCCCCATAACTAGTTCATGGGGTGTGAGGTGATGGTCAGAGCCTGGTTGATTCCTTAATGCATATAATGCAACAGGCAGGCAATGCAGCTTTAGTTTGGCTATCCTCTCTTTGAGCAGACCATTGAGTCTTTCAAATAGTCTGTTCACTTGTGGGTGATAAGCAGAAGAAAACATATGCTTAATGCTCAATAATAACCTTATTTGCTCAAAAGCCTCATTCACCAAATGTGGGCCATTATCTGATCTCAACACCTCACATATTCCCCATCTAGGAAATACTTCTCACACTTAAAACTTTGCAGTGAAAGTGGTGTCAGGGTGTGTGCATGGACCAGCCTCAATCCACCTAGAGAAGTGGCACACCACCACTATCATATACCTATATCCATTAAAGACCTGCAGCATATCAACATAGTCAATATGAAATTGCTGAAAAGGACATTTGGTCAAGGAATAACCCTCTGACTGTTCGCACTGTGTGCCCAGCAGTAAACGTTTGACATATGATACAATTTACTACATAAAAAGCAATGTGTTCTAAAAGATTCAGTATGAACCAATCATTCACAATGGTTGCTGTGAGGCTCTCCCTAGTGACACGTGGAGGGTAGTGTAGCTGTTCCAATGCCACCCTTAATAAAGCTACAGGCATCACCAGTTTACCAGTGCTTTCCTGTCACCACAGTGCCTCACAAGGGGATAAATAAAATCCCCTCTGTGTCCACATATCATTCTCATCCTGTGGGGCTCCACCTTGAAATTACATCAGTTGTGTTTTTGACAAATGGTTAAAGTTTTCATTCACAATCATCATCACCACCATTCTTTCTTTCACATCAGACTTATCAAAGTTCATTATATCAGATGAATATGCAACTCTTTTTGCGTCTCTGTCTGCGGCTTGGTTTCCACGTGAAATAAAGTTTGCTCCCTTAGAGTGTGCTCCGCACTTATCTAGTGTGATGGCTACTGACAGTTTTACTGCTTTAATAAGTCTGTCCAATAAGGCAGTGTGCTGCACTGGAGTGCCACCCCCTCGAAGGTATGCCCTCCTTTTCCAATGTGCTAGCCCTGCGTATACTGTTGACGTCACATACGCGGAGTCACTCTACACTGTTACTTCCTAGTCTTCGAGTTTCTAGAGCACGACAATCAGTGCTACTAATTCTGCAGCTTGTGCTGAAAAGTGAGACAGTAGTCGTACACTTTTCATTACGTTGGAGTCCCCATTAGCCCTGTGTTTCCAGACTCTGCTAAAGTTTGTTGTGGAACATCCATAGTCTATATATTTCTATGCATATAGTTTAGTTTATTTATTTGTAACGTTGGCCCATTGCTGCAATCTATTCACTATGTAGCCATCCTTAAGAATACGTTTCACTCTTTGCGTTTAATGCATCTGTACACTTGTAAAATGACTTTACATTTTCTTCATCGTTTCTGTAACATGAACATCTTCATCTCAAGCCCGAAATGTTGTTCATCTTTACCACATTGTCTTCAGATCTCATTGAATGTTTGCATTCTTCAGCCTCTTGTCTCTGTTCTGGATGCATCAGTTCTATTTTTACTGATGTCACCTATCGCCTTTCTCGGTCATTTTCATACTTCCTCCAGGATTTCATTCAAATGGCCATCATGTTGTCGTGAGCGCATATATGGTTTCCTCAATGGGTACCTTACTTCCATGATTCTTTGCGGTATAGGCATTCTTACAGGTACTGCATGTGTCTCACACTCTGGCTCCCAGCATATAGGCAGCATGGGGGCAGAGCTTTGAGTGGGGGTACTTGGCTCCACCTCTACATATAAGTATTCCACAGTGAACTGGGGCATGGGTGTTCAAGATAAATAGCCAGACATTGTTGTTGCTGTCGCAATCGTAACACTAACACCACCATCGCACTGAACAAGGCCCACAAGCCTGTTCATCACCTTGTAGGGACAGTGAATGGATGTGGGTATCCATTACTGTTGGGTATGTGACTATACCCTTTTCTCAATGGATCATGAGTGTGTGCCGGCATATTTTTTGTCTGTTCAGCAGGCAAAAAGGTTTGTGGGAATCTGATTGTTGTCTAGGGACAAGGAATATGGGGGCATCCAGTGAGCTGTTGTCAGGCAAGTGTTGTAGCCACATTGCATGGGAGTGTTTGTGGTCTACATAGGTCGATGGGGGATTCAGCATGGGCCTCTGCAAGCAAGATAGTTTAATGGATATTTAGTCAGACATTTCACATTTCATCCAACTCCTTGTGTCAGTACTGTGCCCAGAAAGAGTAAGAGTGGCGTTGAGGTGATGTGTATTTGGGGTGTATTATTGTGATGTGGCACCTTGTTGGGGCAAATACTGTGTGGGAGAGGAGTAGGCATAGAGTGATGTGGATGTGGAGTGCAGATTAGCGGGGTTGCTGGGACAAGGGCAGACTTGTCAGTGCTGCCTTAATGTAGTGGGCTGGGGTGCAGATTAATGGGTGTACTGGGACAAGGGCAGACTTGTGGGTGCTGCCTTAATGTAGGAGTTTGGGGCACAGATCAATGTGGATAATGGGACGAGGGCAGACTTGTGGGTGCTCCATTAATGTAAGGGGCTAGGACGCAGATTAGTGGGTGTACTGGGATGAGGGAAGACTTGTGGGTGCTGCATAATATAGGGGATGTATCACTTTACTCATGCAAGATGTCTTCAGTGTATGAGTTATACACATATATTGTTTGAAAATGGTACTTAGTCTCCATTGTACATGAACAATACCAATCATATTTGCACATAAGTTATGACAGGCCCATCTTTCCCACAAAAATGCTCATGAGCGAGGAGCGGATGAGCGCAGAGGGTGGATGAGTGCATATGAAAAAAAAGAAGAAAAAAAAATGTAGAAGGAGATGACCACGTAGAAGGGGATGAGCGCATAAATGGGGATGAATGCGTAGAAGAGGATGAATGCGTAGAGGGGGCTGAGTGCGTAGAGGGGGATGAATGCGTAGAGGGGGTTGAGTGCGTAGAGTGGGCTGAGTGCGTTGTGCAGGCGAGTGCGTTGAGGGGGCGAGTGCGGAAAACAGATGAATGCATAGTGCATGCGTGGGGCAGGCTAGAACGCGCGGGACGGATTGGAGTGCATAAGTGCGTCGAGCGAACCGGAGTGTGTGGAGCAGATTGTGACGCATGGAGTGGATAGGAGTGCATGGAACGGAAGGAGCACACTGAATTGCGTGACGTATATAGTATATAGTATGGTTTAGAATGCAGAGATCGTTTTGAAAGAGCATACAACCCAACATATCACACCACCACGCTTACTCTCCCCTCTAAACCACCACTCAACTAGAACACAGAGATACTATGACACCATTCGGTATAACTGTTCTCATACCAACATCCGCCGCATTCTACACATCACTCTAAGTAAAACACTGCTGGTTCCACACCCCCAGCCAGGCGTTCTCCTCAGGCCTAACGCAGCCACACTTGGTCTGGATAATTCCTGCCAGACCGAAAACATACTCCTGATCTCTCAACCACAACACCTACCGCTAAGAAGCAGCTATTACATGAATACCGCACCAGATGCACACATACCCGGTGCTCACACTCACCTTGACTCTCTCTCTCTACTGACCTGAACTTCTGTCCCCAAGGGCGTTCAACCTACCAGCGCCTTCAGACCATACCAATGGTATATAAGGCGCTATATAAATGCAAAATAACAATAACAACAATGAACTGTCATAAAGCTTAACATCAAGTAAATGTGTAAGTAGGACCTACACGCTACATGGTTTGCATGACCTCTACCCTAGCAAGTCATCCCCTAATGTGCTTGTGATGTTTAAATATCCAAACTCCTTCCCCCCACCTGATAATTATCTCCCCCAGATGAAGGCACTTATGCAACTTCCCCATTCTATCTGGACTGGACCCTCTCTACTCTTCTGCTTTATTCGTGTCATTCTGTCACTCCTCTTCTCCGTCCAGCATATGTTACCCCTCCTCTCACTGTGCTCTTTGTTCGAACAAAACCGAAAATATCAAATGTAAAACGCAATCAGCTTCCCGTTCTCTCTGCTTAGATAATGGTAAATATTTAAACTGCTACCCCAGGCGACCCCTTTGAGGCGCCCTAAAAGGGGCAGACAGAAAAAAAACGCACGAGAGCTTCTTGGATATTTGCATATTCTGCGCACATTTGAGAGAATATCCTTTGATTGTTTTGGAAAAATAATCCATTGAGAACTCTTTGAAAAGGAGAGAGCGTCTACTCCAGGGGTATCTCCCTCCACGAGCACAGCATGGGGCCATTGCATTAGCTGCGAGCACAATATGAAGCACGTCTGAAAGCACAGGCCCAATCTCCTTTGTTCGAGAGCCAGAAGCCATTTGTGTCCAGTTGAGAAAGGAGCATCTGGGCTTGAGCCACCATAGCTGGCGGCCCAGTCTATTAGTGCAGTAGATAACTGTTGTGCCCTAGGGTGGGTGATAATTGCATGCTCTGCATCTGCTGGCATTAATGGGGGCCCTTGCCTGACATGCTCGCAGCCGGGCAGCATTGCCCTCCATGTTGCCAGACAGTGCTGTCACAAGGCAGAGTAATGGAGCTCAGAGTAATGGAGTGCCCAATGGGAAAAGGGTAGCTGCAAAAACAACTGAGTACAAATGACATGAACTAGCTGTGCTAAAAATGCCGTGCATTAAAATGGCCACTGAGCGATACGCATCTGATTAACTTAGGTCATGTGATCGGCTTTGAGTACGTACCGAATGCATTTACAAGATTGGTAATACAATATTGCTCTGATTGGACCGTTGTATAATTCTGGGAAATCGTGCAAGAATAATCCGAATTATGTCCACTTCTATTTAAAATCTGCACTGTGCCCCTAGATGGGCTTTCGAAAATGAAAATGTGTACTCGAGAAAGCAAAATCTTATTGCAAGTGTGACATCCATGTTTTAAACAGCCCCGTCACACTTAAAAGAAAATGATGACAGGGTAAAATGAAGACATAGTGGTTTTGGCCAGACAGAGGCAATCACATTGCACCAATGTAAGGTTTGGCTACGGATATAGTTAGCACTCTCACAGATCTATGGCAGAAGTATATAGAGTGGCCCTGATGTTAATCAGCCGCTCCATGATGCCGAAAGAGGTATCAGGATGAAGGCTCTGTTATATTGTTGGCCTTGGGTAGAGAGAGCTGTAACTGTCTGCCACAGTTCCTGCAGTAGTATGTTAAGGGCCCCGGTGTCAATCACTTGCTCTGTGGTGCAGAAATACCTCATTATGGTGAAAGCTCTGTGATAATGGTATTCATTTTGTAAAAGTTAGTGCAGCTGGGTAAGCAAGGGAGATGGAGATCATCATGTAATGTTGGTTTTCAGAGCATCTTTTGATTCATTTGTATGCATGGGTGTAATTATAGGGGGCTACAGGGGGTTTTGTCCCTCCCAACTTCTGTGGCATGCCTTTTTGTCCCCCCCAACTTTTGGAGGGTGGGCAAGGGGCGGCAATCATCAATTATGTAATTGGACAGCGCGAGCCCGGCTGGGGTGTCCAGCATGGCTTGTGCTGTCTCATTACATAATGCTAAGATGCCTGGCAGCCGCGCTGCAACACATTCAGGACCAGGATACTCTGCATGGCTCAGTGCCTCATCCTGGCTGGCCTGAGTCAAAGTCAGCAGCCAGAATGCTGAACTGGGTGTTGCAGGGCCTGGCGCCTGTGCTGCCACGCAGGCAGCAGCACTTCCAGGGGCTGCGGCGCAGAGAATTGTTTTCCGGCTTTGTGTTTGTGCGACACAGACAGGAACAAGGAAGCTCATTCAGCTTGCTGGTTTGTGTCAGGAGATGTATGAGTGCGAAGACGTTAGGTCGGTGTAACATGAGACGCGGCCCGGGCGGCATTTGAAAGCAGAGGAGAGGTACTTTAAACATTTTTTTAATATCATTTATTATTGTTTTGTGCATGTTTGTTGGGGGGCTGGGCTGCCGGCTGACCCTAGTGAGGGCGTGGGTCATATTTGAACAATGTGAGCAGAGCTCACAGTACGCATTAAGGCCCCAGGTATGAAGACAGACCAACAATAACAAATGGTGTATTCTCTGTAGCAAGCCACAGCTCTGCAACACCTCTAAAATTAGTCTTACCACTTTTCAGATGCTACTAAAGCATCACCATCCTAATTTCAAAATGAAGTTGGCGGAAGGTGCACACTCCCCAAGTAGAGTGGAAAGAGTCAATCTGAGAAAACTTGTGACCCAAAACTGTCGTACTCTGCAAATTCTGTGAAGTACGTTTGAGTGCTATACGCCTTCCAAACATGGTGAACTTTTGTTAAGCAGTTTTTGCTCTAGGTGCGCAGAAGGAACCGTATGGGATTGTGTGTTAAAAGCACACTTTTAGGAGCCCTGTATAACTTTTCCCCCTGCCGCCAAAAATAATCTTCCCCAAACTGGCAAAACGTATTTTGAGTTTTGCAGGCACTTTTTCAGGACGCTTTGGTGCAAATTAGTAAATGGGTGTCATGGTTAAGGTTACAGGCCACCAAAACCTGCTTCACTTACCAAACTAAGCAGGGGAGTATCCAGCATTGTACGAGTGGGGGGAGCAATGGAATGCAGTGTGTGGAATTCCACATGGTCTCATTGGAACCCCCAAAACGCCCATCCCTGCCCCAATCTAACTTTTTGGTAAAATTAGTGGAAGATTGCATTTTAACACACAACAACAAAAATAAAACTGCAGGATCATTCCAGATGCAGGAAACGCCTCTATTAGAACTCTGTCCAAGCCCTCTGAGGCAAAATACATGTAAACTTCCTAATTATTATATGGATTGCACCAACAGAAGTGACTTCACAGAAAAGGACATTGCAAGGCGCATCATCAGTCCTTGAGACTTGGAGGCACCATGGAAGTGACTTTAGAATAAGTTGCCATAAATAAGCCAAGTGACAAATAACTTTGTGGTGCAAAAAACCTAAATTGCACTTTTGTTATATGTGGAGCAACTCTATAATCATTAGGCTTTTCCATTATAATACCATGATACATTAACATACACTTTGAAGTGAATCAGAGTCAATTGCAGAGCTGCAGATAAGGCACAATGTGAGTCAATGATTTGCTCAGGATCACACACTTGGTTAAATGGTGAAACTGGGATGTGGACAATTTAAGCGACCACGCACATCTTTTCAGGTTTAGTTGATATAGATATTTATTAAGGTTTTGCTTTACATTGCATGTGCTTAAATAGTTATTTATAGCAAAGCCTTGAAAGCAATCGACATTACATAATAAACTAGCCTTTCATAGTAAACTAACCATACACTATATACATTGTCATAGAAATATGTTGAGCAATGGGAGTATGGCTTTAGTTTTATTCTCCCCATTCTGCATGCAAAGTCACAAAAGCATCATGTAGATTAACATGAGCCTAAAAAAAAAACTCTTGGATTTTAAAGCCATAGTCATTATTTCATAAAGCATGCAACATTATGCACCCTTCTCACTTCTGATCACTCCCTCCCATTCACATTTCTAAAGGGACAAAAGTCCCTGCTAATAATACCCTCCTCCCTCCCATCAGTGCCTAATCGCTCCCATTGTAATGCTCTGCTGATACAAAGCAACATTAGGACCCTCTGCTGCCTGTAGCTCCTTGGGACATTGTCCTGGCAGTGGGGCACCTCTACCATTCTGAATGGGTAGGGTGTCCTGCTGCTAGGACAATGAGCGTGCTGAGCAGGAGTTGCTCAGCACACAGTTCTCCTGCCAGCGGGACACCTTTGCCGTTGGGCACCCTCTTTGATGTGCCAAATGGGAGAGTTGTCCCAATGAAAAAAAGTCCTGGTCTGGCTCTTAAAAGTGTCACGGGGGACCGCTTGCCCCCCCTGCCTCTCCCACTTGGTATTCCACTGCATGGAGCCATTTGAGCACAGGAACACATACCTTAATTTTAATCAGTCAGAAACTTGTAGAAATAATCCATTAGCACGTACAAATATAAGGTGCTGTACAGAACTCAGGTTTGGAGATATATGGCATTTAAAAATTGATACCAAGTATACTTGGTCAACCATTGCACTGCATTAGCCGATGGATTCTGCCTTTGAATGAAAGTAAAAATCAAGGGAATTGATGACATTCCATTGAATCGGTTCCTTTCGGCCATGGCTTTATAGTTCAGCTAGGTCAAATAAACTTAGCCCAACATTTCAGGCATCAGTCTGGTCTGCTCAATAGACGTTGCACCACTGTTTACATGTGCTATTGAATATGTACATGTCAATGTTGTGTGCAGACAGTGTATGTCAATGGAGATGCTGGGTGCATTTGTGTGTGAGTGAGAATGTATGCAAGCATATGTGTGTTGACATTTGTGTCTGAATGAATGATAAATAATGCATTGTTTGTATGTTCTATTGGAATTAAGTTTGTGAATGTTATGTTGTGTCACTGGGTGCATGGCAGGCCGGCTGGAGATGTGTGGGGTCCCAATTAAATTTTAAAGATAGGCCACCGGTCTTATGAAAGTTATAACAGAGCGTCAGCAATGGACTCTTGTGGTGTAGTAGTTTAGTGTTATCCCTCAGGGATTTAGGTTGTTTGACCGAGCTACAAAATCACAGCAAAATTGACCGGAGTCATTTTTGCTGCAAATACGTTTTTACCTCGGTACAAAAAAAACAAACCCATGTCCCCCAACCCACCAGTAGACCCATAAATCCCCCCTTCTTACCTTTTCTCCATCCACCGGCTCTCCTGTACCGTGCAGCATCAGATTCATCCATCTAACGCGGGTCAGATCTGACGCTGAAGGGTCCCTTTTCCTTCTTTTTTTTTATTGGATCCCCTGCCACCAATGCTGAGAAAGCGGCAGACACCCCCGCAAATGCCGAAGTCAAAAATACCAAACATGGGAAGTGGGGGACACCCCCACAACCCCAGCTCTTCATGTTCGGTATCTACGGCTTCAAACTAATGGTGGTGACTGAATTCAGTCAAATCTACCACAATTGGCCGACACGATCCCTAAGAGCCACCACCCGCCCTCCCTCAACCCCACCCCAACCCCCCCAATATTTTCAGCAAAGTTACTCCACTGGTTATATGTTTTCCTTATTGTGCACACTATTGTGCTGTTAAATAATGTGATCCTGGGGCTACTAAAACATGATAATCAGATGGTCCATGAAGCAGAGTATCCCTTTCATTGGGCTGTTGCATCTTAACTAAGTCCTTGGTTTACTTGAGTGTGAGCCTACTTTTGCGGGTGTGTGTATGTGAATGTGTGTGACTGTGTCCTCTGCATGATAACGTGTCAGTTCTATGAGAAATGGTCTTTTGTGTGGGATATTTGAAACGCAGTGCCTGACAATCTATTTTATTGATTGAGTCACTGAATTATGTCAAAGAAGAATGCATTCTCTTTCAGATGTTCACATTTTCAAACCCTGAAAACTCTGTTAATTTAATAACTCCCCCTCCCTCTCCGGATTAGTCCTTCCCAACCTGTCCCGTATTTGATGTATTTGTCTCATGTGTATATGTTTCGTGCCCTGATTGCTTTTCGGCACAGTACACATAAACAAATAAATAAATAATGTTTGTCTTTAAAATATAGTGCAAAATTGGTGTGGTGTTCTTGTTTTCTTGGTAACACATTTTCCAATATCTCTTCTCCATGTATTATGTTGAACAAGCTTTTCATAATTTGATATTTTTTTTTATCTAGAACTATTTCTGAAACATTTAAAAAAGCGACCATGTCTCTTCTGAAAACAACGGCTATCTATTCAACGCTCCACACTCAAACCTGTGAGAAAATATGGTGGGCCTCATTCCGAGTAGGGCGGTAAGGGTTAACGGTCACCGGTAACGAAACCGGTGCCGTTAAACCCTTACCGCCCTACTACGAGTTCCCTTTGCGGGTCCTTCCTTTTAGCAGGCGTTAAAGACGGGACCCGCAAAGGAACTCTGGGGTCAATAACGGTACCGTAATTTACGGTACCGTTATTGCCGCCTTCCCCCTTCCCATTGAGCCCTATGGGGGCTCAAATGGGAATGGGGAATGGCCCTGGTGAATAGGGAATTACCGGTCCCTCCGACCTCGGAATGGACAGATAATTACTCCATTCACCAGGCCGGAGTTTGGACGAGTTCGGAGGCAGCCATGCCGCAAATAGCGGCATGGTTACCTCTGAACTCGGAATGAGGCCCGATATGATTTATAGAAATAAATCAGCAGTCTATACTCTAAACAACAGGTTGGAATAGGTTTGCAAATGAGAATGGCCTCTTTTAGGGATCATGCATGATAGATAAGTGTTCATCAAAGAAACCAGAACACAATTTTATATGTATTCATGTGCATTCCTTGAGTACGTTTCATTTAGTAATACTGTACATGGGAAGTGAGTATCTGCTGCATCAGTCACAGTTCAAATTACTGCGCAAATAACATTTGGTTGATTTCATGGGTGACACACACACACTGGGTGCTAGTGAGAAACAATACAACATTGCAATAGTAAAGGATTGTGCCTTTATATGGATCCAGAAATGCAGTCCCGTGGCGTGGGGCTATGTCCAAGAAACCGAGAAGAGCGCAAAAGGGGAGAAAGCATATGGGCGACTCCTGGGGACTGGGATCTGAAACGTAATACTTTAAAATGTTATTTTTGCTTCAGCTAGTCTTTTGACTTCAGGCTCCAGGAGCGTATGGAAACCCGATAGGAGCTTGTTGTCTGTCACCTGCTGACTGCTCAAGTGCTGCTGAATACACATGTCTGTGAGGATCAAGCACTGATTCTACTTGTGGTATTGAAAAGAGAAGAAAGAGCATGTTATGGCTTTATTTTTATGAACAGCTATTTAGACACACCTGGTAAGTCCTGATTTTGAGCATTGCAATTGGCCTTTAAATGTGCAGTTTACTTATTTGTTCCACTTGTAAATCCATTCTGCTCAATGCATTTCAATGGCTCACTGAAAATGGGCAGTCTTTTTATTGACCCAAATGTACCTCTATTTAACTTGCTTATTGTGGGCTCCATATTTTCAGCTTTCGAGGCTGTGTCATTTTGGTTAGTCTGTGCAGTTGATGATATTTATAAAGCACTGAAACTATGGGATTCCCAAGTCCTGCAGCAACAGGTGTTACTATTAACCAATATAAAGGTACACATTTTGCCAAAATCAGAAAAGAGAACTTTGAGTTGACTTGCAGGACCTGTTACCTTTATCCCAAAGTTACAGGCTCACTCAGTACTTTTTTGGCATTCTTTCACAACTCCTGGTTAAAGACATGGGGCCTCATTACGAGGTGGGCGGTAAGGGATTACCGGCACCGGTAAGGGTACCGGTGGCAGTAATCCCTTACCGCCCTACTACGAGTTCCCTTTGCGGGTCCTTCCTTAACGCCTGGTTTTTGCAGGCGTTAAGGACGGGACCGGCAAAGGGACACCGGGGTCAATAACGGTACCGCAATTTGCGTTACCGTTATTGCCGCTTTCCCCCTTCCCATTGAGCCATATGGGGGCTCAAATTAGAATGGGGAATGGCCCTGGTGAATGGGGAATTACCGGTCCCTCCGACCTCGGAATGGACCGGTAATTACTCCATTCAGCAGGCCAGAGTCGGTAGGGTTTTGGAGGCAGCCATGGCGCTAATAGCGCCATGGCTACCTCCAACCTCGTAATGAGGCCCATTTTGATATTATTGACATTTACATAAGCTTAAAAATTAAAGCCAGTGGATGTGGAGTTTGGAACTTTTGCAATGCTGGGTGTCAAGCAGCACTATGCTAGAGTACCCCTTCTTTTGGGTGCTACAGTGCAACGGGATTTCAGAGGTCACGTATGCTATTCTGGACCCTGGGTGACACCACTAGACTTCTTTGACTCAAGATGTCCAGGCACTCCTCTTCTGGTTTCACAAAGACCCCTTCTCCAGATGACAGGCACACAGGACTGGTTTCCAGAGTATTTTCGATGAAGAGCAGCAGGTTGCATTATGATCCCTCAAAGCTCGAGGAGTGATCTATCCATGTCCTCTCTTGGATCAGTCCTTGGAGTGGCACAGCAACCTCTGGATTTTGATAAAGAGTACCAGCTCTGATCTTCCTCCTCCAGCTGGACTCCAGGGATCAGCTTCGGTTTTGATGTCAGCTTCTGAACAAATTAGTGTGTGCAGGGACCATAGTTATACACATGTGTTCCCCATTCACTAAGGCTGAGCCAGGCTCAGTCAACCAATCATGTTGAAGGGCATTCATGCAGGCAGGCAGCCAGCCATGCTTGTAGGCATTCCGACAATTCACTCCACTCAGACACCCATAACACAGAATGTGGATTGGAGTACGCACCCAGCTTTTCAGCACACTACACTGTATTCATACCAGTTTTAGTCAGGGCTGTCCCGGGCATTGTGTCACACACAGACACCAGACACACACAACACAGAATGTGAGTTCACTCCCAAGTTCATTCAGAGTTTCCACCCCACAAGTGTACCCACAACACACAGCCCCTGAGAAAGCTCCAGTCAGTCCGACAGGAGGCAGCCTCAAAGACATATATGATATTTCCACTCAACAGTCAGTCTGGGGTAAGGGACAGAGACAGGGCTTCCCAGGACATTGGGAAACAAAATACATGGCAAAAGAAACCAAGAGGCCACAGATGCCATCTTTCCTTCCTCCAGGAATCGATAGATTCCTATGGCAGGGCATGGGTGTCCCAAAAATGGAGGACACTCAGAGTCACTACCAAGTCAGCATGTAGCTGCCACCAGCTCATACTCTGCTCTGTGGGCAATACAAAGGTGCCCAAAAACACACATAAGGTGGTACATCACCCACCCATGGGTGCCATAAGGGTATCCCATGGGTGTTGTTCACCAAAAGGAAAACATGAAGAGCTGCACTTCCAGAGGTACAGGCTAGACCTCAGTGGCAGAGAACATAAAGAAAATACACACAGAAAAGTGATTTGACAAGGAGTAGGAGGCCCTGTCTTTCCAAAAAGCATTTCGAGCATCACATTCACCACCCCCAGAGTAAGGTGAGGGCATGTTATCTCCCACAAGATTGTTACCCTCATCCAGCTGGTCAACATCACGACTCTTCCCATGCTTATGCTCAATGGTGAATTCTAGCCCTTGCAGTCTAATGGATCACCTGAGTAGTTTGGGGTTTTCACCCTTCATCTGCATAAGTCACTTTAAGGGCTTATGGTCAGTTTGGACCTTAAGGGCAGACCGTGTAATGTAAGGTCTAAAACACCTATGTGCCCAAATTATGGTAAAGTACTCCTTTTCAACAATGGCCCACATAAAATTCCCGACCCTTGAGTTGCCTACTGATGAAAATTATAAATATAAGTCCAATTCCAGTGTCACAGGCATCAGTTTGCACAAAAAAGAATTTTCTGTAGTCAGGGGCACGCAAGACAGGTGCCCTGCACTGACATTCCTTCAAGCCATCAAAGGCCCTTTGACAGTCTTTACTCAAATTAACCTTCTTAGGTGGTTTGGGTGATGTTAGAACTATCATAGATGTAGCTATGGTACCATAGTCTGCCATGAGGTTTCTGTAGTACCCAGTGAGGCCCAAAACAGTTCTCACCTGGGTTTGAGTAGAGGGAGTTTCCCAGTGTTGTACAGCTTGTACTTTACCAGGAAGAGGTTGGATTTGACCCCCTCCTACCTCATGACCAAGGTAGGTAACCTTCCCCTGTGCTATCCGTCCCTTGGTTGCCTTGATAGTAAGCTGGCCCTTTTCATGGCATGCAACACCTTATCCAAGTGTGTGAGATGCTCTTCGCAGGTAGAACTGTGGACAGCAGTGTCGTCTAGGTAGGCCACACAAAAGACCTCCAGTCAACTGAGAGCATGATTGACTAACCTTTGAAAGGTGGCAGGGGCATTCCTCAACCCAATAGGCATCATCCTAAACTGGTAAAGCCCTTCTGGTGTTGAGAAAGCCGTTTTCTTCTTGGCCTGGTCAGTCAGAGCTATTTGTCAATAGCCTGATGTGAGGTCAAAGGTACTCACAAACCTGGCAACACCTATCTTGTCCACAAGCCCATCAGCCCTGGGCAATGGGTGTGCATCAGTCTTGGTGACTGTATTGACTCCTCTGTAGTCCACACAGAACCTCCAATCATGCCGTTGAGAGTTTTGTTAAATCTGAGGATGGTAGAAGGTGGAGAACCTATAAGTGACACCACATTCCTTCCACAAGACTTGTATGTAACTAGGCAGGAAGGGTTTCACTACATATTATCCCCACCAAAAATATTGCTGTATATATAGTTGTTTGGAACGGCCATAGGTGATATTTTTGGGTTTTATCATTTTGGGGGGTTTTGGGAGCAGGGGTTGCGGGGGTGTCCCCCGCGCCTTTAAAAATAATGCGGGAGTTGCAGGGGTGTCCACCGCAGGTTCCATGCCTTAATATTGCCGCAGAAATACGGCAATATTTTTGTATGGCAATATTTTTGCAGGGATATTAACACATGGAACTGGCATGAAGCTGGTTCCTTTGTCAGAAATCACTTCTTTAGGAAAACCAAATCTGGGGTAAAAATGCCCAGGAGAGCCCTGGCAACGACATTGGCAGTTATGGTCTGAAAGGGTATAGTCTCAGGGTACTTGGTGGCATTTCCTACCATAACCAGGATGAACCTGTGGCCACCTGATGTCGGAGGGTCTAGGGGACCAACATTGTTTATGCCCACTGTCTCAAATGGTGTATCATCCACTGGCAAAGGCTGCAGCGGGGCAACAACACTGTCTCCTGTCTTGCCAGACAACTGACTCGCGGGACAGGTCTTGCAGTGAGCTTCCACTTCTACTCCAATTCTGGGCCCATAAAAGTGGGCTGAAAGCCTTTGCTTGGTCTTCTGTGTGCCAAGATGATCAGCTAAGGGCACCTCATGTGCCAACTGCAAAAGGAATGGCTGTATACCTCGGGTATAACCAACCACGTTCTTCCCGTTGTGCAAAAGCAGCTGTTTTCAGTTCTTACCGATCGTTTGGAAAGTCACGTTTGGACCACTGCACTGCGAGTCAGCACGGACTCTTGCTGTGGGTTTTTCGTTCCCTGGAGGGGGCGGAGCCAACTGGTGGACACGTGACTCATCACCTGACCAGAAGTTCCTTTAAAAGGCGCCCGCATTCAGCTGAGCGGCGCGTTCTTCCCGTTGTGCAAAAGCAGCTGTTTTCAGTTCTTACCGATCGTTTGGAAAGTCACGTTTGGACCACTGCACTGCGAGTCAGCACGGACTCTTGCTGTGGGTTTTTCGTTCCCTGGAGGGGGCGGAGCCAACTGGTGGACACGTGACTCATCACCTGACCAGAAGTTCCTTTAAAAGGCGCCCGCATTCAGCTGAGCGGCGCGTTCTTCCCGTTGTGCAAAAGCAGCTGTTTTCAGTTCTTACCGATCGTTTGGAAAGTCACGTTTGGACCACTGCACTGCGAGTCAGCACGGACTCTTGCTGTGGGTTTTTCGTTCCCTGGAGGGGGCGGAGCCAACTGGTGGACACGTGACTCATCACCTGACCAGAAGTTCCTTTAAAAGGCGCCCGCAATCACCCTTGCGGCGTTAAGCCCGGCAGTGACAAGGCCGCTAACTGTGCTGTTGTGCGGCTGTTTGGCGGCGGAAATCATATACGGGAGACTGCGGAGGTGTGACCTCTTTGATCCCGACAAGAAGAAATAAGGTAAAAACTTGTGCGTTAAGGGAGACTGCAAGGATCTTACTGTTTGGCTGTTTGCTGCCTCACTGCTGCTTCTGTTCGAGTGACATTAACAATGACTCTACGAGCAGAAGGCCCGCAAACAAGAAAGAAAACTACACAACAACGTCGTTCGACAAATCCTTGGTCGATGATGAAAGGTGCGGCTGGAATCAAGGTAAGCAAATCAACAGGACGTGTGTTACTGGCTGCTAACCAATCACAAATATTATCAAGTCCAATAATGACTGGGGCCAGTCAACCATTGTCACTTTTGACACCTATGTGCTCTGATGAGCCATTTATACCTGAAGAAGCACCGAGTCTCTTAGAACAGTCTAATATTCAATCAGGTGCCCTCCAAACCCCACAAGTCAATTCAGTGTCATCTAGTTCCTGCACTTCCACACCTATCAACAATTCACCCCTTACTGACGCTTCATGTGACTGTGAGCATGTCAGTACCATCGCTTCTTCTGTACCTAAAATAATAAAAGTCGATCAGCCACATTCGGCTCACATTGTATCTGTCATTTCGGTTTCCTTGTCAGACACAAGTTCTACACCTTCTTTCCAACCAACGACAAGGATTCCGGCGACTCTCTCATCTCTTAACTCAGGCAAAGCAACCAACGAGGCCGACCCTTGGAAAGATAAAGGACCCCCCTCAAATCTGGTATCCGATGAGGAATTGCTGAAAATTTCCAATCCAGGCTTGGATCATCCAGTAACAAAGATTTCGTCTTTTAACAATGCGGTGACTACCAAACCATCACCAACACCTTTGAAGACACAAACTTCGAAAGCATTTGTCGCAATTCCTTTACTTCAGGAAAATATCCGCAGCAGTTTGAAAGTCAATTCAAACTGTCCTCAGTCCTCAGGAATCATTCCTGATCTTTCAGAACATGAGAACAACAGTGGTCTAGCATGTCAAGCACCGGAGGTAGGACTCTCCTCCACGCTAATCACCAGCGATCAACAACATTGTAACAATATTGAACATACCATCCATCCGTCAGTACCGTTTCTTAACCCACTGTCTACACACTTGGAGCGGAGTGCAGCTGCGCGTGCTAGCCGCCTACAAAGAGTAGCTGAGCTCAAGAGGAAAAGCAATCACATCAAACTTCCTCCACTAGGACACTCCACTCAGAACGCAAGTACTCCGCATGCCATAAACATCCATTCTGGCGAAGAAGCTCAATCTACAAATCCTGCAAAGAAATATGGATCAACTAAACCACAATATAATCTAGACAACTCAAACTGTTCTTCGTCTTTTCATGATTTCGAACCACAAGCTTCTGGGATCGCAACTGAAGCCCTTACTCAAATTCATAATAATGTACTGGCTGCTTCGGCGATTGCCTTGGCCCCATTTACAAAAATTCTTGAATCACTTATTGGAACAATCGGCGATCAAGGCACTGCAATAAGCAACCTAATGTCTAAAATTGACAAGTTAGAACACTTTTCGAGTTTTCTTCAAGACCAAATGACAATCAATGCCGAGACCGCCACGAGATGGCAGGACAGGCTGAGCGATCTTGCTGCAAGGCATCATTGTCAAAATGATGCTTTAATGGAGGGTCTCTTAGACTCAGTGAAGTGGATGCGGAAGAATGCACCCACCCGAGCTCTTGATCCCTCGACTCGAGACACGTCACCAGAAATTGTTGATTCTATTCCAATCAAAGCTTCAGTGACAGCCTCAATTGAACCTGTACAATCTGGCTCTGCTCCGAGCCCGAAATTTTCTACTCATGATGCTTTAAAAACAGTGCCAATTATTCAGGACACAGACATACATGTGAATAATCTCGAACCCCAAGCTTCTTCAATTGGCAAAATAGAAGTAAATCCAACCGCTATGGCAGTAAATTCATTTAACATCTTCAAGGGCTCAGCAAAATCTATTATTACCACGACAAAAAGTAAACTGAAAAAGCCACGCAGAAAACAAGTATACACACCAAAGCCAGTAAAAAGTACTCTACCGAAACAATCACAACAAATTACGAACAAGTTTGTAAGAAATCTTACTACTCCAAAGAAGTCAAGCCTATTTTCAAGACCATCTCTTACTGTATCTACCAAAAGCATTGATGGCAATAAGCAACAATCTTCACCGCGTACCAAATTGAACCAGTCAAAGTTAGCGGCAAAACGCAGGCGGATTGATTCGAGTCTGTCATCCTCTGCTCATGGCTCCTCAGCTTCTGCAATTGACTTATGTAATCTATCAACCTATTCGGACGACCTTGGAAATTCCACTCCTACTTCTGAAGAACCTCAAATTGTTAAACCACCTGATGATCTCTTAAGGAGAATTGAAGAGGCAGGCAAACGCACAAAGCTATCACAAGTAAACTCAGCTGTTAATCAGCTTACCTCTGCTCCAAATAAGGCACAGCAAAAATCGCTAAGTGCTAGGTTAAATCCCAAACAAACATCAAATCAATTAAAAGCGCATGTACCTCTAACTAAAAGAATGTCAGATCTTAGAATTCCTGAAGCCAGAAATTGCAAGTGGAAACTTCGTCTCCAAAATGTTCACTCAGATGGAAATGAAGTCAATCTATACCGAAGAAACATCTTGAAATTGCTCGCTTGTATTCCACTGCTGCGAGCCATATCATCTGACGATATCAAAATTGTGGAATACGTATCCGAATCAGCCTCTGATCATGTACTACTGCATATTTCTTCTGCAGCAGTAAAAAACATGCTACTCCAAGCTAACGAAGATCTCTTGGTGTACGGCTTCGATCTCACTCTTGAACCATCTGCTCTGGGAATAACATCGTCTTCTGCATCTAAGATGGCCCTTGAGGCAAACCGCGGAGCTGCTGTGCGTGCAGCCCTACGTCAGTCTTTAGTCTCCTCTCCTGACATCTTAGACGCTGCCATGCACCAATCTTTTGAAAGAGGAGCCAACAACTTCAAAAGATATCCACAAGGCCCATGCAAATAACAACGACAACAAACTACCAAGCAGGAGTTAATCTTATTATCATGGAATACCAGAGGATTCAAACATCTATTCAACACATTCCAGGAATCCCTAGAAAAAGTCTTTATCATTTGCTTACAAGAAACGTGGCTACGCGATCCACCTATTTGCGATGGATTTGCCATCCTAATTAATCCTGCTGAAAAGAACTCTAAAGGAAGACCATTTGCAGGTCTAATAACTCTTCTAAAAATTGGGAATCAGTGGTCATTGGTTAAATCCACGAACCCTAACCCGTTTGTGCAAAGCACCTTAATCAAATCTTCATCAAAAACCGTGGTTTCTAATATTTTGATCGTAAATGGTTATTGGAATCCCGCCATGATCTCATCTACAGCTTTCATCGAATCTGTTATGACTGAAATTGATCATACTTTTTTGAAGCACGAAAATGTTTCAGTAATAATATGCGGGGATCTAAACTGCAGCTGGTTTAAATTTGAGCCCTCTTCGAAATCAAATGTTCGGCTCCCAGATTCTGGTGTTATCTCGAGTGGACAACTCTGGGCGAAAGATCTTCTAGATCGCAATTGTTACATGTTAAATGGAACAATTCGAGGCGATTCTCCTGCAAATCCCACATGGCACAGTATGAATCGGAAAAACACGTTGGACTATATCTGGGCCTCGTCTGATGTGCTCGAAAAAGCAACCTCTCTAAACGTGCTGCCAACGACATCGAGTGATCATGACTTGTTGCGACTAGTCTGGTGGGAGGACCTTGGTAACCCGCCAGAAAAACATCCAGTTCCACTCCAATCAACTGCCGCAGGAAATAGACTGAGAGTAAATGGTCCAAAGATCAACCACATAAGCCGGACCCTGCACATATTGCAGACCGTCGAATACACTCCACTCTTGTCAGATTTCACCCAGATAAATCTTAACTCAAGAGTTGTTGGAACAACTCCGAAACATCTATACAGTCTGGAAATTGCAGAAGCAAAAAAAAAACTGAGAAGAGATATTAAGTTGATCAAAAGAACACATCGTGACCAAAATTCCAAGGTTATGGAGATAAAGAGGCGCAGGCAAGTCTATCGCAATTGGTTAAGATCACATCTTGTAATAATTGATCAAGGACGCGCAGAAACTATGTTAAAATTACTGGCTCATAGAAATATTCGCGACATTTGGGCTATCTTAAATAAAGGTCGCACGAAATCTAATCCATCAATTTTCAATGAAATATCTGGCGAAAAATGGCATGACCACTTCACATCAATATATGGAGACTCGGTGTCCGAAGTATTTATGCCTTCCATCTTATCATGCTCAAGTTGGAGCATTACACCTTCATGCGATGAGATTGAGCTTGCAATCTCTAAACTCAACAACTCCAGAGCTGCTGGTCCTGACCAAATTTCAAATTTGACGCTGAAAAAGCATAGAGTACTCTGGGCCGTATTCATTCAGGAACTCTTTTCTCAGATTGCACTCCGCAGGATGACTCCATCTTCGTGGTCCAAAGCCATAGTGGTTCCAATCTACAAGAAGGGCTGTCGGGCCGATCCTGTGAACTATCGCCCAATCGCCCTTCTGGACACAATTAGCAAGATCTTCGGAACCTTTTTGCGTCAACAATTGGTAAATTGGGCTTTTTCATCTGGTAAATTCGATCCTCGACAAACAGGTTTCACGAAGAATGTGGGAACTGACGCAAACCTCACACTTCTATCGCTCCTGAAACTGTCAGCAATGGAGGCGAAGAAAAAAATCTTCTTTGCTTTTATTGACCTTCGTCAAGCCTTCAATGTCATCAATCGGTCTAAATTGTGGGCAAAATTACATCTGTGGGATTGCCCGAACCACCTGCTAGAACCAATCATTGCCCTGCATTCGAATACTTCAATTCAAATCAGAATTAACTCACAAGGAGACCTCACAGAACCAATAAGAACGTGCAGAGGCGTTAAACAAGGATGTCCGCTCGCAGCAGACCTCTTCAAACTGTTTATTGCTGATCTACCAGATTGGCTGAAATCCACTCACTGCTTTCCACCAAAACTCAATGGCCGGGTCATTAACCATCTAATCTATGCTGATGACATAGTGCTGGTAGATCAAACCCAAATTGGCCTTCAGCACCTTCTTTCTCGTCTGAAAGAGTTCTTATCTGCAAACGAGCTGACCATAAACACTGAGAAAACAAAGATCTTGTGTATCGGTCGATCTATGTCAAGAAAAGACAAAGCATTTAGATGGCACATAGACGAACAAGTACTTGAGGTCGTCCAGTCGATCCGCTACTTAGGCGTCATGATCAATGACTCACTTTCAGAAACTGCTTGGATTAAAGATCTGACAGATAAAACAAAGATCTTAAGCCTGCAAGCGGCCAAAATCAATTCTGATTACGGGAAATTCTCCATCACCCCCGTCATAATGTTTTATCTACAAAAAGTTGTCCCAACAATCACTTTCGGGAGTGAAGCTGCGCTGAATATTAACAATGATGTCTGGAGTCGACTGGAAGGAAAGTTCTGGAGACGGGCTCTGAATCTTCCAAACTATATTTCAATATCAGCATTAAGATATGAGTTAGCCTTAAACTCAATCTATATGTCAGTAGTTTGGAAATCTCTATCACTGCTGCGTAAGATACAACTTGGCTCTCCTACTTCTGCTTATCACATCCTTCAACCAAGCAAAGATGTGACGTCAAATGTGTTGATCAATTTATGGAGGAGTAAGCTAAATAGGATTACAATTGAAGCAGGCATATCCGAGGAAGAGCTAATCCAACGTCCCCAACATGCTAAAAAAAAATTAGCCTCTTGGGATTGGATTACAACTTATAACAACCGCTCAGCTCTTAAATCCACGCTACCCTCAAGAAGCATAGTCAAGCTTCATTGCCAACCGAAATTCCTCACACACTGTCCTTCGCGACATCATAGGGCACAATTTTTGAGGCTACGCCTAAATGCTCTAAACACCAACGAGATGCTCTGGATGCGTAGGAACAAAGACGCAACCGACAACAAATGCCGCTTTTGTAGCACATCAGCAATCGAGTCCCTAAAACACCTAGCAGCAGTATGTCCTTCGCTAACCAACTTACGCGAAACACATCTAAAGGACTTTAAATCAATAACTAACGAGGAAGACGATTGGTGGGACTATGCAGTGGCAGGACACAATATCAAGTTGTCTTGCAATTTAATCAATTTCTTCGATGAAATTCTAAGCTCAGCGCCCACTCATCGGATGGTTTAGTCAATCGGATAACTGTATGACTATAAAGTGGAATCATTTACCAGAACTTTGGTAACATCTAATGAAAAGATGAAAGGTGCGATTGAGATGAGCTCGTCATCCGTCTCCCCGACTTACCGAATTGTAACAAAAACATGATATATCTTATCAAGTTGAAGTCTTACAATAAAATAAAAAAAAAAAAAAATAACCAACCACTTGACTGAACTAGGTTTAGGCTGAGTGGGCTCGCTGTACAGGAGCTCACCCTCTCAACCAATCTTAAAAGACCTATGCACTTTGCCTTGTGCCTGGGCTTGGACCTGTTTTCCTAGACCCTCAAGAGAGTGGCTCTCTCTTTGACCCTTACAGAAATCTGCCCTAGAGGGCCCACCTTCAGCCAACAAGCACTGGAAGACCGGGTGATACTCTGGGGTGAGTACTATTCCCTGAGGTGGTTCCACTGGCTCTTCTCCACCTGGAGTTGACTCTAAGGTACCCACTGGGCCTTGTCCCTCAGGAGCTGGGACCACAGTGGGTGCTGCTGAAGGAGCTGGAAGAGAAGGATCTCTCTTCTCAGAGGTGGTCTTCTTACTCTTCTTCTTAGCCTAGGGTTTCCCCTTTGGCTTGGGTAACTGACTGTCAGTCAGACCCTGTATGACCTGTGACCTAGTGACTGCAGCAGCAGTCAGAGGTAACCCATAAGAGATCAACGGCATCTCTACTAAATCATAACCCAAAAAGATGCTGGCAGGCACATTGTCCTGAACCACTGACCCTCACCATTTCAGGACCCTCGGAATGTTATTGGGCCTCATTACAAGCTTGTCGATAGCCTTGCAGGTAATTTTTCCGGCCCCTGGCAATGGGGAAATACAGGACCATTACAACCATGGCAGACTCTGTATATCCCCATTGCCAGGGGCCGGAAACTTTTACTCCCCATTCCCATTGAGCCCCATAGGGCTCAATGGGAATGGGGAGGTCGGATGCACCAGCACCATTCAGAATGGTGCTGGTGCATCCGACATGCTCTGCTCGCGGGTGCCGTTCTGCCGCCAAGTCCGACCTGGTGGGTGGAAAGGCACCCGCGTGCAGAACTCGTAGTTTGCCGGTCCGGTAACTACAGTACCGGCAAGCTTACTGGTACCGTAGTTACCAGACTGGCAAACTTGAAAATGAGGCCCATTGTTGGATTCTGGTGGTGGGAAACCCACTAGCGGACCTTCCTCTGTAATCAGCGACCTCCGACCTTCTCCAGTGGGAAAAAGTGGTCAGTGATAATGGCAAGGATGTCTCTTTAAATATTCTTCAGCAGTGTGGAACTTTTGTAGCTCCTGGTGTCAAGCAGCACTATGCCAGTGTACACACTCTTCAATGTACGGTACCGTTATTGCCGCCTTCCCATTGAGCCCTATGGGGGCTCAAATGGGAATGGGGAATGGCCCTGGTGAATAGGGAATTACCGGTCCCTCCGACCTCGGAATGGACAGATAATTACTTCATTCACCAGGCCGGAGTTTGGACGAGTTCGGAGGCAGCCATGCCGCAAATAGCGGCATGGTTACCTCTGAACTCGGAATGAGGCCCGATATGATTTATAAAAATAAATCAGCAGTGTATACTCTAAACAACAGGTTGGAATAGGTTTGCAAATGAGAATGGCCTCTTTTAGGGATCATGCATGATAGATAAGTGTTCATCAAAGAAACCAGAACACAATTTTATATGTATTCATGTGCATTCCTTGAGTACGTTTCATTTAGTAATACTGTACATGGGAAGTGAGTATCTGCTGCATCAGTCACAGTTCAAATTACTGCGCAAATAACATTTGGTTGATTTCATGGGTGACACACACACACTAGGTGCTAGTGAGAAACAATACAACATTGCAATAGTAAAGGATTGTGCCTTTATATGGATCCATGAATGCAGTCCCGTGGCGTGGGGCTATGTCCAAGAAACCGAGAAGAGCGCAAAAGGGGAGAAAGCATATGGGTGGCTCCTGGGGACTGGGATCTGAAACGTAATACTTTAAAATGTTATTTTTGCTTCAGCTAGTCTTTTGACTTCAGGCTCCAGGAGCGTATGGAAACCCGATAGGAGCTTGTTGTCTGTCACCTGCTGACTGCTCAAGTGCTGCTGAATACACATGTCTGTGAGGATCAAGCACTGTTTCTACTTGTGGTATTGAAAAGAGAAGAAAGAGCATGTTATGGCTTTATTTTTATGAACAGCTATTTAGACACACCTGGTAAATCCTGATTTTGAGCATTGCAATTGGCCTTTAAATGTGCAGTTTACTTATTTGTTCCACTTGTAAATTCATTCTGCTCAATGCATTTCAATGGCTCACTGAAAATGGGCAGTCTTTTTATTGACCCAAATGTACCTCTATTTAACTTGCTTATTGTGGGCTCCATATTTTCAGTTTTCGAGGCTGTGTCATTTTGGTTAAAACATCTGTGCAGTTTATGATATTTATAAAGCACTGAAACTATGGGATTCCCAAGTCCTGCAGCAACAGGTGTTACTATTAACCAATATAAAGGTACACATTTTGCCAAAATCAGAAAAGAGAACTTTGAGTTGACTTGCAGGACTTGTTACCTTTATCCCAAAGTTACAGGCTCACTCAATACTTTTTTGGCATTCTTTCACAACTCCTGGTTAAAGACATGGGGCCTCATTACGAGGTGGGCGGTAAGGGATTACCGGCACCGGTAAGGGTACCGGTGGTAGTAATCCCTTACCGCCCTACTACGAGTTCCCTTTGCGGGTCCTTCCTTAACGCCTGGTTTTTGCAGGCGTTAAGGACGGGACCGGCAAAGGGACACCGGGGTCAATAACGGTACCGCAATTTGCGGTACCGTTATTGCCGCTTTCCCCCTTCCCATTGAGCCCTATGGGGGCTCAAATTAGAATGGGGAATGGCCCTGGTGAATGGGGAATTACCGGTCCCTCCGACCTCGGAATGGACCGGTAATTACTCCATTCACCAGGCCAGAGTCGGAAGGGTTTTGGAGGCAACCTAGTAATGAGGCCCATTTTGATATTATTGACATTTACATAAGCTTAAAAATTAAAGCCAGTGGATGTGGAGTTTGGAACTTTTGCAGTGCTGGGTGTCAAGCAGCACTATGCTAGAGTACCCCTTCTTCTGGGTGCTACAGTGCAACGGGATTTCAGAGATCACGTATGCTATTCTGGACCCTGGGTGACACCACTAGACTTATTTGACTCAAGATGTCCAGGCACCCCTCTTCTGGTTTCACAAAGACCCCTTCTCCAGATGACAGGCACACAGGACTGGTTTCCAGAGTATTTTCGATGAAGAGCAGCAGGTCGCATTATGATCCCTCAAAGCTCGAGGAGTGATCTATCCATGTCCTCTCTTGGATCAGTCCTTGGAGTGGCACAGCAACCTCTGGATTTTGATGAAGAGTACCAGCTCTGATCTTCCTCCTCCAGCTGGACTCCAGGGATCAGCTTCGGTTTTGATGTCAGCTTCTGAACAAATTAGTGTGTGCAGGGACCATAGTTATACACATGTGTTCCCCATTCACTAAGGCTGAGCCAGGCTCAGTCAACCAATCATGCAGAAGGGCATTCATGCAGGCAGGCAGCCAGTCATGCTTGTAGGCATTCCGACAATTCACTCCACTCAGACACCCATAATACAGAATGTGGATTGGAGTAAGCACCCAGCTTTTCAGCACTGGCAATGGGGAAATACAGGACCATTACCACCATGGCAGACTCTGTATATCCCCATTGCCAGGGGCCGGAAACTTTTACTCCCCATTCCCATTGAGCCCTATAGGGCTCAATGGGAATGGGGAGGTCGGATGCACCAGCACCATTCAGAATGGTGCTGGTGCATTCGACATGCTCTGCTCGCGGGTGCCGTTCTGCCCGCCAAGTCCGACCTGGTGGGTGGAAAGGCACCCGCGTGCAGAACTCGTAGTTTGCCGGTCCAGTAACTACAGTACCGGCAAGCTTACTGGTACCGTAGTTACCAGACTGGCAAACTTGTAATGAGGCCCATTGTTGGATTCTGGTGGTGGGAAACCCACCAGCGGACCTTACTCTGTAATCAGCGACCTCCGACCTTCTCCAGAGGGAAAAAGTGGTCAGTGATAATGGCAAGGATGTCTCTTTAAATATTCTTCAGCAGTGTGGAACTTTTGCAGCTCCTGGTGTCAAGCAGCACTATTCCAGTGTACACACTCTTCTGGGTGCTACACTGCAACAGACTTCCAGCAGTCACAAATACTCCTTCAGAAACCTGGGTGATACCGCTGGACTTCTTCGACTCAATCTGTCCCGGCACTCCTCTTCTGGATTCACAAAGATCCCTTCTGCAGACGGCAGGCACACAGGACTGGCTTTCAGGGCACTTCTGATGAAGAGCAGCCGGTTGCACGATTGTCCCTCGTAGCTCGGGAGAGGTCTCTTATCCAGGTTCTATCTTGGATCAGTCCTTGGAGCGGCACAGCAGTCTTTGAATTTCATTGAAGAGTTGCAGCTGCTATCTTCCTCCTCCAGCTTCACTCCAGGGATCAGCTTTGGTTTCGACTTCAGCTGCTGAACAGTTGGTGAGTGCATGGACCCTAGTTATACACATTTCTTCCTGATACACTCAGGCTGAGCCAAGGTCTGTCAACCAATCATGCAGAAGGAACCAAGGGTCGATGTGATGATATGGTGCAAATCCTTTTCTTTTCTTGTAGACACTGGTTCGTGCATACAGGAGGGAAAATACCCGATGTCAGGTATTGCCATGAATGCTCAGGGTTCTCTGGAGCTACGTATTTAGTTCCTTTTACTGATAAATTACCAGTCTCCCTAGGGGAATGTGACATGTCAGTTCCTTTGTTATATTCACGACAGACACCAGTTAACATATTGGAAGAGATTTAATGATAAAACTTAACATGACATTTTCATTTATTGATCAAGGAATAGTATGCTCCACTCAAGGAATGCACTATTTAAATGTGGGAGAGTTCCTACTAGCATTCACAGGGCAAGTGGCGCTGTGACGCATCCTGCTAGATCTGCAAGTCTTTGAATATGGAGTAAGCATTTTGCTGACATGGCTACCTGGTCTGGAAGGGAGGATTGTGAGGATACCTGATGAATGTTTATTTAGATAACAAATACCTATGGATGTGGAAGTTGGACAGACTATACCTGTAAAGTTGGAAGTATCTATAGTTCGAGGCGATTGTCCTATGACGTGGGTCTTTTGAAGGGAATAGGGGAGGTTAAAATAAAATTTAAACCGGGAGCAATTATACCCTGAGCGAAACAGTACCCCATGTCCCGAGAAGTTGATGAAGGTATATTTCAAACTAGTTCAGCACTAAGGAATCAGGGGATCCTAGTGCCATTAGAGTTATCATGCAATACCACAGTGTATCCGATTAAAAAATCTAAACAGGGGTCATGGAGCTGTATCCAGGATTTCCAACCTCTTAACCAGATTGTAGTGGCAGAGTTTCCTTTAGTTCCTAATCCTGTGACAATATTGTGCACCATCTCCATCGAAGCTTAGTATTTCATGGTGATCCATTTGAAAAATCTGTTTTTCTTGATCCCATTGCATAAGGACTCACAGGACCTGACTTTCTTTACGTTTAGACAAAAAAGATTAAAACATACTTGTCTTCCTCAAGGGTACTGTGAGTCCCCATCGATCTTTAATAGGGTCCTACAGATGAATCTAAGCAATATCGATCTTAAAAGTGTAGTGATACAGTACATAGATGATACATTGAAGTGTAGTGCAACAGAGGATGCGTGTAGTCATGATTCTGTCCAACTAATGACTATTTCAGCAGGCAAAGGATATAAAATGGACAAGGAGAAATTAAAGTATTGCCAGGAAGAGATGTTGTACATAGGTGAGTTGATTTCACATGAAGGGAAGAAAGTGACACCCAAAAGGGCTGAGGCAATTATGAAAACACCAAAACCAAACACAGTAAGACAGATGCAGCTGTTTCTGGGTTTGTGCAATTACTGCAGAGCCTAGTTGTTTGATTTCAGCACATATGCCAAGCCACTTTTGCAAGCGTTAAAAAAGGCACAATTTGGTAAGGAAAATAAATGGAGGAAGGATTTGAGGAGTTGAAAAGAGCAAATTTGTACAGCTCCCGTTTTAGTGATTCCCAACTATGGCGAGGAATTGTATCTATTCTCGCACACAAATGGGGCAGTCATGACAGAAGTGCTTACACAAAGGACAACATTGGGGTTCAAACCTTTGGTGTATTACAGTTGGATTTTAGATCCAGTTATGAGAGGACATTTCCCTTGCGAACAATCTTTGGCAGCTCCGTCTTTGCAATTGAAAAGTCTACAAGTATTTTCATAGGCTGTTCTATGACTCTTTACATGGAGCACACCTTATTTGCCATTTTAGAGAAACCCAAAGGTATGATATGATATGATATGATAGTTTATTTATATAGCACCTATACACAATGTGTTTCAAAGCACTTCAAGGCAAGGGAGGGGAACAAGGGAAAATACAATTACATTCTTACAGGCCATGAACAGTAAGGATGTGAAATTAACTATCGTACTCGGCCTGACGCCATTTCAGATAGTGCAAGAGCTAAGACATAGATATGGAAGGGAGGGGGAGAGTGGGAAGGAAATGGAAACAGACAGGTGACTGCCGTACTAGGCCTGACGAGATTTCTGGTAGAGCCGGAAAAAAAAAACAAGAGGTGAGGGAGAGGTGTGCAGAAAGGTAGGGGAGGAACAAAACAAGCAACTATCATATTAGGCCTGATGACATTTCAGATAGTGCTGGAGGGTGTGTGGGGACGAAAAAAACAGTAAGGGGAGGGAGGAGGACACAGGCGAGGTTGCTATCATACCAGGTGTAGGGACAATTCTGATAGAGTAAGTGCATAGAAGAAAGTAAGGGGAGGAGATAGGAAAAGGGAGAAGGGAAAGGAGGAGAGAACAGAGAGTTAGCAGTCAAAAGAGTGGAGAAGCAAGAGGGGAGAGTGAATACAATTGCAGAAGTCAGTAGTAACACATAATGTTGCAAGCCAGGATACAAGATGAAGATGGGAACAGCATGAATCAGGGCCACCATGAGTACAAGATGCAAAAGAATTTCAGCATGAGAGTTGAGAAAGGGTGACGCATCATGAATGAATGAAGTCCATAAAAGTCAAATCCAGCATTGTCCACAAGAAGGTGATGGTGAAACCAGAATGTATCAGGACAGACTCCTGCAGAAGTAGGCTGAAAGGGGGAGAGGGGATGCAGGGTAGAAGAATCAAGCAAAACAGGCAACACCTGTGTGCGAGAATGGGGGCTCAAGGGAACATCACGGGGGGACCAGAGGGAGTAACACATGTTGGTGCATGCCTGCCTGCTGTCTGAGCAGGGGGTCGGGCCCTGGGTCCTCCAGGTCCAAACAGGAATTCCCCTTTTCTTCGTTTGCCCTTCGCTTAGGATGCCTGGGCGAGAGACGCCCTTGATCTAATAGTTAAGAGTAGGAAGGAAGAGGCAGGGCTAAGAAGGTGGGTGGTGCTTGCTAAATGGTGAAAAAGAGCGGCAAACAGGAAGGCACCAGGTGGGCGGGGCTTGCTAAGTGGTGAAAAAGAGCGGCAAACAGGAAGGCACCAGGTGGGTGAGGCTTAGGCCAGGTGACCTAGATCCACTTGCACCTGCTCCCCATCTACAAAGGAAAAGAGGCTGGAGGGCTCCTTAAGTAGGTAAAAAGAGTGGCAAACAGGAAGGCACAAGGTGGGCGGGGCTTGATAAGTGGTGAAAAAGAGCGGCAGGCAGGAAGGCACCAGGTGGGCGGGGTTTAGGCCAGGTGACCTAGATCCACTTGCACCTGCTACCCATCTGCAAAGTAAAAGAGGCTGGAGGGCTCCTTAAGTAGGGAAAAGGAGCAGCAAGTGACTTCACTCAACGGTGGCACAAACCTAGGTTCAATGGCCCTTTTGTCAGTGAGGAAGTCTCCCCTTCTGCAGTTAGGGTATCGGGAAGACAGGCTTGGCGGAATTTGAGTGACGTGAAGGTTTATAAGGGCTAGAAGAAGGTGATCATGTGCATGACTGTGCAAACTATGCTGAATTCTATGATGGCATACCCTGTGTGAAGGAAAATGCCTTGACAGGGGGAATTGTTTTTATTGATGTTTCTTCGAAATTTGCCAAAGTAGTAGGGGGAGGCATTCAGGATCCTCAGTAGTAAGACACAGGGCCTCATTACACGGTAGGCGGTAAGGGTTTACCGGTACCAGTATTTTACTGGTACCGGTAAATCCTTACCGCCTTACTACGAGGTCCCTTCGCGGGTTGGGGAATTTAACGCCTGCTTTTTGCAGGCGTTAAAAACCAACCCGCAAAGGGACCCAGGGAGCTAATTACGGTACAGCAATTTGCGGTGCCGTAATTAGCTCCTTCCCCTTTCCCATTATGCCCTATGGGGCAAAAATGGGAATGGGGAAGGGCAATGGTGGAAGGGGGAATTACCGCCCCGCCAATCTTGGAATGGGGCGGTAATTCCCCTTTCCACCAAGGCGGCGCCGGTATTTTACTGGCATGAACCATGGCGCTAATTGCGCCATGGTTCTCCGCCTACCGTGTAATGAGGCCCACAGATTTAATGGTGAATTTGAAGTAGTGGTGAGTGCAAGACTATCGTCTCACTTTTCAGCGCAAGCAGCAGAATTAGTAGCCTTTTTGTCAGATTCGAGAAACATGAAGGACAGGATGTGACGGTATACAGTGACTCCACCTATGTGACGTCAACCGTACATGCAGGGCTGTCAAGTTGGAAAAGGAGGGGCTATCTCCATGCAGATGGCTCTCTAGTACAGCATGTGTCCTTATTGTACAGGCCCATCATGGCACTACAACTTCCACTGGCCATAGCGGTCATAAAATCCGCAGCCCATACTAAACTAGCAGACTTTCTCTCTCACGGAAACAAAGCCGCAGACATAGAAGCAAAAAGAGTTGCATATTCCCCAGCTATTTCAAGTTTTGATACTGAACATGTTAAATAAGGTTTAACTAGAATCATGTTAGTCAGAGAAGTGTTGAATATGCTGTCAAAAACTCAATTAATAGAGATTCAGGAAAGAGCACTACAGGAAGAGCAAGAACTATGAAAGCGAAGTGGGTGTTCTTTATCCCCCATGGAAGCTTTATGGCGACAGGAAAGCACTGGAAAGCCAGTAATGCCGACAGCATTATTGAAAGTCGCACTTGAACAACTACATTACCCCGCGCATATAACCAGAGAAATTCTTGCTGCCACTATTGCAGAAGACTGGTTTGTTCCTGATTTACTGGAACACGTTACACAGTTAATTGTGAATGGCATTGTGTGTCAAACGTTTACTGCTGGGCATACACTGGGAACAATTAGAGGAGTAATACCTTGAATGAACAGTCTGTTTCAGCATTTGCATATCAACTGTGTTGGTATGCTGCAGACATGTAATGGATACAGGTATCTATTATTGGTGATTTGCCCCTTCTCTAGGTGGGTCGAAGCCGGTCCATGTGCACACCCTGATGCCACTTGTGCAGCAACATTTTTTGTGTGCAAAGTCTTTCCAAGGTGGGGTGTGTGCAAAATACCAAGATCCTATAATGGGCTACATTTTGTCAATTAATTATTTGAAAAAATAGGGCTTTTACTAAGTATAAAGCACATGTTTTCTTCTGTGTATCACCGACAAGTTTGTGAGAGACTCAATGGCCTCCTCAAAGAGAGGATTTCCAAGATCAAAGGACTTTAAATAATTGATGGCAATATTGCCTACCCCAAGCCTTATATGCCCTTTGGAATCAGCCAGATTCTGACCACCACCTCACCCCACACACATTAGTAACAGGGCATCAAATTACAATGTCTCTTATGCCTCCATCTATGGTTAGGAATGATGCCCAGAGTGTAGCAAAGACTCTAGGTGATGAAATGCATGATTATTTGACATGTATGACTACCAGTATTTCTTCCATTTCAGATCAAGTCAAGCATTGGGGGAGAGGTGTAAGAATATGAAAGAGGACAATTCGGTGATCAATCCAAGTGAACTTTTGCCACCACCAGAATTAAATGTTGGAGGCCTAATTTTAATGAAGAACTTTACTCGACGGTGGCACAAACCTAGGTTCAATGGCCCTTTTGTCAGTGAGGAAGTCTCCCCTTCTGCAGTTAGGGTATCGGGAAGACAGGCTTGGCGGAATTTGAGTGACGTGAAGGTTTATAAAGGCTAGACCCCCCTCGAATGGATGCTTTCACAGAAGCAAGACAAGAAGAAGAATTTCCCTGTGTACAGACCCGATCATGACCAAGAAGAAGGACGATAAAGCAGCAAGTGATTAGCACATATTTTCTTTGGACTGGAATTCAATGGACATTCCTTATATATTTTAGCAAGAAGTGCAAAAGACTTGCAGAGTAATTCCAGAGGCTGAAATACACTTTTAGAAATATTTTTGAAGAAATAAATGTTGCACTGACACCATTCCTAAATGTCAGTTTTTGATTAGAAATTGGAAAAGGGACCAGTATCCAGATTCATTTTGTGGAGAATACTTGTTCTAAAATTGATAAAATACATGATACCTGCCGACAGTGACACACATCGGCTTGTGGTGGCTATTTTTGTGTTTATACTTCAGTCTTATCCTGCTCTTAACAGAAGGGATGTTAATATTCATACTTTTTTACTGGATCCTAACAATGGTCCAGTGATAAGAAGACTTCTCGCTATAATTGAATAGATTGTGCAGTTACAAATGTAAAATAATTAGCTATTTGTATTAAGATGTATCAGTGAGGAGGAAAATGTGCTTATCGAGAGAGCAGTAGCTCAGCAAGCATTAGGATGGTTCTCGTGACTTCTATGTGTAATATATGTGTATTCTTTTTATTTTCTTGTACCTTACATTTCATGGCCTCTATTATCCTAATGGTCCTGTTGAAGAAACAGCACCTATGATTTTCCCTACTATGAGTGCAAACAACGATAATTTCTAAGTTCTATATCGGTATGTTAGACAACACAAAAGGGATGCAGAGGGAGATATCCAAAGGATAATTACCTATCTAGATGATTCATCTCACCTGGGGAATAATATATGGTATTAACACATGAAGAAGGTGGGAAAAAGAGCACCGATGAGAATTGCTATGTCTGTTCTCTCATCCCCTATGTCATGAATAAAGTAAAGACTTTCATTTAGAAAGAGGTGTCGGAAACTGATGCAAAATGCCTCAGCCATCTTGCAGCATGTACTACGCAAGGATTATTCCAAGGGAATTGGGCAACCCTGCTATGGAGAACAAGACAGTTGTTTCCTTATCAAGATGACTGTATGAAGACTACTCAGATGGAGAAAGAGCCTGGATGGACAGACACAATGCCTGTGTATCCTGTTACAGGACAAGATAAGGTGATCATCGAAGAAATGAAGAGGATGAACTGTTTTGATATCACAGAAAAAGCTTGGATGCCTGGATGCTGGGAATGATCACATCTGCTGATCGATGGGAGAGTTAGTACAAGCAAAGGATGGGAAGATGGAATGATGTCATGTGCAGCTCATTTTCTGAGGAAGGTAGCGGTGCAAGGAATACAGAAGATGAATGATGAATGCCTGAAGTCTTGGGCCAAATACTTCAAATTATTGACATGAGTGGAAGACAAATCCGGCCCAGTGGCCATGGTTCCATTAGTTAATGCTACAATGTGTTTCCGGATTCATGGAAATAACTATGATGGGCAGAATAAAGGGTGCAAAACAACAATCGACGTTCCAGGAATAAGAAATGGAACAGCTTTTCTGATAGATCCATATTGGGCCTGTGGATCTAGAGCATATATGAAGTTGCCCAGGAATTGGGGCGGAGTGCGTTCGTTGGTGTTCGTCCATGTTCCGGCCTTTGTGATACCTCAGAGTGATCTAAAAATTGATGAGTTCCCAAACATGGATGATCATTTGAGAAAAAGAAGAGCACTTGAACTCCGATGGATGAAAAGGGAGAATCATTTCTCATCTAAATCGATAAAGGCCTATGAACGTATTCCTGATGAGCACAAATTGGTCAGCTAGACTGCCATAATAATGACATCTGTATTTATGCCTGCGCTTCAAACAGCAGTGATTGCCAAATGGTTACAAATCACCAGGTGGGAGCTTTTCCAGACAATTAATCCAACTATAAAGAATTTAACGCCATAAAAGAAGGGTTGTGGGCCATTCGACTGATGACCCTCCAGAACAGGTATTTCCTTGACATTATCACAGCGATGGAAAGAGGTGTTTGCAGCAAAATTGGGAATCATGTTGCACATTCATACCTTCTCATGATGGCGAAAATGGGACCTTGACGGAGGCCATATCAATGCTAACGGTCTTGCACACAAAGATAAAGGAAGAAACAGATGGCATTGAAGATGACAGCTGGTTTGCTTTCCTGTTCTCATGGATTCCTCATTGGATGGCGAACTTGTTCAAATTCCTTGGATCAATACTGATGTTGATCATGTTTGGATTTTGTGTGATCCGGATAACAATTGCACAATGTCTGAAAATGGCAAAGAAGGCAGCAGGAATGAAGATCATGATTGATGCCAAGGGTCGAAACAGAAGCCAAGGAGCTAACTATTGATGCCATCAAAGATTACATAAAGGCCAGCATTGTAGCACCTGAAGGAACAAAGTTTTGGTACCCAAAGGATCACAAAAAATATGTGGGACATTGGGTCTATTATACTCCGATTGGACAATGTAGTTACATGACCCTGAGTGTGGATGAACACATTAAAAATGCGTGTACCCTGAGGGGGGTGATGAAAATATGGACACCAACGAAACACTTCTTCAAGAGAAAATAAAAAGACACCAAGAGAATAGAGGAGGTGGTCGAGGACTCGACCAGAGGGGGTAATGTAGAGGAGCTGCTGTGTGCATCTGACGGAGATCCTGCCCCTCTACCTCACATGTGTTGGAGGCATGAGAGTGTGCCGTGCCTAACACCAGCCATAAAACCAATACAGCAGCAAGTGTTTGAAAGAAGGTACCCATTGAGACAACCCTACCAAATGTATCCTTGACATGATGATAACCTACAGGAGGAAAATCCTGAAGGAGTATGAAAGAAGCCAACCAACAAATTGATGACATCATAAAGAGGTGTGCACGACGTCCCGAGATACTGGCTGAAGATGATGTATAGATCCTGAAGAAACAAATGAACTAATGACGAAGTGAAGAATCGAGTGAGCTTTCCAATGCAAAGAAAGAGGATTACACATGTACAATGTGCCACAGAAAAACAACTGTTTAACAAATGTACAGATGCTGAAACACAAGGTAGATTAAGTCACCATAGAAGCTAGCTGTGAGTAGTGAATAGAATGCAGGAAAAGGCACCATTGTACAGAAAACTGGATCTAGGTATCATGAATTTAGTAAGGCAGAACACATTAAATCGGAATGGAAAACTGTTGCAGCAAGAATAGTAGGCTCGTGGAGCTGCATGGCAAGACTGTCTGGCCTGAAGTCAAGACTGAAACAACAAAGGTCAGCTGTCTATTCTGAAGGAGAACGAGTATGTAGAGGATGAACCTTCTCACATCAATGTGTAATATCAAAGGTTTTTCCATTGAATGCGGGGAGGGAGCGAGGACAGTGATCAAGGACCGTTCCTGTGCACGTAACTGATGCCGCCATTCCTTTGACCTCATTCAAGCCACATTAATACATTGGAAACCATTGAATTTTGTGTTAAGAAAAGTGAGATGTGGCTCGCAACTTTCGGGCTCAGCATTTTGTGCTTAAGACACGGATCGCCAGCGTACCTTTAACAATGGTCTAACACGAGTGAAACACGGCCCTTGCAGTTTACAATTATCCCTACATCAGACACACAGACACGGACCACCAGCATACTGCTAGCAACTGTCAGATACAAGTGAAAAGCAGCTTTTTGCAGTGGACAATCACCCACATCAGAGATAGAGAAGCATACTGTCATGACATGACAACAGCTTGATAACAAAGACCTATGAGACTGGCAACATTGGATCTCGTATGACTGTTCCCTTTACATTTCAAATAACACCAGAAAGTGCTGATACCAGGAAGGGATACTGTTGTCCTCCCCCAGCACAGAAAATTACATGCGCACTATAAGTGGAAGATTTGGTATGGACCAACAACCAGTACGTATTGGCGCTCTGGCTTCAGAAATTATTAATTGTAACAGTGGCTTTTGATTTTTTACATTGTTGACAAAGAACAGACAGTGCACCCCTGATGAATTTCCTTGATTTTAATGTATAAATTGGTTGTGAGGAAAGAAACATGTTGGGTTGAATGTGGTTGAGTGGTTTGAATGAGAGTATGATGTTAACCGTTGACTTGAATTAGAGAATTTGAGAATAATATTTGTTTTCTTGTCATTAACTTGTGTTTACTTACCATTTACCACCTGATTTAAAGTAGAGTGAATATTTACCTCTACTATTGTTTTTTAACCAGAACTGTCTGTTAAATGTACAACCGCTTACTACTTGACAAACAAGTGAATGTGGTTTGTCTTTTAAGTTGATTTTTTCTGTCTGATGTATTAATGAAATTTATATGTTTTTAATATAACTAGACTGGTGTTAGGTTTCATTTTTTTAGACTGTCAGTGACGCTCAACAACAGAGGATTTTTTCTGCTCATGAAGACAGAGTACCCTTTCCTGAAATAGATTGCTGCCTACAAGCTTTTGTGTGTTAGTTAAAGGTTTGAAACCTACCCTTAGAGATTGTGCTTGTAGACCAGGGTCATTTTCCCTTACACCTCCTTTAGTGTTTGTTAGTTGCAAGATCAAAGGTTAACATCAAAGACATTCGTATACAGGTGTCCGGGAAAGTGAAAACCCTCGGGCTCTTCCTGGAAGCCTCAATGGGTGAAGACGCACAGGTCTAATACCTTCACAAGAGCTGCCTATACCACCTTTTCCTTCTCACAGCAATTCAGCCATTCCTGAGCAAAGAGAACTGCGCTACCATCGCAAGGGCCACAATTTTGTCCCGCCTTGATTATGGGAATGCGCTACTGCTGGGAGCCAACAAGAGTTGTATAGCTAAATGCCAGGTTATGGAAAATAATGCTGTCAGAACAATAACAAGAAAGAAAAGGAGTGAACATGTCACAGCAGAAAGACTAGCCCTTCATTGATTGAAAGTGGAGGATAGGATTCAGTTCAAATCCTTCACACTGGTACATAGATGCCTGCATGGGAACGCCCCAGTGTACCTTAAGGAAAAAATGATCCGACACGTACCCAAGCGCTCTCTAAGATCGGAAGTGTTGGGTATAATCTCAGTTCCATCCCACAAATGATCTAATGGCCTGGGAAGAGCATTCCCCGTGCCAGCAGCTAAAACATGGAACAACCTTCTGCTTTGTATTAGACTGGAATCCCACTACATTGCATTTAGGAAAAGCATAAAAACATACCTCTTCAAGTAAGAGCCGGCTTCTCCACATTGTGAGGATAGGTTAGATTAGAAACCTTTGTCCCATGCCTTATTTGTTTGTATTTTGTGTCTATGTTCTAGCACCCCTATGCCTGTATATTGCAAGCAGTAAATCGTCGAGCCAGTAGCACCTAAAAATATATTGCATAAATAATTGGCACTGGCCATTGCTTCAAAATTGGTTTCTTCAATAATGGTGTAGCCTGCACTCATTTTAAATTTCCAGGCTCAAGACCATGTTGAAATGAAGCATTTACAAATGCTGAATTAATTGGCTCAAGTGAGTCTACACAAGCTTTAATAACCATGGTAGGACATGGGTTCCCTATGCATGTGGTGGGCTTAAGACTGTCTTCTATGAGAAAAAAGGGATGTCAAATATTTGCGATATTGCATTCTACATGACGTTCTGAAGTTTTACGCTGTTCAAGGATGCATTTCCTAATAATTGTCTTATCGATAAAATAGGACTTTAGCGTATTACACCATGCTGTGGTATGGCTCACGTATGGTATGGCAGGAGCTGTGGCTAGTATTTAGTTGTCTCTCCAAAATGTTGAATAATTCTCTAGGGAATTATCAGACTGATCAATCTGTGGGGCATAATAGGTTTTGTGGCTGTTTTCTTTGTTGGCTGTTATGATGGTGGATTTGTACTTTGGTTTTACCAGTTTTAAAATAAGGTTATTGTGGTTATTCGTGTTTCTCCTCCATCTATGCTGTAATATGCATACTATATTCCTTTTTTTAGAGAGTGAGGCTGTGCACCATTTGTTCCTCGTAGTTTTTATTGTAATTTAGTAATCATTGGATCTCACTGGTTCGTGATATGGAGAAGATTATCTTACTGTTTATCAGCTATAATGTCTGCTGTTGATCAACCATCAATGTGTACATCTAATTTCCTCAGTTTTGGGTTGATTTTATCCATAGATAATTTCTGAAGGAAAAACACATAGGGCCTCATTACGACCCTGGCGGAACGGGTTAAAATGCACCGTAAAAGGCTGCGGCGCCGTTCAACCCTTCCGCCACATTACGAGGTCCCCTCGCGGGACACGTTAAGCACGCCTGGGAAAACCAGGCGTGCATACCGGATCCCGCGAGGGGAAGAGGGAGCAAACAACGGGCCATCTCGTAATGGCCCGTTGGTTACTCCCTCTCCCATTCCATTCAGCCCTATGGGGGCTGAAATGGGAATGGGGATGAACTGTGTCCATGTCCTCGAGTGAGGAAATACCGGGCCATCCGAACTCGGAATGGTCTGGTAAGTCCTCATTCCGAGGACACGGACACGGATGCGGTTTTGCCGGCAGCCATGCCGCCAATAGCGGCATGGCTACCGGCATGCCTCGTAATGAGGCCCATAGTACCATTGTGTGGGATGATCTAACCCATTAGGCTGTGCCCTGCAACATCACTGTGTGCTTCTTTCATCAAAAACAACAGAATGGCCACAAAAAAGCCCTATGTGCTAAAAATCTCATCTCTGAGAAGTGGGCAGGGAAACCTGAAAAATAGGCTACCAAACCTATTTTGCATGTGTCAGTGGTAAAACAGGAGACCACACTACCAAAACCTATCATTGGGCTGCCCGCAGAGTGAAATGAAACTACTTGAAAAAGCAGTGCTACATTCCAAGGAAAACCCAGAAGTGCTTTAAAATCTGTTTTTGCTTGGCTGTTGAGAGTGCAAAATCATGGTTCCCAGACAGCAGACAAGATCCAACATCCTTGTGGGGTGTTCACCAACACCTTATTTAATCCCCGTAAGCACAATGTCAGGAGAAGCACATTTCATCATAAAAAAATCCACATTCAAAAGGTGCTTGCATGGGAAAAATATGTCAGATATGGGCGCAGTACCGCAGCTCCCCTGTGTCCAAGCTGTCATTTACTTATACTGTCAGTTTAAAACTTGTGTCTTAAAATCAAATTGTGGAAAAGAAGAGACTTGCCATCAAAAGCAATATGGGTTGCTACAATTCAATGTATATGTTTTAAAATGACTGGAATTAAGAGATCTGTGTGTATATTTGTTGAAAATGTAAATTATATTTTAGAAAAGACAATTTTAAAACAGTGTTTTAATGGTGAACTAATGTCAGCCACACTGGGCTTCAAAGACATTCCACAGCTTCTCCTAAAAAAAGGAATCTTCCTCCTGCTCTCTGCTCAGGAACTGGCATTGAGTTGTTAATGGAGATGGGAGGAGATGTTGGCCTGTTGCTCTGAGTGTGGACAAAAGACTCCCTTGACTGAAAGGAAATGCAAATTGGCGTGTCAACAGAAACCAACTGCCAAAGGAAGAGAGGCCCAGGTTGCTTTTGGCCCAGTCCAACCTTGGAGGCGGGACTAGACAGATATGTGTATCTTAAACTCCAAGGAAATATCTTTTTGGAAAAAGACTCATAGAAAACTGTGTAAAACTGAGAAAAATCTGTATTTTATAGGTTGTAAATATGAAAATGCTGCTCACAGTTTGAAACTACTCTGAACCCTGTGCGATATTCAGAGATCGGACCACCAAAATGTTGATGTTGTAGCAATTGTGATAATGCTAGGAATATGAAAATGTACAGGATTATGGCCAGATGTCATGCCCATGTATGTGGAAAAATGTGTACATATCTGACTCTGGGTAACCAACCAAAAGCGAAAAACTGTCCATTTTGAACTGAAACTCTGAAGAAGATGGGACTCAGACGGATACGTGCTCTATTAAATCTGTGATGTGAATATGTATTATTAGCAAATTGGTGATATTGTAAATATGCTTTATATGACAAATAGATTTTCTGTGTAGAAACAAAGGGGAGGTTTTTCCCTGGATTGTAAATTGCAGCATCACAATTACACTAGATTTCCTTCTCAAATCAGGAGAAGGGAAATACTCTGATCAATCGGATTCCTAGAGGGTGGGCTTAGTACAATCAGGCTACCCACCCCTTTGGGAAATACATACTTAGGGACAGTTTAGGACCTGACCTACACAGACACGCATCCACCCATCAACTGATTTACTGGCGAAGCTCTATGCACGAGAACCCAGATCAAAGACTCCAGAACTTTGAAAAGCAGAGAAGGCCCAATTCCAAAGCTGAACCTTTCTCAGCTTGGCCTTTAAAAACTTTCAACCTGATTTTACCCCCAGACTTCCAAGGGGCACACCAAAATTGAACAGCCTGGCTGTGCTGTTTCTGCTTCTTGCCAAGAACTCTTGCCAGAACCCAGAGATCCAAACCAGCAGAGCAGAGCTGCAACCAGATAGCTGTATCCCAGAACCAACCCTTCAGATCCAGTCCAGAAGCTGTGCAGAGACCAAGAGCCGTGCTGAGTGCAGAACCAAGCACCTGAATCCTGTCCGGTGGGCTCGCAGAATTCCAGTCTAGAACCCTTTGACCAGATCCTGATGGGCCTATTCCAAAACCATAGTTGTGAGTATCTAGCATAGAATTGCCCATAGCCTATCTCGTATCCTTAAGTAATCCCATCCAACCCATTCTAACATATCCAGAACTGCATTGTAGAATCCTTTTGTTTTTCTTGAATCTTTCCCTCACCCATATAGTCCTTTGATAATTGTAAGTGATAATACCATCTTTGTGCTAATATTTTTGCTGAAGAAAGACAAGTGTCTTGGCGGGCAAAAGTCAGAGCAAAGGCGCCGCTGTTCTGGTGGCTGTCCCGTTGGGTATCGTGCATCTTCATAGCTCCCTTAGTGTAACGAACATTCTTGTTTGTAACTCAAAAGCGCATCTGTCATTTGAAAATCTTGACTCTTTTTGAGAAAAATCGACCTCTACTAAAACCTCTGTAACTTCTGAACCATACATGCTAGAAATGTAAGTGTCAAATTGAAGCTAACATCCTCAGCTTTCAAATGAACCTAAAACCACATTCCAACTCCTTATAGTTTTTCTGTAATCACGTTTCTCGCGCGTTGAAAAGTTTGCCGCGATTCTGCATTTGTCTCAATTTCATCACATGTAAAATAGCTATTTCTTGATTCCGACCTCAGAATTCAATTTCCAATCTGCTAGTCATTCAACCATCATTGCTAGTGTTTACCTGAAGCTATCCAAAGCAGCTCCCACTAGTTTTGAATCCAATTTAGTGATTTAAATTAATTGTTCAGTGTTCTTCCCATTCATTACAAACCACATTTGAAAGCATTTGACCTGTTTTGAAATCATTCCTGTTTCTCTCTGCTTGCTGGGGGGCATTGGGACTGAAACTGTATTGGTTGAGATTGTATATTCCTGAAACCTGTTTGCTCTCCTTCCATCTCTATATTGCATATTGGAGGGGAATTGAGTGGTATCAGGGGGAAAGAGTAACATTCCATTTGATTGAACCCATATCAAGTATTATTCTGTGCTGCATTGTTTTTCTATCCACAAAAGTATTATTTCTGTGCTGCATTAATTTCCTATCATTGCATTTGACTGAACCTAAACAAAGTTTTATTCTATGCTACTTTATTCTTCTCATCCATACTCCTACTGATTAAAGAGATTGTTGATTGTAATATCACCCATTGGTGATCACTATGTAAATATTATGAGTGTGGTATCTAGATATTGTTCAAATTCATAAAATAAATCCTTTAACTTTGCAAAACAACCTTCTTCTTGGTTCAGTGTGACTGGGGGGATTCAAAGAGAAGGGCGTGATAAAAGGTCACATCATTCAGAAATAAAAGAACTTATAGACACAAATATATAATTAAGGGTTCCAGCTGTGCATCACACGCTAGGCATTGACTTAGGTGGAATGCTGGGTTGAAACCACTTACAAGATTGGGGACTCGTGCACGGGATTTCTGAATTAGATATACCTCTTGCGACAGCTTAATACAGTGTGCTAACTGACAGGGTATATAAATCCTGTTGGGCTACCACGCTGTGTTACACTGTGAAAAGCACCCCTCAATAAGAACGCTCTAAGGAAATGGTCTATTTTGTAAAGATAAAAGAAATCTTCTGTAAATCAGGAAGGAAATTAATATTTCCAGAATGGTGACTTTGGTAGAGATGAATATGGCTAAACAACACCTATTGCATAAATTATTTGTAAGGGGTGAATGGACAGAGCAGGATCAGAATGTGTGGTTGCAGGCAATCACAGAACAGATCACTGCAACAGGGTTAGATATATGGCAAGATCAGAGTCCATTACATAGGGCCCTGAGTGAACTGTATATGGGCCCTAAGGCAAAGGATGAGCAAAACAAGATTGGCAAAATAGCGGCATATCTATACCTATATATTGGAGCCATACAGGATAAATGTGCGGAGGCCCAAACTGATCTGGACTCTGCTGAGCAGAGGCTACAGAGGAGCCAGGAGTCCAAAAATGAAAGTAAGCAGTACATAATCAAAATAAAAGAGGACATGGGTATCCTGCAGCAGGAAAGGGCAGACCAGGATACCAGAATGCTGGCCCTGCAGAAGGAGTACCAAGAAAGTTTGGACTCCCTACTGCAGAGCCAGACAAAGCTGGAGCATCAGATACATTTCAACAGGGCATGCGCAGAGCAGGTAGTCACCCTGCAAAGCCACTTAGACAGAGAGAAAGAAGAGAGTAATAAATTAATCCTGAAAGACCTGGATACCCAGGCAGAATTTGATGAAGAGTGCCAGAAAGCTGTTGCGCTTCAAAGACAGAGGGACGACCTGGCGGCACAGAGGCAGGCTCTTGCTCAGGAAAGGGACACCTAAGGCCAGGAAGTCTGCTATTTAAAAGAGAAACTGTAATAAAATCACCTGGCCTTTCAGGGACTGGGTGACCTCCAAAAAGACCATCAAAAAATGTTAGTGCACACCAGGAGGGTGGCGGAGGCTCTAGCAAGGAAGGACCTGGCCAGTATGGACAGGACTCAGGAGGTAACCCTCCTGCAGCAAAGACTGGGCCAGTACTCAAAAACAACCCAGGAAGTACAGAGAGAAAATGAGGCTCTCTGTGAGAACAATGACATGCTCCACAGACAGGTAGCCATGCAAGAGCGATTGATAGAAACCAGCAAGGCCTTGATAGCGGAACAGAAAGCACAGGTTCTTGCATGGCAACAGGGAGCAGGGGCTGATAGAGATGAGGTTCGCTGGGAAAGGGAAACACCAGAGCATAACCTCAGCAACCCCAGTAACAGAGGCCTTCACCTCTTCCAATCCCTGGAGTCTGCCACCCCCATGTCCACTGGCGTACATGAGCCAAGGGCCACGGGATGTCAGATTTCAATCCACTCAGAAATATGGGGCTCATAGACCAGCACCTCCCAGGAATGGATGGGCGGGCATCTGGGTATGGGTACCCAAGTACTGTGAAATTTAGTGGGAAACTCCATGAGAGTAGGCCCACTAAGGGCATCCTGAAAACCTCTGCCCAGCTAGGACAGTGGGGGGGTACCCATCAAATCCTGGGAGCATGGAGGAATCAGAAGACTCCTCTGAGCGCCCCAGGACACAGGAGACTAGGTCCCCACATTCTGCCAGCCATTCCCAGGCTCGCAGAATACGGGAAAACCTAGAAAACCAGACGGGCACCTCTGGGAGCAGTGCCTCTGAGTCATAGGAGGAATGGACCAGGGTTACCCGAACCAAAAAGGCCAATAAGGCAAAAAAGGGCCTTGCTTAAGGACCCCCTAAAGCAAATCAAAGTGATAAGGAATGTCATCACACCCTATCATAAGAACGCTAAGTATTCTGTTTGGGAGCACTTAGAGCTCTTTGAGCAGATGATGGAAACTTTCCATTTGATGGACAGCCAAAGCTGTATTCAATATGTGAAATGGACCTTCTCACCAGAACACTGCAGCTTCTTTGCGGGGCAGGAGGACCAAAATCATTCTAGATGGTCCACCTATAGGGCAGCCATCTTGAAGCATTTTTCTGTGCACACAAGAATTTGTGCAGGAATTAAAGCAGGCCTTTGCGCATACCACCAGAAGGGTGCACACGGACAGCAAAGAATTTGTGAATACTCTTTTCCACGCTCTACCAAAGTACATCATGACCCAGCTAGTGAGAGATTTTCATGAGAAAAGATCACTAGACTGGGTCATTAAACAGGCCCCCCAAATTTATTAGGTGCAAAAGCCCATAGAAAACAAGAATAATGCAAAAAGCCCCTAACTAGCCAACACCCCTGCTGCTGCTAAGGTGGCAGAAGTGAAGGTTGCCCCCATTTTAGATTTGGAGGTGGGAGGGGCCTAAAAACCTGCCTGCCCAGCAGAATAATCCCAAGCCCAGAAGGCCCTCAGGCCAGTCACAGACAGGGAGCCAAGGAGGTTGTCCCACAAATGGGATCCCTCACCCCCCTGACTACATAAGTCCCCGCTACAAGGGGAACAGACTCATCCTGGGTTATGTGTGGACTCCTCCAGCCCAAGGGGGGGGGGATCCAACCAAACAGCAGCTAACCCAGGGAACTTCCCTCCTCACTTCCCCCAGGAGGGCAGAAATCCTCCAAATCCTGGACAGAACTTCTTCCCCAGGTACCCACAAAACTTTCAACCCCAGAACAATCCATCCTTCTTTCCCCACTTTCCTGAGCCCAGACAACCCAATCCGGGAGAGGGGAGGCTAAGGGTGGAGGAGTACCCACATTTTCCAAACTCGGGGTATTTTCAGAGAAGGGATAGCTACCCTTCCCGGGATCAGCCCAGGGGAGACAACAGAACCCTGTATCAGCCTGAGTGGGTGTCACAGCTTAAGCACCAGGTCCAAAACATGGCACAGGATCTGGGTCGCATGCTGAGGGCTCAACAGAACCCTCAGATGAGCATGCCGGCGCAGAATGCCTCAAACTCTGGACCTGGTGCTCCAGAACAATGACGGGGCAGAACCGCGACAACCCACAGGTTCCCAGGGAGGAGGTGTAGAGGAGGTCCCAGACATGGCCTGCACCCCTTCCTCTCATTTTGAGGTACCAGGAGCATACTCGCAAAGGTATGTGACGTATGAAGATCAAATGAACCTACAAAGAGCTGCACTGGGACTCTGCCCAGTATACATCAGAAGATCCATACCGGTTGAAGCACCCATAACCAGACAACCCTGGGCAGCACGGTACCCTATCAGACAGCCATACCAGCCGCTGATAGGAAATGAGGAGTACCTACACACGGTCCATGAAGAGACCCCAAAAGCCTTGATGGAAGGCCAGTGTAAATGACACAAGGGCCTGAACCGACTCGTGAATGAACAAAAGTGGCTATCGAAGACAAGCACGCCAGTGCGAGTAGCTACGAAAATAAATGTAATGGACACAGAGAAGAGATGATGTAATAACGTAAGGAAACGGTGCTACGAGACAAGATGGAAGCAACCATCCTGTTAAACATGTGTAAATAGGCTTGAAACGCAAGATGCTAAGAAATCGATACTGCTTGCAATGCTTAGTAGAAGATAGAGCGTCAAGCGCCAACCATATATCTACCTCAATAAGGCACATTATACAAGTGTGACTCCATTTTGTAAAAGCAGAAATGTACTAAGGTGGCCAGAGGCCTGACAGGCCAAGTTTCGAAACCCAGCCAAAGGCAAGAGAAGGAGCGGAATCAAAACTCAACAAAGAGCGGCTCATGCCTGGGAAATCGAGGTCAACCAGAGAAGGGGAGGAGAGCGTCAGCCCACAAGACTCCAACTTCAGAGCATACCAGCCTGCCTCATGAAGGTCAAGATAACGGGGGCCCATGCAAGTTGCTAGGCTGACACAGAATTAAATGCACTAAAAGCTGGAAACTGAAGCAGATTCATGGGGAACTAACACGTGACCAGTCAGGCGCGAAGAAGTACCATCGCCTGATATCATCTAGGACCCGAGGATGCCATAACTTTTCCTGATAAGAGACTACAGTTTCAAGGCCATCCTTAGCCAACTAATTGACACGTCGCCCTAAAACACTGATTGATGGAAGGGTAGCAGGGTGAAAATTGGAAAACCAGGCACAGGGGTGTCCATTCTGCATGCTGCTAAATAAAAGTGGAAATTTATGTCTAGGTGTGTAACCTGCCCAATCACAATGGACCAAGTTAACTGGAGTCCTATAGATATTGTAACCAATAGGACGTCGTAGTTGTAGTGATGTCTATCACGTGTGATGTAGAGGGATGGGCGTAGACGCCCACCCGATATGAGGTATCCAATCCGCATGCCGTATTATCATATACAGATATAACACCTATACTTAAGTTACGTTTCCTAACCAATTATATTGCATGATGATGATTTATAGAAATTAGACGTCAGTGATGATGATTTTTGCCTGTAAGAATTGCTGTCCAACTGAAGTTCGGGGAAGTGGGGGCGAGACAGGTGATCGCAATGCTGCTGATTACCATTTGTTTCTCTGTTTGATGTACTTGTCATTAAACAGACTTCCCTTTGCCAACTTACAGAGTCCTCATTATTGAGTCTTGTTGGAGTAAGTGAATCCTGCACCCCCTGTCCTCACATGGTGCCGCTATCTTGTCTTACAAGTTCTAGATGGTGAGAGCTGACCTATGGGGCTGTCAGTAACTTCCTCTCCTCCTGAACACTTGGTAGCGTGAGGATGGTTTCGGCCATCGATTATTGATTACTGATTGATATAGTCATAAGACACCTTTAGACCGATGGCACAAAGTAACTCTAGGCCTTCGGTAAGATCACAAGTCATTTCGCCATTCAGGCTGAGTAGACTGAGAAGCTCCCCGTGGACAATGATAGAGTAAAGTTTCAAAAATCTGCAGTGGGTCTGAAGGAACCCGCCTTCCCAAGCATAACCCTTCTCATTCCCACGGGCAGCGGATCGGACGAAAACCTTAAAAGCAGGAAGAGGAAGGGGCAGTGATCCCGAAGTTCCAGAGAGGAAAAGATGCGATCGGTTAGTGAAAAACAAACTTGTTACTTTGGAAAATGTCTTGTAGGCATTAGAGTTAGCAAGGGAAAGGTAACGGAGGGTGACGGAGAAAAAATAAAGTAGTTAGAAATAGAGGAGACTGTATATATATATATATATATATAGGGGGTAATGACTCGAGAATAAGAAATAAAGAGTGGATACCAGGGAGGCACCTGAGACAAAACGTAAGGATTACCAGGGGGGCACCTGAGACAAAACATAGGCATTACCAGGGGGGCACCTGAGACAAAACATAAGGCTTACCAGGGGGGCACCTGAGATAAAAACATAAGGATTTGCCTTATTCCTGCGCTTTAAAGAGTGGTCAGAAGAAACGTGAACTCATAGCCCACAGTGGGGGGACAATTTAGGCTACGGTGATGATTAAAGACGGCATCAAAGGGGTTTGTTTATACTCCATGACGGGGTATTGATTAGAACGCAGGTATGTGTGTGTCCAGCTGTTGTTCATCTAGTCTGTCGAGTGTCTGTCATATGTGTCTCGTTGTATGTCAAATGTAAAATAATTGTATTAATGATTGGTTGAAATGCATTTTGGCTTTACTCGATTCTGTAACTAAGAGGGAATCGCCATTGAATTGATGGGTTTTGAGTAAATTGTCGGTATACATTTTGGCGGGAAAATATTGGATTGGAGCTTGCATATGTGGTGCTCGCTCATACCATTGGAGGGTTAAAGAACTGTGTAAATACTGTTAGTGATGAAATTAAAAATGGAGGAAGTTACCCCACTTGCGCATTTGTGCATGCAACTGCCCAAGCATGCACTAATGCTGAAGAAATACAGCCAGGAGTGGGTTAAGGGTACCGCCAATAAGATGTTTATGCCGTGGCCCCAGAACGGGTCACTCTCTAAGGCTGTTTTACAGCACATGACTACCTTCCTGCACGCCACATATTCGGGCAAGAAGTTAGAGAAACGTTTTGCTGCTCTAAAGTTGTGGAAAATGTTTGAAGAAACAAAGGTGGAAGAACCACCCACAGACTGGATACTAAATGTATGTATAGAGGGGGGTGAGACGCCTACCGCGCCATCAGCCCCGCCTGAGCCAGTCATTGAAGGAAGCAAGTCAGAGGGTCTTTACCCACTAAGAGAAGGTAAAGCAGCCATGGGGTATAGCAACCCTGCATATGAGTCGCCTACGTACAGTAGTGACAATAATAAGGGAAAAGAACAGGAAAACAATATCGCCTCCGCAGTCTCAAGGGACAAAGAGAGATGCGAAGATGAAGGGAAAGATTGGGCACGGAGTTGTGCACCTCCAGATAAGGAGAAAGAGGTAAATAAACATAAAGGAAATAAAGGTAGAGGTGATGAGGTAGCAATCGCGAAAGACGAATGGATGGGAGGTCAAATATTACTGAAGTTAGATGGAAAAGGAAGTGATGATGTGAGGCCAAGGGAGAGGTCTGATGAGACGCAAAGGAAAGAGAAAGAGAAAGGGATGGAAGAAAGAGATGAAAGGACTAGAAAGAAAGATAAGCTAAGGCGAGAACAACGATATCGCGAAGAGCAAGGAATACCTCTCAGTCGCACACAGTACTCAGCCTATAAAAAGTACAGGCAGAACATGTTAAAGTTAGAGAAAGAAAGGAGGGTGCACGAAAGGAAAGTAAAGAAGCGGGAAGGCGAGGAAAGTAGAAGGGCAAAGGAATGTAGAAATGAACGGATGAGGGAAGTAGATAAGGCTAGAGAAAAAGCAAAGAAGCGAAAGGAAATAGACGAGGAAGTAGAACGTAAGCGCAGACAGAGGGCACGAGATCTTAAATAATTGGAGCAGGAAGTGATTAAACCGAATCCTACAGTAGAATGGGAAGACATAGAAGAATAATTTCCTGCAAGCGATGCGGTACCAGGTACAAGCGGGACAAACATTGAAGATGACTTTGACACCAGAAGCATCTGGGAAACGATTGATAAAATCTATGACGAGATGGGGTTGGAACTAATTTACCAAGGGGGAAGGAAGATGAGCTCTTAGAGAGCACTCAGCTATATGACACTGAGGATGTCACCCGAAGTAGTGGGAGCAGGGGACTGTCCCTTGACAGGCTGGAGATTGGGCAGAACGAAGAAGATGCTAGGAAGTGTAAACTGAGAGTATTCAGAATCTGACTCCAATGGGCAAACGGAGGATTTGGCACATGAAGAAGGGAGTCGGTGTGAAAAACGGCTCCCAGGGGACCGAGGGGTATGATGCTCAGACGCTAGCGGGTCCACAAGTAGGGCACCGAAGTCTGCCGCGCAGTCCAGCTGACATGAAGGAACACCCCACGGTCAGAGGGGGCGTCAGCACCTGCCTATGCAGACAGACTAAGGGCATTGCCAGGTAGACGGCAAGGTGGGAATGCCACCCCGGCAACAGACCGGAGAGATATGGGGAAAGAGAAGGAGGACTGTGCATTCCAATTCCCGTTGCTAGAAAAAGGGGGAGCAAGATCACAATATATTCCATGGCCACACATGGACCGAGAGAAAATTAAGCTTCCAATGCTGACATCAGGAGCCGGAAAGTGGATACACGAGTTAGAGAAAATGACGGGGGTGTCACCTTAGCTAGGGGACATTAAGGGGCCTCCTAATTGCCATACTTGGTGAAAGAGCAGATGATGTATGGAAACGAGCAGGCTATCCTAGAGTAACCCTAACTAATACCTCCCATGACAGAGTGCCATTTAATAACTGTAGGGCAGCAGTGTGGAAAGCACTGCGAATGCTATATCCAGACACTTCTGATATGGGGGCTATAATGACTCAAAAAATTAAAGAGTCAGAGGACCCGTTGATTTATATCCAGAATTTTCAAGACGCTTGGGTGCTCGAAACACATGAGTCGTAGACAAAATCTATCCCTGTATTCTACCATATATTATGCCAAGGGTTGCTTGAACCGGTGCAGAAGCAGCTCAAAAATTGGTAGGAGTAGAAGCAAAACCAAAGCCCGAAATACAGTTGACAATCGCACACTACTGTAGATTGTTGCAAGAAAAGAATTGGAAAAAGGAGGCAACGTGTAAGGGGGAGGAGGCGAAGCTGGTGCAAAAGAAGCTCTCGAAGTATGCTCTCGAGGGAGCCATGCTCACCAGTCCAGCCGAGCCAAGCGCACAACAAGCGACCAACCCATCGCAGAATAATCAGGGTAACGGAGGATTTTACCCAAGAGGAAGGGGTTTTGGAGGAAGAGGATGGCAGAGTAATCAAGGAGGGTTTCGAGGTAACCAGGGAGGCTTTCAGAATAATCAAAATGGCTTTCAGAACGCACAGATGGGCGGTCCAGCTATGCCAGATGGACAGATGGCCCGACCACCGCCAGCGTGTTGGCTGTGTGGAATGACAGGACACGTGGCACGCATGTGCAGAAGCCAAGGCATGTGGCAAAACAGCCAAGAGATGGGGCAGGCATGGTGAATCAGCCTGCCGTCCCGCAACAGGGTGGTGCACAAAATTACACAGTGCAGCCACAGGCGTCAAGCGTGCAGCAAGGTGCACAGCAAGTGGTTCAACCACCGAACATGGGGAACTTGCCGCAGGGACAACCCCAGCAGGCACCACCGCAAATGTCACAGGGCACTAGCTCCGGAGGGGAAGTTAACCCTGGGGCTGGGGGAAATCAACAAGTATACAGTGGGCCGAACTTATACATGACATAGGACAGCTCACGGGAGACTCTGATGTGCTCTATCCTATCAGTGACACCAGACCCTAACAGGGAACCTAGGGTAAATGTCACCATAGGGGGGAAAGAATATTCCTTCTTAGTTGACACGGGTGCAACGCGCTCGTGCATATGAGAGGGCATATTTTCCTTGTCCGGCGAGGCTATAGATACTCAGAGTTTCACTGAAGCTCATAGTAGAGTTCCCTTTACAGACACACTCCCAGTCTCGGTGGGAGAGCGCGAAATGAATGTACCCCTATTGTATTCATAATTCAATAAATATTCTGGGCTGAGACCTGATGACTAAATTAAACATGACCATCTCATTCACTGAGAATGGTACAGTGTGCTCCACTCCAGGAATGCATTATTCAAACGTGTGCGAAATGATCAGAGCGTACTCAGGACGTATAGCCATGAGAGCTGTATCATTAGAGCCAGAAGTCTTTGCATATGGGGTGCGGGTGCTTATGGCAGGACTGCCAGGCCTCGCAGACAAAACTATGAGAACCCCTGATGAGTTTCTGTTCAGACCAAGAATACCCATGCACGAAGAGGAGGGGCAAGTATTTCCCTTAATGATACAATCTGCCGCAGTGCGAGGGAAAGTGGTATTGGTCGAAGGGTATGATGACGAAGGCAGACAATGGTGTGCGATTAATGCCATCGAAGAAGGGTATCAAGTGACTGATGTCACCGATGACGATCTGTTTGAAGAGCACCCCGAACTAGAGGAGAAAAGAGTGGAAGTAAGTCTCACATTTTGGGTCAAAATGATCAGACGGGAGGTGCCACAGAGTATGATGCTGGAGCGTCCAGAATACTTTGATGATGACATGGCCCAAGTGCCTGCCGCGGTATGGACTACAGGGCCCTATGATGTAGGCCTCCTGAAGGGGGCAGGTGAAGTAAAGATTAAACTGAAACCAGGAGCAATTTTACCACGACCGCGACAATATCCCATGTCCAGAGAGGGAGATGAAGGGATCGCAAAGACAATTTCCGCCATGATGGAGCAGGGCATCCTAGTGACATCAGAATTACCTTGCAACACAGAGATTTACCCTGTCAAAAATCAAAGGGAAGGTCCTGGCATTTAATCCAAGATTTACAAGCATTAAACGATATAGTTGAAGCCGAGTTCCCTCTAGTCCCCAATCCATCCACATTACTGTGTAATATACCCACTGAGGCAAAATATTTCATGGTGATTGATTTGAAAAATGTATTTTTCTCAATTCCGTTGCACCGTGACTCACTAGACCTGACGTCCTTTACTTTCAGGCAAATGCGCCTGAAAAGCACAATGTTGCCGCAGGGTTACTGCGAGTCCCCATCTATTTTCAACAGAGTCCTGCAAATGGACCTAGGCAATATTGCAGTGGACAGTGTTGTTTGGCAGTACGTAGATGACATTCTGATCTGCAGCGCCACTGAAGAGCAATGCAGGAGCGACTCTGTCCAGCTATTGACTATATTGGCTGAAAAGGGATACAAAGTTGATAAGGAAAAGTTGCAGTTCTGGCAACAGGAGGTGTTGTACATAGGGCAACTGATCTCTCATGAGGGGAAGAAGGTAACCCCAGAAAGGGCTGAAGCCATCATGAACACGGCCAAGCCGTGCACTTTAAAACAAATGCAGAGCTTCTTAGGCCTGTGCAATTATGTCAGAGCATGGGTCTTTGACTACAGCTCGTATACCAAGCCGTTGCTTCAGGCTTTAAAGAAAGCCCAGGCAACAAAAGGAGAAATTGAATGGACTGAGGCAAAGGAGAAAGAGTTTGCAGAACTCAAGGGGGCAATTTGTAGGGCCCCAGTTCTCGGGATTCCTAATTATGCAGAGGAATTCTACCTGTTCTCACATACTGATGGTAATTTAATGACGGCAGTGCCTGCGTAGCGAACCTCGCTGGGGTACAAGCCCTAGCATATTACAGCGGGAGCTTGGACCCGGTTATGAAGGGCCACTTCCCATGCAAACAAAACCTAGCTGCAGCCTCATTCGCTATCGAAAAAGTGTCATCCATTGTGATGGGATGCTCCATGACATTGTATGTTGAGCACTCACTGTTCGCCATACTAGAGAAGCCAAAGGGCACACTGACATCTCAGAGAGCATCCGCCTATGAGGTGATTATCTCTAATCCATCGATCAAAATAGTGCGATGTAAAACTGTAAACCCTGCCACGTTCATAGCTGAGCCAGTCACAGAGGGAGAACCTATACACGATTGTGCAAACTATGAGGAATTCCATTATAGATCCCCAGGGTAAAGGAAAACGCCCTGGCAAGTGAAGAGATCGTCTTTATTGATGGTTTTTCAAGAATCGACCAAGAAGACGGACAAAGGTATACAGGCGTGGCCATGATAAAACACCTAGCGAATGGAGAGTTTCGAGTACTCATCAGTGCGCGAATACCATCTCACTATTCTGTGCAAGCTGCAGAATTGCTGGCACTGATACTTGCCATTGAGAATCATGCAGACCAGGAAGTAACTGTGTACAGTGATTCAGCCTATGTGACGTCCACAGTACATGCAGGTCTAGCACGCTGGAAAAGGAGGGGCTACCTCCGAGCAGACGGCACGCCAGTGCAACATGCAGCCTTAATGGACAGGCTGATAAAAGCACTACAGCTCCCAGTGGCCATAGCGATCGTGAAATGCGCCGCTCATACCAAGGGGACGGATTTCATGTCACGTGGAAATCATGAGCGGACACAGAAGAAAAGCACATGGCATCCAAAACTGAAACAGTCATGGACGTGGAGGTGGCACATACCAATGAGAGGATGACGGTAGCGTGAGCCACACCAGAAGCCTATAGCAATATGGGGCAGACTCAGCTAATGGAGCTCCACAGGGATGCACCTCAGGAGGGGAAAAATTTGTGGAAGCGTCAAGGGTGTTCTTTAAACCGCTCTGACGGGTTGTGGAGGCAAGACAGCACTGAAAAACCAGTAATGCCTGTCGCCCTGCTAAAAGTAGCGTTAGAGCAACTGCACTACCCCATCCATATGACAAAATAAAATCTCGCTGTAACTCTCGTGGAAGACTAGTTCACACCGAATTTAGCAGAGCATGTTGCATTTTTCATGGTGAACTGCATAATCTGACAGCAATTCACCGCTGGGTGCACATTAAAAGTAGTGAGAGGGATCATCCCCAGACCAAATGGACCATTCCAGCACTTGCATATCGACTATGTCGACATGATTCAAGTTTACAATGGGTACAGGTATTTAATTGTGGTGGTGTGGCCATCCTCTAGATGGATAGAAGCAGGTCCCTGTACACACCCATATGCTACCTGTGCTGCCAAGTTCCTAGTGAGGGAGGTGTGTGAAGTAATGAGATCAGATAACGGGGCTCACTTTGTAAATTCAGTTTTCGAACAGATTAGCTTGTTGCTTGGTATAAAGCACAAGTTCCCGTCGGCGTATCATCCTGAGGGGAACGGGATATGTGAACGAATAAATGGCTTGCTTAAGGAGAGGATAGCCAAGATGTAGCTCACATTAAAGAAAGGATGGCTGCACTGTCTACCATTGGCATTGTATGCACTTTGGAACCAACCAGGATCCGGCCATCATCTCACGCCGCACGAGATAGTTACAGGCTGAAGAATGAGGACCCCTCTTACCCCCCGAGATAGAGCTAGTTGTGATGCCCAGCCGACTAGAGAGGTTCTGGGAACAGAGATACAAAAGTACCTTGACTGTATGACATCCAGCGCCTCTGTCATTACAGGCCAGCAGAAGCGACGGTGAAAAGGGGACGGCACAGCACGAAACGCAGCAGGAAGTGCTGAAGCAGACACCGAGCAAGGTATACATGCGCCCCTCGTCTTCCCTGGTGACAGCGTGCTTGTGAAGAACTTTACCAGGAAAAGGTGGGGCGAGCCAAGATTTAATGGCCCTTTCATCGTAGAGGACTGCACCCCCTCCGCCGTCAAGCTCCCGGGCAAAAGGGCATGGATCTTCCTGAATGACATTAAACCCTATATAGGAAAGAGCCCTCCTGCTGCATCCAACTGTAAGGAAACCACAGACAACGGGGAAGAACTTCAGCACGTGCAGACAAGATCCATGGCAAGGAAGAAGGACGCATGAGCAGAAAACCAAGACAAAGAACCCGGATGCAAAGTGTGGCATAGAACTGGACAGGTTCCCCAAGCAAGGGGAAATAAGGACATGACGAACACTCTGTACATCCCAGTTGCAGGGTAAAGAGAAGCACATCCTAAGCCACAACAACATTGATAAAATGAGCTTTTGAAAGCACGACATACTCAATTAGTACAAAGAATCAAGACTCTGATAGACTGCAAATAAGACATTGCCTTAGAGTGTAACACAGTATCCTGAAGCAATCAGTGTTGAGACTTCGTTCACAGAACTTATGGTACCTTCAGGCAGAAGTCTCAAGTGGGATGTGCTAACCTATTTCCAACTCGTGGTGCTATCATACCCATCACTCATAGGGAGAGGAGCCAGTGTCACAGACTTTATCCAAGATCCAGCCAAAAAGAAAATTATCTGGCAACTACTGACTGTCATCACGGAAGCCTTCATTGTACTGCCAGAGTACGGTGAGAAGGACACAAATGCTTCCACCGCCAATAGACATTGATGAACTCACGTTTAATTTGTTCTTCCAAATAATCGAGAAGTGCCCAGGGCTCATCCGGAGAACAACAGACACACGCACCTATATCAGAGATCCAATAAACCTGCTCAATTGAATCAGCTGTGGACTAAATTAAATCATTTGGTGGTAATCCACGCGACGGGAAGGTGCAAAGACTGTGCAAATCAAAAGAAAAGCTTGTGATCAGGACACAGCCAAACAGGACAAATGTCCTTATCACCTGAGGACACCCGGCTGGCGCAGAACATTCTGTTTTGATTAGTCACAGACTATCCAGAAATGGTAGGAAGGCCTGCAGATGTTGACGTCATCACCTTCCTTAGAGATCCGGCCAAAGCCCCACACATGGGCACACTTCTCCATGGTATAATGCTCCAAGTGGAGCTGTCCAACTTCCAGCGAGAATTCCTTAGGAGATTCCAATGAACTTTACGCCGTGGAGCAGATCTAGGAGAGAGACACAGTTCTTCAACTTGTCGCAGAGAGTCCGAGTGAAAGGAGCAGACACAAGAACTTCACCATCTAACTTTCATTGTTCTTCATTTTTCTCCTCTTTTCCTATTTTTTCATATGTACACTTTTATTTTTACTTATGTTTTTATTTTTGCAACATTTTATTTTTGTGTGATTTTTAGCAGTTCCATCTTTCCTTCTTTCGCATCGAGGAAGTTCCAGCATGTCCTCAGGACCAAGACAAATTTGAGGCGTGCATTGGGACCTCACCTATTATCGATATGTAGAATGAATGTGATGTACCAAAGGTGCTAGCCTAACCCTTTTTCATAGTCTAGCACAGGAACTGTACTGAGCACCCAGAGACTAGCATTGTCACTCACGTGAGGGGGGACATTTGGAGAAGCACTTGTCTCTCTAATAGTAATGAACTCTCAAAATACGAGACCAGAGCAAAAGAAGGAATACATAATTGACTATGAACTCATTCGAAATGGGGGCCCAGAACAGTAACTTGGTTTTACCCCCAACAGAAGGGCGCCTCCACTTCCCTGGAAGAAAATGCTTCAAACTGTCGTTCCGAACGATAATGTGCATATGTATAGTGATTATTATTGTTTTTCTATTATTAACAATCAGAACTGCTTTCTTTATTGGTGCACGAAGTGTCCCACTATCAGTACGCCCACAGGATAATGAACGTCAGGGTCCCACAAAAGCACCCAGACCCTATATACTGATTCCAGTCCCAAGGAAAACTAATGATGAAGCAGATTTAAAATTGAATGCAATTAGCAGTGATACATATGCACTTGAGGTAATGAATGGGGAAAAAAGCTGGAGACAGGGTCAGTACGGAATGAATGATAATGTACCACTGACCATGGCACGCACCCACACACAGAACGCACACAACCAAGGGCAAGTGTCAATGGCTACAAGGCCTCCAACAAAGGCAGCAGAGAAGGAGAGACTGCCTGCCGAACATTCAATTCCAGAGATTAGTGGAAATGACCAAGAAAAGCCAAGTGAATTACCAAAGACGGAGGAAATAGCAAAATCCCTCAAAAGAGCAAAAGTGGCCACAAAAGAATTCACAGAGAAGACACACATGTTAATAGATTATTTGTTCCCATTTATAGTCCAAGCAAAGAAACTGCACGAGGACCTGAAAAACAGAACTATAGAAACTATAACAGCAAGCACACCTACTCCAACACAAGGAACAAGCCGCAGGCCTACAACACAGCCACAAGTTGGGAGGTTGATGAACCAATGGTGGTTATGGGAAGTTTATGGCAGACTACAAAAGGGAAGGAAAGGAAGCACAAATACTTCTCCTACCACAGTGATGCAGTCAAGGCAGCCTTCTCCACCGAGATACCCGAAGTGTAAAAGCAGCACAGACGCATTTAGATACATAGTCATAGCAAACTACAGAAGAACGCTGAGAATCAAGAGAAGCCCACACAAAGATAACAATGAACTTAGTGATTACCTGGACAGCACAGCCCATCTCGGAAACAACATATGGTACCAGCACATAAAGGAAGTAGGACGAAGTCAGTTAGAAGGAGAATGCTTTGTCTGTGCTCTCCTACCATACAGCATGGGAAAATCCAAGATGTTCGTGGCTGTAAAAATTGATGTCCCTACAGCACACTGTATGTCAAATGTAGCAATGTGCAACACCAGAGGACAATTTATGGGAAGAGACACCTCTTTGATATGGGCCAACGAAAAGGATTACCCGGATGAAGATGGTAACGTCCTGGACATTAAAACAAGAAACCGAGCGCACACAAGAAATCATGTGATCAGGTACGGGAACCCTGGCATCTAAGGATCAGCGATAAGATGGGAAGTTAACCTGAGACTGAACGTTCAAGGGAATATGGCAGAAGAGGCTCAAATCTGGAAGAACACAGGCCAAATGCAGATCTGGGGGTCAGTGGTTTCCCTAGATGGATGGGAGGACGGAGTAGTAATCTGCCGAGCATAGATGGTCCTTGGAGCCTGCAAGGAAGCAATAGAGAATTCACAGAGGTTATGCAAACCTCTGTGGCCAAGGTTGGTAAAACTGCTAACATGGTTCGAAGATAGAGGAGGACCCCTGCAAATAGTACCACTGGAGAGACCAAAACTATTTTTCAGAAACAAAGGCACAAGGAAGATGGGAGAGAATCAAAACTGCAGACAAATCTTTGACGCTCCAGGAATGACACAAGGAACCGCAGTTATTATGGACCATTACTGGGCGTGTGGCTCCAAGGCTTACATAAGGCTGCCGAAAAATGGGGAGGCATATGCACACTAGTGAATGTCCACGTTCCTGCGCTAGTGATCCCCAAGAATGACCTGAAGTTGGACAGTTTCCCGAAAGCAGATGCTCATCTAAGAAGAAGGAGATCTGTGGAACTGGTATCCAGGATGAAGAGGGAAAATTACTTTTCTCCCAAATCAGAAGAGGCATTCCATGCAATCCCATATGAACACAGGCTGTTCAGCCTGACCTCAACAGTATTCACAACACTACTCCTGCCCCACATCCAAGTTGGAGTGAATACTAAATGGTTGCAGATAACCAGATGGGAGTTATTGCAGACCATCAGTACCACTATAAAAGGATTCAACATGATCAAAGAAGAGCTGAGAGCAATCAGACTGATGACCCTCCAAAACAGATATGTGCTTGTCATGATCACTGCAATGGATGGAGGTGTTTGTGCAAAAATCTGAGAATTATGTTGCACATTTGTACCATCACACGATGAAGAAAACGGAACCCTAAAAGAGGCTATAAGCATGTTGACAAGCCTGAAAAACCAGATGATCGATGAAAGTGATGAAGTGGACGATGACAGCTGGTTTGGAGACCTATTCTCGTGGGTCCCACAATGGATGGCAGAGATATTCAATTTTCTGGGAGCTCTACTAGCAATGGTGTTGCTAGGAATCTGTGTTATCAAGATAATATTTACACAGTGCCAGAAAACTGCGAAGAAAGCCATAGCGATGAAAATAATTGTTGATGTCGAGCCAGGGTGGAAGCCCAGAGACTTGACTGATGAAGAAATAAGAGACTTCGTGAAGGCCAGCAAATTTGCGCCAGAAGGAACCAAGTTCACATATCCTAAGAAACGAAGAAGGTATGAAGGAAAATGGATCTACTGCAGCCCAAATGGACAATGTCAGCTAATGACATGGAACAAAGACGAAAATGTGAAAACAGCAGGTAGTTTGAAGGGAGTAATAAAAATATGGGGCCTCATTACGACCCAGGCATTAAGGGTTAACGCCGTCATTAACCCTTAACGCCTGATTCCAATTTTAATGGCTGCTTTTAGCAGCCGTTAAAACCCATGGCGCTAACCCGCCTTGGTGCTAATTACGGCACCGTAATTTACGATGCCGTAATTAGCGCCTTCCCCACTCCCATTATGCCCTATGGGGCAAAAATGGGAATGGGGAAGGGTAAATGGGAAATGGGGATTTACCGCCCAACTCACCTTGGAATGGGGCGGTAAATCCGCCATCCACCATGGTGTAAACGTAGTTTATACCATGGTGGTAAAGTTGGCGTACTTACCGCCTGGGTCGTAATGACCCCCATGGACTCCAAAGGCTCACACATTCACACCATCATGTACAAACCCTGAAGATGATGAGCATGACACCGAAGAATCAAAAGAAATGAATGCAAAGGATTTTGCAGAAGTGGTCGATGAACCGACCAGAGGGGGGAGTGTAGAGGAGGTCCCAGACATGGCCTGCACCCCTTCCAGTCATTTCGAGGTACCAGGAGCCTACTCGCCAAGGTATGTGACGTATGAAGAGCAAATGAACCTACAAAGAGCTGCACTGGGACTCTGCCCAGTATACATCAGAAGATCCATACCGGTTGAAGCACACATAACCAGACAATCCTGGGCAGCACAGTACCCTATCAGGCAGCCATACCAGCCGCTGATACGAAATGAGGAGTACCTACACACAGTCCACAAAGAGACCCAAAAAGCCTTGATGGAAGGCCAGTGAAAATGACTCAAGGACCTGAACAGACTCGTAAATGAACAAAAGTGGCTATAGAAGACAATCACGCCAGTACGAGTAACTACGAAAATAAATGTAATGGACACAGAGAAGAGACAATGTTATAACATAAGGAAACAGTGCTACAAGACAATATGGAAGCAACTGTCCTGTTAAACGCGTGTAAATGGGCTTGAAACGCAAGATGCTAAAAAATAGACACTGCTTGCAATGCTTATTAGAAGATAGAGCCGCAAGCGCCAACCATATATCTACCTCAATAAGGCACATTATACAAGTGCAACTCCATTTTGTAAAAGCAGAAATGTACCCAGGCGGCCAGAGGCATGACAGGCCAAGTTTTGAAACCCAGCCAAAGGCAAGAGAAGGAGCGGAATTGAAACTCAACAAAGAGCGGCTCATGCCTAGGAAATCGAGGTCAACCAGAGAAGGGGAGTAGCGCGTCAGCCCACAAGACTCCAACTTCAGAGCATACCAGCCTGCCTCATGAAGGTCAAGATAAAGGGGGCCCATGCAGGTGGCTAGGCAGACACAGAATTAAATGCACTAAAAGCTGGAAACTGAAGCAGATTCATGGTGAACTAACACGTGACCAGCCAGGCATGAAGAAGTACCATCGCCTGATGTCATCCAGGAGCTGAGGATGCCATAACTTTTCCTGATAAGAGACTACAGTTTCGAGGCCATCCTTAGCCAACTAATTGACACGTTGCCCTAAAACACTGATTGATGGAAGGGAGGCAGGGTGAAACTTGGGACACCAGGCACAGGGGTGTCCATTCTGCATGTTGCTAATTAAAAGTGGAAATTTAAATATACGGGTGTAACCTGCCCAATCACAATGGACCAAGTTATCTGGAGACCTATAGATATTGTAACCAATAGGACATCGTAGTTGTAGTGATGTCTATCACGCGTGATGTAGAGGGATGGGCGTAGACGCCCACCTGATAAGAGGTATCCAATATGCATGCCCTATTATCATGTACAGATATAACACCTATACTTAAGTTACCTTTCCTAACCAATTATTATTTTTTTATTTTTTATTTTTTATTTTTATGAGTCTGTTTACAAACTTTCAAAAAAGAGAACAAATTCAAATCCATTAAGAAGGATGCAAGACGGAGCGAACACTGGATACGTAGAGAAGAGAGAGGAGAAAGAAAGGAAGAAAAGCAAATAAACTAGGCCGAATTCATGTCCACAAATTTCAAGATCGCGTTACTCATTTAACGTGTATCTTTCCAGGCCAAAAGGTTCTTAAGATTAGCGAGTACAGCTAGTTTAGTCAGCCTTAAATTTAGACAGTCTCTTCTCTAAAGATTCCAAGAATGTCACCAGAGCGATAATTAACTTCCTGTCAGCTCCCTCGAACATCCTTTTCCACCAATCCTCTCCAGATAAACTGGGTCTAGCGTTCAAAAGTTCACCCATTATCCTCATTCTTATGTCTTTGAACTTTTTGCAGTATAAGATCAAGTGCTTTAGAGTTTTGTTTTCAGAATCACAGAATCTACCCAGATAGACGAATTTGGGTGGTGATAGGCATAGATTCAAAAGTTCTTTGGTTAAGAATAGATTCAATCGGAATTTCATATAAAGTCTTCGCTTTTTTACACAAGGAAATAATTCCATGTAGCTCGGTATCGAAACTCGAGCTCTTGCTTCAGGTGCAGCGAGGTTCAAACAGCGATGAGCATTTCGGGTGTCACAGGTTTCACACCAATCGGCGTCCCACAGTTTCTTTTTGACCTGATTTGGATTTTGTATCAGCGTTTCTCTGTCCGCGTTCACTTGTTCTAGCATGGCTAGACATCGATCCTCCCATTCTTCTTGTATTGAGGCGATAGATGGATTACTTTTCATTTGTCTCAAAATAGAGAATTGTGGGAGGTTATCTGTGCTCGAGACTTTTCTGAAGAGAGCCAGAGTGTTCCATGATACATAGGCATTTATGGATGTTAACCCTAATTCATATCGGGTACACGCTGAGGGTGATCCTTTCGGCAAGTGCAAGATTCGATTCCAGCAGGTGTTCTCACACCAGGAACATGTCTCGTACGGGCACCCCAACATGGCCTCAGCTCCAAAGATTAACGATGGCACAACCTTGGCCTTATAGTATTCAAGGGCCGGTTTTATGGAAAACTTTCCGTACTTCATATTTAGCATTGCACCTTGAGCAGCTAAGAGCTTGCATTTTCATTTGATCCTTTGGACCATCAGGTTGTCATTTATATTTGAGCTGAGCAAAACTCCCAAATATGGTACCTGACTCACACAATTGATCAGTTTGCCTCCGATGTCCCATTTGAATCTTGTTTTTCGGGCGGGTGTTACCCCGTTTAGGCTTTGGAGAACAAGGATCTCAGTTTTTGAGGCATTGATCACAAGACCGTTTTTAATGGTATAATGTTCTAGTGCCCTGAATTTTCTCTGTAAGCCAACTGGTGTTGAATCAATGAGGACTATGTCGTCGGCGTAAAGCATATGCCCAATGTGGGCTCCATTGACCTTTGGTGGAAAAGCTCTTACTTCGCCTAGGTCTTTATGAACGTCGTGAATGAAGAAGCTGAATAAGCAATCTCCCAGTGGACAGCCTTGCTTCACGCCTCTTGATGTTTGTATGGCCGTTGATAGAGAGCCCTTTTGATCGAGTCTGATTTTTACTGTCGTGTCAGAGTAGAGTTCTTGCACCGCTTTTAGTAGGCTCAATGGGCATTTATGTATTATCATTTTGGCCCAGAGCATGTTGCGATCAACACTATCAAAGGCGTGAACCAGGTCAACAAAGGCTAAATAGATCTTTGATTTTTCTTTATCGCGTCCATTTTTAAGATGTTTAGGATGAAAAGATTCAACGAGCACCCAACACCCTTTGTAAATCCAGTTTGTCGGATATCAGCAGCCCCTACGTCTTTGATCTATGATGTTATGTGGTTGTGGACTTGGGTTGCAAAGATCTTTCCGATCACATCAAGGAGGGCTATGGGTCTGAAATTTTTGGGATCAGACCGTGTACCTTTTTTGAAGATCGGCACGATCAAAGCACATATCCATGTTTTTGGGACCCTTCCTTCTTTTAGGATGTTACAGAAAAGGTTATAACAAAAATCAGCCAACTCCTCTGGATTTTGTTTTAGCATCCAATTAGTCAGGCCGTCGGGGCCAGGAGCTCGCGAGAGGCTTAGATTTTCGATGTTTTTCAAGATGTTATCTTTCGAAATCTTAAGGGCCCATGGACTGTGGTGTTCAATGGTTTTGTGACCCTTCTTTTGTTGATTCTTGAATAGCTCAGTGTAATGATCGATCCACTGGGCCTCGGTGACTGTGGAGACCTGTAAGGAACTTTGACAGGCTTCTGTATTGTTAATTATGGACCAAAATGATTTAGAATTTTTTTCAGTCATGATTTTTATGGCCTTTTAACCAATCTCTATACAATGCTTTCGCTTTTTTCATTTCCAACCGGTTGTTGTGTGTGGAAGTCTTCTTAGCATCTCGTAAAGATTTCCTCAAGGTCCTTTTTCTGGCAACGATTTCTGGATCGTAGGAGTGCTGGTGACGAAACCCTATTTTTTGTGGACCAAGATTATGTTCGATGTATTTCTCCAGTAATCTTGTGTATTCAATTTGGACCTTGGATAGGGTTTCGTTATTCGAATGAAGGATGGTTGCGATATCTATGATGTTGTCTCTATTAATTCGTACTCTGTTTCGACCTGGCATCACGCTTATATTCAGGTTCCAAAGTTCTTTTTCAATGCACCCCATGCCAGAAATTTGGATCGTTACTAAGTTGTGGTCACTTTGTTCCATCAGGATCACAATTAGTTCGATATTTTATTCACAATGGCATGTGATACATAGAAATAGTCAAGGATCGAGGCTTTTTTCCTTGAGACCAGGTTGCTTTGAGAGGAATGTCCCCTCTGATATTTCCATTTAATAAAGCTAATTCACGGTCTTCCATCTCGTCGTTCCATGCTGCTTTGATGTTGTAGGGATCTTTTGTTTTTCTAATGTGGAGTCAGGTTTCAGCTCAACGCATTCCATATTAAGATCGCCGCATAAGATTAAGTTTGGCGCTACACTAGACTCCGTGATGCGGTCAATTGTATCACAGATTAGTTCTAGGAAGTCCGATTCATCCGTAGCGGCGTGCTGCCAATATATATTTATAATGTGAATAATCGTTATTTTGTGAGGTAAGTTTACATTTAGTTTGATGGACGCAATCTGCAGGTATGGTGATGGATTTTCAGTACTTATTATTTTTATGATTTTTGCTTTTTTTACCATTGTTATTAGACCAGCCATTGGTCTACCCATACTTTGCTTGATTGCTGGGTTCAAAGCTATTTCAAAACCATCAGCACAAGGTGATTTTTCGAGCCAAGTTTCCTGGAGGCAAATCACGTCCAATTTTTCAAGAACATTAGATGATTTTCCAAAGAGGTGCTTAAATCCTCTCGTGTTCCAGGAGCCCATCAATAATGATTCCTCGGGCGTGTCGGGTTGGCAATAGAGCTCCTCACAGTTGTTTAGTGATGCTGATATCCAACTCCAGGAGTCTAGGCCCGTATCGACGACTTTTCGGTCTTAAGGGTTGTTCAGTGCCGTTTGGTACATTCAGGTCGTTCTTCATAGTAATTCTGATTTGTTTTATGGGACTACCGCGATTAACGGAGTCCTGATCATCTGTTCGAAGGGATCTAGAGGAGGGTCGAATAGTGTTCCCTTTCGGGGCATCCGACGGCTCTTTAGTATTTTGTCCTCCCTTCCCGTTTGATTAGTTACTCGTTTGTGGTCTTACTTGTGCAAGTGTTTTTGCCTCACACACTTCTTTTATATCAAATTCAAGAGAATGTAGTTCTGAATTGCAGTTTAGAATCAGGTTGTAAATTAATCGTGAAGGAATGTGCAGTAAGACTCTGTCAGTTGTCTACTCATCTACAATTTCGACAATTTTTATGTCTTCTGTAGACACTGCACGTAGTTTGGGAATGTGTTCAAGCAACTGAAGCACATTGCGTCTATTCAAAATTAGAGAATCGCCAAATCTGAATATTCTCTCAATCAGAAGACGATTTTCAATTAGTAAGTTGGAACTTTTACTGTTTGTGAGAGAGTCTCCTTTTGCTTGAGGCCTCTTATCATTTCTCCATTCTTGAATAAGATTGGATTGAGAAATTGGTAGTTGTTTTAAGTTTTCAGTTGTGTTTGTCGACCGTTTTTCTTTGACTTCCAAAGAAGCCTTTTCCTTTCCTTCAGTTAAACATGTGTTTGACAAATTTGTTAGATCGACTACAGGGTTCAGTCTCTTCAGAGCTCGATCTCTTTTTTCGGCGATTGTCATGAATCTAGGTTGAACGCCAAGATTCAAAGGTGCATCTTTGGATTTTGCAACTGGAGGTGTCTGAAAGGTACATGTTCTTTTGGAGGTCGTTCCAACTGCTACTTTGAGCAGAGAAGGATGTACCGCAGACGGTTCAGGTTCCTCGTCCGAGATGTAATCCAGAATGTCTTCAGCTTTTATATCTTCGTCAGTAGATCCATTTTCCAGGTCGACTTCATGAGTAGACAAGTTTGCCAGTAGTTCGATCATTCTCTCGTCTTCGTTTTGTTGGTGTTTTAGAACGTTTGAAGTGTTTAGAGGGTGTGGTGATTGTTGGTCCCCCATAGTTCGATTTTGGCGTGAGATTTCAGTGACGATGTTTGAAGACTCGTTTGTTGGTTCTGTTAATATTGTTGCGCTTAGAGCCTTACTGTTTCTTAGAAATTTATTTGAATTTTTAGCTCTCACATCTTTTATAGTTTATAAGTTTTTTGTTTTCATTCTTTGCTTCTGCACCTTGCAAGGTTCACATGTTTTTTTTCCCACCTCAGAGGGCTTTCTTTTTTCAAAGATGGCAAAGATTTTCTTCGTCGGGTGATTCCATTCGCCACCCTCATTTGAAGCCACCAAATGAGGGATTGGCGCACCGTCAGCGGTTGCAGGGGCGAGAACATCTGCTGGTGTTGCAGTCAGAACAACACTTTTTGTTGTAGCTACCATCGAGGAAGTAATTACGTTGCTCTGAGGCAATTCTGCGTTTGATTGTTTTGCGGTCAGATGATCAGAACTGTCAACTTCCTGGCTATACGCCAATTCAGAATCTTGCCTGGGTTGTTGTACTCTTGGCACAGTAGCACTGGCACATGGGACTTCATTTACACTAGGAGAGTCGGTGGAACAAAGCAACTCTTTTGCACCGATTTTTCCACTGAAATTGTCAGTGCTCGTAAGTTGGTGCTTTTGGAGGGTCGCTATGGCCTCTCGTGCGACTTCTGCCAGGAGTTGTTTGTCTTCGGAGTTGTTTCTCAGTTGGTCTCTTAGTAGAGTGTTTAACATCTCGTTATCCTTAAGTCCATTCTATTCTTGTTGTTTCAGGTCATGTAGGGCCTGTGCCAATTTAGTTATTTTAGAGTTCATTGTAATTAAAAGGCTTGTTTGGTCTCTGAATGCTTCATTCAAATGCTCGTAAAGCTTTAGCAACGCGGCAACAGTGATTGTCAGAGCGGACGTCAGGTTTGGCCTTAGTTCATTAATTACTTGCTCAACAAGTGTGGTGCAGGACTCCCGTTCACTATCATGGTCGAGTTCTGTTATGGCGTCTAGGCAGTGTCTGACGTATTTTCGGGAAATCGCGTTCCATGAATGAAGAATCATACATAGCATCTCCAGACAACCCATTCGAGGTGGTTGAGCTCTGATTAGATCTTCTACTAGAGTTAATTTTGGGTTTTGTTACAGTTCTGGTTCCATTTGTCTTAGTACATGGTAATCTTTTTTGAGAGCAAAGTAGAAAAGCTATTGCACTTGAGTCGAGTTTTCTCCTTTTAGATGGAATGTTTGATTGGCTCTGACTAATATGAGCTTTGCACTCAGAAGTCAGGCACACTGATTTTTCCACAACTCTCGAATCTGCAATTTCTTTGCCTAATTGTTCTAATCCCAGAGATTTGAGTTTCGCGTTAGTGGAAATAGATGCGTTCAGTTCTTTCAAGTTTTTTAGTAGCTGGTCTGCTACCATTAATGAGTTGCGACGCTCAGGTTTTTTGGGGCAAGCTGAATGTGGATTGCATGGGCCAGGACAAGGCGCATACGTTTCACCAACCAACCTCACCGGGGGCAGCGGCGACTTGTCACCCTTGGCAGTCGTTTGCAAATATGGTGCGACGACGCTCGCATCTTCCAAGTTGGTTTCTGGTAGGGGATTGGCGACTTCCAGAATGTTCAGTTGAATGTTGTCTGATAGACAATTAGGGGGCTGTGCAGTGACACTTAGATTGCCAAAGATATGATCTTGTGTATGTTTTTTAACAGTTCGCCATGTTAAAGTTTTAAGCATTGGAATCAATGGCTTGCAATGATGTGGGTTACTTTCTCTGGTTTGGCACTCCTGATTCCTTTGGATGATAGACTTGTTACTGTTGCAAGTGAAGGGGAGATGCTCGGATTCATCGAGCCATCCATCCGATTTCAGTTTTTCAGCATGAGCGACAGAGTCAGATGTAGGCACCTTGTTAGTACGGATCGTGTTAGATTTTTCAAATGTATGAACCGCCATTGGGTTACAAAACACATCCGTTCGATTTGCCGGTAGCAGTGCGGATGCGTGGGAAGGGGGGGCAGAGCTAAACAAGACAAACTGCAGTCCGCCCCCTTCTCCACCACCCGCTCCGAGCCCTGCTCTGGTGCGCATAGATTACAGCCAAACGTCAAAGAATTTTCAAGACAACAGTTTCGAGGGGCAACCAACACATCACTTACTTGGGGAGCCTGGTGAGACACTCTCGTGGAGTCCGTGTCCATGCTCGAGTCCGGCTGAAGACAGGAGCCCGAAGGGGAGAGGTGTAATAATTATACAAGCCAAGGGGAGGATCTTCCAGACGGCTTTGTGGCGCTCAGGTTTGGGCATGATGTAGTCCAAATCAAGAAGACGCTCTTTTTGATGTTCGGACAGCTTGGGCTTGTTGTGATATTTTCAATCTCTGGAGCACCTGGAGCACCGGGAACACCAAGAACACTCCGACGCACTCCAATTATACTGCATGATTATGATTTATTGAAATTAGATGTCAGTGATGACGATTTTTGCCTATAAGAATTGCTGTCCGACTGAAGTTCGGGGAAGTCGGAGCGAGGCAGGTGATCACAATTCTGCTGATTCCCATTTGTTTCTGTTTGATGTACTTGTTATTAAACTTGTCATTAAACGGACTTCCATTTGCCAATTTACCGAGTCCTCATTATTGAGCCGTGTTGAGTCGTGTTGGAGTAAGTGAATCCTGCACCCCCTGTCCTCACATGGTGCACCTATCTTGTCTTACAAGTTCTAGAGGGTGACAGCTGACCTATGGGCCCGTCAGTAACTTCCTCTCCTCCTGAACAGAGGCAAAAGGGGAAGGGGGGGTGTAAAGCCGTGGAGGAAGCTTCCTTCCCCACTTGTAAAAGCCCCTGGAAACCCAGGAACCAGAACCAAAATCTCCTGTCCCTGAAAGTCTGCCACCCAAGGAGCAGAGGGGGGTGTAGGAGAAACAAAGAACCCAAACAGACCCATTTTGAGGGGAGGTACAAATCTTCCAATTTGAAGGAGAGGGATCCTCAGAGATTTCCTGGGAATAGGATCTTCTCCTTCAGAGATAGGGAACTCCTCCCAAAGAAAACTTGGTCCCAAAGGATCCAAATCCAGACTGGGTAGATGTGGGGACTGAGCTAGCTGCGCCCATCATCGAACCCCAGAACCAACAGCACGAAAATCCCCTGGTTCAAACCCATCCTGGTGACTGCCTCCAAAAAGGGGCGGGCAGCCGGGCACCAGGGAACCCAAAACTGCTCCCATATCTAGTTGTCACCTTTTCTTTTCAGATTCCCAAGACTGCCCACAGACTTCTGCCCAAATCTCTTCTCGATCAGTGTCCAAAACTAAAAAACTAACCCAACAGTTGTCCAAAAATGTACATTATCTGTGCCCACTTGGGGAGAAGGAGGGAAGATTCTATGCCCCGGTCCAAATACAGGGGCAGGGTACAATTTTTGCACTGGTGGACACTGGATCCCAAGCTACCCTTCTGTCCAAAAAGGCCTTTGATAAACTGAATTCGGGAAGGGGGGAGAATTACCAAATTCCCCTCACCCCTCTTCCTGGACAACTTCAGAACTTTGACGGGAAGGAAATTCCCGTTGAGGGGACTGCGGATTTGGATATTAAAATTGGGCGACACAAGGTGAAACACCCGGTCATAGCTGTAACTCCAGAGGGCACCCCTTGTTTACTAGGGAATGACCTCCTGCGAAGGTTGTCACCCCTAATAGATTGCGTAAACAAGGTCCTCTGGACCCAGACTAGCCAACCAATAAAATTCAAACAGAGTGTCAACCATGTTAGTTTAAACGGCACCTGCAACATGGTTGAACAAAAATCTGACCAAGTAGAATTTCACTTCCAGAACAACCAAATTCCAGACATGACAGTAACAGCAGTAGGACAACAAACTGGTGATGTGGGGATTCTCTCTATTTCTTAAAACAAACCTTCCTTCCAGTTTAAGGTGGCATTCCACACTGGAAGGAAACACTCTGGAATTCTTTACAAATTCACAATCAGACATTCCCACTCCTATAGTTCAGAAAGATGAGAAATCAACTCAAAGCCTGGCTGATATTCAGCGAATTGGAGAGCAGTTGTTCATCCCTGTCCAGTTACATGAAGGGAAGGATTCTGTTCTAGCCCGAGTGTGTGTGAACAACGGTAAGAGCTTCATCAGTGCCTTATGCAGTTGAAATTCAGGATTCACCATTCCAATAGAGGTGGATAACAGAAACTTAAAGAGTAACACTCTAGCAGCAGGCACCATTATTGGAATGACGGTTGATGAACGACATTTTTCCATAGATTTAGGCAATGAACTGTTAGGACCAATCCCCAAGGACTGTTTTAACAGTGATAGTGATGACAACACAACACCATACAGATTCTTTACCCGGCATGGGGGGAACTTCCTGGTTTACACTTCCTGCCCTTATGGTAAGGAAGATGTGACCTGTGACTTCAGGTGGGATGAGGTGATTTTCCAAGTCTGCAAGGACTGCCTTCCCCACCTGAAGCCACCAGTCCAAATCAGCACTTTGACCAGGGACTTTTCCACCTAGCTGGAAGAGGCCGCTGAGATAGCAAATCCAGAAGTCTTTCCAGGCTTCAGGTAGATGGTTGAAGAGAAATTCAACCGAGCTGACGCCTGTGAGACTCTGGAGCAGAAGCAAAAATTGAAACAAGTTTTCTTGGATTTTCAAGATCTCTTTGCGGTGGACTCATATGACTTTAGTCGCACCAACATCCACACAACAACAATTCCTAGGGACCCTGGCATGACTCCAGTGTTTGTGAAGAAATATCGCTTGCCTCTCGCATCAATGGAGTCCCTTAATGAAATAATTAAGAAACCTTGAGAACCGTGGGATAATCCGTCCAGTCCACAGCACCTTCAATAATCCAGTGCTGGGGATATTGAAGCCAAACGGCCAGTGGAGATTCTGCGCCGACCTTAAGGAGCTCAACAAACGAGTCCATACTTCCTGATGGCCTCTTCCCTATATTGACCAAGGGCTGGCCCAGATCCAGGGGTCACAGGTATTCACTGCAATAGACTTGACCAATGGGTACTGGACTGTACCTTTCAGTAGAGAGGACCAATACAAGCTGGCCTTTACCTTCGGGGGGCAGCAGTACACATGGACCCAGACTCCATTTGGATACATCAACTCCGGCAATTCATTCAACATTTTTCTACATAAGGCCATGCCCGACCTGGGTGAGAGGGGTAACCTGGCCTATGTAGATGATGTTCTCATCAAAAGCTCAACTGTGGAGGAACACATAGCAGAGAACACAGTTGAGGGCTGGCAGAGCAAAACTCTCCTTTCAAAAGGCACAGTGGTGTAGAACCCGTGTCAATTTCTTGGGGCATGAGATTACTACTCAGGGTCTCTGTCCCCAGGAAAAGAAAGTTGAAGCACTCCAGAAATTGAAAGACCCGTCAACTCTGCGGGAACTAAGGAGCCTCCTTGGACTGACTAATTACAGTAGAAAGTTCACTGAGGACTATGCAGAGATCACAAGCCCCTGATTCATCTTTTGAAGGGGGTTGTCAAGCGGGAGTGGGGTCCAGAACAAAACGTAACAGTAAGACAACTCAAAAGAAGCCTCTCACAAATGCCTTGCCTAGCTTACCCTGTCAAAAACAAGGAGTTCTTCTTGGAGACAGGGTTCTCTCATACATGCTTGACTGCAGTATTATATCAAAAGCGTGACATGGCCAATAAAGTGATCTCCTATGCTAGTAAAACTTTATCCTCCGTGGAGGAAAAATTCAACAATTGTGAGAAGGCACTCCTGGCAACGGTGTGGGCATTGAAGAATTACCGCCCGTTTATCCAGGGGAACACATTATAGTGGAGACTCCACACCAGCCTCTGCAATATCTCCGAAGTGACAGAATCGGTCCCGGAAATGTGATTAGTTCCCGAATTACTTCCTGGATTCTGTCAATGCAAGGCTTTCCTGTGGAAGTCAGATATGGCCAAAATAAGAAGAGTCCCCTCACTCAAGGTCTGGCTGACTTGCATGATTGTGCCAGAGAAAACTGTCTCGAGGACGAAGGTCTTAAAATCAAGGACAACTTGGAGGCATACCTTAATTCCCCACACAAAGTCTTTTAAGAAGACAAGTTTGAGGGAATGCCCACTGTCTATGTGGATGGATACCCCTACCATGTTGACAACAACAGGGAAAAAGAACTTGTCGCAGGTGTAGGGAATGCATGGGTGAATGAGACCCCAGAGCCCTCCGCTGGGTACAAGATTGGTCCCCGAAGTAGTCAAGTGGCAGAGTTGATGGCTGTGCATCAAGCCATCCTCACTGCTGTCCAACATCAACTCCACGAACTGGTCATAATCACTGATTTGGATTATGTACGGAACGGGTTCGTGGAGCACCTGGTTAACTGGAAAACCAGAGGCATGCTATGTGCTAATAATAAACCCTTGAAACAATGGAAATTAATTCAAAACATTGATGATCTGATCACCTCGAAAGGGATGACCATCTACTGGAAAAAGACCAAGGGTCATTCTAAAGTAGAGGGACCAGACAAAACTGGAAATGACTTAGCTGATCAGCTGGCCAAAATGAGAGCCATCCACGAGGATCTACTTGAGATCGAGTCCCTGTTGGGGGAAATCCAGGTCACTGCTATAACTAGGTCCCAGACACATGCTCACAAGGAACTCTCAACTACACAATGCAGTAAGGTGACCCCAGATGATGATTTGATTACGTCTCAAAAAGGGGATCCAATATTGGTACGTTTTATCAGCACATTGAGGACCCTGAGAACTTCCCCCTGATGGATACAGATTACATAGGGAAAGAGGACCTCAGAGTGTTGATGAAATGTCCAAAAAATGTTCTGAATACAAGACGGTTTGTTGGTAAGGAGATCCCTAGCTGGCCATGATCAGTGGGTGGTCCCTACCTCATTCCGAAGCCTGATGTTAAGTCACGGCCATGATGCGGTCACAGCCGGTCATAGGGGGTTTCATACAACACTTGAAATCTTAAGAGAGGTTGCATACTGGGCACACATGGGGCAGGACATCAACCAATACTTGAAGGGGTGTCTTGTGTCTGCACAATTTCAGCTAACATCCCTCACAACCCTTGCACCTCTCCAAAAGAGGGGGATGACACTGCCTTGGTTAGATTTACAAGTCGACTATATCGGGCCCGAGATTCGCTCCTCTGGGGGGAACAAGTACATGTTGACTGTGACATGCTTGTTTATTAAATGGGTGGAATGTCTCCCGGCCCCAAACTTCAAGGCAGAAACAGCAGCTGCCCTGATGATCAACCACATCGTTTCGCCTTTTGGACTACCCCAAAGGATCGAGTCAGACCGAGGTAGTCATTTCAGCAGCGAAGTAATGACAAAGATGTGGGAGATGCTTGGGGCCAAAAGGAAGCTACACATTGCTTACCGGCCAACCTCTAGTGGTGCAGAAGAGAGATACAACAAAACATTTGTGAGCATATTAAAAAATAATTGTGGCAGATTTTGGGGCAAGTTGGGATATTCTATAACCTCTTGTCCTAATGGCCATCAGATCTACCCCTTCATCTGCAACTAAAATGTCACAATTTGAGCTGATGACTGGACGCAGGGTGGTGCTTCCCCAGAATCTGCTCTACCGAACCCAAGAGCAGACATTGATCAATGCCTCCACAACTCATGAGTATGTTGAAAATCAAAGAAAAAACCTTCAACATGCTTTTTCCTCTGCTCAGCGAAATCTAGAGAGATCTGCATACAGCATGAAGACCCACCATGACTTAAACACTACTAGAAAAGAATACAATGTAGGAGACCGGGTCTACTTATACAATTTCCAAAGGAACTTAGCCAAACAGCGCAAACTTTTGCCTAGCTGGAGGGGACCTTTTGAAATTGTAGACAAAATCTCACCAGTCGCCTACAAAATACGCATCCCCAAAGGCAGTTTGGCAGAGGGGGAAGATAAGTGGGTCCATATTAACCAACTAAAGTGTTGCCATCCTAGGCACACTCTCCAGCAACTGGAGGAGTCTTCTGGAACCCCAGAGGGGGTCACTCCAGCTCCCTAGAAATCCAACTATAACATATTCCATATATAGTCAATAAATTGCTAATAGAAAAATGTGTCCTGATTTTTCAAAATGTATGTGTCCGCCCTACTACATCAATAGTGGTGGGGAAATGTCTACAAGTATGTTTTTGCTTTGTCATCCTGGAATGGGAAACCATGGAGAGTAAAATCAAAGAGGACCACCCAGGGACCAGAAGGAAAGATCCAAGGGGCCCAGAGTATTGCTCAATATTCACATCAGGATGGGGCGAGGAGAACTGGTCGATTCACCCCTGATGGAAGAAAAGATTATGAACTTTGCCATTTTTGGAACCAAAAGAAAAGAGACTGATCATCTCAGTCTTGCGACTTCCAATTGATGGACGAACAACGCCAAATCACAAGGGGGGTCTTGTGGGATGGTCTAACCCATTAGGCTCTGCCGAGCAACATCACTGTGTGCTTCTTTCATCAAAAACACCAGAATGGCCGCCAAAAAGCCCTATGCGCTAAAAATCTCTGAGAAGTGCGCAGGGAAACCTGGAAAATAGTCTGCCAAACCCATTTTGCCCATGTCAGTGGTAAAACAGGAGACCACACTGCCAAAACATATCATTGGCCTGCCCGCACAGTGAAATAAAACTACTTGAAAAGGCAGTGCTACAGTCCAAGGAAAACCCAGAAGTGCTTTAAAATCTGTTTTTCCTTGGCTGTTGAGAGTGCAAAATCATGGTTCCCAGACAGCAGAGAAGATAAAACATCATTGTGGGGTGTTCACCATCACCTTATTTAAGGATTCCCCATAAGCACAATGTCAGGAGAAGCACCTTTCATCATAAAATAGCCACATTCAAAGGGTGCTTGCCTGGGAAAAATATGTCAGATATGGGCGCAGTTCTGCCGCTCGCCTGTGTCCAAGCTGTCATTTACTTATACTGTCAGTTTAAAACGTGTGTCTTAAAATCAAATTGTGGAAAAGAAGAGACTTGCCATCCAAAGCAATATGGGTTGCTACAATGCAATTTCTTTGTTTTAAAAAGACTGGAATGAAGAGATCTGTGTGTATATTTGTTGAAAATATATATTTTATTTTAGAAAAGACAATTTTAAAACAGTGTTTTAAGGGTGAACTAATCTCAGCCACACTGGGCTTCAAAGACATTCGACGGCTTCTCCCAAACAAAGGAATCTTCCTCCTGCTCTTTCCTCAGGGCTGGCATTGAGTTGTTAATGGAGGTGGGAGAAGATTTTGGCCTGTTGCTCTGAGTGGAGACAAAAGACTCCCTTGACTGAAAGGAAATGCAAATTCGGGTGTCAACAGAAACCAACTGCCAAAGCAAGAGAGTCCGAGGTTGCTTTTGGCCCAGCCCAACTTTGGAGGCGGGACTAGACAGATATGTGTATCTTAAACTCCAAGGAAATATCTTTTTGGAAAAAGACTCATAGAAAACTGTGTAAAACTGGGAAAAATCTGTATTTTATAGGTTGCTAATATGAAAATGCTGCTCACAGTTTGAAACTACTCGGAACCCTGTGCGATATTCAGAAACTGGCCCACCAAAATGTTGATGTTGCAGCAATTGGGACAATGCTAGGAATATGAAAATTTACAGGATTAAGCCCAGATGTCATGCGCATGTATGTGAAAAAATGTGTAACCAACCAAAAGTGCAAAAAACTGTCAATTTTGAACCAAAACTCTCAAGAATATGGGTCTCGGATGGATACGTGCCCCATTACATCTGTAATGTGAATATGTACTATTAGCAAGTTGGTGATATTGTAAATATGCTTTATATGAAAAATAGATTTTCTGTGTAGAAACAAAGGGGAGGTTTTTCCCTGGATTGTAAATTGCAGCATCACTATGACACTATATTTCCTTCTCAAATCAGGAGAGGGGAAATACTCTGACCAATTGGATACCTAGAGGGTGGGCTTAGTATAATCAGCCTACCCACCCCTTTGGGAAATACATAAATAGGGACAGTTTAGGACCTACACAGACACACATCCACCCATCAACTGATTTGCTGGCAAAGCACTCTGTAGGAGAACCCAGATCCAAGACTCCAGAACTTTGAAAAGCAGGCCCAATTCCAAAGCTGAACCTTTCTCATCTTGGCCTTTAAAATCTTGCAACCTGATTTTACCCCCAGACTTCCAAGGGGCAGACCAAAATTGAACAGCCTGGCTGTGCTGTTTCTGCTTCTTGCCAAGAACTCTTGCCAGAACCCAGAGATCCAAACCAGCAGAGCAGAGCTGTAACCAGATAGCTGTAACCCAAAACCAACCCGACAGATCCAGTCCAGAGGCTGTGCAGAGACCTAGTGCCGTTCTGAGTGCAGAACCAAGTGCCTGAATCCTGTCCGGTGGGCTCGCAGAATTCCAGTCTAGGACACTTTGACCAGATCCTGATGGGCATATACCAAAACCATAGTTGTGAGTATCTAGCATAGCATTTCCCATAGCCAATCTCATTCTAACATATCCAGAACTGCATTGTAGAATCTCTTTTGTTTTTCTTGAATCTTTCCCTCACCCATATAGTCCTTTGATAATTGTAAGTGATAATATCATCTTTGCGCTAATATTTTTGCTGAAGAAAGACAAGTGTCTTGGTGGGCAAAAGTCAGAGCAGAGGTGCCGCTGTTCCGTTGGGTATCTTGCATCTTCATAGCTCCCTTAGAGTAACGAAAATTCTTGTTTGTAATTCAAAAGTGCATCTGTCATTTGAAAATCTTGACTCTTTTTGAGAAAAATCAACCTCTACTAAACCCAACTCTCACCAGGAGGCCCCCACTCACAAGGTGGCTCCAATGCAGCCCCCTCTACTGACTCCCGATCAACCCCCAAACACACCAGAACCTATTCGAACAATCATCCAGGACTTTTCCACCCAACTGCAACAGCCAGGAATCAACCCACCATCTCTCTTACCCCCAACTCACAAAAGACTATAAAGGCACTAGTTAAAGGATAGTTCCGGGACTTTTTTTTTATTGTCCCTATGGTTCGGCCATGTGTTTTTAAGCATAAATCGGTAGATCGTAGAAAACTTTCCTATGGACCTTACCCGACTTTTCGCCCATTAACGCACTCGAAATCAGCTGCCATTTTGTGATAATCCTATCACTTTCCGCATCGCCCTGGCTCACCTGCTTTTGCGGCACTAAATCAAATCCCCCGCCCCTGAGCCTGACATCAGCAGACGCGTACCGCCCATTTCCCAACGCCAAAGCACGTTTCGTGTCAACAATCGCTGCGCCTCAGCTAATGACGTGTCGCCATGGAAATGGCAGGACGCCTCTTTCCTCAATAAGTATAAACACACCGTTTCACAACACACAGCAGCCGATTTCCGATTCCATTCCTATCTCTGTGTTACTTTGAGTATTCTGTGACTCGTTTCTGTGCTCTGGTCAGCTACCTTCGCCGCTTCTAGGCCTTGTGAACACCTGTACCATCTCTGTAAATTATTTTACTTTCTTTACCACACAATGCCTACAATAATGCCGTATATGTACGAGCCCGAGTACACCGAGGAGGAACTACTGGAAAGGCAAGCACGCGAAAACGATGCGGATTCGGACGGCAGTTGGGAGGACCAGTCAACGGATGAAGAGCCTGGACCATGTCGCATGGACGGCGTCTCCACCTGGTGCACGTGCAATCGGTGCGAGCTAATGCCAACTGAGGAGGAGAACTGCTGCTGCCGTGAAAATTCCGGGTGCTTGGCCTACATTTCGGAAGGCGAGCCAAGTCCGCAATGCATCACCGAGCTGCCAGAGTTCAGGGAAGCATGCCTCTCACGGACCTTGTTGAGGATGATGATGGTGCTTATGCACGAACTTCGCGGCACTGTTCGTCCGCGTAATCCGAGTAACGAGTAAGTATACTCTGGTTGTGATGTCAGTGATGCCACTACTATTTCATGGTCGTCTCCCACATATAAAATTACATCTACATATCATTCGAACGCATGTAAATTGGTTCCATTGCATCTTTCTTTTTCACAGGTGGTACAGGCTGGTGGCCTATCGTTGCTTCACTTGGTGGCTTCACGGGAGGCTCGGACACCGCGTTCGGAGAGTAATACCTGCCTGTGCGGTACTTGCCATTAGACAACATTTCCCCAGCGACAGTGGACAATACCGCGGATTTTCACTGGATGTGCTGCAACCGGAACTTTACAATGTGTAATGTTTATTATTTATGTTCAATTGAAATTAAGATCTAAAATAAAACCCAACATATATTTTAACAATGGTTGTTTTGATTTTTTAAATGAATCTAGTGTGTCTCCATTGAATAGTCTTCCTGTGCCTTGTCTTGTCACACCACATGTCTCCGGCCAGCATACTCGCTCACGCTGGCCGCCCACCTTCAATCCACATAACCGTTGAACCCATATGCAGCAGACATACATATGTTATTTTGCGGGTTGGCATCAAGCCTCCCGGCCTTGCCTCCTCCCCCAAAAATACTTACCACACCACTTTGTTCAAGCGTTGGCAATAAAAGGCCGTTGGATTTTATTGATACAAAACATGGTTATAGGTAAATAATCAATATGGTTGATCATAATAAATCATCCTTTTGGGCACCGGGTACAGGCTGACTAACTGCCTAGGCATCCAGGGTCTCCAGGGTGAACTGCACCCATATATTCTTCTGGGAGGGTGAGGTATTTATAAACTCACCCCCCTGCCTTCCATGTACTAGATCCTGCAGCCTGCCTCTTACATGCAGTTAGATGGCCTCTCCTTGGTGAGGCCCTGCGGCAAACGAGTCTTGTCTGCACTACCACCGCCCCAATCCACCCCCCGCCCTTTCAAAGGCAGTTCGCACCGGGGTACTTGCGCTGGCAAGTGGAGCTGTCAGGGAGCGATAAAGGCCAAGAGGTGCCAAAGACCATGTACACTTCAAAGTGGTCTATAGAGCATGGGTTGTTGTTCCCATGTCTAACTCCAGACCCTGTGTCTCCTGCCAAGCATCCCCCCTCACGCTGGACGCCCCCCTGCAATCCACATTAGTGTGTCTCCATTCACGAGTCTTCCTGTGTCTTGTCTGCACGACCACCGCCTCAATCCACCCCCCGCCCTATCAAAGGCAGTTTGCACCGGGGTACTTGCGCTGGCAAGTGGAGCTGTCAGGGAGCGATAAAGGCCAAGAGGTGCCAAAGACCATGTACACTTCAAAGTGGTCTATAGAGCATGGGTTGTTGTTCCCATGTCTACCTCCAGACCCCGTGTCTCCTGCCAAGCATCGCCCCTCACGCTGGACGCCCCCCTGCAAACTGCATAATGCCACGACATATACACGTCATTCATTCACAAACACACCCCTGTTTCGAATTCTTTATAACCCACTTCATATTTCGAATGAGAACTTCTTTGCGCTTTGCTAGTCAACCCGTGAAGGTGCTGGTTATCTGCTCTTCGTCTCTGTGAACTTCCGTGACCACTTCGAGCAAACTCGTCAGTTTGCAACCTGTGAACTGCTCCCTGTTCTACGACAAGAAACTACTCTGATCCCTGCATCTAACTGTTTGTTCGTCAAGGTAAGGCCATGTACCATAATCATTTTGCGTCCAATTTTTTAATTTATATCTATTTGCTAGTAGTCATCAAATTGCATCCATGTTTTCTTTTCGTTCAAGACAGTACATGCAAGGAACTAGTCACATGTTCTGAGTTTAGTCAAATTATTTTTCTATTTTTTTAAAGTTATTCATATACTTATCCACATGTGAATAACGTGTATAGTTCCAAGAACCAAACCGAACCTTGCATTGTACCTTTTATGTGTCATTTAATTTTTTAACACATTGGTATTCATTGAGAATTGTTGATCTTTACTTTTCAGAACTTTCCACAATGCCTGCCTGTTCCATTGGCGGTTGCCCTTCGAAGACCCATAATAAATCTGAAGGTACTATAATGCATGTTTTCCCTAAGACAATAGATCAGATAAGAGAATGGGTCCGATATTGCGGATATCCACCGTCTGAGCTTGAAAGTAGAGTCCTAGAAGTCTTTGCGGACAAGAGGGGTGATCGATACCGCATCTGCAGCAGGCACTTTAGCTCAGACATGTACTCCACATCATTGCTAATAAATAAGAAAATACCGCGAGCGAGGCGAAAATTGCTCTCAACCGCTATTCCCACTCTATTCGTCCACATCCCTCCACTGGTGAGTCAAGTTTACGGATCTAGCTCTCGGCCTTGCGGTAGTGTGTAGCATTAGCTAACAATAATTTCCCCATTTATGTATCCACTCAATATGAAGGCGGAAGATTCTCCATCCGTGTCGTTATTGCAGTCATCAGCCACTTCAAGCGCCTATCGGGTAATCTTACTTAGCTATTCTGCCACTGACTTGTTTTAGGCATGTAAATCAATACTTTTAATTTATCGTGTAATTATTTTACCTAATGGTACACCCTAGTACTCGTCCTCTAGTCTTTGTTTTCAGTTATAATTATTGTTATCCAAAATAATGCAAGTACTGTCTTTCAGGGAGATGCTGAGGAGTCCAACGCATTGACGATAACCGTTGATGTCACTCAGATGCTCGAGGTACGTTTCCGGACAGTTCCATCGATGGAGATCATCAGATCTTGCATTCTTGTAGCGTGATTGTTACACACAATGTTTCTTTCGTTTTTAGCCATCGATATGTCCTTCTGTCGTCGCCCTCCTATGTGTCTTCTTTTTTCAATATTGTGTTCATTACTAATGAAAGTCCTTTGGTTCAGGGAGTCGATGGAGCATTAGTCCAAGAAGAAGGGGGAGCATGCAGTTACGGGTCGGCGCAACAGCTTGCAGAAGTGTGCACCGCAGTTACAGCGTCCCTTCATGTTCTTATGCATTTCGAGGTATGGATACTGACAGTTCGATCATGCGAGATCATATGACGTGATTACATCCGCTATACTTCCTTCTTTATTAACGCAAGTACTATGTTTCAGGGAGATGACAGAGCTTCTTCTACAAGAACATCACCCCTAGTAGTGGATTCAGATCTCTGGGTGGTGACACTTCCTGCGATCGAGCAAATCGAATCATATTTAGATATCCATTATTTATTTTAGACAACTGATCATTTGTGAGGGTCTATTTAGATGAGCCGTTGACGCCTGCACAAAGTTTATGTTCTTTTTAACAAAATAGAAAACCATACTAATGCAATTACTGTGTTTTAGGGAGTTGCTGAAGCGTCATCTTCAATAATATCATCAATGGAAGTCTATGCGGAGCCCGAGGTATGGATCTTGACAGTTCCATCTAACTAGATCAACAATGCGTGAATAATTGTCGTTTGAATGTTCTACACAATGCGTTCATTCGTGTTTTGCTATAGAGATGTACGTGGGTATTGGTCCCCAAGTACATTTTGTGTTTTCAATATTATTATACATACTAATGAAAGTTCTATGTTTCAGGGAGTCGATGGAGCGTCAGTGAGTGATGGATGTGCTTATCGTGAAAATATAGTCGTTGCATCGCAAGAGGAAGTGGAGACATGCACTCACGAGTCGGAGCAACAGCGTCCAGATGTTGAAGTTCGAGGCAAGAAAGTTTCAAAGAAAAGAAAGCAAAAGAAGGTTAGTGTCCTGGTCACTATATTATGTTGTTTTTCACTGTTAATAGTTCAATACTGTAAGTTGTGTTTAAACTGAACATCCCTTTTCCAATCTGTCCTCTAGTTGCGAGTGGGTGTACGAACTAGATCTACACAGACAGTGAAGCGAACGAGAGATGTTGCTTGTCAAACCTTTTGGCAGGGACTTCAGACTGGAGATGCATCGTGCCAATGGGAAGAATATGAAGTGATTGACAACGGAGCTATACCACCACCAGCCATTGATAGTGAATGTCCTCCTGGTAGTTCGGATGCAGTCGGAGATCAATTCACAGAATCCACACCCGCAAAAACTAAGACCGCGAGAAAGTTGAAGAAATTGTTTTATTCTCCCATCGCCGGAGAAGGAACAGATGTTGCAATGGAAGAGAATGTAATGGACGACAATGAAACACCATCAATATCACTGAACATAGCGGAAGACGATATCAGAGATTGTACCTTTACTGTGAGTGACATGTCCTCAACGTTACAGGCCGAACCAGCTGGGATGCAGAGTGACAGTATAAGGAAAGAGGCCAAATTCATTGTATTCGATAGTTGTTTGATTGATATTATAATTATGCTGAAATGTGGGCATTTGGTTGGTGGGGAAGTAAGTGGGGAGCCATTGATTAATGTGACTCGTGCAATTCGAGGCACTAACCTTAAAATACATGCCACCTGTACACAATATCATCCGTTCTCATGGTCTGCACAACCCATGCTGGGGCAACTGCCAGCAGGCAATCTACTTTGTGCAGCGGCCGCACTTTTTAGTGGTTCAAGTTTTAAAAAGTTAGAGTATTTCTTTCAGTTTGTGGGAATCCATTTCATTGCGAAAACTCAGTTCTACAAATACCAAACCGATTATCTATTTCCAGCCATTAGCGCAGCTTGGAGAATAGAAAAAATGTCTATTGAAAGTACATTCGCGGGCAAACGGTTCAGGCTAGCCGGTGATGAACAGTGCGACAGCCCAGGATTTTCAGCCAAGTACTGCACCTACCACTTTCAGGACATAGAAAGTAAGAAAATTGTGAGTTCGATGGTCGTGCAGGTGTCACAAAGTACATCCTCAGTGGCCATGGAGAAAGTTGGCTTTGTAGCATCATTGCAAGAACTACAATCGCGGGGAATGGTGATCGACCTGATAGCCACGGACAGACACGTTTCAATTGCCAAGACAATGAGAGAAGAGTACAAAAATATAAATCAACAATTTGACGTATGGCATCTTGTAAAATCAATCAATAAAAAAATGTCGACTGCAGGTAAAAAAAAAGATATGCAAGGTATTTCACAGTGGTCCAAGTCAATCAGCAACCATCTTTGGTGGAGCTCAAAAACATGTGAAGGGTCGTTGGAAATTCTACTGGAAAAATGGCGGTCAGTAATGCTACACTGTAGCAACGTTCACCGCTGGAACACGAACCAACATTTCCACAATTGTGAACATGGCCATTTGTCCACAGAGGAGGCACGGAAGAAGAAGTGGTTGATTCCTTCATCACCCACTCACAAAGCCATTGAAAAGATTGTATTTGATAAAACTATAACAAGAGATTTGAGGGGACTCACGGAATTCTGCCACACAGGAGATTTGGAGGTGTTCCACAATATGTGCCTAAAGTACAGGCCGAAACGATTGCATTTTGGCATGGAGGGCATGATAAATCGGACTCTTCTAGCGGTCTTGGCACATAACCATAATGTTGGCCGTCAACAAAGTAGGACGACCGGAACTTTAGGGACGCTTCGCTACAATAAGGCCTTCACTAAAAGAAGTAAACAATGGGTGATCAAACCAGTGTTTGAGGATATGCAATATGAGTTTATTGAGAGACTTATTGTTGATGTCCTAGAGAGGCACATACATGGAGTTGTGAACGAACCTGTGCAGGGGACAACTGCATTGCCACCCAACATTGCCTCATTTCCATGTCCACCTAAAGCAGAGCTCATTGAGAAATACACATCACGATTCAAATGATTGTAATTTGATTGTCTGTTCTCTCGAGTCTCCTCATGTCACAGGCCCATTGAATATGTGTATCTATGTAATGTGTAAATAAAAGTGATTGCTCAGTGTACATGCAATGTGTCTCTCCACCCTTGCCCCTCCCTTCACCGTGCAGTAGTGCGAACCACCCGGGTGTCACCTGTGACTTTGCTCTCGAGTCGCCTCATGTCGCAGGCCCATTGAATATGTGTATCTATGTAATGTGTAAATAAAAGTGTTTGCTCAGTGTACATGCAATGTGTCTCTCCAACCTTGTTCATTTGCGCATTAAATTAAACCAAACAGTAATATAAATCATTTTTCAAAAAATATAGAATGTCTCCTTATTTATGGTTCTCTGGGGCTGCAAAGCACGCAGACAAAATGCAAAGATGGAGTGTAAATTTCAAGTCCTGTGAGATGGCCTTACACTGAATGTAGCTAACTAGGAATGTGTGCTCGTTCAAAGTGAAGGTCAGCTGCTTTGATTTTTTGCTCGGGTGCCGGAATGGCCCACGACTCAGTATAAGGTTCTATTGTTATTTGACCTTGACAGGCCGGGACCATCCCGAAAGACTTCTTTTCGGGGGTGTGGTGCAATAACGTAAGAAACGATAATGAATAAAAAGTCAGAAACGAAAGCCATTTAATGTTCGTTCATTAGAAGAAATAACGTCTGCATAGAAGGAGTGGTATTTCGGGGCTGCCCTACGCACAGACACAATGGAAAATGCAAATATAATGTAAGTAACTCTTTAGATGAGTTTATACCGAAATTTAATTACTATACAGGCATATTGTTTTGTACCGCGCACTATCTTGAGGAGAACCATCTCCTTTTACGGAAGCACCTCAAAAGGTTCCTCTTTGCTTCTGCTTTCTCTCTCCCTCTCCCCTGCTACAACTGGTCCACTGTCTGCGACCTCGGTCCTGGGCCCTTCCACTCTCCAACTGCACTGCCTCCCTGTCAACCCCTGCACTGGGGGACTGTCTCAGTATCCTACAGCCCCCCCTTCCCAGCACTTGTTCTGCACTTACCTTGCCTCGCCACGCATTGAAACGCTTGTGTATAGGCGCGTTGCAAATGCCATATTATATCATATCAGTGACGAAGTGGTCCACTGGCGCTCAGGCGGCTCTGAAAAAGGCGGAGGAGAGGGGGTGGGTTACTGGAAATGACATATAATACCCAGTTGCACTGTCCTAGCTATGAAATAATTTCCCGACCTAATATATAAAATGAATAATTTTAATAAAGATCTGATGGTGAGACTAATTTCATTTTTTATGTTTTTAAAACAGGTACATACTGCATTACTGTCCGTGTCACGAGTACCAGACACCGGCGGATGGCTTTTACAGCCGCCAGTTGCTTCTCCGCGTGAACAACGTTACCACCCTGACCATTTTATGGGACGATCGCCAAGTACAAGTATGCCCTTACGCGGTACTAATGGCTAGATGCAACATACATACCGTTGTGGTGGCCTAGAGCCTCGTTGTTGGAACAGCCATGCGATTATCAGTGCGACCGAAGAGCTTATTTTATCATAAACCAACACCCTGTGTACTGCACACGAACATCGCTTGCCTCAAGACGAACTATTTTGGATCGAGAGCAAAGAAAAATGCAAATCGCTGAATATTCTCTAAACATTTGATGTCCAATAAATGTACTTTACCAAATGTACCGTGTTGCTGTTTGATTTAAAAGTACAGTTTCATATTCCGAATTGTGGCGCGCTGTGTTGTGAGCTGATCTGTGTTGGTTTCCGGGTTCTGTGTGGAGTCGCGTAGAAGACGCCTGGGCGCGTTTGCCTACGCAGCACAGTCACGTCACGGATAGAGGCGGGGAATATGAATGTTTTGATAAAGTCTGTTTCAGGGGCGGGGGATTTGATTTAGTGCCGCAAAAGCAGGTGAGCCAGGGCGATGCGGAAAGTGATAGGATTATCACAAAATGGCAGCTGATTTCGAGTGCGTTAATGGGCGAAAAGTCGGGTAAGGTCCATAGGAAAGTTTTCTACGATCTACCGATTTATGCTTAAAAACACATGGCCGAACCATAGGGACAATAAAAAAAAAGTCCCGGAAGTATCCTTTAATGTTTAAGCTGATATGTATTGCATTGTTGTATGAAATATACTATCTTGAAAGATCAATAAAATGTTGTTATGAAAAAAAATAGCTATTTCTTGCATCCAATTCAGTTTCCAATCTGCTAGTCATTCAACCATCATTGCTAGTGTTTACCTGAAGCTATCCAAAGCGGCTCCCACTAGTTTTGAATCCAATTTAGTGATTTAAATTATGTTTTCTGTGTTTTTCCCATTCATTACAAACCACATTTACAAGCATTTGACCTGTTTTGAAATCATTCCTGTTTCTCTTTTCTTGCTGGGGAGAATTGGGACTGAAACTGTATTGGTTGAGATTGTATATTCCTGAAACCTGTTTTCTCTCCTTCCATCTCTATATTGCATATTGGGGGGGAATTGAGTGGTATCAGGGGGAAAGAGTAACACTGCATTTGCTTGAACCCATATCAAGTATTATTCTGTGCTGCATTGTTTTTCTATCCACAAAAGTATTATTGCTGTGCTGCATTAATTTCCTATCGTTGCATTTGACTGAACCCATGCAAAGTTTTACTCTATGCTACATTATTCTTCTCATCCATACTCCTACTGATTAAAGAGATTGTTGATTGTAATATCACCCGTTGGTGATCATTATATAAATATTAATAGTGTGATATCTAGATATTGTTCATATTCATAAAAGCGTGATATATATCTTGTTCAAATTCAGAAAATAAATCTTTTAACTTTGCAAAATAACCTTCTTCTTGGTTCAGTGAGACCGGAGGGATTCAAAGAGAGGGGCGTGATATAAGGGTACATCATTCAGAAATAAAAGAACTTATAGACACAAATATATAATTAAGGGTTCCAGCTGTGCATCATACGATAGGCATTGACTTAGGTGGAATGCTGGGTTGAAACCACTTACAATTGTTAGCCTGAGGGGCAATCGAGGGATAGTCTAAGAGGAAGAGCTCTAAGGTGCGGTTTGGCCAGTGAACATTCACTATGCTATGGGAGTGATATTATATGTAGTGACCCAGACTAGGACCTGACCGCTGAAATGGATGGGATCTGTCAACTTAAAAAGAAAACACTAGTTCTTTGAGGGATGGATAGAACAACAGGTCTAATCTATTGCTGGCATCATTACAATCTAAGTTTAAAACCCTGTTTCCCATTATGAATGGGGAACAGGGTTTCATATGAGATAGAATCAATTCCAACCATATTTTGGTGGATGAGTTCATGCAAGAGGGTGGTGGTGATGAATTATATAAGGTTGGGCAGCGGATCCAGCAGGAGGTTCTATAGTGACATGTAAAACCTTGCAATCTGAAATGATAATGTGGGAGTTTTTGCTATTGACCCGGCAACCACAGACCAAAGCTTACCTGGCTGGCTATTAGGTTTGTGTCTCCCAGGCAGGCCAACTTGTTAGAACCATTAGCACAGACTGTAGTGCCATACACATGGTAGTGCAGTGAATACAACATCCTTTCTTGAGAGCAACAGCTCTTCAAAATGTAACATTATCTTCTAAAAAGAGAAATGGTGGCATTCAATTCAATCGTTCACTTTGTAAAATCAATTCATGTGTGCCCCCTTGCCCCATACCATTATCTGTTCAGTATGTGCATTCTGTAGTTTCCATACTTGCTGTATAAGCATCCACTGCCGAGAAGCCACCAGCTGAACATATTGAACAAAATGTCGGCCGAGAATATGCGGACATCATCCTATTCCTAGTGCAGCTTTTTTGTTCAGTGATTCATATTTTGCCACACGTGTTTGGCCTCTTATGGAAGCAGCATTTATTTATTTATTTGGATTTATAAAGCGCCCAGCGGCCCGGAGGCATCGTTGTGCTGTTAGAGAATATTCACTTAATGCATGTTATGCCAGTTTTTACAGAGGCAAATATAGACATTCAATGACAGTTGTTACAGAGACAATTAGCAAGCAGGAGCAAGTACAACAAAAGATCCTCTTGGATCCATAAAATCAGCATGAAGTATTTCTGTCAATCCGCAGCAATCATGCTTTTTTCATCAGGCATATTTCAAGAATTACTGTAGGCAGTAACTGCAAAAACACCTTGCATAATTGTTTGAAAAAAACTGCCAAATTCATAACGTGGGCCTTGTAACACAGGGGGGCCAGACTGTGTTTGCAATTTTGTAGCAGTACAGTCATACAATCGGTCGAGGAGTACCATGCACATATCCTGTTGTCCCGGTAGGCAGGGCTGAGAGGATTTGTGCACTGCACCATGAACCTGAACTTTGTTGCTGCTGCCCTCTCGACCCCACAGTGGCAAAGTCCAATGTCAATAGTATGCAGCTGCGTGGCAGGCAACAAACGTCTCTAATTTGGTTCTGGTGCAAGGTGCAAGTGCGTGTACCACGTGCACTGTAATACTTAGGGGTCGATTCATGGAATTAATGTGCGCCGAAAATTCCCGCGAAGAGGTGCCAAAACGTGCGATTCACAGTAAAAGTGCGAAAATCGCAGTGCAAGTGCGAAAATGGCAGGGAAACCAGCGCACATCGATTCATGGAAATCCGTGCGCGAGAAAAACATTGGATGTGCGCTGAAAATGTGCGCCGCGCATGCCGGCGCACAGGTCATCCAACAGCGTGCGCCACGGCCACTGCGAAATCGCACATAGCGCGGCGCACATCACAAAAGTAGGCGGAACATGGGGCGTAACACTCGGAATGGGGAACAACGCGTGAAAATATGGGCGTCACGGGGGAAGTACAGGGGGCAAGTGCACGGAACATCCACACGCTCGCCTACAACCCGTATTCATGGAATCGAATAGGGCAAACCAGCGCACGGTCAAAGACGCTCAGAGGGCCAAACAAGTACGCCACAAGAAAGCAGGCGGTAGCGTCCCTGCGCCTGAAAAAAATGTGCGCCAAAATGTGCGATAACAAAAAGCACCCATATACAGCCATGATGAATGGTCCATACAGTGGCCTCTAGGACAAATGAGGTGCAAAGGGGTACCGACAAACACGGACACCCGCTGTGTGAAAAATAGTGTGTGCGTGTGTACCTGGGTGCGCGGAAAGTCCCACACGCGATTGGCTTGGGTACGTGTGTTTTGGGGTTCGCGGGAAGTTCCACACGCGATTGGCCTGGGTACGTGTACTTCGGGGTGCGCGGGAAGTCCCACACGCGATTAGCCTGGGTACGTGTACTACGGGGTGCGCGGGAAGATCCACACGCGATTGGCCTGGGTACGTGTACTTCGGGATGCGCGGGAAGTTCCACACGCGATTGGCCTGGGTACGTGTAATTCGGGGTGTGTGGGAAGTCCCACACGCGATTAGCCTGGGTACATGTACTATGGGGTGCGCGGGAAGTTCCACACGTGATTAGCCTGGGTACGTGTGTTTCGGGGTGCGCAGGAAGTTCCACACGCGATTGGCCTGGGTACGTGTGTTTCAGGGTGCGCGGGAAGTTCCATACGCGATTGGCCTGGGTACGTGTACTTTGGGGTGCACGGGAAGTTCCACACGCGATTGGCCTGGGTACGTGTACTTCGGGATGCACAGGAAGTTCCACATGCGATTGGCCTGGGTACGTGTACTTCGGGATGCACAGGAAGTTCCACACGCGATTGGCCTGGGTACGTGTACTTCGGGGTGCGCCGGAAGTTCCACACGCGATTGGCCTGGGTACGTGTACTTCAGGATGCGCGGGAAGTTCCACACGCGATTGGCCTGGGTACTTGTACTTCGGGTGCGCGGGAAGTCCCACACGCGATTAGCCTGGGCACGTGTACTACGGGGTGCGCGGGAAGTTCCACACGCGATTAGCCTGGGTACGTGTGTTTCGGGGTGCACGGGATCTTCCACACGCGATTGGCCTGAGTACTTGTACTTCGGGATGCGCAGGAAGTTCCACACGCGATTGGCCTGGGTACGTGTACTTCGGGGTGTGCGGGAAGTTCCACACGCGATTGGCCTGGGTACGTGTACTTCGGGATGCGCAGGAAGTTCCACACGCGATTGGCCTGAGTATGTGTACTTCGGGGTGCGTGGGAAGTCCCACACGCGATTAGCCTGGGTACGTGTACTACGGGGTGCGCGGGAAGTTCCACACGCGATTGGCCTGGGTACGTGTACTTCAGGATGCGCGGGAAGTTCCACACGCGATTGGCCTGGGTACGTGTACTTCGGGTGCGCGGGAAGTCCCACACGCGATTAGCCTGGGTACGTGTACTACGGGGTGCGCGGGAAGTTCCACACGCGATTAGCCTGGGTACGTGTGTTTCGGGGTGCACGGGATGTTCCACACGCGATTGGCCTGGGTACGTGTACTTCGGGATGCGCGGGACGTTCCACACGCGATTGGCCTGGGTACGTGTATCCTGAGGTGCGCGGGAAGATTCACACGTGATTTCAGCAGGGTACGTGCATTTAGGTGGTGCCGGGGAATGCTACACGTGATTTAGCCATGTGGGTCCTCCCAGGTGTTCCCTCTACACCCTCCACGGCTCCTGCAGGCAGCCCACACCACAGGGGACTACCCTGCACCCCTGCTCATGTCCCACAGGCAACCCATCCACCATGACCATGGCCATGCCCCCCAGCCAACCCACATGTCACCTTGCATTATTGATCACCAACACATGTCTCCCTGCACCCCCACCCCCCAGCCACCAGGGGCACCCTCCACCAGGCCCCCACCCATGTCTACCACCACCCCCAACCCCCAGCCACCAGGGGAAGCCTCCACCAGGCCCCCACCCATGTCTCCCATCACCCCCACCCCCCAGCAGTGCAGGGGCAGCCTCCACCAGGCCCCCACTCATGTCTCCCTGCACTCCCACCCCCCAGTCACCAGGGGCAGCCTCCACCAGGCCCCCACCCATGTCTACCACCACCCCCACCCCCCAGCAGTGCAGGGGCAGCCTCCACCAGGCCCCCACTCATGTCCAACTCATGTCTCCTTGCACCCCCACCCCCCAGCAGTGCAGGGGCAGCCTCCACCAGGCCCCCACTCATGTCCCCTATCACCCCCACCCCCCAGCAGTGCAGGGGCAGCCTCCACCAGGTCCCCACCCATGTCTACCACCCCCCCCACCCCCCAGCCACCAGGGGCAGCCTCCACCAGGTCCCCACCCATGTCTACCACCACCCACACCCCCCAGCCACCAGGGGCGGCCTCCACCAGGCCCCCACTCATGTCCAACTCATGTCTCCCTGCACCCCCACCCCCCAGCAGTGCAGGGGCAGCCTCCACCAGGCCCCCAATCATGTCCCCTATCACCCCCACACCCCAGCCACCAGGGGCAGCCTCCACCAGGCCCCCACTCATGCCCCCTATCACCCCCAGCAGTGCAGGGGAAGCCTCCACCAGGCCCCCACTCATGCCTCCCCCCACCCCCACCCCCCAGCCACCAGGGGCAGCCTCCACCAGGCCCCAACCCATGTCTACCACCACCCCCACCCCCCAGCAGTACAGGTGTTTCCCTCATAACACGTGATGACAGAGCACACGTGGATTTCCACCAATCGCGTGTTAAACTTCCCGCGCACCCCGAAACACACGTACCCAGGCTAATCGCGTGTGGAACTTCCCGCGCACCCCGATGTACACGTACCCAGGCTAATCGCGTGTGGAACTTCCCACGCACCCCGAAGTACACGTACCCAGGCCAATCGCGTGTACGCTCACTTCCCTCCAATTACACGCGATGACACTCGGACGTGCAGTTTTACCACGTGTGCTCTGTCATCACGTGTAATGAGGGAAACACCCGCGCGCCTCACGTCACAGACACGCTCAGGCGCTAAGGGCCTTTGGTCCAATGAAATCGCATATGCGTGCTGACGTGCATACGCGCTAAGGGCCTTTCCTCGATTTACACGCAGACGTGGAGGATGTTCACGTGCAAAATCACTCCGTATCAAGCTGGCCACGCGTAAGCACACGGAAGACCACGCTCCTGCCCACAAGGCCGAATTACTGCCCCCTAGAGCCCCGAGCACGCTCCCACCTGCCATCTGCTGCTGGCTGACAGCCTGCTGCCCACGTGCCCTGCCATTTGCTGCCTGCACATCAGCCAGGGGTGCTGTTGCTGTGACCACCCCTGCTGGAACCGAAGACTCCCGACTGGGATTCCATCGCTCCACAGCCCAGCCCCAGGACCCAGTTGCCCACCCACTCCTGCCTCTGGGGTTGTCATGTCGGGCACTGCAACATCTGGCACCACTGACAACCCCCAGCCAGAGAGGCAGAGGGGCACCAGCTTCAGTGCCAGGGAAGTTGGTGTCCTGGTGGAGCAAGTCCTGGGGCAGTATGATGCCCTCTACGGAAGTGTGCGCGCCGACAAGGAAGGACGGACTCGGATCTGGACTGACATTGTGACTGCCATCAACGCGGAGGGGGTGGCAGTCCGCGACTTCCAACATGTCAAGAAGCGCTGGGAGGACTTCAGGTCCATGACCCTGAACAAGGCCCGGCGCCTCTTGAAGGCAGCGGATGCTAAGGGGCGCCGGGGCCACTTGTCGGAAGATCAGATGAGGGTCCTGGAACGCATATCCCCAGCGCTCCACGTCCAGGTCCTTGAGAGGCAGACCCGTCTGGAGTCGAGCAGTAAGTGTACATGCATCATGATTGTAAGCTGTGCGTGTGGTGATGTGCCAGTAGTGTGCCGGTTGCACATCTGTTTGTATGGGGCTGAGTATGGGTGGGGATGTACAGGACCGTGAGGCTAACACATGCGAGGGCTGTCATGTGTGAGACATGGATGGTGCTTGTGTGTGTCGGCTTGCATGCCAAATGCAGTTGCGTGGGCACACATGTTTGGATGAATGTGTATGTAAGTGGGCATGTTCGTGATGTCACGCATGTATGTTGTTTTCAGATGCATGTATCAGCACTGTGTACATGTGCATGTGTGTGTATTTGACAAGGATGCAACAGTGAGGCAACATGGATGCATGTGACAGCGGGATGTGGAAGCCTGATTGGCAGATGTGACATGGATGCCCATCAGAACACTGCGACAGTTGGCTGAGGTGTACACATGCATGCAAGTGTGGTGGTGGCGTGCATGTGTAGTGCACTCCCTGTGTTGCATGTGATGTCTGGCTCACCTTTGCCTGCTCATGCTGTTGTATGTGTATGGATAGTGCTGGCAGTTGCGATGTGGCTGTGGTATGGCTCATGTGTGCAAGTTGAAATGACATGTGTGTTGCCGATTGTGATGCCATGTCTGAGGTTTGCCAATGCCACTCATGTGCAACTGTCATGTATTTATGTGTCCATTGTACAGTGCCCTGATGCCTGTGTTTTATTTCTCCCTGTCTGCAGCGTCAACTGATGAAGAGGGCGGAGAAGGTGCTGTGGAGCACAGCAGCGGGGATCGCACCGCCAGCCGGAGACGCAAGGCCCGGCTCCCCTCCCATGTTGTGATCTCGTCGGGGAGTGAGGAGTCCGGTGCCACGTCCCAGGCCACAGCTGCCGGGGGGGTCCAAGAGGCGGAGGTCAGAGTTGGACTCCTCGGCAGCAGAAGGGGCAGCTGGGACCCCACAGGGCCCAATGGGGGAAGATGGCATGGAGTCATCCAGGTTGGTGGGGGGTTTGGTGGAGGAGGAGGCCGTGCAAGCAACAGAGACAGGGTCTGGAGGTGGGGATTCCACTGGTGCTAGTGGTGCAGTGCAGGACCAGGGACAGGAGGCAGCACAGGTTGCTGCGGAGGTGCCTGTGTGCAATCCTGTCTCTGATCCTGTCACTGCATCATCTTGCACCAGCAGGGATGCCTATGTCCAGACCCGTTTTCAGGCAGGGGATGAGCTCACGACAACTGCCTTCCTCTGCATGCGGACGTGGCTATCCGGGTCCGGGTTGAGCCTGTCCTGACTGGTGTGGCGTTGCGTCAACGGGCCATGCGAGGTGACCTGCAGTCTTTTCATGAGGAGACTGTACGTCATCTCGAATGGCTCGTTGACCGCGTCGGCCTACTGGGACAGGTCACCCAGGCCGGATTCCTCCGTTTGATGGGGCTTGCTACGACCCCCTCCTCAACTGAACACCCTATGCGCCAGTCTTCCTCCGTGCCATCTTCCCACCCATCAGTCACCTGGGTGCCCTGTGGAGCTGCCTCTGACGGTGCGGCCAGGCTGGTGGAGGAGGCATCCCTGCCACAGTCGGGAGTCGGACGTCCAGCCGGGGTGGCCACATCAACGACTGCACCCCAGCCAGCGGAGGATGTGCAGGCAGCAGGAGGCAGTACACGGGCAGAGCCGCAGCAGCAGCAGCAGCAACGTGGTGGGAGCCATGATGGCTCGGGGCCTTCCACATCGGAGGGGAAGGCATCGGCCAGAGGGCAGGAGGACCCAGTACGGGAAGTGTCTTCCGTGTGCCAGCGGTTGGGCCACGCCATAGATGCGGAGCAGCAGCGGGCGGAAGAGGCACGGCTCACGATGGTCAGGGCAGAGAACTCCATGCGGAGAGCCCTGAGGCGTGCCGAGTGCCTCGAGGCAATCCGCATGGAGTTTGGGGGGAACATGTGGATGGCCCTGCGGACCCTCGGGGCCAATGAGGAGGAGCGCCTCCGGGACATTGAGCAGGAGTTCGATGATGCCCTGGCCGGGAACATCCCAAAGTGAGCCGTCGGACTAGCCCGCTGCCCTTGTAAATAGTTATATAGTTAGTGTTAGGTTTCCTTTGGTTTAGCATTTTTTTGGACCTTTTGGACAATGGGCCACATTTTTGTATATAGTTATTTTTTTTAGGTAGTGTTATTAGATAGGTATCATTTCTTCGGTTGGGATTATGGACACTGGATTGTTTATCTGTACATAGTTGATTTTTGGATTTTCAATTTTTATTATGATTTCCCCATGGAGCAATGGTTTTCGATTTTATTTTTCCATTGGATTTACTTTTGTGGACTGTGACTTTGGATACCTTTCGTTTGCATTATGATTTGTGGTTTTGCATTTTTTCACGTACCTGCTGTTTTTATTTTTTTTTAAATTTCTATTATTGTTTGTTTATTTTTGATTCATTTTATGTTGCTTTTAATACATATTTTTTCTTCAAAGTTCAATGTGTAGTATCATCTCATTGGTTTCATGCATATCATGATATGGGTTTTGACATTCACTGACACCCATTGGGTGTATGTGAGGGACATGTGTTCATTTGCAAGCTTGCAATTGTGGTTTGATCATGTTTTTGCCATTTCTAAGTGGGTGGATGCAATACTCGGGTGGGTGTTTGGCATTTGGAGGCTGACCATAAGGGCCAGGGATATAGATTGTCGGGGCCTGGTGGAGGCTGCCCCTGGTGGCTGGGGGGTGGGGGTGGTGGTAGACATGAGTGGGGGCCTGGTGGAGGCTGCCCCTGGTGGCCGGGGGTGGGGGTGGTGGTAGACATGGGTGGGGGCCTGGTGGAGGCTGCCCCTGGTGGCTGGGGGGTGGGGGTGATAGGGGACATGAGTGAGTGGGCCTGGTGGAGGCTGCTCCTGCACTGCTAGGGGTGGTGGTAGACATGGGTGGGGGCCTGGTGGAGGCTGCCCCTGCACTGCTGGGGGGTGGGGGTGGTGGTAGACATGAGTGGGGGCCTGGTGGAGGCTGCCCCTGCACTGCTGGGGGGTGGGGGTGCAGGGAGACATGAGTGGGGGCCTGGTGGAGGCTGCCCCTGGTGGCTGGGGGGTGGGGGTGATAGGGAACATGAGTGAGGGCCTGGTGGAGGGTGCCCCTGGTGGCTGGGGGTGGTGGGAAACATGGATGGGGGCCTGGTGGAGGCTGCCCCTGCACTGCTGGGGGGTGGGGGTGATAGGGGACATGATTGGGGGCCTGGTGGAGGCTGCCCCTGGTGGCTGGGGGGTGGGGGTGCAGGGAGACATGAGTGGGGGCCTGGTGGAGGCTGCCCCTGCACTGCTGGGGGGTGGGGGTGGTGGTAGACATGGGTGGGGGCCTGGTGGAGGCTGCCCCTGCACTGCTGGGGGGTGGGGGTGGTGGTAGACATGAGTGGGGGCCTGGTGGAGGCTGCCCCTGCACTGCTGGGGGGCGGGGTGGTGGTAGACATGGGTGGGGGCCTGGTGGAGGCTGCCCCTGGTGGCTGGGGGGTGGGGGTGGTGGGAGGCATGAGTGGGGGCCTGGTGGAGGCTGCCCCTGCACTGCTGGGGGGTGTGGGTGATAGGGGACATGAGTGGGGGCCTGGTGGAGGCTGCCCCTGGTGGTTGGGGGGTGGGGGTGATAGGGGACATGAGTGGGGGCCTGGTGGAGGCTGCCCCTGCACTGCTGGGGGGTGGGGGTGGAGGTAGACATGATTGGGGGCCTGGTGGAGGCTGCCCCTACACTGCTGGGGGGTGGGGGTGATAGGGGACATGAGTGGGGGTCTGGTGGAGGCTGCCCCTGGTGGCTGGGGGGTGGGGGTGGTGGGAGACATGAGTGGGGGCCTGGTGGAGGCTGCCCCTGCACTGCTGGGGGGTGGGGGTGGTGGTAGACATGGGTGGGGCCTGGTGGAGGCTGCCCCTGCACTGCTGCGGGGTGGGGGTGGTGGTAGACATGAGTGGGGGCCTGGTGGAGGCTGCCCCTGGTGGCTGGGTGTTGGGGGTGGTGGGAGACATGGGTAGGGGCTTGGTGGAGGCTGTCCCTGGTGGCTGGGTGGTGGGGGTGGTGGGAGACATGAGTGGGGGCCTGGTGGAGGCTGCCCCTGCACTGCTGGGGGGTGGGGGTGGTGGTAGACATGGGTGGGGCCTGGTGGAGGCTGCCCCTGGTGGCTGGGGGGTGGGGGTGATAGGGGACATGAGTGGGGGCCTGGTGGAGGGTGCCCCTGGTGGCTGGGGGTGGTGGGAGACATGGATGGGGGCCTGGTGGAGGCTGCCCCTGCACTGCTGGGGGGTGGGGGTGATAGGGGACATGAGTGGGGGCCTGGTGGAGGCTGCCCCTGGTGGCTGGGGGGTGGGGGTGCAGGGAGACATGAGTGGGGGCCTGGTGGAGGCTGCCCCTGCACTGCTGGGGGGTGGGGGTGGTGGTAGACATGGGTGGGGGCCTGGTGGAGGCTGCCCCTGGTGGCTGGGGGGTGGGGGTGCAGGGAGACAAGAGTGGGGGCCTGGTGGAGGCTGCCCCTGCACTGCTGGGGGGTGGGGTGGTGGTAGACATGGGTGGGGGCCTGGTGGAGGCTGCCCCTGCACTGCTGGGGGGTGGGGGTGGTGGTAGACATGAGTGGGGGCCTGGTGGAGGCTGCCCCTGCACTGCTGGGGGGCGGGGTGGTGGTAGACATGGGTGGGGGCCTGGTGGAGGCTGCCCCTGGTGGCTGGGGGGTGGGGGTGGTGGGAGGCATGAGTGGGGGCCTGGTGGAGGCTGCCCCTGCACTGCTGGGGGGTGTGGGTGATAGGGGACATGAGTGGGGGCCTGGTGGAGGCTGCCCCTGGTGGTTGGGGGGTGGGGGTGATAGGGGACATGAGTGGGGGCCTGGTGGAGGCTGCCCCTGCACTGCTGGGGGGTGGGGGTGGAGGTAGACATGAGTGGGAGCCTGGTGGAGGCTGCCCCTACACTGCTGGGGGGTGGGGGTGATAGGGGACATGAGTGGGGGCCTGGTGGAGGCTGCCCCTGGTGGCGGGGGGGTGGGGGTGGTGGGAGACATGAGTGGGGGCCTGGTGGAGGCTGCCCCTGCACTGCTGGGGGGTGGGGGGGTGGTAGACATGGGTGGGGCCTGGTGGAGGCTGCCCCTGCACTACTGCAGGGTTGGGGTGGTGGTAGACATGAGTGGGGGCCTGGTGGAGGCTGCCCCTGGTGGCTGGGTGTTGGGGGTGGTGGGAGACATGGGTAGGGGCCTGGTGGAGGCTGCCCCTGGTGGCTGGGGGGTGGGGGTGGTGGGAGACATAAGTGGGGGCCTGGTGGAGGCTGCCCCTGCACTGCTGGGGGTGGGGGTGGTGGTAGACATGGGTGGGGCCTGGTGGAGGCTGCCCCTGCACTGCTGAGGGTGGGGGTGGTGGTAGACATGAGTGGGGGCCTGGTGGAGGCTGCCCCTGCACTGCTGGGGGGCGGGGGTGGTGGTAGACATGGGTGGGGGCCTGCTGGAGGCTGCCCCTGGTGGCTGGGGGGTGGGGGTGGTGGTAGACATGGGTGGGGGCCTGGTGGAGGCTGCCCCTGGTGGCTGGGGGGTGGGGGTGGTGGTAGACATGGGTGGGGCCTGCTGGAGGCTGCCCCTGGTGGCTGGGGGGTGGGGGTGGTGGTAGACATGGGTGGGGGCCTGGTGGAGGCTGCCCCTGGTGGCTGGGGGGTGGGGGTGGTGGTAGACATGGGTGGGGGCCTGGTGGAGGATGCCCCTGGTGGCTGGGGGGTCGGGGTGGTGGGAGGCATGAGTGGGGGCCTGGTGGAGGCTGTCCCTGCACTGCTGGGGGGTGGGGGTGGTGGTAGACATGGGTGGGGGCCTGGTGGAGGCTGCCCCTGCACTGCTGGGGGATGGGGGTAATAGGGGACATGAGTGGGGGCCTGGTGGAGGCTGCCCCTGGTGGCTGGGGTGTGGGGGTGATAGGGGACATGAGTGGGGGCCTGGTGGAGGCTACCCCTGCACTGCTGGGGGGTGAGGGTGCAGGGAGACATGAGTTGGACATGAGTGGGGGCCTGGTGGAGGCTGCCCCTGCAATGCTGGGGGGTGGGGGTGCAGGGGGACATGAGTGGGGGCCTGGTGGAGGCTGCCCCTGCACTGCTGGGGGGTGGGGGTGATAGGGGACATGAGTGGGGGCCTGGTGGAGGCTGCCCCTGCACTGCTGGGGGGTGGGGGTGGAGGTAGACATGAGTGGGGGCCTGGTGGAGGCTGCCCCTACACTGCTGGGGGGTGGGGGTGATAGGGGACATGAGTGGGGGCCTGGTGGAGGCTGCCCCTGGTGGCTGGGGAGTGGGGGTGGTGGGAGATATGAGTGGGGGCCTGGTGGAGGCTGCCCCTGCACTGCTGGGGGGTGGGGTGGTGGTAGACATGGGTGGGGCCTGGTGGAGGCTGCCCCTGCACTGCTGCAGGGTGGGGGTGGTGGTAGACATGAGTGGGGGCCTGGTGGAGGCTGCCCCTGGTGGCTGGGTGTTGGGGGTGGTGGGAGACATGGGTAGGGGCCTGGTGGAGGCTGCCCCTGGTGGCTGGGGGGTGGGGGTGGTGGGAGACATGAGTGGGGGCCTGGTGGAGGCTGCCCCTGCACTGCTGCGGGGTGGGGGTGGTGGTAGACATGAGTGGGGGCCTGGTGGAGGCTGTCCCTGAACTGCTGGGGGGCGGGGGTGGTGGTAGACATGGGTGAGGGCCTGCTGGAGGCTTCCCCTGGTGGCTGGGGGGTGGGGGTGGTGGTAGACATGGGTGGGGGCCTGGTGGAGGCTGCCCCTGGTGGCTGGGGGGTGGGGGTGGTGGTAGACATGGGTGGGGGCCTGGTGGAGGATGCCCCTGGTGGCTGGGGGGTCGGGGCGGTGGGAGGCATGAGTGGGGGCCTGGTGGAGGCTGTTCCTGCACTGCTGGGGGGTGGGGGTGGTGGTAGACATGCGTGGGGGCCTGGTGGAGGCTGCCCCTGCACTGCTGGGGGATGGGGTAATAGGGGACATGAGTGGGGGCCTGGTGGAGGCTGCCCCTGGTGGCTGGGGGGTGGGGGTGATAGGGGACATGAGTGGCGGCCTGGTGGAGGCTGCCCCTGCACTGCTGGGGGGTGGGGGTGCAGGGAGACATGAGTTGGACATGAGTGGGGGCCTGGTGGAGGCTGCCCCTGCACTGCTGGGGGGTGGGGGTGCAGGGGGACATGAGTGGGGGCCTGGTGGAGGCTGCCCCTGCACTGCTGGGGGGTGGGGGTGATAGGGGACATGAGTGGGGGCCTGGTGGAGGCTGCCCCTGGTGGCTGGGGGTGATAGGGGACATGAGTGGGGGCCTGGTGGAGGCTGCCCCTGCACTGCTGGGGTGTGGGGGTGGTGGTAGACATGGATGGGGGCCTGGTGGAGGCTGCCCCTGGTGGCTGGGGGTGGGGGTGCAGGGAGACATGAATGGGGGCCTGGTGGAGGCTGCCCCTGCACTGCTGGGGGGTGGGGGTTATAGGGGACATGTGTGGGGGCCTGGTGGAGGCTGCCCCTGCACTGCTGGGGGGTGGGGGTGGTGGTAGACATGGGTGGGGGCCTGGTGGAGGCTGCCCCTGGTGGCTGGGGGGTGGGGGTGATAGGGGACATGCGTGGGGGCCTGGTGGAGGCTGCCCCTGCACTGCTGGGGGGTGGTGGTGCAGGGAGACATGAGTGGGGGCCTGGTGGAGGCTGCCCCTGGTGGCTGGGGGTGGGGGTGATAGGGGACATGAGTGAGGGGCCTGGTGGAGGCTGCTCCTGCACTGCTAGGGGGTGGTGGTAGAATGGGTGGGGGCCTGGTGGAGGCTGCCCCTGCACTGCTGGGTGGTGGAGGTGGTGGTAGACATGAGTGGGGGCCTGGTGGAGGCTGCCCCTGCACTGATGGGGGTGGGGGTGCAGGGAGACATGAGTGGGGGCCTGGTGGAGGCTGCCCCTGGTGGCTGGGTGGTGGGGGTGGTGGTAGACATGAGTGGGGGCCTGGTGGAGGCTGCCCCTGCACTGCTGGGGGGTGGGGGTGGGGTAGACATGGGTGGGGGCCTGGTGGAGGTTGCCCCTGGTGGCTGGGGGGTGGGGGTGGTGGGAGACATGAGTGGGGGCCTGGTGGAGGCTGCCCCTGGTGGCTGGGGGGTGGGGGTGGTGGTCGACATGAGTGGGGGCCTGGTGGAGGCTGCCCCTGCACTGCTGGGTGGTGGGGGTGGTGGTAGACATGGATGGGGGCCTGGTGGAGGCTGCCCCTGGTGGCTGGGGGGTGGGGGTGGTGGGAGACATGGGTGGGGGCCTGGTGGAGGCTGCCCCTGCACTGCTGGGGGGCGGGGGTGGTGGTAGACATGGGTGGGGGCCTTGTGGAGGCTGCCCCTGGTGGCTGGGGGGTGGGGGTGGTGGGAGACATGAGTGGGGGCCTGGTGGAGGCTGCCCCTGCACTGCTGGGGGGTGGGGGTGCAGGGAGACATGAGTGGGGGCCTGGTGGAGGCTGCCCCTGGTGGCTGGGGGGTGGGGGTGGTGGGAGACATGGGTGGGGGTCTGGTGGAGGCTGACCCTGGTGGCTGGGGGGTGGGGGTGGTGGGAGACATGAGTGGGGGCCTGGTGGAGGCTGTCCCTGCACTGCTGGGGGGTGGGGGTGGTGGTAGACATGGGTGGGGGCCTGGTGGAGGCTGCCCCTGGTGGCTGGGGGGTGGGGGTGCAGGGAGACATGAGTGGGGGCCTGGTGGAGGCTGCCCCTGGTGGCTGGAGGGTGGAGGTGATAGGGGACATGAGTGGGGGCTTGGTGGAGGCTGCCCCTGGTGGCTGGGTGTTGGGGGTGGTGGGAGACATGGGTAGGGGCCTGGTGGAGGCTGCCCCTGCACTGCTGGGGTGTGGGGGTGCAGGGAGACATGAGTGGGGGCCTGGTGGAGGCTGCCCCTGGTGGCTGGGGGGTGGGGTGATAGGGGACATGAGTGGGGGCCTGGTGCAGGCTGCCCCTGCACTGCTGGGGGGTGGGGGTGGTGATAGACATGGGTGGAGGCCTGGTGGAGGCTGCCCCTGGTGGCTGGGGGGTGGGGTTGATAGGGGACATGAGTGGGGGCCTGGTGGAGGCTGCCCCTGCACTGCTGGGGGGTGGGGGTGGTGGTAGACATGGGTGGGGCCTGGTGGAGGCTGCCCCTGGTGGCTGGGGGTGCAGGGGGACATGCGTTGGTGGGCAGTAGTGCAAGGTGACATGTGGGTTGGCTGGGGGCATGGCCATGGTGGATGGGGTGCCTGCAAGACATGTGCAGGGTAGGCCCCTGTGGTGTGGGCCACCTGCAGGGGCCGTGGAGGGTGTAGAGGGAGCACCTGGGAGGACCCACGCATGCAATTCACGTGTGGTGCTCCCCGCGCACCCCTGTAATACACGTACCCTGATGGAATCGCGTGTGATACTTCCCGCGCACCCATGAAATACACGTACCCTGCTGATTTTGCGTGTGATACTTCCCGCGCACCCCTGAAATACACATACCCTGCTGCTTTTGCGTGTGATGCTTCCCATGCACCCCTGTAATACACGTACCCTGATGGAATCGCGTGTGATACTTCCCGCGCACCCCTGAAATACACGTACCCTGCTGCTTTTGCGTGTGATACTTCCCGTGCACCCCTGTAATACACGTACCCTGCTGGAATCGCGTGTGATACTTCCCGCGCACCCCTGATACACACGTACACAGGACAATCGCGTGTGGAACTTCCCGCGAACCACTGAAATACACGTTCCCCGCTTGGCGTTTGCTGTTTGCCAGCCCTGTGAACTGGTCCAGGGTTAGCACAGCCCTTTGCGATTATTTGGGGATTTTGAAGGCTTTTCCTTGCGCGAGGGCGTTCTTGGGGGCGTAACTAGCGCTGCTGCAGGGTCGCTGCGCCACGCTGCGCCACGGCTGGTTTTGGATGCGAAAATCCATGAATACGCTGTGCGCGGAAATCGATTTTAGCGCACGCGGCTGGTGCAGACATTCGCACGGGCACGCTGTGCGCCAGTCGCGTGCGCCACTTTTGTGCGAATTTCTATGAATTACCCTGTTAGTGTTTGCACAACTAGGATTCTTTAATACCGGCCAAAGTCTCCACTATTTGTCTGACTCTGGCAAATACATTGGAAACATGCTCAGGACAAGCAACAATCAAGCATCAAGTTGCCATTGTTAAAGGTTCTGTAGCGCAGAGGAAAATGTTTTCATAGTGAACGTCCCTTTCCTGGGGCGTGCGACTTTGTGGTTGTATAATGGGGCATAACATGGTTTAATTTTTATTCGTTTAAGGAAATGTTCATTTGTTTATGTCTGAATGGACCCCTAAGCCTTGTTTCATAGATAAGGGTTATGTGGTCTGCCTTTTGGCCAGTACAAGCTGGGCGACCTGTGACATGCCTTACCAAAGCTCATCTAACCATTCCTCGGTAGGGAGCATATCTAGTCCTCCCTTTGCCAATCGGCAGAGGAGCCCAAAACTGGGAGAGTGGCGAGATTTTCAAAGCTTACATGGAAAACTTGGGCTCCACCTGCCATTTAAATACGCTGCCTATGAGAGAAGAAGCACATTTAGAATGTCTTTCCTGTGCACGTTTAGATTTATATCTTCCATGCATTACACGGCCTGCAAATGTGCACCAGGAGCGGTGGCTTGGTCCTGAAAGCGCGTTTTTTGTAAATTTGGTGTAATCCGGACAGTATTTTTTTTTACAACGACCAAAAAGTAGGTCTAAAAAAATTAGTGATATCTGGCTCCGCTATGCGGACTCATATCCCTGTTCAGTCCGTAAACAGGCATCCGATTGGCCTAGAGCGTGCCATGATGTCTGCAGGAATCGGACGCACCCACTGATTGGATGGTGAAGCGTGAAGTACGTCAGATTTTTGGAAACACCCGCCATGTTGGATTCACGGACATCGGCCAGTGTCCACAGACACTGCGATAGAAACATATAGAAAAACACAACATTGCACTTGTAAAACTTATCAAACAATCTCTGGGGAGGTGAGGGGTGATGAGGATGCGATGGGATATGGCGGTAAGAAGCCACAAAATAGGTGTTTACATCCCGAAGTCTGCAAATAGTCCAGATGATCAGGGACAGTCCTGCGATGTTCGCGAACACTCCAGATGTTCGCGGACATCTATGCCTATTTCTGCGTTACAGGGTTGATGAAAAGCAGTTCTTGGATGGATTTTAACTTTGGCTCCACTCAATGAAACTGCATGAAACTTTGGAATGGTATTCTAGGCTTGATTATGTGTGTGGGGCTGTTTTTGTCAAGAAGGAACACATTTAGAGGGGTGTCCCAAAATATTGTAAAGGCTGATAAATGTGGTGCCATTTGATGAATCTGTACAGCAGTTGCAAAACAATTTTAAATCTAGATATAAATGTTTTTGTAAAGTTTGGTGGGATTTTCTCAAGTGGGGGCTAAATTAGAGGGGGTCTCAACATATTTAGATGGCTTATAACTTTGTTTCTGTTTGATGAACGTAGACAAAAGTTTTCAGACAGATTATAGACCCAATCCTCAATGTTTGTGTACAGACTGAAAGGATTTTGTGAAGTGGGGGCTAAGTTATATGACTACTGTATGTACATACATTTTGACACTTTTGAAAAAATAAAACATGGGTGGATTTCAAGCAAACTCGTGTAAGGAGCTTTGGCAAGGACCTTAAAGCATGGTTTTGCAAATGTGCCGTGCTTTATCTTTTGACAAGTGTCATAATGTAGGTACAGTAAATAGTGATATACATTTGGTGACTGAGGTACAGCCTGTGGCTATGGGTAGTGGCCAGATTGTCCGGGTCATGATATAATGTATTTATTTTATTTAATTTTTTACATTTGTATAGTGCACACACAGTCCATGGGCATTGTGGCGCTGTAAGGTTATGACCTGGACAATCTGGCTACTGGCCATGACTGCAAGGGGCAAAACATGGTGTTAAAGTGGCCATGTCCACCTGGAACCAGCTATCTGGTAAAGTAGGATAGGTTTGAAAGGGAAAAAACATGTGCTTGTGGTAATATGGTTATAGGGTTCTGACTTCACCTTCTGCAGGCTGCCATGGAAAGGGAAAAGGGGCTCTGTAGGGAGCCCTGCCTTCTCTTTCCATGGTGGCCATCTTAGAAAAGGATTTTCCTTCCTTCGCTGTAGGAAGACAAATCTATTTTTAGCACCCCGGGTTCCCGCTTTGGGAATCCGGGGTGCTAATGACCTTTATCCCCCATTGCAGGGGCTGCAATGGAGGATAATGGTCCGGAGCCCTCATTGTTTATTTATTTATTTATTTATAATGTGCCGAAGCCGGCAGGCAGCAGGGCGCACCCAAACACTCTTCGCTTGGGCCGATAACTTGGGCTGCCGGGCCGTTATCCCCTGTTCCGGTCCATGGAACGGGGGATGAACGTCACATTATTCCCATTAGCATAACACAAAATGCGAATGGAAATGTTGGAAAACGTATTGAGTCTATGTACTTTACTGATTAATGTAAAGTAGATGAAGTCTATAAGATTTTTTTTGTTCTATTTTTTTACTGTTAAAGGTGGTTCCTAAAGGAAACTTTCTAATGATGTTTAAAAAAAAAATGTTTGCAGTAAAGTTAAGGTGAAGAGGGAAATAAGGGAAGAGGCACCAAGCACTAATATGGAGGGGCAGGTGGACAGGGGAAGATGTTGCATGTGTGTTACTTCTAAGGTAATGGGCAGTGTTTCTAATGCTCCTTGATTACAGCTTCAAACGCAGAGGACTGTGGTCTTCCAAAGATATGGATCAACAGCCTCTTTTATTGCTTGCAAGGTAGCTGGTTGGAATTTGTGTTCCCCAGAAGTAGGCTGTGTGGTTACAGTATTGGTTGAGGCAGTACCTTAACTAGCACTGCTAAAAGAGCCGGGGCCCATCAAGGGGGCGTGGCCTAACAGTGGGGGTCGCTTGCTGGCCTGTTTGCCACACCTTATCAATGACATTTGTGATGTCATCCTTGATGTCCTGGGTGTTAGTCTTAGCAGTGCACAGTGGTGGCACGAGTTACGGTTACTTAGCTTATAACTGCCGAATTTCTGAGGGTTTTCGGTTTTACTTATAACCATAATGTCCCTTTAACAACGTTTTTTCGTTGAATTTCATAGGTTTTTATTAGTGCAACGTAACCATAACGTGTCTTTCAAAAAGTGTTTTCATTGAATATGTTTAACTACACAATTAATTGACCCGTTGCCTATTTTAATCTATTCAAGTACTCCCATAATGTTTGCTCTTTTCCTCAGCAATTCCATTGCCATGGTTACCAGCGACATTGCAATTGCTTAGGGCAGCTGGCCATTGTAATGCAATTTTCGTTAATGGTAAAACAACACCTCCACTTCCACCTATCATTAATTACTTATAATGGCAAACCTAAAGGAAAATCAGTTTTCATGATTTGAAAATGTAGCTTTGATGAAAAGGTGTCTGTCCAACAAAGCTTATTTCAAGATGCAGAGAGAAAATGTTGCTAACTTCCGGAGAATTGATTTTTCATTATAAAATAAACAAAATATTGGGGATGCAGTTGGTACTGCGGTTTGTATAAACTGTAGCTACACATGTGTATTATTAAAATGTTCGGTTTTTAATAAATTGGGACAATTTCACTGCAAAGTGAATGAAAATATAAATGCAAGTTTCAATTAACCCAATTATATGCTAGTACAATGCCATTAGGATACATATTGGTACCTTCATGAATTGTCATCTCGTTGATCTCCCTTATTGCAGTGGTCGAAGTGGGGGCTGCGGGAGTGGTTAGGAACGGTGCTCCTCTACTTAAAAAAAAAATGTATTGTTCCTATACTTTTATTTTAAAAATAACCCGTTCTGGAATGGTTCAGTTTTAAAATAAAAGTGTAGCAAGAAGTTGAAACTTGCACTTCAGTGCATTGCACTGAACATTCCTTCAAACAGCAAAGGTGTCTGTTTGGGAGTTTGAATAGCGCGTGGGTGGGGGCTTGGTGATGTGGTTTGTGGGGGGCTGTGGTAGGCGAGCAGGGAACATAGTACCCCTACTTCTTTCCGTACACTTCAACCACTGCTTTATAGCATTGACAACGCAGGAATGACCACCCCCAACACCACATGGAACATAAAAGAGGCAATAGAAATGATGATGGGAGATTTGAAGGGTGACAGGTTTTTATAAAATTCAATGAGAGTTACCTTACAGGTGATACATAAATATGAAGTGTTGCCAATTTAAAGATAATGCCACGAATTATCTTTACTGAAAATTCAATTACTTTCTGATGAAAGGATTCACTTCTGGGAAATGTTGTTCTAGGTCACAGGTCATTTCCAGATGGATTATCTCTAGTTATTTTTTACTGAATTGGCCTGCCCCTTTTGTCAGTTAGTGCTTTTGAGTGCCTTCTATTCTATGGAGAGAGTGCAGTTGTGTTCTTCCTGAGGCCAGCCATCTTGACTCAGCCCCAGGGTATGTGAGTGCAGCACCCTCTTAATTTGTGGCAGTAGTGGCTACTATTGGTTGGGATCGCCCTGTAAATTTGGCAATCTGCATCTGTGGCTTCAGCGGGAAAAGAAACATGTTAAGTACAGAAAGTATGTCAATTCTGAAAAGCCATCTATAGGGTGTGGGTGTGTGGGTTCCAAAGCTTTGGCCTTCTAAAGCTGATGTTGCTCCACCCTGATAAATGGGGTTAATTTAAACCCTCCTGCCTTCCTATGGGAAGTCCTGTCATATCAGAAGAGGAGGTGCTTGGGGTAACCCGAGTAAATCAAAGAGTGGACTCCTCACTGGGTCTAACCTATAATATGCCCATCCCCTATTGTTGCCCTGACAGACAAACATGGATGCCTATGGACTTAGTGTTAGGGAGAATTCTCTGTTTAGGCTGAATTTCCTAACCTAGTGAGTCCCCCAGCGGCTTTGCTGGATTTCTGGAGTTTGTTTTTTTCCATCCTGCCAAGAGTGAGACTCTTTTCCTCCCACTCTTGGACATGAATGTGTGTAATTCCTTTGAATGTCAAGGTGTTCTATGGGCTATGGGGTCTTTTACTCCATAGGGTCTCATATGTTTTTCTATGTGTGTTACACCGCACCCTACGTGCAGTAACACTGGGGCCTCCTAGCGGACCTCCACCATAGACTCCATAGCCGGGGACTGATTACTGTCTCCCCGGGCATGTAAAGTCACCATTGGCTTTACTAGACCTAAATTTACTAACAGACCTAGTACCAACCATCTTATTGTGGACGTGCTAGTAGGGGTAATTTGATTACTCCTGGGTCTGTTACTCGAGGGGGCACTGTCCCGTCCCCCCTCGTCGAGTTTTGGCTGGTGGCAGTGGAAACTACTTGTTATGTTCGACCCCGGACATAACCCTATGGGATTAGTCCCATTGTTGGAGATTGATACTTTTCCTCGTTAATCTCTAACGTACCAGCGGTCTACTTATCTTAAATAAGTTTATCGGATTGTATCTTCTGCCAGAACTCGGTTTTTAAAATGGCGTCTGTGTTCGTCTCTGTGACTCCTAAACCAAAGGTTGAGCCCTTTGTTCCACTTTTGGCGGGCCTCTGTACATAGACCCTCCAAAGTGGTTCCATTCTGTCTGGGTTACCACAGCGGTGTGGGAGGGGGTTTAGGCACCCTGGACCGAGTTGCCTTGCCAACTCCGGTCGCACTCTGGAGTGATTGGCCCAAGTGGTGAGCCTCCCCACTCACCACTTAGCGAGTGTTGATTGACAGCTAGGTTGAATGAATGGGGGTTTTCTGCATAAAAGCAGGGCTTTTGGGACTGGATCTTCAGAAGTCGCCACAGGACCTAAGAATCCGACGAGGGTAACGCTGAGCCGACCTGCACGACGACACCTCCGGTGGAGCCCTGCGGAACCGACTCACCACTTCCCGACGACAGAGGAGATCTCCCTGCCGGAGAGTCTCTTCCCTGACTGGTGGGAACAACAAGTCCCCTTTGCTTTTTCTTCGCCTCAGGACGCGGTGGTCGAATTGCCCGTGCAGAGCACCCCAGCAACCGGATAGCCACTTCCCCTGTACCGCGACCAAAAGGTGGTGCCTTGTGACAGAGCACTCCGCGGCTGGTCTCTTCGCTGGTGGTGCACAGGACTTCACTTTTCTTCGACGACGAGATCATCTCTACTCTTGGCAAAGACCAGTCGTGCATCCACCACTAGGAACAACTGCCCCCGCCGGAGCTGTCTCTCCACAACAAGGTACCGTGTCCGCCTGGCTTCCCTTTCGATCGGTTCGAGTGAGGTGTCTTAATCCTCGCCTTTCCGTTGGGTCACCTCCAAGCTTTTTCTCACGTATTGTTCTGAACTAGTTCAATCTGCCGATAACAATTTGCTACAAAGACTCGGACGCATTTCCACTAGAGACTCTTTGGAACATATCGCCTTGCCTCTCTCCGAGTGGGCCTGGCCTCTGAACTTTATGATCTATTGTGGTTCTTGCCTTCGTGCCTTGCATTTTATCCGTGAAGTATTGAACTGTGTTGATTTCGTAACCTGCCTATTTTTCTCTCCCGTCCTAACTAATATTAGAGTGCCATCTAGGTTGAGGTATACACCTCTGTCTGAAAATAAGTGATACCGGTAGAACCTAGACTTGTCGAAATATTGTTAGGGGGATTGATCGTTTTCTTCTGCGTAGAGTAATTGTAATTGAAGTGTTTGCCGTGATAGTGCCATAGTATTTTCTATAGATGTTCCGTTATGAATAAATACCTTAATATCTTTACACTGAAGCCTTGTTGCGTGTTTGCTTGTCTTACTGTGAAGAATTGTCCTATATTGTATACTCCACATACTGCTCAACTCTTCTTGAGAGAAGTCTGACTGCTCAGCCACAGCTACCAAGTGAATCTGTGTGGTACAGACTGCTACCAAGTGGGTTCACCGCCAAACACCTGTGGTCCTAAATCTTTTGCAGTGGTCCCAGAGGGAACTGCACAGGTTTCCGCCTAACACCTAGAGTGAAACCTGGAATGGCAGGCAGATATTGGTGTATGTATCCACCTTCACAAACTCGTCCCACAAAATCAAGCCGGCTCTGCTATGTCATCTGCATATTTTGAATATTGGGTCATACCCAGTACCCAGTGCACTGTGTGCATACAGCAGTAGCAGAAATATTTGATAGCTCCTTAAACACATTATAAGCAGTTTACTTCAAGGACAGTTTGGAGTTTGTCACCAGAGCAAGGCTATCAGCACTGTAGTCCTGGTTGTGTGTGCAGTTTTACATGGAAATCCATTCAGGTAGTCAATGGATTGCTCTGACCATGAATTTGAAAACCATGCACCATGTTGTTTTAATGTGGCGTTGTTAACCCCGACCCAGCCCATGGCCTTATGTACCAATTCCATGGGCATCACCAGGAGGGTGACAGCCCGGCACCCGAGTTAACTGCCCAAGCTATGCCCGTGGAATGGGTACATAAGGCCATTAGCACCCATCCCATTCTGTACACAGGCACACATCCACGCATCCAGAGCATTTAAACACACACTATCATAGTCCTAGTCATTCACCCACCAGTCACTCACTCGTACACCTTCTCTTACATTCACTCAAACTGCATTATCTACACAGGCACACACCCACCCACCATTTTACTGCTCCCATCGATGACGCTAAAAACCTTGGGGTCATCTTCGACTCCACACTTTCCTTCTCTCCTCACCTCTATGATGTCTCTAAGAAGTCACACCACTTGCTGCACCTCCTCAGAGGTATTCTTCCTTTCCTCTCCTTCCCCCAGAAGCTCACTGTCTCTGGTTCCCTCTAGGCTGGACTACTGCAACATCCTCTTTCTAAATCTGCCTGCCTCTTCTCTCCGCCCTCTGCAGCTCATCCAAAACAGGAATGAGAGACTTGTCCTTGGCCTCAAGCCCTGGGATCGTATCTGTCCAGGACTGAAATCTCTACACTGGCTCCCAGAGGCAGAAAGGATTAAGTTCAAAACCCTCTGCATTGTCCACAAGGCCTTCTGGGGCCTGGGACCTCAATACCTTCAACTCTCTCTTCCTAAATATCTTCCCCCTCAAACTCTTCGCTAATCCGCCTCCAACTCACTCATCGTCAGTCGCTTCTCCAAGCAGCCAGTTGGATCTCTTTCCTCTGCTGGGGCCTCCCTCTGGAACAGCCTCCCTGCCTCTCTGAAACTTGAGGAGAACCAATATCCAGTTCGGAAACACCTCAAGACCTTGCTCTTTGCTTGTGTTTTCTCTCCTCGTCTCCCCTGCTGATCTCCTGACTGAAATCTGAACCTGCACTGGTTACCTTGCTACCCTCTGATCTCCGGGCCAGGTCCCCTCCCTGCCAGTTGCACACCTGGACTGGCCCCTGGCAATCCCTGCAATTGGGATCTGTTTCTGTATCCCTATAGCCCCTACTAGCACTTGACCCCGGATGTATGCTCTTACCCTTGCACTTGCCACCAGCTGGCCACACTTTTAATTATTGTGTTTATTTATTTCACTGTTATCCTATTTACTGCAGTGCCCCTCCCCTTTTCCCCTGCACTTTCCCCCTTCCCGTCCCCCCTGCACTTGCGTGATCTCAACATCACCTCGTCTAGTAGGATCGCTGTCTGTCTTCACTCTATTTCACCCCTCTTGCCTCGTAGCGCCTTGAAACACTTGTGTATAGGCACGTTATAAATGCCATATCGTATCATCACATGTCAACAGGCAGACACACATATTCACATCCAAATCTGCATCCATCACATGCCACACCAGTGTTGACCTGGCACAGATAATGTACACAATTGGAACATGCCGTAAGTGTGGGATAAAAGAAAAAAGTCCCAGGTGATGTATGACTGTAAGAGTACCACCTAGCCAAGGTCTGTGACGTGGAGAGAGTAAATAAATGGAGTTGGAGATAGGAACAAGGAACAGTGACCCACAAGAGGGATAGGGGCATGGACCCATGGAGTCTGTGCTGCGTGTGTGAGGGTAACAGGGATCTGGCCTCACATCCGTTTGACTCAGGAGTCATTGCCATAGTGGCAGCAGGGATGTGCACTGTCTAGACATATGCACATTCACACAGGGCACGCCGTAAGGCGTGTTGGTTGTAATCTTGGATGTTCTATGTTGCATGGAAGCACCTACGTACATGTGTGAATAGAGAATCTATACCTTGCAGGGCATGAGGGATAACTAGTTTTTCAGACACAAGCACATGTCTAGCAGAGCAGAGTCAATGACATCAAGGATGCAACTAACAAGAGGGCACATTCTGGTATCATGTTGCAGATGTATGGTAGTAGGGGATGAGTACTGTCACACTGCCATGTTCAACTGATGTACAACACATGGGTTGTAAAAGCTCTTGAGTACACTGGACAGGAGTCAGTACACCATGGCATATTTCACCCAGGGCAGTCATTGAAATGCAGTCAGATGCACACCACAATCACACATCTTGTTGATGCTTCACTACACGTATTCAGGATGCGCAATATTCATCACTCACCGTACGTGCCCTCGTAATTTGGCAGGCATCCCTCTCCTTGCACCTGCTCCAGTAGAATGAATTGGCTCATAGCCTCTTCATGCTCAGTCAGCTCCTCCTCCTCTGGTGACCCCCTCCAGTTGCCAGAGTAGAGGTGAGGTTGGCACCCAGCTTGGCATTTGTGTGATGGATATGGTCATTCCAGCAGTTCACTCCATGAGCAGTTCACTCCATGAACAGCAGTGAGCTTCTCAAACGCTAAGGTATTGATCTCATCTGCGACATGCTGCCAATGCACCATACAATGAGCAGGTGTATGTGTGCTCCCCAGATGCTGGCACATGCCATTGTGGTGTATGGTCATGTAGTCCATGAGGATCTGCAGTTTTTCATCATGGACGTTCCTCTTCCTCAACATGCCAGTGTCCTGTGCCATGCCATGGAGTTGAGTATGGTCCTGTGTGGCTGAGACCACTCTGGGCTCCAAATGCCATACTACTAGTGGCCTGGGGCATGGCATTAACACCAGGGGCTGGGGCCGCTGCTTCCGCTGCACGTCCCTTACCCTTCTGGGCTGGGACAGCTGCTTACGCTGCACGTCCCTTAGCCTTCTGGGCTGGGACAGCTGCTTCAGCTGCACATCCATTACCCTTCTGGTCTGGGACAGCTGCTTCAGCTGCACATCCCTTAGCCTTCTGGGCTGGGACAGCTGCTTTAGCTGCACATCCCTTACCCTTATGGGCTGGAACAGCTGCTTCAGCTGCACATCCCTGGACCATTGGGGCAGGGGCAGCTGCTTCAGAAAGAGGTCCCTGGACCCTAGGGGCTGGGACAGCTACTTATGCAGGAGGTCTCTGAACCCCTTGGGCTGGGACAGCTGCATATGCAGGAGGTCCCTAACCCCTGCCACCTCTGCCCCCTTTCCCTCTTGGGGCCTTTCCACTCATGTTCCTGGTGTAAATGAGAAATGCAAAGCACACCAAGAAATTGCCCTGGGCAATTAGGGTGAGGGGGCAGTGTACTTAATGGAAGACATACTTTGTGGTCCAGCAAGGCTCAAAAGTACCCCAGGTGTCAAAAATACTTCACCACCAGGGAAGTTGATATCCTGGTGGAGAAGGTCCTGGAGCATTAGCATGCCCTCTTGAACCCAGTCATGCAATGCGGCAAGGAAGGATGTCAGCAGATCTGGGACAGGATAATGGATAGCATCAATGTGCAGAGGGTGGCATCCTGCACCTTCAGGACCATACACAAGCGCTGAGATGACCTAAAATACAGGACCCACAGCCAGGCCCTGCACTACATCCGGGCCAGTGCCACTGCTGAGGTGCACTGTGCATATAGGTGCTGGATGTCAAATACCATCATGCGGGTCCTGGAGAAGTTTTACCCGGTGCTGCACACCCAGGTCTGGGAGTTAGGTGAACGCCTGTAGTCAACTGGTGAGTATCCATGTGGTGCAATGCTCCACGATGCATGTGCACTTCGCAACATGTTGGCAGTGAGCCCCTTAGGCTTGCAGCAAGTATGCCTCTGAGAAGGATGTCTGTGTGCATGCCAAAGACATTGCTCTCCATGTGTGCATTCAGACAATATGTATTTTGAATGAGAAATCACTTGTATTGTGTGTTGTAGTGATACCTTTTAGACCGTGCACATGCAGTATTACTTGTGTCTAAGACGTGACAGTGTGACAAGTGTGACCGTGGAGGTGGTGTTGGCCATGTCATGTGCATGCATGATGTTCATGTGTATGTGCCGAAGATGGGAATGTGTAGCTGCCCATCACTCATGCCTGGATGCAACACGTGCATTTGGATGTCTGCCTTAGTCACGTAGAGGGATTACAGTTCACGGGACTCTGATGTGATTCGTCATCACATTGCTTGGGGCCTCTCAGTTGATGTATGTGTAACGCTCACCTGATTCCCGTAGAGGCGCCGGTCTTGACTGGGCGTATACCGTATCTTCCAAGGTGATGTGTAACACACGGCTGGCTCTTTGGGCTGGACCTCTGTGCACTGTATGTCTGGCTCGAAGGGTAAGATGTCTGCAGATAGAAAATGTGGGATTAATGAACTGGGTTATTGAATGTCTCTCTCTTCTTCCCTTTCTCTTCTCCTGTAGAACCCCAAAGGTTAACGCTCTCACCTTAGGTAAGTGAACGCCGTGCTCTCCATCTGCCTCGAGGCAGGGTTCTGTAACCAGTTTCTTCACTGGATAAGGGGAGCAGGCCTCTTGACTTCAGAGGACTGCTGTCCGTCGTTTACTGCACGAACGGTAAGTTTCGAGTAATTCTAATGTCTTTAAAGTCTTTAGTAATGATGTCTCTTGTTTTGCAGGGTTCCGGCGATGGCGGATGGCGGGCTGAAGTGAGTTGAAGATGGAGCCCGTGTGATGAATAGAAGCGCCTGGAAGCACGTAAGTAAGCGCTTGTTGCCTGCTTCACGATGCGCTCTAACTGTCTTTTTATTTTGCAGGTACAAGTTCGGGGCGGCTGCAGGGTGCCGGAATACCCACTGGGTTAGATGTGGAAAGGAGTAATGGCACGTGAGTATTAAAGTTCCCCAATGTCTTTAAACGCACCTTGTTTTGTCTTTCAGATGCGGGATGCAGCGCCGAAGGCCTCCGGAGCGTGCGAAGAGTTGGTAAACTTTTGTCTTTCAGATGCCGGAATGCAGTGTGAAGACCTCCGGAGCGCACAAAGAGTAGGTAAGCCTTTGTCTTTCAGATGCCGGAATGCAGCGCGAGGCGTTGGTGACAGCCGATGGACCCGGTAAGTGAAGAGCTGTCACTGAAGACCGTAATGCTAACCTGTTCTTTCTTGTCTTTATAGGTGTTGCTGAAGACTGGATTCAGAATGGTAAGCCTGTTCCCTTAGGCCCAGGATCAGATGCAGAAGACACGATGAGCGTTCTGCTGCTGAGGATGCAGAATAACGCAAAGCAAGATTCATCCATCGGGTGTGGTTTAAATAGCCTCCTGTAGTGCTTAGGTGTCTCCTTCCACAGCCACGCCTAGGTAAGAAAAGAGTTCCTGCTTTCCAGAAGAGTTCCAGTGTTCTGAATCTAGGGAGTGGCTCCTGCCCCACCCAACAGGAAAAGTAGTTCCAAACAGAAGAGGATCAGAGACTCAACTGGCAGGCAAGTAAGCAGCATGGTCTGCTGCAGGTAAGTCCACCCAAGCATTATGAGCCCGACGCTTCCAGCGCTGGGACTGGGCATATTTATGAGCCTGGTGCCACTGGCGCCAGGACTGGGTCCAAAAGGTCCCAATTGGGACTGGTTGGCACTCGTAACCTGGGTTATGGATCTGCTTCCAAGGGAGTTGGGAAAACCCTGACCTTTTGGAAGCAGAGATCATGACAGTACCCCCCCTCAAGCCCCCTCCCAAACCGGGCTTCTCCGGGGGTTTTGGCTTGTCAGGAAATGTTCGGTGAAATCTTTTGATTAGGCGAGGAGCGTGGACATATTCAGCAGGTTCCCAGGATCTCTCTTGGGGGCCGTAGCCTTTCCAGTCAATTAGGTAGAATAGTTTAGATTTGGAGATCTTGGAGTCCAGAATGCTTTTGACTTTAAACTCGAGTTCTCCATCAACTAGGATAGGTTTTGGAGATTTGGTTAGTCGGGTTTGAGGTTGCACGGGTTTTAATAGAGAGACGTGGAAGACCGGATGTATCTTCATGTGTGGGGGCAAGTCCAACTTGACCGCTACTGGGTTTACTATGGTAGTGATGGAATAGGGACCAAGGTATCTTGGGTTGAATGTGCGTGGCCCTTTTAGAGGTAGATATTTGGTGGATAACCAGACTTGATCCCCTACTTGATATTGAGGGGCTTCCTTCCGATGTTGATCTGCTCCTTTCTTGTATTGTTCTTTAGCCCTTTGAAGGTGAGAAACAGCTCCCTTAAAGGCTTGGGTGATTGTAGAATGCAGGTAGTCTACTGCTGGTGTTTCAAGATCTTGGAGGGGATCCAACTCCGAGGTTCGAGGGTGACTGCCGTACAAAAGAAAAAACGGGGTTTTCCCAGTTCCCGAATGGACAGAGTTATTGTAGGCATATTCGGCTATCCAAAGGATGTCTTTCCAAGTTTTTTCAGTTTGTTGCAGCATGCAGCGTAAATACTGTTCCAGAGTTTGATTGGTCCTCTCGGTTTGTCCGTCGGTCTGAGGGTGGTGACTGGTCGATAGTCTCACATCAATTTGAGCCGACCGACAGCAACTTCGCCAAAAATGAGAAATAAATTGACTACCTCGATCCGAAATTAGAACCGAAGGAAAACCGTGCAGTCGGACGATGTTTTCGAGAAATTCTCGGGCCAGAGTTGCTGCTGTTGGCAAGCCTTTGAGCGGAATGAAATGCGCCATCTTGGAGAATAAGTCCACGATTACTAGAATCGTATTGTATCCGGAGCATGGAGGCAGATCGGTGATGAAGTTCATAGAAAGCGTATGCCAAGGGCGAGGTGGGATGTCAATAGGGCGTAAGAGGCCTGCTGGTCTTTCCTTTTGACTCTTGTTTTGGGCGCAATACTCCACAGGACATTATAAAGTCTCTGATATCTTTTTTCCAAGACGGCCACCAGAAGTAGCGCTTGATCTTTTCTGAGGTCTTGGCCATACCGGGATGTCCTTCCATTAAAGAATCGTGATAACAAGAGATTACTTTTTTCTGTAAATCTGTGCTGGGTAGGTATAATCGTTCTTGGAAATACAATAAGTTGTCCTTTACTGCAAAGTCCTTTCCCTGCAGATGCCAATTCTGTATGTCTGCTGGAGTTACAAGTTGCCTGGCTTTATCCTTAACTTCCTCTATGGATTCTGTGGCGATTACACCCAGAATTCTTTGTTCGGGAATGATTGGTACAGGTTTAGGGTTGATCAAGTGTTCTTCCACTCCCATCCAAGAAAGGGCATCAGCTTTACCGTTTTTTGTACCAGGTCGATAGGTAATTATGAAGTCAAACTCGGCAAAGAATAATGCCCAACGGAGTTGTCTAGAGGATTGGGCTTTTGCGGTTTTCAAATATTGCAGGTTTCGGTGATCCGTAATCACAGTAACGGTGTGTCGGGCCCCCAGCAGATAATGCCGCCAAGCCTTAAAGGCAGACTTGATAGCCAGAAGTTCCTTGTCAGTAATCGTGTAATTGATTTCAGGAGGCGAGAATTTGCGGGACCAAAATGCCACGGGATGCAACTGATTGGTTACCGGGTCCTTTTGTGATAGAACTGCCCCCATGGCAAGGCTTGAAGCATCAGTTTCCACGATGTAGGGGAGTTTGGGGCGAGGGTGTTTTAAGATTGGTGCAGAGATAAATTTAGTCTTCAAATCCTGGAAAGCTTGTTCCGCCTCGGTAGACCATTCAAAACGTTTGTTTTTCTTTAACAAGGCAGTGATGGGCTGGACTATTCGAGAGAATTCGGGGATAAACCTGCGATAAAAGTTAGCGAAGCCTAACATGCTTTGCACACCTTTTACGGAGGATGGTGATGGCCATTTGAGAATTGCATCGACCTTCTTTGAATCCATACGCACTCCGCCAGGTGATAATATGAATCCCAAGAATTCAACTTCAGTCACGTTGAAAACACATTTTTCCAACTTAGCGAAAAGTTTGTGTTGACGCAATCTTTCGAGGACCATTTTCATGTGTTTCCGATGTTCAGATTCCGATGAAAAATAAACGAGGATGTCGTCAATGTAAACAACAACACACACATCTATGAGCTCTCTGAGGACATCGTTCATGAAATATTGAAAGGCGGCCGGGGCATTACAAAGTCCGAAGGGCATGACCTGATATTCAAGTAGCCCATACTTGGTGCGGAAGGCCGTCTTCCATTCATCGCCCTCTTTTACTCGTACCAAGTGGTAAGCTCCTCTAAGATCCAGCTTTGTATATATGCATGCTTTTCTGACTTGGTCCAGGAGTTCAGGGATCAAAGGTAACGGATATCTATTCTTAACAGTGATCTGGTTCAGGGAGCGATAATCTATACAAGTTCTAAGGTCTCCTTCCTTTTTTGGAACGAAGAACAAAGCTGAAGAAGCAGGGGACTTGGAAGGACGAATAAACCCATTTGCCAGGTATTGATCCAGGTATTGTCGAAGGTGAAGGTTCTCAGGCTCGGTGAGGGCATAAATTCTACTACAAGGAGGAGTAGATCCAGGTATCAGGCCGATCTGGCAGTCATAAGACCTATGAGGAGGTAGAGAGTTAGCCTGATCCTTCCGGAAAACATCTTGGTATTCTAGGTATTCGGGAGGTAACTGGGGAGTCTCTGAAGAAATTGCTGCCAGTGCAACACCAGGTGGAGGGTGACAAGTAGAGACACATTCTGGAAACTGGACCGTTCTTGCTCGCCAATCGATCAGAGGATTGTGTTTCTCTAACCAAGGTATTCCTAGAATATTCTGAAACTGAGGGGCCTTGATCACATCGAACACAATCTTCTCATGGTGTCCATCTTGACTTACTAGCGTCACTTCTTGAGTGGTATGCGTTACTGGCCCGGAGGCTATCTCCGTACCATCCACCGTAGTAATGACGTCCTTTACAGCCTTGGGACAAAGAGTTAGATTCATCCTCAAAACCATTTCATGATCCACATAATTGCCGATGGCACCGCTGTCGACGTAAGCTTCAATTGCATGTAATCGATCCGGATTATCAGGGCTAATGAGGACCATAGGTATCACAAAATGCGAGGTCACGGAACTGGTTTTCACGCTCGGCAAGAGGACCTCTATTCTTGTCGGGTGAGGTCGTTTCCCTGCTCAGAGTTTGTAACTTTGGTAACTGCAGCTCCTACTGCCTTCTTGGCAGGTTTCACCGGATAGTCTCGAAGAAAGTGCCCTGAGTTTCCGCAATAGAGGCATAATTGCAACTGTTTTCTCCTTTCCCGCTCCTTTTGTGTTAGAGGACCTTTCAGACCCCCTATTTGCATGGGTTCCCCGGAGTCTACTCCTTTGGAAGGAGTTGGCGGTTTGGAAAATACTCGAGCATCAAACTTGGAACGATCGGCCTTCCTGTTCTGCAGTCTGTGATCTATTTGAACGACTAAGTCTATATAGTCCGAACAATCTTGTGGGGGATTCACTACTTGGGCTAACACATCTTTGAGCTCTCCGCGTAGACCTCTATAAAACAGCGTAATCCTTTTGTCCTCAGGCCAGTGAGTTTCCACTATCAGTCTGTTGAAAGATGCAATATAAGCCAAAAGGTCTTGATTACCTTGTCGCAACGAAAGAAGCTTGTTGTCCAAGGCCTGCCCCTGTGAATATCTTGCGAACAGTTTTTCCATACTGAGCTGAAAAGCTTGAAAATCATGAAGGACCGGATCATCTTGATTTACTAGAGGGATCGACCAGTCTGCCGCATTGCCACTAAGGTACGAAAGCACGAAAGCTACTTTAGCTTGATCAGTTGGAAAGGCTGCTGGCCGGCATAAGAAATGCAACCGGCACTGATTGATAAATACTGCAAACCTCTTTGGGTCACCAGAAAATCGTTCGGGCGGAGCCAGAGGTACATTCACAGGTAGGTTGATCTGCACTGGATTCATAGAGGATGTAGAAGGAAGATTTCCCCCAGATGCGGGTAACGGGGTCTGTCCGGCTTGTGACTGTAGCAATTGTCTAGCGAGATCATCTGTTCGCTCCTTTGAAATAATCAGTTCCCTTCTTAGAGCGTTCGTTTTCTGACGGGCTGCATGCACTTCTGCCCTTAGTTCCTCAAGTAACTGGGCTAGCTGGTCGGTATCCAAGGTTTCCATAGCGCCTGGACGGGAGTTTTGTGGTAGGCTTTGCGTTCTGTAACGCTCACCTGATTCCCGTAGAGGTGCCGGTCTTGACTGGGCGTATACCGTATCTTCAAAGGTGATGTGTAACACACGGCTGGCTCTTTGGGCTGGACCTCTGTGCACTGTATGTCTGGCTCGAAGGGTAAGATGTCTGCAGATAGAAAATGTGGGATTAATGAACTGGGTTATTGAATGTCTCTCTCTTCTTCCCTTTCTCTTCTCCTGTAGAACCCCAAAGGTTAACGCTCTCACCTTAGGTAAGTGAACGCCGTGCTCTCCATCTGCCTCGAGGCAGGATGCTGTAACCAGTTTCTTCACTGGATAAGGGGAGCAGGCCTCTTGACTTCAGAGGACTGCTGTCCGTCGTTTACTGCACGAACGGTAAGTTTCGAGTAATTCTAATGTCTTTAAAGTCTTTAGTAATGATGTCTCTTGTTTTGCAGGGTTCCAGCGATGGCGGATGGTGGGCTGAAGTGAGTTGAAGATGGAGCCCGTGTGATGAATAGAAGCGCCTGGAAGTACGTAAGTAAGCGCTTGTTGCCTGCTTCACGATGCGCTCTAACTATCTTTTTATTTTGCAGGTACAAGTTCGGGGCAGCTGCAGGGTGCCGGAATACCCACTGGGTTAGATGTGGAAAGGAGTAATGGCACGTGAGTATTAAAGTTCCCCAATGTCTTTAAACGCACCTTGTTTTGTCTTTCAGATGCGGGATGCAGCGCCGAAGGCCTCCGGAGCGTGCGAAGAGTTGGTAAGCTTTTGTCTTTCAGATGCCGGAATGCAGTGTGAAGACCTCCGGAGCGCACAAAGAGTCGGTAAGCCTTTGTCTTTCAGATGCCGGAATGCAGCGCGAGGCGTTGGTGACAGCCGATGGACCTGGTAAGTGAAGAGCTATCACTGAAGACCGTAATGCTAACCTGTTCTTTCTTGTCTTTATAGGTGTTGCTGAAGACTGGATTCAGAATGGTAAGCCTTTTCCCTTTGGCCCAGGATCAGATGCAGAAGACACGATGAGCGTTCTGCTGCTGAGGATGCAGAATAACGCAAAGCAAGATTCATCCATTGGGTGTGGTTTAAATAGCCTCCTGTAGTGCTTAGGTGTCTCCTTCCACAGCCACGCCTAGGTAAGAAAAGAGTTCCTGCTTTCCAGAAGAGTTCCAGTGTTCTGAATCTAGGGAGTGGCTCCTGCCCCACCCAACAGGAAAAGTAGTTCCAAACAGAAGAGGATCAGAGACTCAACTGGCAGGCAAGTAAGCAGCATGGTCTGCTGCAGGTAAGTCCACCCAAGCATTATGAGCCCGACGCTTCCAGCGCTGGGACTGGGCATATTTATGAGCCTGGTGCCACTGGCGCCAGGACTGGGTCCAAAAGGTCCCAATTGGGACTGGTTGGCACTCGTAACCTGGGTTATGGATCTGCTTCCAAGGGAGTTGGGAAAACCCTGACCTTTTGGAAGCAGAGATCATGACAGTATGTGCATTGCACGTGCATGTGCTTGTTGCTGTGGCATGCTGACATGTGCAAAAGATGCATGTGGGTGGAGCATACACAATTGATTGGTTGTGACAGTGGCAAGTAGCCTGATGTGAATGTCTGGAGTGATGGCCAGGCATGTGTCTGCATGGATGTGGATTGCATGTCCATGTGTGTGAGTGTGGAGGTTGATGGTTGTTCCCTTGAGTAGACATGTTCAAGTGAATGCTGGTATAGACACACACAAATTGGTGCAGTCCACTGATGTTTCTGTTCTGTGTCTCCTTTTCCACAGTTGCATCTGATGAAGACGGCAGTACCAGTTCTGTGGAACATGGCATCAGGGATGTCTCCACCAGGCAGAGGCACAGGGCCCAGCCACAACCTCATAAAGCACATCTTCGGGGAGCGATGCCCCTGTGGCAGCGCCAGTGACATCAGTCATGGCTGCTGGGAGTAGGTACAAGAAGGTGAAGGTGGAAATGGACTCCTCAGCAGCGGTGGGGACAGGTGATGCCACACACGGGCTATCCATGGCAGAAGACACCCCAGAGTCATCCATGTTGGCGGAGGGGCAGTGGGAGGAAGTGGCTTTTGCATCCCAGCCCATGGAGTCAGGTGGGGGTGTTGAGGTGGGCGTGCCTACTGCAGTCCTGTCCCAGGAGCATGAGGCTGTGCAGGCCACCATGGAGGTGCATGTGCAAAATCAAGTTCCTGGGCCATCAGATACAGCTGTATGCACCTGCCGGGATGCCTCCACCCAGACCTAGCACCCAGTGTTGGCTGATGTTTCAACCCAGACCAACACTCCCTTACCATCTGGTGTTGCCATCTGGGATTTTGTGCTACCCCTGCAGGCCAGGGTGGCGAGGCGTATAGCCGTCATTCGTGATGATGTGCAGGCTACATGTAGTCTGCTTACACATCATCACTTTGAGGTATGCCGCCTCATCAGTTGGCTTGCATCATGCCTGTTCCATGTTTCATCTGTGTGCCAGTCATCCTCCAGGGTGCCTTCTGACCCAGATACCACCAGGGCCCCCTGTGCACCAGTCCCAACCACATTGCCCAGTCTGGAGGAGCCAAAATGCCTGCCCAAGTTGGGAGTCCAAGGCAAATCAGCTGAGGTCGTCACCGTGCCTACCCATGCACCGACAGGGCCACCAGCAATGGAGGGACAACAGGCACCCTGAAGCAGTGCACATGCTGTACGCCCTCAGGTAGCATCATCAGCTCGGAGGGCATAGACACATAGCAGGCACCGGCACTGTGGCAGCAGGTGGCAACAAGGAGGAGGCTATCTTTTTCAGGGCAGACCATCCAAACGGGGCAGGTGTGCGGGTATGAGGAGGGAGGCACACGTGGACCTGAGGGACAGGATAATCTTCCGTGTTCCGAGGATGTGGGCAGCAGGTCGGAGCAGAGAGGCAGCGGGCTCGGGAAGCAAGAGATGTGTTGGCCAGGGCTGAGATTGTGCTGCGTCGGGCGAGGAGGCAGGCTGACATCCTGGAGGAAGGCTGAGGTGATAGAAACACAAATGCTGGATACTCTGCAAGCCCTCCATGCAAGAATAGAGGCCCACGTGAGGAGTGAGGACGTGGCGCTGGACTCAGACCTGGTGGAAAGGCTAAGTAAGTTTCGTGAGGAGGAGTTGGACTAGCCTGCTGCCTGTGTACATAGCTCTTTAGGTGTAGGTTTCCTTTCTTTATTTATTATTTTTCCCAGACTTTCAAGAAATTCCTTCCCCGTTTTTATTGTATATAGTTGTTTAGGCATAAGATGATGATTTTTGTACATTTCTACCATGGACTACTTTGCCTTTCTTTCCAAATTTATATTTGTACATATTTCTTGAAAATACATCATTCGGTTTGTTACCTTCCATGCTTCGTGCAGTTCATTTGAGTGCCGGCCTCTTTGATAGTTCTATTTTCAGTCAGTGCATCTCTCCATTGTAAGTCATGTGATTCTGGCATGCATGCTTTTGTGTTATTGTTGCTGGGATGGTTGCAGATGGCAGGATGCACATGTGCCTGACATGTGGGGGTGGGTCCATCAGACAACTGGCTCTGCACTGTAGTTTTCCATTAGCATTTACCTGTGCTGCATCACTGTGTGTTTGGCATCATTGTAGTTGGGGTGGAGGGAGGTGGGGTCACTGTGATAGTGTTCCATGGTCACATTCATAACACATTAATTTGTCATTGCTATTTAAAACCCATGTCGTGCCTACACGTTCCCCAGTATGTGCACTCACACAATGTCTTCTCTCATTTGTTGCACAACCTCTACCACTGGAATGCAGTAGTGGTCCATATTTGCTCTTCCAGTGTGGCAGCACAATTCACCAGTCGTTGTCAGTCATGCTCTCTGTGAACGCCCTACCATCACCCATGCATGACCCTGTCATGTGCTTGTTCCCTGACAGGTATTTTGCCACCTAGGTCACTCATGCTCAGGCTGTGACACACCTGGCCATTGTTTGTGGATCTTGAAACAACTTTTGTTAGGTTTGCTTGTCACTGTGCTTTCATGACTTGGCAATATGCCATCGGTGCCATGCACATGTTTTTGCATTCACTTGTCACATGTGTATGGTGGGGGATGATTAAGGCATGGAAGGGTGTGTGAGTAGATGCTCCAACCATGAATGGACCTCCAGTGATTCCAGTTGTTTGGATATGAGGACTACATGTTGGTGTTGCAATTCATGGTGCTGTTAGACCACGGGTATTCCGGTGAGCTGCAGACATGCATTGCACTGGTATTGAGTCAGACTGTCAGGGTGCTGCCTGGGGGTGGGGTCCAGTCTGGAGGGGGTGCCTGTTGGGGTGTCCAGTCTGGAGGGGGCTCCCTGTGGGGGGGTGCAGTCTGGAGGGGGCTCCCTGTGGTTGGTGTCACAG